>NC_140590.1:416142763-417342763 GCF_964204655.1 Triturus cristatus
CAAGTGACAAGTGGAAAAACACAGCGAAAGACGCAAGGTGACAAGTTGCTGAAAAAAAATATATATAAGAATCAATGGTTCAGTAGATTTAGTTATTTTCAGTGATTAGAAGATATATAACTTTTTATGAACCAGGGTTGAGTATGCTGCTATAAATGTTTTGTATAACTGTGAATTTAAATATATGCCATGAGCACTTTTGAAAGAACACTGGGAGTCTCCCCTTTTTGCTTCTGCCTTGTAATGTCGTGTACATACACTTGTATATGCCTGCCTCATTGAATCCGGTTGAGACATTGTTGTCAATTACGTATACTTACCCAGATCTCAACCCGGTCTATGGGTCATACTCCTGATGTCCTTTACTGGATCTAGAGCATAGGCTTGAACCACCTCCCATGTTTTCTATTGGCTCCTGCTAATGGCTGCTTGTGATTGGTGAATATGGTTAATTCGCCCCGCCAGTTGCTAATTCAGACTCTCCCAGCAGACTGCCCCTGTTATATGTGTTCTTACTTTTCTTGGGTTTCACCTGCACATTTGTGAAATCTATTGTATTGAATATAAATCTTAATAGGGCTTACATCCCACCCTCTTGCTTTCCTGGCTTTTGATTGGTTCCTGTCCTTGTCACTTACCATTTCTCTATTTATATTGCCTGTAGCATATTTTCCTGCATTTACCCATGCTTGTTCCTTGTCTGCTTTGCTTATCAGTTCCCCGTGGCTGAAATACTGTTAAAATCCTCTGTGGTGGAACTATTTTTTACTGAAGTTTTGCCTCTTTTTGCTTTTTCTGGTTGCTGGGATACTTTAAATTAAATTAGCAGATGTATATAGCCCAGTTTATTACCCGAGAGATTAAAGGTATTTCCCAGTATCACAGGATGTTGCACCGCTGTGACTCAAACCTGGCTCACTAGTTTCCTAGTCAGAAGTTGTGGCCGCTGTGTCACATCCTCTCCACTCCTGTGATACTTGATTCCCCTGTTACTAGAATTCGCCTTCAGCCCATACATCACTTTGCTCCTGCCCACACTGCCCTTAATTGAGAAGCAATTAAGCAATCATCTCTTTACAGCACTGACGTATTTCACTTAATCCCACAGACTCAACACCCACTCCAAACCTGTGACCCTGCAAGACTGCTGCTGTCTTGACCCTGGTGGCGCGTAGGGTATGTGTGGCCATTAATACTAGAGATGCTGGGCCCTTGCACGTGAGCATCAGGCGATGTCACGTTTCCTTATGATATTGACTCTGCCTCGCCCTTAGAGCTGAAGTTTTGTGAACAGCAATGCTCTCATTAGCCGAGGTAGGAATTGGCTCTCATATGACATAAACCGCGTGTGGCATGAAGTGCAAGGTCCGCGTACACACGGCTGCCGGTTGATGTTTAAGGTTTACACAGCAGGCTGTATGTGGGGCTTCCTGCATGTGCTGTTAGAGGCACCCTGCACAGGCGACTGAGACGTCCCTGTCCACCACTGGACTTAGAGTATGTGGCAGATTCACGGTTAAAAATTTGATTTCTGTTATGGGAATCTCACTCTTTGAATGGTTTCTTGTGTTCGGTAATCTCCTAGGTGATCGGTGACGAGCCTTGGTGCATACGTTCTTTGCAGCCTGCATGTCAGATCGGCAGTCTTCTGCATGTTTGTTGTTATTGTTTAGACAGGTGGCATTCAAAAAAGATGCTTAGTCAGGCCAGGAAGGCCAATGAGGCTGCAGCACTTCATTTTTACAGGGTAAGCTGTGCAGCCATTGGCACCAGATGTCATCAGCTGGTACCTCAACGCCAGCTCTTGGCTCAGACTGGCTTTGTTCACAAAGCATAGCCACCTCCTTCAGAAATAGAAATTATTAAAATATTTATTTTCAAAACTATTCAGGCTTAAACACCTACTACCAGTTTATTATTTCCAAACACCCTGCAAAGCCAAACAAACAGGTAACCCTCCTCCTTTTCAGGTTCCAAGCTTTCGATGTTTAATTAGATTTTTATGTAAGGTAAACCTTTAAAGGGAAACCTTTATCGTTTTGCGGAGAATCAACGCGTGTGCAGTGGCCAAAGCAGGACCTTGAACCAGGGGCTACCCTTAAATATTGTACCGGACGCCTCCAGCAGCTACTCCTTGCGTTTCCCGCTTCGCGGGAAACACTCGCACAGGGTCCAGCGAGCAGTCTTTTGCGAAGAGACTACACCTCCCACAAGGCAGTGGGGGACCCAGAACACCGCCGGCAACACCCAGAGCAGACCAGGTGATTTAAATCTGCATCAGATACGCACACCGCGGGATGCGCGCGGGACACGCCGGGCTAAGCCCGGGCAAAGGGCGGGCCGTCTGTGGCCGTCCGAGGCTGTGCAAGGCTGGGCTGGGCCACCCCCTTGATAGGTATCTTGTGCCTGTGTGGTTTGCATTGTTTCAGTTAGGTTTCGTATGTCCATAGGTGTATTTGATTCTTTCTGTTTAGAGTGCTCAAGTTAATGTCTACCCGTTCGGGTAAGAGTGTGAGAGGGAGTGCCGGGGGTGGCCCTGGGTGTGTAGCGGGTACCATGGACCAGTTTATCACCCGTGTTGTTACTGTAATTGAGAAGGAAATTGCCATGACAGAGCGGCGCCTTTCTCGGGGGCTTCCTGCTGATAAACGGTCCTCGTTGGGGCCGTTGGCTTTAGTGCCATCCCCAGTACGCTCACTGGATCCTTTGCTGGCTGCCTCACCCCTTTTAGATCACCCACGGGTAGCAGCTCTAAGGGTCAGTTTGGATAAGCTGGAGGATCTAACAGCCACCATACAGCTTAATGTTGAGAATGCTGCACCGGTCCCTCCTCTTAGTGAGCCACAAGTTCCAGAGCTCCCTCCTGCCATTACTCCCAGCATTGGGTTCTCCCTTCCTCAGCCAGTATTGACCATGATGGCAGTAAATAACCCAGCCCTCAATAAAATGAAAAGAACTGTTAGCCCACGCAAAAGTTGCCATGCTAAACTTCACAAGAAGCTTAGGAGGTCAGGTGCCAGGGGGGGGTGGGCTCCAGAGAGAGGGGCAGGGTATTAGTTGCCCTCTGGGGGAGAAAGGGGAGGTATCCCAAGGTACCATAGTAGAGAACTCCTGTGTTGACTTGACGGCTGGTCTTGTTGAGGCTTCACCCTATGATTCTGGTTTAGAGAAAATTATGAACTCATTATTGTTACCGCTTTTTGAGAGTGTTATGGGGCTCTCAGAGCGGCTAGATAGGTTTGAACAGGCAACCCTGGACAATTTTTTCTCCATAAAATCTCTTATAAAATTATATTCAAGAACTAGGGAAGATGATCTCGGGGGGGAACTTGTACCCCGGGGGTCATTTGTATCCCTACAGGGTCTTACCACTGTAGCCGTATCAGCTCCCGGTGTGGTCGTGGATAATGTTCCCATTGTACTCCATGAGGTTATCTCCGGGACCGCCGGGAAGTCAGGGCCAAATAAAACAGATGGCATGGTGCGACCTAAGAAGCCCAAGGCCAGTTCCATCCTAAAAAAAGGGTCTGTGCAGACCAATGTTGCTGCCAGTAGTTGTCCAGTGACCTCATTGAGCCCTATAAATACTATTCGTCCTGTGTCGATCAATGCCAATATTGGTGACTTGATGACAACTCAGACCACACTCTTAGGAATGGAGCTGGATGCGGGGCCGGTCCCTACTGTTAATTTACTACCTGACTGCCAGCCTTATGTGGCAGTCCTTGCTGGGGTCTCAGTCCTTAAGCCAGGATATAAAGAGACTTACGTTGAACTCAGAAACAAAACACTATTCTGGCTTAAGGAAAATAGACCTTTGCCTAGTGCTTTGGGTGGACAGGTTCTGCATGTCAGAAGGGTTAGTTGGTTATGCACTAGGCCGAAAGATATTAGGGGGGACTTCATTATAATTAATTTTGATGACCCTAGGGTTGCCAGCTATGTATGTTGTCCCCCCTCCAGAGAGGGTAGTCTAACTGGAGGTATTGGTGGTATTGGTATGTATGACCTTAGTTATTTTTATCCCCAAAAAATCCCTGTCATGCCAGTCAGACCCCCTGTTTGGGAGAGATGGGAAGGCAGACAAGCCCATCGAAATCGGTCTCAATTTAGCCTGTTCTGGAATGATACATGTCCCCCGTCTAACTGGTCATGCCACGACTATTGACATGCTGTCTGCCAACCTACAGCGAAGCTATTTGCCGTGCCAGAGGAAAATGATTGTGGTAATCTTGCCACAAGCCTGGTGGTCATGAGGCCACCCTCTTTTCTTTCTTCACCTCCTGTCGTCAAGGTCGGCCTTCAAGGCCGGGAGTTCAATGGGCAATCTGAGCCTGTTATCCCCATACTGGAGGCCCCTAGCGGGGAGGGCCTAGCTTTGGGTGCGTTATCTCATTTCCACCCGGGGGACGGCCCTCTTTCAATTGGGTCTTCACTGGGGCAGGCTACAGATGGCATTAGGAGCCTGAAGGTTGTCAGCTGGAATATAGCCGGTCTGGCACGTAACATGGATATTCCCGAATGGAACTTATTTATTGAAACATTCGGGATATGTATGTTCCAGGAAACTTGGTGCCTGGAGCCCCGGCATAAAGTGGGCTTTACTAGCTATTTTGTACCTGCTATCCCATCGCCCGGAGGGAGAGGTCGCCCTTCCAGCGGCCTATTAATCTGGGTAAACATCTCCTTGGGTTATTCTATTCGATCCGTAGCCACTAAGCCCCTTGACCTGCAGAGACTAATAGTTAGAGGGCCATGTGGGGGGAGGGCGCTTGAAATCCTTAATATTTATATTAGAGGGTCTAGGGGCGGTACATCGACATTGTCCCTCACGGGCATCGATGATGAGCTTAGTTCTTGTGGTGTTGACTCGTTTGTTTTACTTGCTGGGGATTTTAATTGTACTTTTGAACCCCTAGCTGTAGAAGATATATTGGGTATCCAGGAGGATGATGCTAGGCGAGGCATCCCCTATCTCTCAGTACCTCCGATTAAGAGATGGACCCAAAGTGCCATTGATCTTAATGCTCTTTCTTTGGAACATGGTATAAGGGCTGTAAACGGCAGAACAAAGTCAGACTCCGGTGGGGCACATACATTCAACAGGGTTGGTCATTCCTCTAGAATTGATTATATCCTGTTGAATTTTAAACTCTGGGGTCATTTGATGGATATGGTGGTCCTTCCTTCTACTGATAGTGACCACAATCCCCTGTCTTTGTCCCTTTCCCCTTTGTGGACCGTAGGGCCTAATGATCAAATTTCTCATGATTGGAAGTCATCTCGTGAAGTATATCCTTCAAATTGTGAGAGGCGGTTAAGATGGAGGAATATTGTTGACAATGAGGATAAGATGCAGGAAGCAAGATCAATTATGGCAAACGTCTTGTCCAGTTTGCATCTTGTCACAATTAGTGCCCACGAGATTTCCACACTGTTCGTCCAAACCACTAAAGCTTTGGGTGATCTTTTTTCAGTCTGTAATGCAAGCTCTAGGGTTTTTAAAACTTGTCGCCCAAAGGGCAACCCTGGCTGGTATTCGCCTGCTTGTCGTAATGCCAAAAGGGAGTTAATTAATGCAGTCAAACTTAAGGATGGTGGTCTGATTCGTACCGCTAGGAAAAGTTGCAGAGGTGTCATCTCCAGGGCTAAGTCAGACTGGGAGAACCAGTTTTGGTGCGATCTGAAACTGGCAAGCTCCGCTAGAGATTCGAAGGGCTTCTGGGAATTGATTAGAGCCAGAGACAAACCTGTGGACTCGCTCATAACATGTAATATTCCTGAGGCCTCGTAGTTCATCCACTTTTCCCACTTATATAATGTAGCAATATATAATAGTCGATGCACCCCTACTAGATCCTCAGGAGCTGAGCCTAGAATTTACGTTTACGGCCAAAGAAGTGGCGGACGTAATTAAGCGTCTTGTTCCCAATAAAGCTGCGGGGCCGGATGGCCTACCTGGGGATCTGCTTTGCGTTAACCCGGTAGTATGGGGGAAACTTATTGCCTCATTACTAAATGCTAGCTTTTCTGACGCAGTTTTCCCAGAATCCTGGAGGGGCGCTGAGGTCGTCCCAATCTTTAAGAAAGGGTGTCGGGAGAACCCTGCTAATTATCGCCCCATAAGCCTTCTAGACTCTTCACAGAAAGTGGCAGGAAAGGTGGTTCTGGGGAGGGTCTTACAGTGGGCAGAGGAGAAGGGTATTCTGTCTGATTTTCAGGCAGGCTTTAGAACAGGTACTGGGACTATTGAGCAAACTTTCCGGTTGTTGATGCTTTTTTGGAAAGTGGTTGTTCTGGGTAAAGGCAGTCTGTATTTGGCATTTATAGATCTGCGGACTGCTTTTGACCTAGTTCCCCGTAACCATCTCTGGAGGGTGCTATCTGGGTTGGGCTTGCCCCCATATTTACTGTCCTTGCTAATTAAGTTGCATTCAGGTAATTACGCGCCGATTAGATGGGGAAATCAGGGCCAAAAGACTTCACGAATACCTGTAAACAGAGGCGTCCGTCAGGGATGTGTATTAGCCCCCACTCTGTTCTCTTTGTATGTTAACGGTGTGGTGGATTTCCTTCTGTAGACCCCTTCAGATGCCCCTTCGTTGGCAGGCAGGAGGGTACCCACCCTTCTGTTTACAGACGACACCCTACTGATCTCGAAGACCCCGGTAGGTTTACAGAACCTCTTAACCAATTTCCAGTCCTTCTGTGACTTGCGGGATTGGAAATTAATACTGACAAGACTAAGTATTTGGTCTTGAATCCCCCAAAGAAGCTTGGTAGGCCACCAACACTAAACTCAGTTCCCCTCGAAAGGGTCAAAGAATTTGATTATTTAGGAATTCGCATCTGTGACACCATGAGATGGAATGGGCACCTCCACAAGATGTTACTGAACCACAAGAGGGTGGCGGGGGCTTTACTTAAAGAAGATCGGGCCTCCTCCCTCAAGCCAATCGCCCCGGTACTTGACATTTATAGGGCAAGAGGCATGAGTGCGGCGCTCTACGGGGCGAAACTTTGGGGTGTGCAAAAGGTGGACCAGTTGACGTGTTCTGAAAATAAATTTCTTAAGGACCTAATGGGGCTTCCTTATAGCACCCCAACCCTTCCACTATTGCTTGATATGGGCAGTTGTCCCATTAGTGACTTGGCAAGGTTGCGTCCTCTCCTTCTTTGGGCCCGTATTTGGAGAGTCCCCGAATTGGCCAGCTACGCAGACAGTTTAAAAGAGATCTTATCGATGCCTGGCTGGTCCAAAATTAGTTGGCTGAGGGAAGTAAAGAGATTAATGACAGATTTGGGTCTAGAAGAAGCTTGGCAGACTAGAACTGCTCCCCCTAAATCTGTTTTGAAGAAATTGTATTGGTGTTGGGTGATAGACGGGCGAAACACCAATTCCAAGCTTTGTAGGTCTACTGCTGAATTTTTACTAGTGAAGGAGATCCCATTCCGCGAGCCCTATCTCGCTATTATAACAAAATCTAGAGATAGGGCATTGTATTTTAAATTTAGAGTTGGTTTACTTCCTGTGGGTGAACTGACTGCTAGGTGGAGGGTCCCAGCCCAGACTACTTCTGTGTGCCCGTATCGTTTGTCAAAGATAGAGACCATTCCTCATTTTTACTTCGAATGCCCCGCTTATGAAGCTCCACGTCGCAGGTGGTTGAAACCTCTCTGTAGAGAGTTAGGCACTAGACACCATAGGGTGGCCCTGCGAATTTTGAAAATGGACCCGCGGCCCCTATATGCCTGCGGCCTGGCGAAGTTTCTAAGCTGGGCATGGTCGATTAGATCAAATAGGCTTTTGAACCTTGTTTAATTCTGGTTTTAAAATTTATACTCTTTTTACGTAATTTATTGGCGCCTTCGTTTTGTGAATTGAATGTATTCTTGTTACGAATTGGCTCCTTTTATTGTTTTAAAAATTGTTTGTGTATTTGTATTGCTTTTTAAGACATGTTTTTCTGTCGAAATAAAGCCATTTGCCTTGCCTTGTAAGGTAGCCAAAGGCTTCTGAGCACTCTTCAATACAAAGAAACAGAAAACCGCATATTCAAAAGAGCATAAAACAAAAAGAACAATAATTGTAACACAAGAGTAACATGATTTTACTGCCCTCAATACACTCCCTAATAATTGCAGTGCCTCTTTTAGTGGCACCGACCTGCACCTTTAAGACTTGTCGCAGCCCCTATATGTGTGTCCACCACTCTCCATACTAGTCTCACTAACTGCGCACACTACATCACTCACACCCAGATACTTACTTGGTTCAGAGCCTGACTAGTCTCCCTGCCCCATCTGGTGCCCCTTTCCTTCTCCTCCGTACCTCCCTTGTTTTGTTTTCAGCATACCACTTCTCCTACTACTGCTCGTTATTGTTGCTTCCTCCCCCATCATTTTGCCTCTTCTCAACCCGCAGTTTTTTTTTTTAACACGGCCTAGGCCGCTGTGCTACATGGCTTAAAAAAAAGCGATATAACACGGTCAATGGTAGTCGTCTCATAGCGCTTTTTTCCTTGACTTTAAGCAGTGTTACACAGTAGCTCACCCTGGGTTGAATCATGCCTGAAACACATTGACAAAACCAACAGATCTCAGATAGGCGAGATCTATTGGCTTTGCCAATGCTTGATTTTGAAAAGCACCGGAGCGCAGCATCTGAAGCGTTTTCTGAAGGGGTCAGGAAGTTGGAGATGTAGTTAGACTGCCATGTGTGCTTCTCCTTCTTTCCAGCTTGTGGCAGGCTTGGTGCTGTGCTGATGTTATCTGCACTATTGTTTATTTACTCAAACTTGTGTGGTATCATTAGTACATCAGGAATTGTCGGCCTCCCTGGTTTGTTAAAGGCTTCACCTAGGAGTTACTTACACCCTAACACAGTGTATTGATGTGTTTACAGGACAACCCTACATGTTTGTGTAGTTTTATAGCCTGTATGCAATTTTGACTTCACTTTCCATGCAGTGTTTCCATTTTTAGCACTTTCCCCCCCAAAAAAACCACAAAGAAAAACAGTATTATTCATGTATTTCTAAAGGCAGAAGTAATTTAAAAATGTGTCTTTAACAATGACTCACTATTAACAGCCAGTACAGTACATATAATCTTTAAACTGTGTTCATAACTGGAGTTGCTTCTTTCTTTCTGTTCCAAATAACCTATAATAAGATATTTAAGTGTGCAATTTTAGTCAGGAGCTGACAACTAATTCCTTTAGGGTTTTTTCCTGGCACAGCTTGTGTGGCAACTTTGGTTGGTAGGGGGGTTCACATTCACTATCTAGGTGCAATTTTAGGTTTTGCCTGCACAGCTTGTGCGTTGTGCTTGTGAAATCTCTTGAATGTAACATTTCTTAAAAGGGAGCTCTCATTACCGAATTATTATGTCCATCCCCTGTTGTGTGGAACTTTTTTTGTTTACTTTCCCTAGCAGCATGCATTGAAACAACTGCGTTACATTCCTGATTACTGTGATGACATGGAGGAGCGTTCATTTGATCTCTACATTTTATGCTGACTTTTTTTGAGTTGAAAGAGCTTTATTAAAGTAATTAGAAAAATGGGTACAATACACTACAAAGCATATAAAACAAGTAGCATTAATTGAACAGCTGAATAAGTAAATTAGTGGAATAGATATCATAAAAGTATTATCATGAATCTAAAAATTTGCCACAAAGAGAAAGCAGTAATAAACTTTGTACCAGAAAGAGTAAATAGCATTTTTCAATTTTGAATTTTACAGAAAAAAGGAAAATCTAAATAGGAAACAGGAAAAGACAGAAAAGACTGAAAAAAACAGAAAGAGGAAAAAAACAAAATGGAAAGGAAGGAAAGTAAAGGAAAAAGAAATTGGAGATATAATACTATCTTCATCTATTATAACAGTAGAACGATAGTCTTATAATATTCACATTGGTATCCAAAAACAGAGTAATAACTGTATAAGTGACATATCCAAGGAATTAGAATAAAAGAGAAAAACTAGAAAAGAATAAAGTACTCATGGTGGCCGATAAACAAAAGAGCTATTTTGAGTACGCAAAGCCAAAGCAGATAAGTAGCTTATAAGTGGAGACCAGAAGGCTTTTTTTCGAATACGTTGTTGAGAAGTTTTGGAAGAATCTCTGTCCACTCTATGATGATAACAAAGAAGGTTCCACCAGGCTGAGAAGGAAACCTTAGAGGCATCCTTCCAATTAGAAGTAATTACCTGAAAAGCAATAGCAATCAACAAGTCCACAAATATACCCACTCTACCGGAACCAATCCATTTAGCAGAATTGCTCCCCAAAAATATGGAGTATATGTCAAAAGAAAATGTAATATTACAAATGGAGGAGATTGATTCACAAACCCGCTTCCCAAAACGTGAAATGTTAGGACAAAGAAAAAAGGAATGCAGAAAGGAGCCGGGAGTGGAGCGACATGCCCAGCAATTTGGGGATAGATGTGAACTATACCTGGAGATTGATAATGGAGTTAAAAATAATCTATGATAAAAATAAAAAAGGGTCTGAGTGGTGCTAGAATTACAAGAGGTGTATGTGTGTCTAAATGGAGTTCCAAGTATGAACGGGAAGGGTGTGTTGTAGATCAGATTCCCATAAAAGCTCAACTCTACTTTTAGTGCGACTAGGAGAAGAAAAATGAAGTATTTGTAAACTTGGGAGGCTTTATTGGAAGGGGAGATAGATAATGGTTCTAACAGAGGATCCTGAGAGGGAAGAGGGGAGATAGTAGAGAAAATTGATCCGATAAGAGCAATCCTAGAGACTCGTATCTGAGCAATGAAGATGTAGATAGGTCAAATGCAGACTGAACCTCTTGAAGAGAAAGACAGCGAGAGTCCTGAAATAATTAACTTGAAAAATCCCCTTGGCCACCGATGCGTTCCAAAAAATAGTACGATTAGATAATTTGATATTTTTGTTATGCCAAATAGAAGAATCTAAATATATCTGTAAGGGAGTATAAGATTTACATTTAATAGGATGAAAAGTTGAAATGAATTTGGAAATCGTTGGATAATTGAAAGAGCGAGGAGGATGAGTAAAATTTGCTAAGAGAGAAAAAGGAAAAGGAGAAATAAGAGATTCCTCCAACTTATACCAAATAGAAGAAGGAACATCATCCGGAAGAGATATATGTGGTAACATTTGGCGAATTAGAAAAAAAGAATGATATTTTTGAAAATTGGGAAAAAGAACGTCACCCCAATCTTTTGGGGCAGAGAGAAGGGCTAAGGAAATACGAGCTTTCCGGCCATTCCATAGAAATTTACTCAGAGTTCCATTAAGTGTTTTGAAAAACTTCAATGGTATTTTAACTGGTAGCATAGATAAATAAAAATAAACAACGGGAAGCATCAACATTTTAATAGTGTCTAACCTACCCCACCACAACAAAAAGCGAGGGGACCATCTTTCTGCCATATTCTTAATTTCGGATAGGACCTTTTCCAAATTAAAGTGAATCGTTCCAGCAAGGGTGGAAGAATATTTAATACCTAAACATGTAATAGTATTAGTATTCCATTTAAAATCAATACCCGCAAACATGCTTTTTAAACCATATTTGTTTAAAGGAAGCACCTTGAATTTAGAAAAATTAAATTTATACCCTGACAAGGCCGCATAAGAAGAAAGAATTTCGGTAAAAGCAGGCATAGAAGTAGAGGGATCAGAAACATATAACATAATATCATCAGCGTAAGCAGTAAACTTAATTTCTACAGACTTATGCGTGAAGCCACGGAAAGTGGGGGAGTGTCGTCAGAAATGAAGAAAGGGTTCAAGAGAAAGGACAATGAGTAACGGAGAGAGAGGACATCCCTGACGAGTACCCCTCTGAAGAGGGAAATAAGAAGATTTTGATCCATTAACAAAGATGGAAGTGGTCGGAGAAGAACATAATAAATTAATAAGGGATAGAATAGAAGGACCAAACCCATGCCATTTAAGGGCACGCATCATACAAAGCCAATGGACGCGGTCGAAAGCTTTTTCCGCATCCAGGGTTCAGGCGGCTACAGGGGAAGAACTTTTAGCGGCAAGATGAATAATATTGAGGAAAGTTCTAGAATTATCAGAAATATTCCTTCCCTTAACAAAACCCATTTGTTCAGATCCAATTAAATTAGGAAGGACCTGATTGATGTGAAGGGCTAATATCGGGAAGGATCTTTATTTTTTTGGGGAATAAGACAAATCATGGCTTCAAGAAAGAGCCTCGAGCTTCACCATGACGAACAAAATGTTGAAAAAGAGATAAAAGATGAGGTAGAAGAACTGAAGAAAAGCAGGAATAGAACTCAGCATTGAGACCATCAGGACCAGCAGCCTTATCCTTAGGTAACATGGACAAAGCGGATTTAATCTCAGAAAGAGAAATATCTCCTTCCAAAATTGAGCAGTCAGGAAGAGGAGGGGAGCAGGGAGATAGGGAATCGAAAAAAGAATCTAGATTTGCGTCAGATGGGGAAGTCTCAGGGGTATAAATGTTCTTATGGAAATCTGTGAAAACATGATAAAATGTCTTCATCTTTGAGGCAGGGAATTTCCCTGTCATCAATAATCTTGGCTACTCAAGATCGTTGAGATTTAACAATCAGGTAATTTGCCAAAAGTTTATCGGATCGGCTGCGACCACCATAAAATTTAGAGTTCATTTTTAACAACGTCCCTGAGGCTTCCTCCGTGGATTTCCTATTAAAATCAAGTTTTGCTTGGACTAAAGTCTTGAGGGTATCAGCATTTTTCGAAGAAAAATAGGCATGTTCCAATTCTTTAATAGAAGAGAGCAGAGAGATAGATTCTGTGTGGTACTTTTTCTTTTTGCTAGCTACATAGTCTATAATAAAGCCTCTGGCTGTTGCTTTGAAAGAATCCCAAATAGTATGAAAGGGCATATCGGGAGTAGAATTTAGTAAAACGAATTCTGAAACAAAATCTTTAGAGCAGCCTAGAAAGGAGGGATCTTTAAGAAGATAGATGTTAAAATGCCAGCAGCAAGATTTAGAAGGTAAAGAGAGAAGGTCTAAATTATTCAAAATAGGAGCATAATCAGAGATGAGAATGGAACCAATCTCTGCATGTAGAAGGTTGGGAAGGAGATGTGGGCTTAAAAATATGTAATCTATTCTAGAGGTAGAGTTATGAGTGGGGGAATAAAATGTATATTCTAGACTATCTGGGTTGAATATTCTCCAGGCGTCTACTAGACCTCGTGAATGAATAGTCCTAACAAATGTCTTTTGCATTTTATTGGGGATGTAGCTAGAAGATGATTTCCTATCGGTGAAAGTATCCATAACCTGATTACAGTCACCACCCACTATAAGGTTACAGCTGGAACAAGTATGAAGAGTTTCAGACATAGATTGCCAAAATTGGGAGTCAATGCCTGTGGGGCCATAGATATTGAATAAAGAAACATGAGACCCATTGATAATAGTATGAAGAAGGAGCCATCGACCATCTTCATCCTTCTCTTCTTTTTCTATCATGAGGGACAAGGATTTGTGAAAGACTATTGCAACACCATTTTTACGGTCTTTGGAAGGTGAACTATATACATGACCTACACATTGCTTTTTAAGGGAATTAATATCATTCTCAGTAAGGTGTGTTTCTTGTAGCATAGCAATTTTGCATTGAAGTTTAGCGAGATGGGTAAGTACCCACTGTTTCTTAACAGGATTACGTAGCCCCTTCACGTTTCATGTAATAATGCGAACATTATCAGACATTACAAGGCAAAGGAGGCATTAATACAAGTAATAATGTTAGATAATTACACAAAAATAATATAGTCAATATAAAAGCAACCAAAATGAAGACCATGAGTGCATTGAAAAATGTGAAATTGAACATAAAAGAAGAATATGAATAACAAAATATAAAGATTACAAGAAGAATGAACAAAGTAGGAAAAAATGAAGATATAATCAAAGAAAGAGGTACAAAAGCGGAAAGGAAGAAAGCGTTAAGGGGAAAAAAGAAAAAAACAGAATTAGAATAAGATAATACGAAGAGAAAAGGGAAGAAATGTGGAAGAAAGGAATAAAAGGAGAAACGAATTTAGAGGATAAACAAGGGAAGGTGAGAGAGGAAAAAAGTAAACAATTGAAAAAGACGCAAAAGAAAAAGAAACAAGAAAAATGAGTGACAAAAATCAAGCAGTTGACAGAAAGCCGAGAGACATCAGTCAAGAGAGATGGAATAAGCATCCAGAGGAAGGAAGAAGGCATAGGGAGGCGGGGAGCTGCAGAAAGAGAGAAAGATAGCGGAACCGACACAACACAGATAATTGAGACCGGTGGGAGCCAATCAAGTAAGATAATGAATAAAAAGAGATAGAAGGAAGGGAAGAAAATATATAAGAACCAATCCAGGAGGACCTTCCATGAAATAAAAAAATAACATAGAAGACAACGCAACCAAGAAGCCAATTAACTAGACAACACTTACCAAATATATGAGGTAATCGTAAACCCAAGGATCAGAACAAAAGGGCAGGGGATATAGGGACATCCGGGGAATGGATCGGCACAATAATATAAAATGCTAAAAAAAAAAGAAAAAGAAGATACGTAAGAATACAAAATGAAGTAACCACTAAGGAAGTTAACAAGTCATAGTTACTAAACAAAAAACAACATCTGCAGAACATAAAACAACAACATCATAAAAGTTGAAAATTGTCAGAACATTGGAATAAGTGCAAAAATTTCAAAGAACAAAACACAGACAAATTAAAGAATACAACTCAGGGCCCTCCAAAGTCCATCTCGTCTTCTTTGTGTCGAGAAATAAGTCCTCAGGACGATCAAAGAAATAGGACCTCTCTTTGTAGGTAACTTTAAAGAAGCAGGGATGTACTAGACACTGTCTGGCATTCATGGATCGAAGAGCCAGGCAAAGAGAGAGAAATTCCTTGCGTCAAGCTGCAGTAGCGCGGGCCACACACTGAGAGAAGAACATTTTTTGGCCAGACCACAACATTTGCTTCCTAGATTTTGCCAATGAGAGGACCATTAAAAGTTCAGTATATTTCAAAAACAGAACAATTATCCCCCTGGGACGTTGTGCTGACGTTGATGAAGAGGAACCAGACGTTTTAGGGCCGATGCGATGAGCGCGCTGTAAATTAAGAGATGTACCCTCTTTGAGACCGACAATCTTGGGTATGTGTACTTTTAAGAAAGCGAGCATATCGGACCCCACATCTCCTTCAGGAATACCGTAATTACGGAGATTATTGAGTCTATTGCAGTTTTCTAAGTCTTCTGTTTGAGTCTTAAGGAGAGCAATCTCTTTAGACATAACCGATATCGATATCACTGACCCTTTGTTCCACCACAGACACTCTTGATTCCAAACTAGACCATTTCCCATCTAGCTTCTGAAGACTTGCATTGGTATCAATAACAAAGGGCTTAAGTAGTTTTATCTCCTCCATGAGGTCTTCCATCGTTATGGGTAATGGCGACTTGGTGGGAGAATTAGGTTCCTTCTTGTGACGTTTCTGAGAGGTGGCAGGTTTCTTACGAGAGGAAGACATACCTGTCAGGATGGATCGTTGGCCAAGAGGAGGAGAAGGCTCCATAGAGATTCCAAGTGAACAAAAAAAAATGGCGCTAGCTGTAAGTTATAAGCCAAAATGCTCACAAGAAGGTGGCACAAAGTGAAAAAGTGAATGTGGGTGAAGAAGTCTCTACAATACTTTGGCAAAACCAGGTTTGAAAAATAGCAGTGCTTGATAGAAGAATTGCAGCAGTAAATAACTACTTCAAAGAACCACAAGATGGCAGTGTCACATCAGTCAAAAAAATACACTAAACATGTTAAAGCAGAATTCTGAAAGCTGACTTAACCCCTTGCATGCCCACCCCTTTCCCCGCCCAGTGCCGCGCTTTGTATTAGCGGGCGGAGTTCATGACGAGCTGGACTCGTCATGGGCACAGCGCCACCGCAGCCCATGACGAGTCCAGCTCGTCATGGGCACTGAAGGGGTTAAAGAAAAAAATTGATGGAAACAGAAGGAGTTGGTCTGTATATCAAATATTCATTCCCTAATATCACAGGGTGAAGAGAACACTGCTACACAAGGTGGAATGCAGAAGAGTTGTGAAGTTCCATTCCCTAAATGTGCTGAAAAAGAGGGTGGAAAGCTGGTGAAATATATGCACGTTTTAGGGCTTGGACAAGAAAAAGTGCCCTTTCCGAAAAAGCTGAAGAGTTTTATGAGCATTGCAGAGAAGCGTAGCATTTCTCCACATCGGCGAACTCAGCGCGAGGTGAGCGCTATCTAACGCGCAAGATGGTGGTCGCCGGCTCCTCAGGAAACGCGCCACATATTTAAAGAAAAGTTCGGTATGTAAACGAGCCTACCGCGACATGACAATAATAGCGGTAGACTCAGTGAGGGTTCCGATGTTGACAGTGATAGGCCAAGCCTTCGGCGAAGCTCCTTACCGGTCGCTTTATTCAGATTTCGTTAAAGTCGGACCGGAGCCACGTCAGCCCGCCGCCATCTCCTCCAGCGCTCAAGCCACGCCCTAAACTTACGTTTTTGAACTTGATTTTATGACTCTGTTTTGAGCAGTTATATTAGTGTGCCTGCCCGAGCAGTGTTAAGGTCTCACATTACTCTCTCCCCATATTGGAAGAACTGGACAACACTGCCATCTACTGGTTATTTTTTTAATTGAATGTAAAAATTGCTCTTTCATACATTTTCTCTTCAGGTTTTATGTTGCTTGTGTACTGAACCGAGTACCAGTAGTCAACTCGGATATCAATATCAGTTTATTATTATTCGCATAGGGGAAGCATGATGCATTTACCAATGACTGTCTTCATTTAAATTTGTTTTTGGCGCAATCTTTTTTTTTTTTGTTTGCCTCTAGAGCTCACTCCTGCCTTGGCAGCATAGAGCATGCGTAGGAGGCTGCAGTGGCACACAGCATCACTCTTTGCAAGCTCCTATAAATTTTTTTAATAAAGTATTGTTATTATCATTTTATTTTTCTGTGGGTCAGCTGGTTAGGGTCGGGGCTGGGCTGTTACAGAGGAGCAGGGGGATGAATGGTGAGCACTCTCTTAAGTGCAAAGGATGGTTTGGCCGGCCGTATTGGGCCGGCCAAACTGTCATGTGCACTTAGCATGTTCTCCACCAGGCTGTATGGTCCAGCCTGGTGGAGAACATGCACAGCCTCCCAGCCCATGTCTGAGCACCGAACCACCGTGCTCAGACCAATCACAACGCTGCTGTAACGCAGCTCTATGATTGGCTAGGGGATTCTGGGAGGCTGTGCGCTTCTTGCTGCTGGAGAAGAGAAGAGGATGGAGGAGAGGCAGCAGCCAACGGTATCCAGGTAAGTGCTTTTCTTATTTTTTTTTATTCCCCCTTTACTCCTTCCCACTCCCATGTTCGGTTGCAGCCACTACTGACTATACACACACACAGATGAATGAACGAATGAAGCATTTCTATAGTGCACGGCTACTCAAAGAATGTCCCAGCGCTTTTAGGTATGCCGCAAGTATATAGTCACGGAGTCACTGCCCATACTCCCCCTTAAAGTCTAAATAAGAATGTTTTCAGCACCTTTTTGGAATCTCACTTCTTCAGGTATCTGTCTGAGATAGTTCAGTAGGTTATTCCACATATTTGCAGCTTTGAAGGAGAAGCAAGAACCACCACTTCGTTTCTGAAATGGGGAGGTTGCAATGAGACCCGCTGAGCTGGAACGCAACAGCCTCTCAAGGTAGTATGCATTGGCACGGTCATTGAGATATTTGGGTCCCTATTGTAGAGGGCTTGGTGTGTTGGGGTCAGTGCTTTATACTTAATCCACTGATGGATTGGTAACCAATGGAGCTTACTCCGAAAACTTGACACTGAAGTACATTTTGGAATTTTGTATATTAAGCGTACTGCCAAGTTCTGCATGACCTGCAACCACTGACTCAGATATTCCGGGAGGCCAAGATACAGAACATTAGCGTAGTCCAATCTGGATAAAATCAATGCTCTAACCACTGTGATTTGGACTTCATCAGGAAGTAAATGAAGAAACTTCCTTCTCATGCGAAAAATCCCAAAGCAAGACTTCCCCACTACTGAAACCTGCGCTCCAAATGGGAGTTGAACAGCACCCCCAGGTTTCTTACCACTGTTGTTGGAGGGGATGGGTGGGGGACATTATCAGGCCATGCCCCTACCCAACTAGGGAGGGGATCTCATCCAAATAATAAGATCTCTGTCTTATCTGTGTTGCACTGTCTATTTGTCTTCAGCCAATCTATCAGTGCCACCAAACAGTTGTTAAAGGCTGCCCTTGCCCTCCCATCATACGTGAGCAGGAGTTGGGTAACATCAACAGACAAGATGATCTTGATATTATGGGATTCCACAAAATGTGCCAGGGGAGGCATATACATGTTGAAGAATGTAAGACTAAGATACTTATTTCCACTATGCAAAAAAATATACAGAATATACACAGAAAACAAATGTGTGACATTGTTTCTTGAAATAAAAATGTATTGCATGACTCATCGGATTTTGAAGATAGAATTGATATTATTTGATAGATGCATAGACAGCATTACAGTGTAAAGGTTTCTACCCCTTCAGTATAGATACATGGCCATCTTCAGGATGAGTTTCTTAAATCTCGGTCGATAGGGTTAACACTCATCACCATATAGTCCCTTCATGAAGCGTATTCTAAAATTGCGTAACTAAAAAGCGTGCAATTTGGTTCTCTTCTTAACTGAAGCCATTGTGCATCAGGTACTCTACAATGATACTTAAAGGAGTATAAAGTATTACCCAAGGGATGATTTCAGAAACACTTTTCCCTCCCAGAGGTGTGATTAAAAATGACCCCCACCACTGCAAAATATGATGAGTGGATCCTTGAGTCTTCCATTTTTCATAGATATTAATTGGTCTTGGGCTGTATGGGAGCCCCCTGAAAGGGTATGACGCCCCTGGAAGCTTGGGCCCCTCCCTGCACTGCAAGGGCTGCAGGGGTCTGTGTCACGCCACTGGTCCCGCCCTCTTGCTGGTAACAGTTGTGTCCTATTGCCGTTGAATCTCCTGGTTCCATTAGTCCCTTCTAAAGCCCACCTATTTTTTGTACTAGTATTTGTGTCTAGGTTACTCTGGAATTCCCTGATGCTATCCAAAATGGACTGATCTGGCCTCCTTACTCATAATACATTGTTACAGGCAGAATATATCGTTGGTGAAAGCCATCTTGTTCTGCTAAAGAAACTCAAATTGCATTTTGTACAAGAAGTTTCCATTCAGTACTCTGCAAGGCTATTCATTTGTGCCTACCATAGACACTGTGTTAGTGTTTCTCATGTTTACATTGGTAATTTAACTATTCTGTTAAGTAAAGCTGTGGGAGCCCACCATTCTCACAACTGTGCTGAGTGATGACTTCAGTGCTATTTGCCCGACTCAGTCCAAAGAGCAGCAGAGCAGGTCATCTTTCCGGCCCAGCCTTACCTTCAAAATCTTCAGACAGACCTGAATTAACCAGGGGCGTCTCCTTTATAGGGGCAAATGAGTGGCGACCCCCCAAACCATCACATCTCACTCTGCATCTATTTGGTACGATATTACAGCTTTTACATGAATGAAACGATCTCACCGATCATTTGCTTACATGTAAAAGCTGTAATATTACCCTGCACCAGAAGAGGGCTCACGGGGCTGTATTGCGCATGTGTCAGGCGTGGGCTGTTACAGCCCATCTTTTCATAAGAAGAAATACATATCTGACATGCTGCACTAGCAGAAGGCAGTGCAGCATGTCAGATAATGGTAAATTGGGGCCTGTCAGTCATGCGTCCTTATGCCCCATCAGAAGCCACGGTAATGGAAAAGGACAGCCTCCCGTCCTATTTGAGCTTTTGATTGGGCATAAGGTTATGAGCATCGCTCTGGCACTTTGGCTGTTGGGAATCGTGATTTGTGATGTCCGTGTTAAGAACAACCTCAGGTAAGTTTCACATTATGTGCATCACTGAAAGCATGTCTATATTATGTGTGCCTGCACCAGTGTATGTGCGTGAGTTTGAACACAATTGTGTACGTATAATCCGAGCTTTAAGTGGGCCGGGTCTGTTCGGGTCTGATCACCAGCAGTTATTTTCAGGGAGCCTTGAAACGGATCTCAATCGGGCTCTATTTTCGGGCCTCGCGAAGGTAGTCCGTTTTCTTTTTTTTTTATTGAACATGCACATCGCTCACTACTGAGAAGTGGAGACGTCATGCCAGGTGAGCCGCGTTGTAGGGGAAGGGAAATCATTTAAAGAGAGCCATTTTCTCTCAGGATTTCCCTTCGCTTTTTGCAGCGCAGGAGCAGCAACATCATTGTGGGATGATTAGGCGAGAGACGACAAGGCGTGCAACGCCCATTGCCCCGGGCTGAGACAGCTTCCCGGGCGCACACACACAGCCGCACCCGGGTACTTCACAGATCTTTAAAAGACCATTTGCTTGTAAATGAGGCTTTGTTGTTTTTCACCCGTTTTTAGAGCCCCTGCATCCCCACTCTGCCTATTGCTGGAAGAATTAGCCTCCCCCGAAATTTGGCTCTAGTTGCTCCTTTGCAGACGACCACAGGCAGCCAACTCCAACAAGAGCCTGCTCTGACCTTTCACAGTGTCTTGTTTTAGTGCTACGAAAACACACGCATTGCCTTGCTTACTTAGTTCTCACACCTCCTCTTTAATATGAAGATAGTAGAGTTGGAATTACCTTTATATTCCTATACTGTGCTTCACATGGAAACATAGAAGGGCAGGTTCTCACCACCCCAAATTAGCTGTTTGGTATACTCTTTCAAATGTAAGAACTCCAGGTATTCAGTATCTGTCAGTCACGGCCAATTTAAAGCAGTGTTCCTATAAAGAAATGGACAAAAGGTTATTTTTCTGAATTAGCGTCTTACACTGAAAAGCTAGTTTACATTTCTTTTGCTGGATCAACCTTTGTTTAAAACACCACCAGAGAAGGGTGGTGAACTATTGTCCACAAAGAGCAACTGAAAGCTTTCTTGTTTTTTATCAGAAACATCTGCCTGTCAATGGTTATCACCAGCCTTTTCCGCCCATTAAGAGGCTGGGTGGATGAGTATAATACGGGGTGCTTAGGAATGGAGGCGGAGGGTGAACGGAAAGAAGGATGGATAGGTGAATAAAGGGCGAGTGGATGGATGGCCAGATGGATGAATGAATAGCTAGATGGATGGATGAATGTATGGATGGATGGATGGATGGATGCATGGACCAGTAATTAGGATAGGCGGGTGTGCTGATAGATACTTAGGATAGGTTCTGGGACAGATGTAAGTATGGATGTATGGGCGTATGGATGGATGGATGGCACAGTGCTTAGGATAGGTGGGTGGGCTGATAGATGCTTAGGATAGGTCAAGGGACACATGTATGTATGTAATTAGAGCGACCTCCGTACTCGAACACGAGATTGAGGAGCAACGCTTCTCCCTTGAGCCCATATCCCACAAAAGATCTTCTCTGGGGGGCTTGGCATCTAATATAAACCCAGACTAGTGACCGAGCACAGACAAAGTAATTGAAACCACAACAGATCCTGTCCAGGTCTCAGAAATACTAACTGGACAGATATCCTTTGAGCTAGAGCCCGAGACTGTCACAACCAGTATCACATATCGATCTTCCACTAGGGCCACAGGACTAACAAAACCCTCAGGACTAGGAATGACCCCTGAACCTGCAGTGAAGAGGAAGAGGGGTGGGGGCCCACAGAGACCGAAAACCGCAAAATCTGCTAGGACGATGAATAGTGGAGGGGGGGCATAATAGACACTACTGACACAGATGTAAGAGTCACAATTAATTTGGGAACACCTCATATGCCCCATGCCCTGCCACAAACGAGGCAATGTGGAAGAGATTGGAGACCTTAGTCCTTTCAATGTTGACCCCCATTACACAAAGACTAAGTCGGATTGAAGAAAGACTAAACGGTTTTTTATTCCCAGGCTTGGTCCAATTTTTGTTCATTGGAGGCACTATTAGTCAGAACTAAGTTGACGCCACTGCCAGTGCCATTGCCTAATGGAAAATCCCAGCCCACGCACGAGCTAAAAAAATCTGCCCCCTTTGCTAAAATAAGGAAACCACCAATGGCGAAGTCTGTACCACAACCCCGTGGTTAATAGCTCTGTCACAGTTGTGGATGAGGTTAACTCCATGACAGCTGATACATCTAGCGAATTCGCCCAAATTCTTGAGGCGATAAAGTATCTAATACTGACGCATCCAATTTATTAAAGGACAATCTTAATCTTATTCCCAATTGTCCATCTACTGGGCAGGTCAGCATACCATCAGTGAAGAGCGGCCCAGAAACTAATGGGAAGTATGGAAGATTGGACTATGGTACCTCAAAAGCTGGTCCTCAGCCTTTATATCTGCCCCCTGCGGCTGCACCTCTGGTGGTGGTATTGGGGAATGTGCCATTATTGCGGGAGGGTCAGGCAGAATCCACAGTCCAATTAATGCTAAAAGTTATGCACTGGGTGGATCAACGATTGAAGGGGGTAGGGATACTGGTCGGGGGCATTCAAAGCCAAATGATCATGGCCAGAAGAATCACTTGGATAGGGCCCACAAGGAAAGAAATGCGGGGAGATTGTGTGGTCTTAAACTTCAATAACGGGTCTATCGTCCGATTCCTTTTGGAATATCTGGGAAACAACTTAGATAGACACTCCGACAAGATTACTGTGTTGCCACTTGGCTTTTTCTACAGATCACCCCCCCAACTCTTATCAGGGAGCTGCCCTTTACGTGTGGAGAGACAGACATGGGTGACCTAAAGAGGTCAAACCAGATTTTCCGATATAAGTCTTCATAACAGATTTGCCTCCCTAACCGATCTAGAAGCATGCGACTGACTGCAGCCAGCTCACCTAAATATTACAGAAAGTAGCGATAATCAGACCACATAAGTTCCTGACGCTGGTAATGAACCACAACTAGCAAATCCAAACCAATCCGAGAGTAGCGAGATCCAGCTCATCTCGGAAATAAATGGTGAACCGGCTAGATCCCTATTAGCTATTATTTCTTGGAATAATGCCGGCCTACCATCTTTGTTTGTGTCGGCAGATTGGTCATCATTTATAGAGGGGTACGATATCTGCACCTTTCAGGAAACATGGACACAGAATTCAATTTTCCGCCCAGGCTACCTGACGTTTATTAAACCAGCTATTGCAGGACAAAAAGGGAGAACTTCTGGGGGGCTTACTATCTGGGTAAGGCAAAAATCTGGATATCAGGTTGAAGAGATTCTAACGGACAGCTCCGATATTTTGGCTATCATAATACGTCCAAAATTTGACCAAGATATACTAGTGATTAATGTATATGTGAGAGGGATGGTGGGTGGGAAACTCTCAACTACTGTCTCCTAGTTAGATACTTTTATTAAGACCCATAGGGGGAAAAATCACATGGTAATTGCAGGTGATTTTAACTGCACTTTTGAGCCCCTTGGTGATGAAGACTGCGGTCTTAGTAGCGATGAGGATTCCAACTGGGGGATCCCCTTTCTAACTTTGCCACCAATAAAGAATGGACCGAGGAAGCACTCCAGTTAAAAAGTTTTTGCCTAGAGAATGGTATAAGGGCTGTAAATGGGAGGTCACTGTCAGACAATATAGGCCAGCATACCTACAACAATGGGGTAAGAAGTAGCCAAATTGACTATTTCCTCATTAATTTGGAATTATGGCCTCGACTTAAGGACATGATGATCCACCAAAGAATTGAGAGTGATCACAATCCCCTATTGTTAACACTAGGGATAAGAGAGCTGGATCCCCAGATGGAGTGGATAGAGACAGTGACCGCAGATGTAAGAGTGGCAAATTACATGCATAGCGTAAAATGGGCAACATTACTAGTAAATGATAATACCCTAGAGCAGATAAAGAAAGCAGTGCAAAACACACTAGCAGCCATTTCAATCCCAGACACACAGGATAATATCAACACTGTGATTACAAAGGCACATAAGGAGCTGATTGTTAAACTTAAAGCTTTCTTTATTAAGAACAAAAAACCCAACAGCCACGAAGTTCATAAGTCAGCAAAGTGGTATAACAAGGATTGCAGAGTCGCATATAAGCATCTCTCCCAAGCTATCAGAACAAAAACAATAGAGGAGGTTAGAATTGCACGGACCTCTAACAAAAAAGCCTAATGTGTAGCCAAAAAGGCCTTTGATGAACAAAGATGGAATGAACTTCTGCAAGCATGTAACGGAAAAGACATGCAGAAATTCTGGCAGACAGTAAAATGGGGAAGTGGTGAAATTAGGCAAGTCCCAGTCAATAACGTAGCTCCAGAACAGTGGGTTTCCTATTTCCAGGCCCAATTTGCTGCCACCCTAGGAACCTCTATGAATCATCTTGAAATAGTCCCTGACACCACATAGATTTTTGGGAGAGGGGAGATTGCAACTGTCCTGGATGCAATCCCAATCGGAAGGGCCCCCGGCCCGGATTGTATCTCCGCTGACTTATTTAGATACGCAACACTAACTGTCTTAAATACTTTCAGATATTAGCTAATGCTATAGCCAGAGGGTCTCCTAACCCGGAATCTTGGTGTGGAGCCGAAATAATACCAATATATAAAAAAGCAGACAGCACTAGCCCAAGCAATTATAGGCCAATGAGTTTAATTGACACAACACAAAAGATTATGGCCAGGCTCGTGCTGAGTAGAATTAGTATATAGATAGGCGAACATGATATTTTATATACCTTACAAGCAGGTTTTCACCCCCATGTTAGTACCATTGACCAAGTTTTCAGGTTTATGATGATTTACTGGAGTACTGTAATTATTTCCGGGGGAACTCTATATGCAGCATTTATAGATTTAAAATCTGCATTTGACCTGGTCCCCCGAAATAAATTGTGTGAGTCATTAAAGGAATCAGGGATGCCCCCAGAACTCTTACACATAATTATCAAACTGCACGAGTCAAACTACGCCCAGGTACTATGGGGCTCACAGGGGAACTAACGGATCGCTTCCCAGTAAGTAATGTGGTCCGACAAGGGTGTGTTCTGGCCCCCACTCTTTTCTCATTGTTTATTAATAGGGTTGTTACCTACTTCTCTACATTCCCCACAGACGCACCTACACTTGCCGGCTTGAAGGTACCACTACTGATGTTTGCAGACGACACTCTAATACTGTCCAAAACCCAAATAGGACTGCAACGAGCCCTGGACAGATTTACAATCTTCTGCAATGACCACGAGCTAGTAGTAAATGTAGACAAAACTAAGTTTATGGTTCTACACAGACACAAAATAGTGAAAGGAAGAGTAGTTATGAATAATGCACTCTTGGAACTAACCAACACTTTCACATATCTGGGGGTTACTCTGGGAAAGAGGTTAAATTGGAAACCTCAGATAGATCTACTGGCCCTTAGGCATGTCCAATTGGCAGGAGTCCTATTGAAAGAGCATCGACTCTCTCAAACCAAATCGGTAGGCCCCGCAATAACGATTTGTAATGCTAAGACCAGGGCATCAACACTCTATGGCGCAGAGCTCTGGGGCTTTGAAAATTTAACACCATTAGTTTTAGCTCAAAATAAGTTCCTGAGATCCTTAACTGGTCTGCCACAATCCACCCCTCTCAAATCACTGTTTTTAGATCTGGGCTGCACTGCACTTGAGGAGATTGCTCGCTTCAGACCCATAGCATACTGGAGAAGGATCTGGACTACGCCGGAGCTATGCAAATGCACTAAAATATATAAGAGAAATAGACTCGTCATGTAAAATTAAATGGTTACAGAAGATCAGGTGTTCACTGTTTGACATGGGGCTCAGCCATTTGTTGGAGGATCCAGTGGGTCGTTACATTCCCTCAAAAAATTATTATAAGCAGGCATATTGGAATATGGCTAACCTAAGTCCATGTCATTGGTCCAAAATACATCCCTTCCCGGCTTATTCATGGAGCATAAGTATGAAACCAGGAGTGAAGCATACTGGCATTTTATTACCAGACCATGTGACAGAAAAAATTTCCACCAATTTAGAGTAGGCTCTCTCCCTATAAAAACGTTTACGACAAAATGGTGTAATGCAATAGAAACCAAATGTTGCTCATGTCAATTGATGGATTAGTCCATTATGCATATACTGTTTGCATGCCCTGCTTATAAGAGCCCTAGAGATAAATGGCTCAAGCCGATTTGTGTAAATCTCGGCACAAGATCATGCAAAACTGAGCTCCGTATACTGACAACAGATACGTGTGAGGTCATAGTAATAGCAATGGCAAAGTTCTTGAGTTGGATGTGGGACATTTGAAGAAATAACATGACGATTTTAGGTATTCCTGCTTCCTAATAATCACTAAGTTTTTTATATATTTTATCTGGGGAGTCTCAGATGTCCCAATCTGGCATCAATAATTATATATTATGTTAGTGCTCATAAACACGTGTAATATGAAAAACTGCGGGTGTAGGAGAATAGGATCTGCTTCACATGGATACCCCCACTTTTTGCTGGTGTTTCACTGTTTTTCGACTTTAGTCAGGCTGTGGCCCTGCTAATCAGGCCCACAGCCTAGCTGCTTCCTCTCTAAAATTATTTGCATGCACTTTAGGTACATAGCTAATTGGATTCTGGAGTGCCTTATAAGCCCCTAGTATATGGTATAATATGTACCTAGGGCATGGGTACCTCAGAGCCCTACCAGGGGCTGCATCATGTATAATGCCACCCCTGGGAAGCACTCCAAAATGGAACCACAGGTCTGCTACTGCAGCCTGGGTAAGGGTGTGCTTGCACCCCTTACAGTGGTATAGGCTACCTATATCCACACATATATACAGACACATATAAACCTATAAGTCACTCCTATGGCAGGCCTTGACAATCCTGAAGGCAGAGTGCTTGGTTTTGTGTAAGAGGGTGCCCAAGCATGAGCTAAGCCCCTCTGCAGCTTTTGGAAATACTTCCTTATAGCTGTTCTGTGATACATCCAAAAGTTGTAACTCGCGCCTTGCGAGTCACAAACGAGTTGCACAGCCTTGTAAACAATTCATAATCCAATTGATACACATAATCAGCAATCTTTCAATATTTCAATCCTTTTTATTTCCATGTTTAGAAGTACTTGGCTGTCACGTCACGGGCACGAGATTTCAGAATTTCTTGCATTTTAATTGCATAGGAATTGCCCATCCGGGCCTATTCACAAGCATGTAGAAAAACTCGATTCCTCCAAGTCATCACATAAAATTCACTCAATGCGTTTCGGTCTTCTGTGACCTTCGTCAGGGGTATCTATAATATTTAAAAATATGCATCAACTAAACATAGTTCACATGCAGCAATGATGTATAACTAGTGATTCTTTCCTGAACCCCAAATAAATAAACCGTGCTTCTAAAGTACATGACATAAATTAAAACAGTCCCCTTACTTTATACTCCTCTACGAATCCCACCATACCTGCCCATAATTCACGAAAAAAGCAAAAAACCTACCCTCTAATCAGTGTCCCATTTCATTCGGCCACTCCACCCTCCTAATTAAACCAACTTGTGAATCTCTCGTGAAACCTGCCTTTATGACGCAAGGGGAGCACAAATTTAAGCTCATCTTCACGTTTAACGATAACCTAGTCTAGGTATTTCAAACGCTTTAGCCCCCAGTACATACCTGCGGTTTATCTAACGTGTCTTGAACGACATAAATCTGCACTCAAACGCCAGTCTAATCTAAAACAACTAAAGCCATGGTTTTTAACCTTGCGTTTCCCTCCCCACCTGTGTGCAACTAATATCACATGATCCTATGACCCCGCCCTCTCAAATCCTCGTACATGCCCAAATTACGAAAACAAACTCGCTTCTGTACACTTTAGAAAAATACGTGTTTCGTTCTCCCCATTTATATTAATGCTTTGTGTTGCCTTTTAAACACCATAACTACATAAAAATGATAGAACGGCAAACAAAATCAAAATCAAAGTTCATTCAAGAGTCCTCTGCAAATGTAGGTAATCCATAATTTTTCGTTCTTCCAGAGGTGACGCTTCATAAATAGCCTTTGACGGGAGATTGTAGTTATATGACAGTTAATCCTGTAGTGACCTGCGGGGTGCTAGACAGGGTTGGAACGGTGTGGTATAAACATATCTGAAATATACCTGAAGCACACCCTTGTTTAATTTGCTCAATCCTTTGTCAATCCTTTTTTCATGGTTGGAGTGCACGCACTCGTATATGCTCCGTTCCGGTAGCACGTTTCTAAAATCATCCAAAAGTTGTAACTCGCGCCTTGCGAGTCACAAACGAGTTGCACAGCCTTGTAAACAATTCATAATCCAATTGATACACATAATCAGCAATCTTTCAATTTTTCAATCCTTTTTATTTCCATGTTTAGAAGTACTTGGCTGTCACGTCAAGGGCACGAGATTTCAGAATTTCTTGCATTTTAATTGCATAGGAATTACCCATCCCGGCCTATTCACAAGCATGTAGAAAAACTCGATTCCTCCAAGTCATCACATAAAATTCACCCAATGCATTTCGGTCTTCTGTGACCTTCATCAGGGGTATCTATAATATTTAAAAATATGCATCAACTAAACATAGTTCACATGCAGCAATGATGTATAACTAGCGATTCTTTCCTGAACCCCAAATAAATAAACCATGCTTCTAAAGTACATGACATAATTGAAAACATGACATAAATTAAAACAGTCCCTTTACTTTATACTCCTCTATGAATCCCACTGTACCTGCCCATAATTCACGAAAAAAGCAAAAAACCTACCCTCTAATCAGTGCCCCATTTAAGTCGGCCACTCCACCCTCCTAATTAAATCAAGTTGTGAATCTCTCATGAAACCTGCCATTTTGACGCAATGGGAGCACAAATTTAAGCTCATCTTCACGTTTACCGATAACCTAGTCTAGGTATTTCAAACACTTTATCCCCCAGTACATACCTGCGGCTTATCTAACATGCCTTGAACGACATAAATCTGCACTCAAACGCCAGTCTAATCTAAAACAACTAAAGCCATGGTTTTTAACCTTGCGTTTCCCTTCCCACCTGTGTGCAATTAATATCATGTGATCCTATGCCCCGCCCTCTCAAATCCTCGGCCATGCCCAAATTACGAATACAAACTCGCTTCTGTGCACTTTAAAAAAATACGTGTTTCGTTCTCCCCATTTATATTAATGCTTCTTGTTGCCTTTTAAACATCATAACTACATAAAAATGATAGAACTGCAAACAAAATCAAAATCAAAGTTCATTCAAGAGTCCTCTGCAAATGTAGTTAATCCATAATTTTTCATTCTTCCAGAGGTGACACTTCATAAACAGCCTTTGACGTGAGATTGTATTTATATGACAGTTATTCCTGTAGTGACCTGCGGGGTGCTAGACAGGGTTGAAACAGTGTGGTATAAACATATCTGAAATATACCTGAAGCACACCCTTGTTTAATTTGCTCAATCCTTTGTCAATCCTTTTTTCGTGGTTGGCGTGCATGCACTCGTATATGCTCCGTTCCGGTAGCACGTTTCTAAAATCATCCAAAAGTTGTAACTCGCGCCTTGCGAGTCACAAACGAGTTGCACAGCGTTGTAAACAATTCATAATCCAATTGATACACATAATCAGCAATCTTTCAATATTTCAATCCTTTTTATTTCCATGTTTAGAAGTACTTGGCTGTCACGTCAAGGGCACGAGATTTCAGAATTTCTTGCATTTTAATTGCATAGGAATTGCCCATCCGGGCCTATTCACAAGCATGTAGAAAAACTCGATTCCTCCAAGTCATCAAATAAAATTCACCCAATGCATTTCGGTCTTCTGTGACCTTCGTCAGGGGTATCTATAATATTTAAAAATATGCATCAACTAAACATAGTTCACATGCAGCAATGATGTATAACTAGTGATTTTTTCCTGAACCCCAAATAAATAAACCGTGCTTCTAAAGTACATGACATAAATGAAAACATGACATAAATTAAAACTGTCCCCTTCCTTTATACTCCTCTACGAATCCCACCGTACCTGCCCATAATTCACGAAAAAAGCAAAAAACCTACCCTCTAATCAGTGCCCCATTTCATTCGGTCACTCCACCCTCCTAATTAAATCAAGTTGTGAATCTCTCGTGAAACCTGTCATTATGACGCAAGGGGAGCACAAATGTAAGCTCCTGTGGGGAGGGAAACGCAAGGTTAAAAACCATGGCTTTAGTTGTTTTAGATTAGACTGGCGTTTGAGTGCAGATTTATGTCGTTCAAGACACGTTAGATAAACCGCAGGTATGTAATGGGGGCTAAATTGTTTGAAATAACTAGACCAGGTTATCGGTAAACGTAAAGATGAGCTTAGATTTGTGCTCCCCTTGCGTCATAATGGCAGGTTTCACGAGAGATTCACAACTTGATTTAATTAGGAGGGTGGAGTGGCCGAATGAAATGCGGCACTGTTTAGAGGGTAGGTTTTTTGCTTTTTTCATGAATTATGGGCAGGTATGGTGGGATTCGTAGAGGAGTATAAAGTAAGGGGACTGTTTTAATTTATGTCATGTTTTCATTTATGTCATGTACTTTAGAAGCACGGTTCATTTATTTGGGGTTCAGGAAAGAATCGCTAGTTATATATCATTGCTGCATGTGAACTATGTTTAGTTGATGCATATTTTTAAATATTATAGATACCCCTGACGAAGGTCACAGAAGACCGAAATGCATTGGGTGAATTTTATGTGATGACTTGGAGGAATCGAGTTTTTCTACATGCTTGTGAATAGGCCGGGATGGGTAATTCCTATGCAATTAAAATGCAAGAAATTCTGAAATCTCGTGCCCTTGACGTGACAGCCAAGTACTTCTAAACATGGAAATAAAAAGGATTGAAATATTGAAAGATTGCTGATTATGTGTATCAATTGGATTATGAATTGTTTACAAGGCTTTGCAACTCGTTTGTGACTCGCAAGGCGCGACTTACAACCTTTGGATGATTTTAGAAACATGCTACCGGAACGGAGCATATACGAGTGCATGCACGCCAACCATGAAAAAAGGATTGACAAAGGATTGAGCAAATTAAACAAGGGTGTGCTTCAGGTATATTTCAGATATGTTCTGTGATACAGCCATACCATATACTCTCAAGGGAATTATAACCTTGCGGTAAATGCTAACTTTGGAATGGCTGCATCAAAACATGTTGTGTTTGGTGTCGAACACTTTGGAATCCTACCCCCACGCCAGTTCTGGCGGCGGGGGTAGGATTCCACCCTTTCAAAGGGAAAGACATGTTCACACGGGTCAAACTTGGTAGGACTTTCCTGAGCCCTGGCATCGCAAAATGGATGCCTCTGCCACAGACATGGGTCTGGCCTCCTGCTGCTGACCGAAACTCTGGCAGGGGAGGCCTGGACAATAGGTTTCCTGTCGAAGGGAGGTGTAACCACCTCCCCAGACATGCAGATGTGTATTGGGACTGGGCGGGAGCACTCTCTGGTGCTTTGAAGTCCTGCACTGGGGGCACGTTTGCTGTCCCTGTGCATAGCCCAGTTCAAACCCGTTGCAGGGGCTACCTGCCCCTGCTCTGGCGTGAAACTGTACAAAGGAAATGGGTGTAACCACCCTTCTTTCCAAGCCCACCCATAGGTGGGGCCTTAGAGTTAGTCCATCCCCTAAATTTGGTATAAGTATAGGAATCTAGTCCCTAGGACTTTAGATTACCCTGGACGGAACTCTGCAACATATATCCTGGACCTTTGACTTTCTATCACGACTAGAAGATGGAAGAAATCTCCCTTGGGGTCAAGGAGTGACTCCCCTGCTTGGCAGGCACCAAATAAGCAACTCACCGCTCTGCATCGCTGAAGCTTCCACTGGACGCCGAAGTCTTTGCATCACCAGAGGTGGATTTCCAGACTTCCCCGAGCCTACCCTGAGTTCACAGCTAAGCTGAGGCCTGTGGGTATCATGAGTGACGTGGAACCGTGACCCCTGGACACCGTGAACTTTTGTAGCAACACCATCTTCCTGGTCCTCCTCGAAGTTGTGCTTTGGGCTCAGAGTAGCCCCAGCCTTGAGCACCTTCTGCACCGAAGATTGTTGGCCTCCACTCCACGAGTGACCCATGGGCCAGCTCCAAGTGTGACCGCTCGAGACTCCTTCACGATCACTAGCCCGTTGACTAGTAGGTCCCACGAAGGCAACTCCTTTTCTAAATTGGGCTTTCCTTGTTGCTCCAGAAGTGCCTTGACTTACCCTCACTGGGTGAGTCCCTCAGACCTTGCTGGTCTGCACCGCAGTCCTTTCTCTGAATTCCATTGACTTGCCATTGCCATTGTTGGGTCCATTCTGGTCGCCGACACCGCAGCACTCAACAGACTTCGTGGGCCAGCTCGAATCCGGCTCATGGACTTCATCGACGCCTCCTGGACCTCGTGGCTGAAAAGTCAAGACACCCATCAACTCACCTGAAGCACCCGACATCTGTGGGCATTGGTCCATCCTGCCATTGGTCACTGGCTAGTGACCCAGACTCTGTCCCCTCTGCTTTCAGGTTCCTTCCATCCTAGATCCAAGCTTGGATCTCTTCGGACACTTCTCCTCTTCACGGCAGCAGCAGTTCTTTGTAGGCCCCCATTGAAATCGACGACGTGACCCAACACCGAAACACACCTATGCACCCTGCTTCCCTGGGTGAGGTAATTCGAGTACTCCGGTGCTCTCGTGGGTGCTAGCCCTAGAACTTCTTAAGTCCAAAAGGGCTTGGTCCTGACTCGATTGAAAGTATCCCTAATCTTTAAATGTCCAACACGACATTGCCCATAGAAGATAATAGGAATCAGCGGTTGTGTTTACACACTGCATACAGTGCCCGTGGGTCCCCTGTGTCACTACCTTGGGTGGCTCCTTGGGGTCCCAACGATTCTACAGGCTATAGGCCTAGTGTCTATTCCAGTCGTGGTTCTTAAACCACTTTTTTGGTATATGGTATGGTGCGCCCCTAGGGCCCAAACGTGTATTTGTCCTATTACTGATTCTTGCTAACTTGTAAACAAAGTACTTCGAACTCCAGTCTCATAAAGAGACTAAATGGGTGAGTTTTATCCTAAGTACATATATTTTGAATATATACCTGGTGTGGTTGTCCTTTCATTTGATCATTCAAGAGATTATAGACTGGTAAAACAAGCTGCTTCACATTCCTTCAAGACTTAGCCTGAAGGCTGCTCTCCATAGCTACCACTAGGATAGCTTTTAATAAATGTTGTCTTTAACCATTCACCATAAGGGTTTGTTTGGACTGATGCAGGGTGACCACTAGAACTAGTGGACAGCATATATCAGGCCACCTTCTCACATTGGTGTGCAGCGTGTGGGATTCCAGCTTGCTATTGTTTTACCAGATAATCTCAATTGAATTGATCAACTGAACACCACTAAAGGTACCTAAGGTACATATAATATCAAGTTTACCTACAGTAAGTTCTACTGAACTTATAGTTGTGTGTTAAGAGATAGCATACCCTTTCTACAACTCAAGAGAGTTTAGTAGGCCAAACTAGTGTAGGTAGTGCAACACACCACACCACATTAGTAATGTCTAACCAGCCAGGAACCACTGGGTCCCTACCAGGAACCAGTGAGCTCCTTCCCTATAAATATGAGGATCTCTCCTTTGCTCAGCTTAGGGCCTTATGTGCCATTAGGAAGCTGAAGACAGGCAAAAGCCCATCCACCCAGAATCTAATAAAGATACTTAAGCTGGATGATATCACAGGGCCTAGTGGGCCTGATGATGTAGACAGTGTGGGTGGGGCAGTACCTGAGGGTGGGCCTAGGGGTGGAAACTCCCCTGACCCTACCTCTAATGCTGACCAAACTGGTGACAATGACCAGACTCTGGTGAACCCAGATCTCCTGGATGAGGATGAGGAGGATGACAATAATGCTCCTTCCTTTATTCCTCCAGGTAGACCTGACAACAGGGCTAGAGGGGATAGATCTCTGTCAAGTGGATCTATCCAGTCTAACTCCTCTATAGGGACCTCTGTCTCTTCTCAAAGAGGGAGGGAAACCTCCCAGGAGAGGAGAGAGAGACCGCTGAAGTATGAGTAAGACAAGTTCAACCTCAGAAAGCATCAGATGGCCTTAGATAGGGAAGCACTAGAGCTCTACAGAGCTAGTAAAAAGGAGGGAATAGAGTCCCTTGGTGGCAGCAATTTCCCTAGAGATAGGGAGAGGTCTTATGGCCATGAAACCTAAGTAAGATTGTCCCTCCCTACGAGAGTGGGGATGACATCCACAAATGGATAACTGCCTTGGAGAGGGCTTGTAAAGTACAAAAGGTCCCTCAAGGTCAGTGGGCAGCAATCTTATGGCTCTCCTTTGCAGACAAAGGTAGAGATAGGCTCCTCACTGTAAGAGAAGAGGATGCTGATGATTACAAAGTCTTGAAAAGTGCACCGATAGATGGGTTTGGCCTAAACACTGAAAAATACAGGTTAAAGTTCAGAGACACCCAAAAAGCACAACATTGAGACTAGGTTGACTTTGTTGACTGTGCTGCTAAGGCTCTGGGAGGTTGGTTATTAGGCAGTAAAGTGTGTGACTTCAAACAATTGTACAATCTGATAATGAGGGAGCAGATTCTTAATAATTGTCAAAATCAGCTGTTGCACCAGTACCTGGTAGACTCTGATCTGACCTCTCCCCAAGAATTGGGAAAGAAGGCAGACACATGGGTCAGAACCAGGGTGAGGCAGAAGGTACAGAACCAAGGTGGTGACCCAAAGAAGCAAGATTCCAAAAACTCTGACAAGGGTGGGGACAAGGGTAAAGATCAGAAGTCTTCTCAAGAGCCCCAAAAATCTTCTTCAGGTGGGGATTCACAGGCTAACAAAGGGAAAGGCCAAAAGAAACCTTGGTGCAAAATCTGTAAACAGAAAAATCACTGGACTAGTGACTGCACCAAGGCCAAAGAAAATACTCCAGCCACCACCAATGCCCCTAAGGCACCTGCTCCCCCTAGTGCAGTTACAATTGGTGGTGGGAATACACAGAATAAGGGTGCAGTAGGATTGACCCTGGGTTCTGAGATGGACTCTGGCCTAGTCAGAGTACCAACTCAGGCTGTGCTTGTCAGTGATGGGGGCATGGATATGTCCCCCTTTGTGAGTCCCAGTAACTTGGGCAAATACAGACAGCACCCTTTAATTAATGGAGTAGAAGCTTGGGCATTCAGGGACACAGGAGCAAGTGTCACAATGGTGACAAAAGATCTTGTGGATCCTGGGCAGATTATACTTGGTGAAATGTACCAAGTGACCATGCTAACAATGTGAGAACAGACCATTCTCTGGCAGTTGTTAACTTCTCCTGGGGAGGGGTAACTGGCCTTAAGAAGGTTGTGGTAAGTGCAGACCTACCAGTACAGTGCTTACTTGGCAATGATCTAGAGACTTCAGCTTGGGCTGAAGTGGAGCTCAGGACACATGCAGAAATGTCAGGGATCCCTGCACATGTCTTTGCTGTGACCAAGTCACAGGCAAACATGTCTAAAACTGGACAGGCCCTGGATTCTGGAATAATAGACCAGGTGCCTCACAAGAGGAGGAGCAGTAGGGTTAAGGCAGAGCCTTCCCACCTGACTCATAATGCTGATCAGTCTCCTCAGGGAGATGATCTTGAGCCTGAAGAAGGAACTGTCCCAGAGGAGCTTGAACCTTACCAGGTTGAGTTCTTGGGGACAGGGGGCCCTTCCAGGTATGATCTGAGCCAGGAGCAGAAAACCTGCCCCTCTCTTGAAACCCTCGGACAGCAAGCTGCTGATGAGGCTGCTGGGAATGCTAGTGGCACCCATAAAGTTTATTGGGATGATGGAGTCCTATACTCGGAAAGTAGAGACCCCAAGCCTGGTGCATCCAGGAGGTTGGTTATACCTCTGAAGTTTAGGGGTTTCCTATTGACACTAGCCCATGATATTCCCCTAGCAGGACACCTAGGCCAGAACAAGACTTGGGACAGAATTGTTCCTCACTTTCACTGGCCCCACATGTCTGAAGACACAAAGGAGTTTTGTCGCTCCTGTGTAACTTGCCAAGCCAGTGGCAAAGCAGGTGGCACTACAAAGGCTCCCCTGATACCACTACCTGTGGTGGGGGTGCCATTTGAAAGGGTAGGGATTGACATTGTTGGTCCCATGGATCCCCAAACAGCATCTGGGCACACATTTATACTGGTGGTAGTGGATCATGCCACCAGGTATCCAGAAGCAATTCCCTTAAGGACCACTACAGCACCTGTGGTGGCAAGAGCTCTCTTGAGTGTGTTCTCAAGAGTAGGCTTTCCTAAGGAGGTAGTATCTGACAGGGGTGCAAACTTCATGTCTAGTTACTTGACAGCTATGTGGAAGGAGTGCGGAGCGAACTACAAGTTCACCACACCCTATCACCCACAATGCAATGGTTTAGCTGAAAGATTCAACAAAACCTTAAAGGGCATGATCAAAGGACTCCCAGAGAAGCTTAGGTGAAAATGGGACCTGCTCTTGCCCTGCCTTTTATTTGCATACAGGGAGGTACCTCAAAAGGGGGTTTGCTACAGCCCATTTGAACTTTTGTTTGGACACCCTGTCAGGGGTCCATTGTGTTTAGTGAAGGAAGGATGGGAGTTACCTCTCAAGCCCCCAAAGCAAGACATAGTGGACTATGTACTTGGTCTCCGCTCCAGAATGGCTGAGTACATGAAAAAGGCAAACAAAAACCTTGAGGCTAGCCAGGAACTGCAAAAAGCCTGGCATGATCAAAAGGCTGTACTGACTGTTTATCAGTCAGGACAGTAAGTGTGGGTGTTGGAGTCAGTGGCCGAAGCAGCCCTCCAGGACAAATGGAGTGGCCCCCATACAATTGTTGAGCAAAAAGGGGAGGTTACCTACTTCATAGACCTTGGAACCCCTAGGAGTCCCCATACGGTACTTCTTGTCAACAGACTTAAACCATATGTTGACAGGGAAGACATGGGCTTGCTCATGGCTACTGATGAAGGACAGGAGGAAGAGAGTGACCCACTCCCTGACCTGCTTTCTCAGAACCCTGATGATGGGTCAGTTGATGGTGTAGCCTTGGCAGGCAGCCTCACTGCTTAGCATCAAACTGACTGCAGAAACCTTCTCAGCCAGTTTAGACATATGTTTTCTCTGACTCCAAGTCAGACCACCTGGTGCACTCATAAAGTGGTCACTGGGGACAGTCTACCTGTGAAGAATAAGATCTACAGGCAACCTGACCATGTCAGGGACTATATAAGGACAGAAGTCCAAAAGATGTTGGATTTGGGTGTGATTGAACCCTCAGTTAGCCCTTGGGCTAGCCCAGTAGTCCTCGAACCAAAACCTCACACCAGTGGTGGGAAAAGAGAGATGAGGTTTTGTGTAGACTACAGGGGACTCAATGCAGTCACTAGGACTGATGCCCATCCCATCCCTAGGGCAGATGAGCTGATAGATACTTTGGCCTCAGCCAAGTTTCTAAGCACATTTGACCTAACAGCTGGCTAATGGCAGATCAGACTAGCTGATGATGCAAAACCAAAGACAGCATTTTCTACCCCTAGTGGGCACTATCAATTTGTGGTAATGCCCTTTGGTTTGAAGAATGAACCTGCCACTTTCCAAAGGTTGGTGAATCAAGTCCTTACAGGCCTGGTAGACTTTAGTGCACCATATCTAGATGATATTGCTGTCTTTAGCTCCACCTGGAAGGATCACCTGGTCCACTTGACAAATGTTTTGGAGGCCCTGCAAAGGGCAGGCCTCACTATCAAGGCTAATAAGTGCCAGATAGGGCAGAGTCAGGTTGTGTACCTGGGCCACCTTGTAGGTGGAGGCCAGGTTCAACCATTGCAGAGCAAAATCCAACCATAATGGAATGGATTGCTCCAACTACCCAGACTCAGGTGAGAGCCTTCTTAGGCCTGACTTGGTAGGGTACTATAGGAGATTTGTAAAAGGGTATGGATCAATAGTGACACCCTTGAATGACTTAACTTCTAAAATGATGCCCAAAAAGGTTCAGTGGACAGCTAGCTGTCAAAAGGCATTTGATGACCTGAAGCAGGCCATTCTGCAGAGTCCTGACTACTCCAAGAAGTTAATTGTCCAAACAGATGCATTGGGGGTAGGGGCTGTACTGTCACAATTGAATGATGAAGGTTAGGATCAGCCAGTAGCTTTCATAAGCAGAAGGCTGACCCCTAGAGAGAAACGTTGGTCAGCCAATGAGAGGGAGGCCTTTGCTGTGGTTTGGGCTCTGAAGAAGTTGAGGCCATACTTGTTTGGTACTCACTTCCTTGTTCAGACAGACCATACGCCCCTCTTATGGCTAAAACAAATGAAGGGTGAAAACCCCAAACTGCTTAGGTGGCCCATTTCCCTACAGGGGATGGACTTAACAGTGGAACATAGACCTGGGAGCAACCATGCCAATGCAGATGGACTCTCTAGGTATTTCCACTTAGAACATGAAGACTCAACTGGTCATGGTTAGTTTAATGTCCCTGCGTTTGGGGGGTTGTGTAGGAGAGTAGGATCTGCTTCACATGGGTACCCCCACTTGTTGCTGGTGTTTCACTGTTTTTCGACCTTAGTCTGGCTGTTGCACTGCTAATCAGGCCCACAGCCTAGCTGCTTCCTCTCTAAAATGGTTTGCATGTACATTAGGTACATATCTTATTGGATTCTGGAGTGCCTTATAAGCCCCTAGTATATGGTATACTATGTACCTAGGGCATAGGTACCTCAGAGGCCTACCAGGGGCTGCAGCATGTATTATGCCACCCCTGGGAAGCACTCCAAAATGGCACCAAAGGTCTGCTACTGCAGCCTGGGTAAGGTTTGCTTGCACCCCTTACAGTGGTATAGGCTACATATATCCACACATATATACAGACACATATAAACCTATAAGTCCCTCCTATGGCAGGCCTTGACAATCCTGAAGGCAGAGTGCTTGGTCTTGTGTGAGAGGGAGCCCAAGCATGAGCTGAGCCCCTCTGCAGCTTTCGGAAAGACTTCCTTATGGCTGTTCTGTGATACAGCCATATCACATACTCTTAAGTGCATTATAACCTCGCGGTAAATGCTAACTTTGGAATGGCTGCATCAAAACATGTCATGTTTGGTGTCAAACACTTTGGAATCCTACTCCAGGGGGGTAGCATTCCACCCTTCTAGAGGGAAAGACATGTTCACACTGGTCAAACCCAGTAGGACTTTCCTGAGCCCTGGCATCACAAAATGGATGCCTCTGCCACAGACACGGGTCTGGCCTCCTGCTGCTGACCGAAACTCCGGCAGCGGAGGCCTGGACAATCGGTTTCCTGTCGAAGGGAGGTGTAACCACCGCCCCAGACAGGCAGATGTGTATTGGGTCTGGGCGGGAGCACTCTCTGGTGCTTTGAAGTCCTGCACTGGGGGCACGTTTGCTGTCCCTGTGCATAGCCCAGTTCAAACCAGTTGCAGGGGCTACCTGCCCCTGCTCTGGTGTGAAACTGGACAAAGGAAATGGGTGTAACCACCCCTCTTTCCAAACCCACCCATAGGTGGGGCCTTAGAGTTAGTCCATCCCCTAAACTTGGTCTAAGTATAGGAATCCAGTCCCTAGGACCTTAGATTACCCTGGATGAAACTCTGCAACATATATCCTGGACCTTCAACTTTCTATCACGACTAGAAGATGGAAGAAATCTCCCTTGGGGTCAAGGAGTGACTCCCCTGCTTGGCAGGCACCAAAGAAGCAACTGACCGGTCTGCATCACTGAAGCTCCCGCCTGACGCCCAAGTCTTTGCATCACTAGAGGTGGATTTCCAGACTTCCCCGAGGCTACCCTGAGTCCACAGCAAAGCTGAGGACTGTGGCTATCGTGGGTGACGTGGAACCGTGATCCCTGGACACCGTGAACTTTTGCAGCCACACTATCTTCCTGGTCCTCCTCGAAGTTGTGCTTTGGGCTCCAAGTAGCCCCAGCCTTGAGCACCTCCTGCACCGAAGAGTGTTGGCCTCCATTCCACGAGTGACCTGTGGGCCAGCTCCAAGTGTGACCGCTTGAGGCTCCTTCGCGATCACTAACCCGTTGGCTAGTAGGTCCCCACAAAGACAACTCCTCTTCTGATTGGGCTTTCCTGGTTGCTCCAGATGTGCCGCAACCTGTGACTCACCCTTGCTGGGTGAGTCCCCCAGACCCTGCTGGTCTGCACAGAAGTCCTTTCTCTGTTTCCAAGTGACTTGCCGTTGCCAAGGCTTGTTGGGTCCAATCCGGTCGCCAACACCGCAGCACTTGACAGACTTTGTGGGACAGCTCGAATCCAGCTTCTGGTTGTAGTCGACACCTCCTGGACTTCGTGGCTGAAGAGTCAAGACACCAGTCAACTCACCTGAAGCACCCAACATCTGTGGGCAATGGCCTATCGTGCCCCTGGTCACTGGCAAGTGACTCAGACTCTGTCCCCTCTGCTTTCAGGTTCCCTCCATCCTCGATCAAGGCTTGGATCTCTTCGGACACTTCTCCTCTTCACAGCCGCAGCACTTCTTTGCCAGCTTCCATTAAAACGACGCCGCGACCGACACCATTTGACACCTATGCACCCGGCTTCCTTGGGTGAGGTAACTCGAGTACTCCGGTGCTCCCGTGGGTGTTGGCCCTAGACACCTCTAAGTCCATAAGGGTTTGCTTGTAGTCGTCATCTAAGTGTCCTTAAACTCTTAATTTCCCACTGCAACTTTCCCCATAGAAGTTAATGGCGATTTGCGGCTGTGTTCTCACACTGCGCGCGTCCCCCGTGGGTCCCCTGTGTCACTACCTTGGGTGGTTCCTTGTGGTCCAAGCACTTCTACAGGCTATAGGCCTTGTGTCTAGCTCAGTCGTGGTTCTTATACCACTTTATTGGTATATGGTTTGGTACGCACCTAGGGCCCAAACGTGTATTTGTGCTTTTACTGTTGAATACTGACTTGTAACTTAAGTACTTCAAACTCCAGCCTCATAAAGAGACTGGAGGGGTGTGTTTTATCCCAAATACATATATTTTAAATATATACCTGGTGTGGTTGTCCTTTCATTTGGTCATTCAAGAGATTATAGACTGGTAAAACAAGCTGCTTTACATTCCTTCAAGACTTAGCCTGAAGGTTGCTCTCCATAGCTACCACTAGGATAGCTTTCAATAAAGGTTGTCTTTAACCTATCACCATAAGGGGTTGTTTGGACTGATACAGGGTGCCCACTATAACTAGTGGACAGCATATATCAGGCCAACTTCTCACACTGTAGTTGTTTTTAAATGTCAACAGAACCCCGAGATGCCCATTAACAACAATATTACAAGTGTTACCCGTTAAGTATGTTATATTCAATGTTTGTTTTGTGTAGTTAGCTTGAAAACGGTATTTTTCCAAACGCTGAAATGTTTATAGAGAATAGAAAATGAAATACTAGACTATGGTGTTTGTCTACAGTAAAAGAAGAGAACAATTCTTAAGTCACGAATGTCGAATTTGCCGAAATGACACCCCTTGCTTTGTTAAAAAGCTTATTATGTCCATTAAAGTAAGAGATTGTTGAAGCTGTTCTCTGCAAGGTGCAGATAACAATGGGCACTGATTGGAATAGAATGTTCGTTTTGTTTACCGTTTATGAATAGAGTGTTCATAAAACAATGTAAAGTGGTCAGGGCCAGTGAAATCATCCTATCCTGTAGCTGTGTTGTTTACTGCTTAATAATGGGTTTACCACTTAATGTGTTGCATACATTTATAGAGTTCAACAAAAAAGTATAGTTTTAACTCAAATGGATAATAAAATATTGCAAGAGTTGCTGAGAATGTTACTCAAAATACTGCAGATTTGCCCTTTCTTGCTGCATAATTTAGATAACTCTCACAGGTAATTTGGTCCACCATTGCTTAGAATTTTACCTGCCCTGACTAGTAGGTCCCACGAAGGAAACTCCTTTTCTAAATTGGGCTTTCCTGGTTGCTCCGGATGTGCCCTGACTTACCCTCGCTGGGTGAGTCCCTCAGACCTTGCTGGTCTGCACCGCAGTCCTTTCTCTGAATTCCAGTCACTTGTCGTTGCCAAGGCTTGTTGGGTCCATTCTGGTCGCAGATACCGCAGCACTCGACGGACTTTGTGGGACAGCTCAAATCCGGCTTGTGGACTTCATCGACGCCTCCTGGACCTCGTGGCTGAAGAGTCAAGACACCCATCAACTCACCTGAAGCACCCGACATCTGTGGGCATTGGTCCATCCTGCCCTTGGTCACTGGCTAGTGACCCAGACTCTGTCCCCTCTGCTTTCAGGTTCCTTCCATCCTAGATCCAGGCTTGGATCTCTTCGGACACTTCTCCTCTTCATGGCAGCAGCAGTTCTTTGCAGGCTCCCATTGAAATCGACGACGCGACCGGACACCAAAAGACACCTATGCACCCGGCTTCCATGGGTTAGGTAACTCGAGTACTCCGGTGCTCTCGTGGGTGCTAGCCCTAAAACTTCTTAAGTCCAAAATAGTTTGGTCCTGACTCAATTAGAAGTGTCCCTAATATTTAAATTTCCAACCGGGACATTGCTCATAGAAGATAACGGGAACCCGTGGTTTTGTTTACACACTGCATACAGTCCCCGTGGGTCCCCTGTGTCACTACCTTGGGTGGGTCCTTGGGGTCCCAGCGATTCTACAGGCTATAGGCCTAGTGTCTTTTCCAGTCGTGGTTCTTATACCACTTTTTTGGTATATGGTTTGGTACGCCCCTAGGAACCAAACATGTATTTGTGCTATTACTGATTCTTGCTAACTTGTAAACAAAGTACTTCGAACTCCAGTCTAATAAAGAGACTAGAGGGGTGTGTTTTATCCTACATACATATATTTTGAATATATACCTGGTGTGGTTGTCCTTTCATTTGATCATTCAAGAGATTATAGACTGGTAAAACAAGCTGCTTCACATTCCTTCAAGACTTAGCCGTTCGTGGTTGGAGTATTGAGACTGGTTTTATTCCTAAACTTGTTAACCGAAGGATCTAATGAGCGCTGAAGAACGGAGGAGCTGCTTAAACCCCTATTGGTGACTGTCATCTGAGGAAGCGAAGGTAACGCGGGACTGCGAGGACCAGCAGCCCCGCGATTGCACACAGCTGTGTCCTCTTCCCGTACTCCCGCCCTCCCGCCCTGACGCTATAACACTCCTCACGGCCCCCGCTTCGCGGGAGCCGTTCGTGGTTGGAGTATTGAGACTGGTTTTATTCCTAAACTTTGTAACCGAAGGATCTAATGAGCGCTGAAGAACGGAGGAGCTGCTTAAACCCCTATTGGGGACTGTCATCTGAGGAAGCGAAGGTAACGCGGGACTGCGAGGACCAGCAGCCCCGCAATTGCACACAGCTGTGTCCTCTTCCCGTACTCCCGCCCTCCCGCCCTGACGCTATAACACTCAGCACGGTCCCCGCATCGCGGGACGCGCGCGGGCGCGCGCCGGGCGAAGCCCGGGCCAAGGGCGGGCCCGTCTGGCCCGTCCGAGAACGCCAGAGAACGGAACGGGACCCTTCTCTAACACCTATTGCTTGCAGCTTTCGATGCTGGGTAAGTGCAAGCTAATAGCTGTACGTCTGTAACTCAGTGGGTTTTTGCTTTAAGACGTCGCAACTAGATGCCAAAAATGGATAAAATACCCAAAAGGGATGGTCCTATTTTGCAATCGACTGGGGGCGCACTAATGGGAACATTGGACAACTTCTTGGTGAGAGTACAATCAACCCTTGCTAAGGATATAGAGTTAACTGAAAAAAGACTATCATTAGACATTCTCTGTGACAAGAGGTCCTCTTTGGGGAATATGGCTAACTCAAGATCACCTCCGTGTGGCCAGCCTGTTAGGTTGGATTCCTTGAGTCTAGTGTCTCCTGTGATGGAAGAACGAATTAATGACTCAACGACATGTCCCTTGTCTCTGATTGAAATATTGGATGATAATGCTGACACTATAAACATTGGTAGTGGGGTCCCTACTTCCAAACCTTTGTCAAATATTAAGACTCGCTCAACCAGTAACTTAAATGCGGCTTCCGGCCATCAACAACCAGCCACTACTCTGAAAAAAAACTGTAGGGGTAATCAAAAGAAAGCCGCTGGGAAGAACGCTAACGCTAAGGCTGGTCATTCCCTTGTTTCTGTTTCAAAGAGGGTTACACCCCCATGCCCCAAGCCTCTAACAACCGAAACAAGGGCATACCCATTACCATCATTGGGGCTGTCAGATGTGGAAGTAACAGATACAGTATTTTTTTGGGATAAATTGGAAAGTATTGTTAAGAAGCTATGTGACCCCATCTATGAAAGGTTAGGTTCTATTGAAAGTAGACTTGTATGTATGGAACTCTCACTTGCCTCGGGTCATTCTCGGGGTGGTAAACAAGGCCAGAGTTCGTTAAAAGAGCGTTTTGGCGCAATAGATCATCGTATTGAGACCAATTCCACTGCCAGTAATTTGATTATTTCTGCGCCAGATAATTGTTCTATCCCCCAGGAGTTTAATCCTACTTCAGCAGTGGACACCCGGGTACCAGTTGAACATCTTTCCCCATGCCCGATACCAAATAGTCCTAGGGAAAGTAGAGCAAGAACTGACAGGCAGCCTCCATCTATTCAGCCTGTAGTACAGGCCTCTCCAGGCCTAATTGATCTACATTTACCCCCTGAAGCTGCCCCCTATGTGGTGATTTTAACTGGGGTTCCTAATTTGGCGAATGGAGCAAGGGAATCCTATTGGGATTTAAAGAATAAATGTACACACTGGCTCAATGCCAAACGACTACTGCCGGCCCATATGCGTGCTGAGATTTTATATGCTAGGCGAGTGAATTGGGTGGGCAGAAGCCCTAAGTCATCTAAGGGGGATTGTATTGTTATTAATTTTAGGGATAGGCGGTGTGTGGAATATATCTGTTCTTGGCCCCAAAATGACCCTTCGGCTCTGATATGTACAATGCCACTGTCTTATTTCTATGTACCTAAGTCCCTGCCCCCAGGTGGGATTACGCGTAGGGGCCCCTTGACAAATGGAACTTTTTTTGAGGACATAAGATCCATTAATAGATTCGATGTACTCTCTGGGTTAGCGGACTGCGACTGACTGACTGATGGTAGAATACACTTTAATGATACAAAGTCATATGTATCCATAGCGATATCGGGCAACTGTGAAAAAACATATGTGGCTCTAATGGCAGATGAGGGTATATGTGAAAGAGAGCCGCCTAATATAATTGATGGCAGAGATGTTAATATATCCTTTGACCAAACAAATATGATCGGAGCTAGGGAACAAGGCATCCAAGTTGAATGTCAAAATGAAATTTTAGGCATCGATATCACCCCTTGCCTTGGCCAAGATATAGCCCCTTCCCCTATATCTACTATAGGGAGTATGGAAGGGGGATCTGTCTCTGCAGGTCATGTATTGTTTTTATCTTGGAATGTGGCGGGTATAGGCTCCAAACTATCATCTCCCCTATGGGTAGATTTTATCAGCAAGCATGACATCTGTCTTTTTCAAGAGACATGGTCACTTGAGCCGGTGTTCATGTTGGGATATTTGAATTTTTTTGTTCCAGCAGAGAAAAAAACCCAGGGGGCGGGCATCAGGTGGCCTGACCATCTGGGTTAAACAAAACCTGGAATGTAAAGTTCAAACCACCCAAACACAGAACGCTGATATATTGGGAATTAGGCTGACCAGTTCGCAAAACCTTAAAATTGACATATACAATGTATATGCAAGGGGCTTACCAGGCGGGAAAAAATCCGAGGTGATGTCCGCATTAAATACTCTTGTAGAATCTAGCCCTATTGATGTGCTCCCACTTATTGCGGGAGATTTTAATACGACTTTTGAGCCATTAGGGTCTCAAGACATGCTTTTGACAGAGGAAGAGGATTTAAAATGGGGTGTTCCACAGCTTGAGACAAAGGCAGTCGGTAACTGGACTGAGGCGGCCCTGTACCTGAAAGGGTTCTGCCTGGGCAATCAGTTGAGGGCGGCCAATGGCAGAACCATATCAGATAGGATGTGTAATAAAACGTATGTTAATGGTACCAGGGCAAGTAATATAGATTACCTCTTAGTCCACTTGAGGATGTGGCACACATTAGTGGACATGGTGGTCGAGACACGGATAGAAAGCGACCACAATCCCCTAGTTGCTATCTTTGATTTGGGAACGAGAGATAGAAAAGATCAAACTCCTGAAAAGATAGGTCTAGCTGTAGTTCTAGCAAACAATGAACGTCACCTTAAATGGCGTAACGTAGTAGAACACCCAGACCTGTTAAGTAGCATCGAGTCCCATGTTGAAGAGGCGCTGACGTCAATTACGGCAGTAGATAATTTAGGGCAACCCTTAGTTACATTTGAGAAAATTCATGAAAAACTAGTTGCTAAACTAAAATCATGTTTTTGCAGACCTCTTCTAGTACAGAAAGCCCCGAGAAGCAAACAGGAGGGTTGGTATAATGCCTCCTGCAAACAAGCCCGTACTGATCTGGGACTTGCTCTAAAATCAAAGGATGCAAGTAAGATCAAATTAGCTCGCAATATTCATAAAAAAGTCCTATGGAAAGCAAAAAAGGATTGGAATGAACGTGAGTGGCAAGACCTAAAAGCAGCATGTGCTGATAAAAACCAGAAAAAATTCTGGAATATTTTTAAATGGAAAAAGGGCGAAATTATCGACAGTCCTCACAATTATGTCCCTCAGAGTTCTTGGGTAGACTTTTTTAAGTCTCAGTATTCAAAAGGTGTTGAGGAAGTTAGTAAGCCTCATCAGGAGAGGCCGTTTTATGATACCCCCGTGTTTAGTGTCGGGGAGGTTGATATTGCGCTTGACATGGTTACCCAGGGCCGTGCACCCGGCATGGATTGTATCCCGGCCGATGTATTCTTGCATAATAGAACGAGGTGGTCATTATATATTACACACCTAGCTAATGCTATAGCTCATGGAATGGCGATCCCGCACTCTTGGAAAGGTGCCGAAATCGTCCCAATATACAAAAAAGGGGATAAATCGTTGGCTTGTAACTATAGGCCCATTAGCTTGATAGATGCATTACAAAAGATCTTGGGCAGGCTGGTTTTGGGCAAAATCCAGACCTGGATGGAATCTAGTAATGTCCTAAGCCCATTACAGGCCGGGTTTCGCCCTAAAACCAGCACCATAGACCAGGTCTTCAGGTTTATCGTCCTCTATTGGAGGACAGTTGTTTTAGAAAAAGGGGTTTTGTACACTGTGTTTGTCGACCTGCGGGCGGCCTTCGATTTGGTTCCACGTGACAAGCTGTGGCAAGTGTTGGAGGATTTGGGGATGGCGCCGGAGTTATTGGCATTGGTCGTCCGCTTACATGAGAACAATTTTGCTCGGGTCCGGTGGGGACGGCAGGGCGAAGTAACGGAGTCTTTCCCCGTGGAGCGAGGAGTGCGGCAAGGCTGTGTCTTGGCACCGACCTTGTTCTCACTCTTCGTGAACGGGGTGGCCGAGTTCCTCTCCCGGGTCCCATCAGATGCTCCGGCTATGTCTGGAACCCGCATTCCTGTTCTCATGTTCGCGGATGACACGCTGCTGATTTCTAAAACTCCGAGTGGCTTACAGCTTACCCTCCGACGCTTTGAAGAATTCTGCTCGCTACGTGGCTTGGAAATAAATGTTTCCAAGACCAAGTTTATGGTTCTGAATGGCCCCAACCCGCGTAGATCTTACAAACCTTTTAGTAGTGTAATTGTTATGAATGGCTCTCCCCTGGAACAGGTGGATGCTTTCACTTATTTGAGAGTAACATTGCAGAAGAATATGCGTTGGAAAAGTCAAATAGATCTTTCTATTATGAAGTTCCAACAACAGACAGGTTTCCTTCTAAAAAGATTTAAAAACTCGCACTCCTCGAAGTTTATTCAATGAAGATACGTAGCTCATCTCTATATGGTTCTGAGCTATGGGGGTATGGAAATAATCCAAAACGGTTGAATGTTATGGAGAGCGAGTTTATACGGAAAGTTGTTGGCGTACCACAAAGTACTCCCATGTTACCTCTTTTCTGGGACCTTGGCTTGAAAACCCTACAAGACACCGCTAATTTGCGACCACTGCTGTATTGGCGTAGGATCTGGTCAACTGAGGAGCTAAAGCATTATGCTTTGGGCCTAAAAGAAATAATGGAGAAAGACCTCTTTCATAGAATAGACTGGTTGAGGTCTATCAAGCTATTACTTTATAGATTGGGATGGAGCAACCTTTGGGATGATCCTCAAAATGCTGTCTTTCCCCCAAAAGAAATTGTTAAAGCTAAGTACTGGGAATTTATTGCCATGGAATCTGTTTCAAAGGGTTGTACATCCCAGCTAACAGCTAGATACTTAGAGATCAAGGCTTACCCCAGACAGGAACTTTTTTGGGACTTGATTGAAGCACCAATTGATCGCAAACTTTATTTCCAGTTTAGGATAGGTACTCTCCCTATTTGTTCATTTACATTTAAATGGACTAAAGGGTCCCTGGATAAATGCCCAAAATGCAGGGACACGACAGAATCTTTGAGCCATTTTGTTTTTTTCTGTCCTCTTTATGAGCTCCCGCGCAAAAAATGGGTGTTACCTGTCTGTCGGCTTTTAGGTACCCGAAGGCACGAAGAGGCACTAAGAATCTTGTGTTCAGATCCGAGCCCATTAATTGCAATAGCAATGGCAAAGTATATAAAGTGGGCCTGGATAATACGGTCCAGACAGTTAAATATTAAAGCGCCTAATGAATAGGCGCTTGTTTGTAGTCATGTATTTACTCATTTTCTATTTTCTGATTTATCTGTTTAAATTAAATTAAATTGGAATGTTTATTTAATTAATTGGATCGCTAGATATCAATGTTGTTTATTCAAACTGGTGATTAGCGCAGGTTTAAGTTTGAAAATCGTGTGCCCATGAAATTATGTTTTGTTTTAATTTATGTTTTAATCCATGTGTATGTAGATGGTCAATGTATGATACTTTCATGACTTAACTGTCGAATAAAGTTTTTCAAACCGGAATATATACCTGGTGTGGTTGTCCTTTCATTTGATCATTCAAGAGATTATAGACAGGTAAAACAAGCTGCTTTACATTCCTTCAAGACTTAGCCTGAAGGCTGCTCTCCATAGCTACCACTAGGATAGCTTTCAATAAAGGTTGTCTTTAAGCATTCACCATAAGGGGTTGTTTGGACTGATAAAGGGTGCCCACTAGAACTAGTGTACAGCATATATCAGGCCACCTTCTCACAGTGAGGATCACTCGTGTAACACTATCAAATGACAAATGTTTTTAAATTTCTAAATACTCTTAGTATATTATATTTTAAATCATTTTTAATTGTGATGTTGTTTTATGAATGTCAATGTTATCGTTTTGTATGTATTGCTATTGTGTCTTTAATGATTGAGAAATATCGCAATAAAGACTAACTGTAACTGTATGTATGGATGGCTGGATGGATGGATGAATGAATGAATGGATTGCTGGCTGGCTGGATGGATGGATGGATGGATGGATGGATGGATGGATGGATGGATGGATGGATGGATGGATGGATGGATGGTAGGATGAATGGATGAATGGACCAGTACTTAGGATAGGCAGGTGGGCTGATAGATGCTGAGGATAGGTGCAGGGATAGATGTATGTATGTATGTGTGTAGAAATGTATGGATAGATTGAAAAATGGTTGGATAGCGCAGTGCTTAGGATGGATGGATGCAGGGCTTTAAGTGGGCCGGGTCTGAGCACCGGCAGTTATTTTCAGGGGCCTCAAAACGGGTCTCTATCATGCTCTATTTTCGGGCCTCGCAAAGGTAGTCCGTGTTTTTTGTTGTTTTTTAATTGGACTGCAGTGAGAGCATGCACATAGATGCGCGCATGCTCATTTTGCTCACTACTGAGAAGTGGAGACGTCATGCTGGTGAGCCGTGTTGTAGGAGGAAGGGAAATCCTTTAAACTAAGAGAGTGTTTTCCGAAGGTAGGATAATTGGAGGGGATTTTCTTAAGAACACAATGCTAGTTATCTTGATTTAGACCATGCCCCTGCTTGGATATGCCACACCCCTTTAAGAGGTTAGCCCCACCCCTTTTAGTTAGAGCACCCACAGTTTTTTCTCCCCACTTAAAGCCCTGGGTATAATAGATAAAAAAAAGTCCTTTGTGGCAATGCTGCCTGCGTCGCTCTGCCTCGCCCCTTCACTCTGGCAGTGCAGTCTAGGTCTGAATCATCAAACATCCCAGGACACTACAGAAAACATTTTAAACATTCCACCACCCTCCCATGAACATATTCGGACAGTGCACCACGGAGACAGATAATACCAGAGATTACGGTGCAGAGCGGACACTGGCCTCTTCCACTGGCGTAACGAAACGTGAGGGGGCCTCCCTGCAAGTAGGCTCAATCAAGAGCTCTCCGGCCAGAGTGCTGTGCTGAGGGGGCCCATGATACGCCCCTGGCCTCCTCGTCTAATCTCCCACCAGAGCCTCGGACTCCGGTAGGATTTGTGTGATAGTGACGCTTTAACTTTTACTGCAAAAAGCATGGTAGGTAGAGGGATATCTTTGAAAACACATGGATTAGACAATTACATAGCAGAGACAAGTTAGGCCATTGATTAATTAATTAATTGTTAATTGTTAGGTAGGTCGCTCCCCCACCACACAGCTCCGCCTGTGTGTCCTGACCCTGACCCTGCCCCGCTGCTGAAGAAGTTGAGGCCCTCCTCCACACCTGCGACTCATCCCTGGTGGCCAGTGGTAGGCCTTAGGTTTGTATCACTGCTGCTGTCTTTCCCTGTACTGCCCTTACTGTCTTCTGGTGTCTGTGACCGCTGTTGTCTGTCTCCCCCCTTTGCCTGCATTCTTTTCTGTGCCCAGTTTTCTTTTGTTCCCCTCGTTACCCCTTCATTCTGTGCCCTCTTTTGCCTTCTGTTCCCCCTCGTTGCCCCCTGATTTGTGCCCGGTTACTTTCAGTGCTCTCGCCACTCCCGTTCCTGCCGCTGCGTTCCCTGCAGCCCCGCTCCCCTCACTGCCCATTTGCTGCCCCTGCCTCCTGTCTCCCAGCTGCTCCTCCCTCCCACCTCCCCATATATGGCGGCAGCTGCGTGGCCACGACTCTGGCGGGCCAAAGGCGCGCCTAAGGCAAGCCCGTCTGCGCCCGGACTGCGCCCAGCGCTAGAACCCCTGACTCCCGCACCTGCCATGATGACCGCCGCCGCTACGATGCCAGCACACTCCATACTCTCAACTCCAGACTGACCCACACCTGCTTCAAAGCTGCCCTGAAACGCTCACAGGGTCCCTTCCCCTGCCGGAACTGCAGCTACACCAGCCTCAGAGCCGCCGACCCACCCACCAAGAAAGGCCACAATCACCTCCGATGCATCCTACTGGACACCCGCTCTGCACACAAACATGCTGTCGAGCTCTGGGACCTGCTCGACACTTCATCCCCGGACGTCGCCTTCCTGACAGAGACCTGGATGAACAACTCCTCCTCACCCGACATCGCCATTGCCATCCCAGAGGGCTCAAGATCACCCGTAAAGACCGCACCAACGGAGTCGGAGTAGGAATCGCCATCGCACACAAGAACACCACCAGGGTCTTGACCAGCCCCGACGACACTCTCAGCACCGCAAACACATGCATTTCCAGATCCACAGACCCCAATTCCACCCTCAGAGGCACCCTCGTCTACAGACCCCCCGGACCCCAACCCCAGTTCAGCGACTCCATTGCCGACTTCATCAGCACACACGCCCTGACCTCCACAGACTACATCCTCCTCGGAGACCTGAACTTTCACCTTGAGAACAACAACAACAGCAACTCCACCACCGTGATCGATAACCTCGCCAACCTCGCACTGAGGCAACTTATCACAACGCCTACCCACTCCGCTGGCCACACACTCGACCCCGTCTTCTCTTCAAGCTCCCACGTCTCCTTAAGCCACACCACAAAACTCCTCTGGAACAACCACCGCTGCATCCACTTCACCTACCAGAAATCCACCACTCACCACCGCACCCAACCGATCCCTCGCCTCGGCTGGAGCAAAATCACCGAAGACCAACTACACGCAAGCCTCGCTCTCAGACCACCCACCGAACCCTCCAACACCGACGACGCTGCCCACCGCCTCAGATGCTGGATCGACGATTGCACCAACACCCTCGCCCTGCTGAAGAAACCCTCCTACAGAGACACCAGCAAGAGGGCCAGCTGGTTCACCGAGAACTCCTAGCCTCCAAGCGAGCCTGCCAGAAACTAGAGAAGAAATGGCACAGTGAGCAGACTCCGGACAGCCATGCAGCCCACAAGGACGCCATCCGTAACCACCATCACCTCATCAGGACTGCCAAGAGGACCTCCTTCAAAGACCGCCTCAACAACAATGCACACAATAGCAAGGAACTCTTCAACATCATGAAGGAACTTTCCAACCCCAGCTCCAACACCAACGACATCCCGCCGTCGCAAGCCCTGTACGACTCCCTGCCACTTTTTTCCACCACAAGATAGCAGACATCCACAACAGCTTCAACACCCAGACAGCCCCAACAGACATCAACACAACTGACTCTCCACACACCATCGACCACGACCCCCTGCTAGCCTGGGCCAACGTGAGCATCGATGACACCATCAAGACCATGAGCACAATCCACTCCGGCTCCACGTCAGACCCATTCCCGCACGACATTTTCAACAAAGCCAGCAGCTCCATCACACCCTATCTGCGCAACGTCATCAATCTCTCCCTCGAGACCGCGACCTTCCCAGAGAGCTGGAAACAAGCCAATATCAACGCCCTACTCAAAAAACCCAAGGCAGACCCAAGAGACCTCAAGAACTTCCGGGCCATCTCTCTGCTTCCGTTCCCGGCCAAGGTCATCGAGAAGATCGCCAACAGACAGCTAACCCGATACCTAGAAGAAAACAGAATCCTGGACCCTTCCCAGTCAGGGTTCCGCAGCAACCACAGCACCGAGACTGCCCTCATCACCGCCACGAGGACATCAGGACCCTGCTGGACAACGGTGAGACCGCGGCCCTCATCCTCCTGGACCTCTCTGCCGCCTTCGACACAGTCTGCAAACCGCACACTACGCGCACGCCTCCATGCCGCAGGGATCCGAGACAAGGCTCTGGAATGGACCACCTCCTTCCTCTCCGGCAGAACCCAGAGCGTCCGCCTCCCCCCATTCTGATCAGAAGCCTCCGAGATCATCTGCGGCATACCCCAAAGATCTTCCCTCAGCCCGACACTGTTCAACATCTACATGGCCCCGCTCGCACATGTCGCCCGACAGCACGACCTCAACATAATCTCCTACGCCGACGAAACTCAACTAATCCCCTCCCTCACCAAGGACCCCATCACCACCAAATCCAACCTCCACGAAGGAATGAAGGCCGTCGCTGACTGGATGAAGATCAGCCGACTGAAGTTGAACATGGACAAGACGGAGGTCCTCATCCTTGGCTCCAACCCTTCAGCCTGGGAAGACTCCTGGTGGCCGACGGCACTGGGGCCAGCCCCGACTCCCTCCGACCACGCACGCAACCTGGGAATCATCCTCGACTCAACGCTCTCCATGACCAAGCAAGTCAAGGCCGTCTCCTCCTCCTGCTTCAACACCCTCCGCATGCTCCGCAAGATCTACAGGTGGATCCCAACAGATACAAGAAGAACAGTCACCCAGGCCCTCGTCAACAGCAGACTCGACTACGGAAACGCCCTCTACGCAGGAGCCCCGACCAAGCTCATCAAACGACTGCAACACATCCAAAACGCATCTGCACGACTGATCCTCGACGTACCTCGCCACAGCCACATCACCCCCCATCTGAGAAACCTGCACTGGCTCCGCGTCAACCAGAGGATATCCTTCAAGCTCCTCATCCACGCACATAAGGCACTCCACAAGACCGGCCCAGCCTACCTCAACAGACGAGTTTCCTTCTACATTCCCAACAGCCAGCTCCGCTCCGCCGACCTTGCACTCGCCACCGTCCCTCGCATCCGAAGAACAACCACCAGCGGGAGATCCTTCTCCCACCTCGCCACCAAGACCTGGAACACCCTTCCTCTGAGCCTACGACAGACCCAAGACCTGCTGACCTTCAGGAGGCTACTCAAGACCTGGCTGTTTGACCAGTAGCGCCCCCCCCCCCCCCCCTCCCAGCGCCTTGAGACCCTTGCAGGTATGTAGTGCACTCTACAAATGATTGATTGATTGATTTATTGAATTATTAAAAGGCATCACAGACGACAAGTAGTTAGGAGCAAGCTGGGGGTGGCCTCAGCGAGAGTTAAGCCCTAGAGAAGGAGGTCCTGGGTGTGACTCCAGGGCCTCAAAGCGACTGCTACCAAGCCATACAGAGGGTTCAAATAAACACATCAAAGGACAGTAACTGAATGTGTGTGCGCACACGCAAAGGACTGTGTGGCTTTTCAGCCCACGTTATTGCTTGTTGACCAGACTGAAAAACACAGGTCCTTTGCCGCTGTTAAAGAAGTGTGTCATGGTGCTGCTGAATGCATTACTACTTGCAGCCAGCAATTCAGAGAAAAATTACATTTCCAGGCAGGCACAGACAGCACTCCTTGATCAAACTGAAAAGTAAACAGGTGTCAGAGCTAGTGCTGCCAATGAGATGAGATCAATTCTTGTGCACGTCAGAGACTGAGCATGCTCGCATTGCCATAAACATGTTTGCCTAAGGATCCATTCTAACATGACGACGTTTCTAGAGTGTCATCTCTGCTGTATTTCGCTTGAAATGATTTTGCTATCTGCACCGATAAACAGCATTTCAGGGTGAAAATAATGTTAGTTTAATTTTTAGTCTGCGACAACAATGAATTTTTTATCCTGCGCACATTGTATATAATGTAGTTGTAATGCCAGATAGCTGACCCACACTTAGGAAACTTAACAGGATTTGCTTTTACCCTGACGGCTTTTTTTCTAATTTTGTTAGTATACCGTATTTCTATCTTCCGATGATGTAATCATCTTGTTGTGCATTCTCTATGCACTCTCCATGTTCTGCCGTTCTGCCAACATAGAATAGAGTTCAGACTCCATTCAACCGTACAATATACTGCCCTGCCAAGGGGCCCCTCTGCTACTCCCAACTCAGCCGTGCTTTTAAAGAGAATGTCTGATGTGAGTGATAAACTGTAACTACTCTGTGCACGTTAATAATCCTACATCCTGCAGGTTATCCTACTTTGGGTGTCTTTTTAGGGTTGTGTACTGCTAGAGGTTAAGTTATCTTGCTTCGAATGCTTGTTTCAATATGAGTCAGGCAGTACCGCACACCATTTCCAAAGTTCACTAGCCGCCACTGGAATTAACCATAGGCCTGATGTAGGTTTGTCTGTAGCAGGGCTTATTACCCATTTTTTCAATTCTTAAACACTTATCTAGTCGTAAAATAACTACACAAATAGCTCACTTGAATGGCAGTATTGTGCCATTTTCATAACGTCTTTAGAAGTTTTAAATTGCGTTCAAATAAATTCCTAAAAAACAGAAAGTCCTGGCATATTTGCACATTTGACATACCATTTGTAACTCCAATGAACACCTATAATAAGATATTTCGTTACACCAGTTTCAAATCAGAAAGGGTGCACAAAAATACTGCACTGTCTCTATGTTGTTGTGAAGCTGGAGAAACAGCTACGGCTGTAATCTGGAGAAGAGAACAGCAACATACAGCAATGCTCCTGTCTGACCACCTGAGGAATAGAGTCCACATATGAAGGACAGGGTGGACGACCTTTGGATACAAGAATTGGTAAAGCCAATAGGTCTAGCCTCTGCGAGATGTATTGGCTTTGTCAGTGTTTGTAAGAATTGCTGCACAGCAGCTCTATGACGCTGCCAGTGTTGACCGTGTTGACCACGTTGTACCACTCTTTTTTTCAAGCCATGTTGCACAGCAGCCTGCACTGCTGTGCAATGTTTAACAAAAAAGCTGGGGGCGTCTTGATGCATGAGCACCGCTCTGACTGTATGTTTTGTTTTAAAAATGTGCAAAAATGTTAATAAAGCAGATTTTTTTTTTTAAATAAAAAAAGTTGGGGGTGCAACGTGAGGAGTGAAGGGGAGGAAGCAGCAATAACAGACATCGGGAGGAGGGAGTATGAGGGTAACAAAATGAGGGAGGAAGGCAGGAGGAAGGCGGGAGAACCAGACAGGAGCAGGAGGAGTGGGATGGGGGAAGAAGAAATAGCAACACAATCACAGTGCAAGTAGCAGACGGGCACTGATGAAGTTGAAGCAATTTGTGCTTGATCCATGCTCCTCAGAAATGAACGGACGTGACACGTGGCCTGCGCTGGCCAATTAGGAGACTGCAAAGAACAGTAACACTGAAGATACAAACAGTAAGCAATAGGCAAGATCGATGCCCTTTATTGTATACAGTAGTGTCTCACAAACAAGAGAGCATGTAGCACATATGCTATCGCAAGCTTAACCTATAAAGAAGGAAGGAAAGTGTAAATTCATTTAACTTCAGCTTAGAACAAGTCCTTGCTTGTCTGGGTGAGCAGTTGAGAAGATAACACAACTGGAGTCATTCAGGAGTGATAAAACAGCAATGTCCCCTGTTGTCAAATTCTGGCTGTGCTGCATTACTGAACTACAGTATTTTACCATGGGTCAGTTGCAATAACAGAAAGAATATCAAAATCAACTTTTTGCCATGTTTTGCAGCATGTGACTGATGCAATAATAGCGAGATGTTCCTGTTCCATTAAATAAACAGTTCAGTGGTAAACATAGTTTTATAGAACTGCGTCTTTACCGCCTATCTACCTGCGTACAGAAAACCTGTGACAGCAGCGTTACTTTTTTCATGGCAACATTATTAGGGAGAATCTGGCTGTTGAGTAAGCACTGAGTGTACCAACACATATGAATTATCTGTTAGAGTATGTTACTGTGAATGCCCTTATTGAGGTTGCTATTGTAAATCAATCTATCAGGATATGTAAAATGCATCAAATCACCCGTGAAGGTATCCAAACACTGGAGTTGCTGCTTGCTTCGTGGTGATCTGTTCATTTGAACAGCCAGGGCTTGAGCTCTTTCTTGAATTGCTGGAACTATGGGGTGGTCCTGAGGTGCAGGTGAAGGTCATTCCAAGCTTTGTCTGCCAGGTTTGAGAAGGAGCATCCTCCGCTGTTGCTTTGGCAGCTCCAGGGGGTGTCTGCGAGGAAGAAGGAGGCGAATTGTAGGTGTCTGGTTGGTTGGTTGAAGGTCAGGCATTTGTTGATGTAAGCTGGCCCTTCATTGTGCAGGGCTTTGTTTACATGGGTCAGCATCTTAAACTGGCCTCTCTTCTGGATTGGGAGCCAGTGTAGCTTCTTGAGGAGGGGTGTGATGTAGATATGTCTGGGGAGGTTGTGGATAAGTCTGGCCGCCGAGTTCTGTATTGTCTATAGTCTCCTCTGGAGGCATGTGGTGATTCCTATGTAGAGTGTGTTCCCATAGTCTAGCCTGCTGGTGAAAAGGACATGCCTGACTGTCCTTCTGGTATTGACTGGAAGCCCCCTAAAGAGCCTACAAAGCATGTGTAGAGTGTGGAAGCAGGCGTATGAGACTGCCTTTACCTGTTTCTTCATGGAGAGCTTGCTGTCCAGGATGATGCCGAAGTTGCGGGTGTGGTCTGTCGGGTTGTGGAATGGGCTGCGTTCAGCAGGTCACCATGCGTTGTTCCATGGAGACGTTTTGTTCCCAAAGATGAGGACTTCCAACTTGTCCATGACGAGCATGAGACAGTTGTCCTTCATCCAGTCTGTGACATTCATCATGCATCTGTGAAAGTTAGCTCTGTTGGTGGCGGGGTTTTCTGACAGCAAGATGATGAGCTGAGTGTCGTTGGCATAGGAGAAAATTTTGAGTCCGTGTGATTTGATGGTGCCAGCCAGTTACATTTTAAAGAGGGTGGGGCTGAGGGACAATAGTTGGGGGATGCCGCAGATAATCTTCTTGGTTTTCGAGGTGAACGGTGGGAGACTGATTCTCTGGGTTCTTCCGGTGAGGTATGAGGTGATCCATTTATGGGCATCTCCCTGGATTCCGATGTGGTGGAGTCTGTTGATCAAGATGTAATGGGAGACGGTGTTGAAGGCAACTGACAGGTGGCTGCGAGCAGGGCTGTCTCAGTGCTGTGGTTGGCTTTGAATCTTGATTGAGATTCTTGCATTCCAGGTGTTCAGTGAGTTGCTAGTTGAGTGCCCTCTCAAGAACCTTTGCTGAAAAGAGGAGCTGGGAGATGGGCTGGTAGGTCTTCAGTTCTGCTGGGTCGGCATAATGATTCTTCAGGAGGAGCCTCACTATAGCGTGTCTCCAGTCCTCAAGGAAGGAGGCTGAGGTAATGGAAATGTTCAAGACTTTCTTGAGCTCGCCGCCAATCATCTTGCTCCCGAGGTTGATGATGTGTTCATGATGGAGATAGTGGTTTGAACTGTGAGAGGGTCCCAATGGGTGAGCAGGTGTTCAGGGTTTGTTCTTGAGTGTGTGGAAGCTGATACTGTCGGCAGTGAAGGGTTGGGGATCGAAGTTTTTGTAGATGACTGAGATCTTGTTGCGGAAGAAGTCCATTAGGTTGTCACACAGTTCTTTGGAGTTCATTTCTGTGGCTGCGGGGTTGGAGAGCTCCTTCACAATGGCAAAGAGCTCCTTTCTGCAGTTTGTGCTGGCTTCTATGTGGTCTGCTAGGGTGTTCTTTGTTTCATTCAAAAGGCGATGGTACTGGTTAAGTGCTATCTTTAAGATGGTGTGGTCATCTGTCTTTTGGCTGGTGTGCCACATCATTTCTAGTTGCTGGTAGTTGTGTTTGGCGGATTTCACCTCTGCAGTGAACCAGTTGGCTCTTCTGGAAGATCCTTTGGATTTGTTTGGTTTGGCAGGCGCGATTGTGTCAGCACATTCTGTGATACACTGGGAGAAGTTCATCACAGCTTGATCAGGGTTGGATATTGTGCCTGGGAGGAGGGAGTTCAGAGTATTGTTCCACAGGTCTTCTGATATCTTTTTCCAGTTTCTGCCCATGAAGCTGTGGGGTAAGGCGCCAGTGTTGGAAGGTCCTGAGATGGTGAAGTGGACACTGAAATGATCGGTGCAGGTGAACTGAGAGATGTGGTTGTACTTGACTCTGTCGCTGGATGTGAAAATAGGGTTGAGCGCATGCCCTGCAATGTAGGTAGGGTCAGTGAAAAGATGCTTGAGGCCGATGTGGCTCATGCTTTCCAGGAGGTCTACTTTGTTGGTGTTGCTGGGGTCATTGAGGTGGAAGTTAAGATTTCCTAGGAAGATGTGCTCGGAATTGATGACGATCAGGGAGATGAGGTCAGGGATGGCAACTCAGATTCTGGTACATGGTCCTGGTTGTCTCTGTAGGCGGGGGAGACTCTGATGGTGCTTTTTCCATCTATGTGGAGTTGAAAGATGAGATGGTCCATTATCGGGGTCAGTTTGTCTGAGGAGGTCATGCAGCAGATTGTGTCCTTGTAGATGATGGCAATTATACCTCCTTGTTTGTTAGTTTGGTCCCAATGTGTTATCTTGCAGCCTTTAGGGGAGGCGATGGCAATCTCCAGCGCAGAGGCAGGGTTTTCCAGGCCTCTGTGAGGAAGATGACATCTGGGGTGAGGGATGAGATCGTTTCCCAGATCTCACAGGCTTGTTTGTCGAGTGAATGTGCATTGAGTAGGATGCACTGGAGTTGTACTGTGGCAGTCTTAGTCGGTGAGGTGTATGTGGTCATGTTAGCGGTGTCGCTGATGTTGTTGCTTGCTCTGGTGTTGCAAGGGAAGAGGCAGTGGTGACAGGTTAAAGGTCCTCCTGTTGATCATGGCAATGAGATGCAGCAGTTGTTGTTGCGGTGTCCAGGGCTCTGAGCTCTGCGGCAGAGTATCAGTAGGTGGTAGGAGGGCCAGGGCTGCTGGCGCTGGATGTAGTCCAGGCGCAGGTGGGCGCACATGGGCTTGTCTTTGGCATGCCTATGGCGTGTCTGCTGCGCAATCATGCTGCGACCTCCATTAAGTGGATCTTGGGAGGTCGGTCTTTTGCTGGGAGGTGGTGGGCAGGGCTGACGTGAGGGAAGAAAACACGACAGGAATAAGAGGGCTGTGGGGGAGCAAACAGTGCATGCAGTAACAACAATCAGGCAATAATTGACCACACAAACGCAGGTAACAAAGCAGCAAAGGCACAGGGGCTTTGTCATGCAGGTGACAGAACCTACCCCTTAAAACCATAGCTGCTCAATTCACCATCCCCTGAACGAGACAGACACAGAATACAAAAATGCCCATCAAGACATGCAAAGCTTTGAAGATGACCTACTTGACTTCTGAGGAGCTGTTTTAATTGCCTTCACATCTGAGGAAGAGAGATAGCGTAAAAACCGGTAAAATGCTGCATCTGGGTAGCATGCTGCATGTTTCATAGTGAGGCTTCCCAGTGGATGATACTACTGCATGCAAGAGTGGCCTAACTCGGTAGTGATGGTTGAAAGGAGGACTAAGTGAAAGTTCACTAAGATGTTTTGATAACATGACAAAGGCAAAGAAGTCCATTGTGATTTTGCAATTTATTTTTTATTACACTTTTGTTACACTTTTGTAGTAAATACACATGTTCATGTATGTCTGACAAAACTTACATCACTGTGTCACATCTGTATGCTTGAAAAATAAAGTTACATTGTTAAATATATAGCAGCTGTTGTCCTTAAAATGCTGCAAACAATAGTTTCGTAAAAACACATGTACTGAACGTATGGTAGAACTAGCAAATGGTGACACCTCTTAATTTTTTTCCTGTTTTTTAAAACCGTAATTCTTTTGGGATTGTTATGGATGAAGGATGCTGGAAGGTGGTTCTTTCTGAATACAGGCACTGGAGGATGATGCTGCAGTCATTAACCTCTTCTCTTTCACTGTTTTGTGGCCCCATTAATGTAGTGGTACCTGGGATGGCTTGTGAATTATTTCTGGGATGGCTTGTGAATTATTTCTGCAGCATGCAAATACAAAACTAAGGGCCAGATATGCTAACATTAGGTATTGAGATTTCCTAGTTGAGATTCGTACCGGAACCCAGTTAGGAATTTACAATCCTAATGTATGAAACTTTTCATTTTGATTTTCCTAGTCCTAGTGGGTCGCAAAGAAACATCCCTTATGAATATTAATGAGTCAGATCGCAATTTGCGACGCATTAGGAATCAACACTGTCACAGGGATGGTGGCCTTCTGCAGTCGGCACACCCCTATGTCTGTGATTGCTTTTAATCAAGCAAACCTTTCCTTTATTAAATTTATGAGTTAAAAAAAAAGAAAATAAAGCGTTTAAATTTAATTTTTTTAGATCAGGCAGTGGTCCATTGTTCTACTGCCTGCTATTAATAGATATTTTTTGACCCTTCTTAAAAGGGAATGGAACAAAAGGGTACCACTTACCCTTTGCGAATGGGTTACCACCTGTTTGAAACTTGCAGTAAGTATTACTGTTTACCGACTGGAATTTGGTCACAAAACAGTAATACATTCCATACTGATTCAGTATTTGGAAGGCCCACCCCAGACACGGCCCTTCTAACTTCCGAATTGCTAACACAAATCGCAATTTGGTAACAATCCCAACTTGTGACTTGAGATTTCATCAGTGATGTCATGAGTGATGTCACTGACCATGTCATGAGTGATGTAATATGTGACATCATCTGCAGTGCGTTGCGGGCGCGCGAGTTATAGTTAGCTGAACTAACTATAACGGGGGAATTTCAATGGTTTTGTATGAGTGAAATGTGCAGCTAACTATAACGCCTCTGAAACCTATGGTTTTTTCAGTGAATTTCTAAGGTTTTTTAAATGCTAATTCCTAACTATAACGTGCCTGAAACCTATGGTTTTTTCAGTGAATTTCAAAGGTTTTTTAAATGCTAACGTCTAACTATGCCTAAAGAGATAGGACATGTGAAGAAAGAAGAAAAAATGCACAGAAAGAAAAAAAAGAAAAATTCAGAAATAAGCAACAGAAATCCTCAAAGACGAAGAAAAGTGCAGGAAGAAGGATAACATGCAGAAAGAACAAACAGAAGAGCAGAAGGAAGCCTTGTTGCAAAATCATCCTGTACCCTCCACTTTTTCAGACGGATACTGGTGGTAACTGAGTCTGACTAACCAGTCCTAGAGCCAGTGCTATGTTAAAAGACACTTAGAATACAGTGAAAACACCTATGTACACTAGGGAACACTATACGTTGGAGTCCCCCTGTGATTAGCATGACCTCCTCTGTAAGCACCTAGTATATAATAGGGCAGGGGGATTAAAAGTACCTCTGAAAACGTGACACAGGGCGTGTTTGCACACGTCACCTCAGGCCCCGTCCCCTCCCTTCCCCACTGTGTAAACACGCCCTGTGGCTGTTTTAAGTTGGGCGATTAAGTTCCCTTGAATCCTGGGTGTCCCTAGGGTTCAACTAGCCCATTAGGTACCTCCAGTAAGTGCCACAAAGCTGCGTTGCAGAGAGATGTAAAAAGGGGCACGGCCTAGACCACCTCTCTGCAACGCAGCGCAGTGGCACTTACCGGAAGCACCTGGTGGGCTAGTTGGCCCCCAGGGTCCCTCAGGATTGAAGGTGAATTATTTCCCCAACTTAAAACGCGCCACAGGGCGTGTTTGCACACGTCACCTCAGGCCCCGTCCCCTCCCTTCACCACTGTGTAAACACGCCCTGTGGCCATTTTTAGTTGGGAGATTAAGTTCAATTGAATCCTGAGGGTCCCTAGGTTCCAACTAGCCCACTAGGTACCTCCAGTAAGCACCACAGAGCTGCGTTGCAGAGAGGTGTAAAAAGTGGCACGGCCTGGACCACCTCTCTGCAACGCAGCGCAGTGGCGCTTACTGGAAGTACCTGGTGGGCTAGTTAGCCCCCAGGGGCCCTCAGGATTGAAGGGGAAATATTTCCCCAACTTAAAACATGCCATAGGGCGTGTTTGCACACATCACCTCAGGCCCCGTCCCCTCCCTTCCCCACTGTGTAAACATGCCCTGTGGCCGTTTTAAGTTGGGAGATTAAGTCCCCTTGAATCCTGAGGGTCCCTAGGGGCAAAATAGCCCACTAGGTACATCCAGTAAGCGCCATTGCAGAGAGGTGTAAAAAGGGGCACGGCCTGCACCACCTCTCTGCAACGCAGCGCAGTAGCGCTTACTGGAAGCACCTGGTGGGCTAGTTGGCCCCCAGGGTCCCTCAGGATTGAAAGGGAATTATTTCCCCAACTTAAAACGTGCCACAGGGCGTGTTTGGACACGTCATCTCAGGCCCCGTCCCCTCCCTTCACCACTGTGTAAACGCGCCCTGTGGCCGTTCTTAGTTGAGAGATTAAGTCCCCTTGTATCCTAAGGGTCCCTAGGGTCAAACTAGCCCACTAGGTAACTCCAGTAAGCGCCACAGAGCTGTGTTGCAGAGAGGTATAAAAAGGGGCGTGGCCTCAGAACACCTGTCTGCAACACAGCTCCCTGCCGCATACTGGAGATACCTGTTGGGCTAGTTGGCCCTCAGGGACCCTCAGTATTGAAGGGGAATTAATTCCCCAACTTACAACTCGCCAGGGGGCGCATTTGCAGAGTGATGCAAGGAGGGGGCGTGGCCTCCGGCACGATGCCGGTCTTTTATTTATTTATTTATTTATTTTAAGAAGGGGGGCTGTGGGGCCCCCCTTCTTTTTAGGTCTCGCCTAGCGGTGCAGCGCATGCGCTGCTCGCTTTGCGAGGCATGCAGTATACACTATAGGAGAGGGAAGCCCCGCCCACTCCCACACCCACTTTTTCATTGGCTTGTGGCTTTCTCCTGTATAAATGCTGCCCTCTGATTGGTTTAGAGGCTGCTAGTCCCGCCTTATGACGGCCATGTCTCCTTCCACGGCTATTGGCCCCTTTACTGCGTGTTTGCTGCGCACTACTTTGTTTCTGTGCCACCCCTCCAGCTGTCCAAGCCTTCCTCCCGCCCCCCCACTTCCGTTGTTCGTGCCTTATTAACGCCCGCCCACCCGCAGGTTAAAGCGAGCACTTGCATCGTGTCAAGAATTGTGGAAAAAATGGGCGCAGTGGTGTATTGCAGGCTGGATGCTGTGTTTAGTAAGGAAGAAATTTATCGGCGGCTCGCAATGCAACTTTATTTGGTCTGGAGTAATGGTTTCATTTTCGCGTTCTGCTTGAGGCAATGTCTTCCCGTCTCAGTCGGGTGCCATCTCGCTGCCCCCATCCTCAGTCCGGTGTCATCTCGCTCTCCCGCCCCCCCCCTCCCCTCCCCCCCGCAGTCCGGAATTGGAGCAGTTGCATCGCGTCAAAAATTGCGGTAAATATAGGCGGTGGGCGCGGTGGTGTATTGCAGGCTGGATGCTGCGTTTAGAAGAGGCAGAAATATAAATCTGTTGCTAGCATTCCGAATTTATTTGCTCTGGAGTAATGGTTTTATTTTCGCGTTACACGGGAGGCAATTTCTTAATTTGGGCTTTTTATTAGTAGGATTGGGCTTGTTGAACAGCTGTCTGTGGCGTCAGCTAACGTGGATTCCCGTCACAAAACACAGTGATGAATAACTTAAATTAAGTGTGTAAAATTCTTTCCTCTCTATCGTGAACTTGACCTGAAGGTATTGGAGTGCATAACATGATTGCTTTCAAGGCGATAAGGTGATTTACCCAATTCATATGTTTTTTGTGCCGATGCCGAGACTCGAACCTGGCTGCCCATTTGATTTAACAGTGGTGCTTTCAAAGGAATTGAGCCACCCGGCCTGTACTCTGTCACGTTGTATACGTCACTGCACATTTCCATTTGTTTGGAACCTGTGTTCCCACAGCTATGGCTGTTAATAGTCTGTTCCCAGCCTGTCACGGGCACAAAGCACCAACAGCGGCAAAAGCATGGGGAAGAAACAAAGGAAAGAATGAGGACAGGTAACCGCTGTCCAAGTGTATCCCCTCTGCCCTTAGCTACCCTCATCCTGACTGGAGCAGCACTGCTGGGACTGCAGCGCTTCTATCACTGTGCAGCTGCACCGATTTTTGATTGAAATGTTGGGTTGGCATGTTTTCGGTTGTTTTGTAGGAAGAGTCGAGTAGGCCGCTCTCCACCAATAGAAACACGTATCCTAACTTTATTTGTACTGCATACTTCCCCACCGCGACCCCCGATGTGTGACCCTCGGCAGGCGAGTAAGGTCATCTCTCTGACTCAATTTTACAGTTTCACTAATGCTGGGAGCACTTAAGAAACAAGACAAACCCGGGTGTTACACAAGCGGTGAAAACTTGCGCACTTATGGTAAAAGCATAATGAATATATTAATCGATGCTTGAATGCAACCAGGAGTGTTATATGGGATGTGATCCTATCTTTAAAGGTCGTACCCTCGAAGCTGAGGAGCAGGTATTTAGATGGGTTACTCCGGTGTCACATTACCATATTTTGTTTGTGAAGTAGTGTGAAATGTTTCTTGTCAACTTTGATTAAGGGGATGATTTTAATAACAATGAGAATGCAAGCAGCACAAGTAACAGTACAGAGTCAATACATCTAGCGTGTCACTACAGTTCCATTTAAAGTTATGTCATGTGTTATGTTATGTTAGTGATTATTTGTATAGGTCTGCGCTCGCTTATTGTTTCGCCTCTAGGTATTTATAAAATTTAACAAACTAAGGAGTGCCATGAATGTCACAAATGCTTTTTATGATTTTAAAGCAGGTTTTGGGCCTCTGGAGTTAAAGCAGTGGATTTTGCTTCATTAACAATCCTTCTATGTGTTGATAGATGTGTACTCTCTCCGTGTGATAATTATTTTCCTTCGTTTTCACGTCCATAAACGTTGTTAACTGTTTGCCCCAATGTCCAACCGATCAGATCTACTTCAGCTGTGATGAAAATGTATGCGAAGGACCCCTGTCCTTTCTTTCAGGGGGAGGAGGGTAGTTCCAATACCTTAGATGGCTTTGAAAGGCTCCTATAAAGAGTCTACGTTCAATTCATCTGGCCATTCGAGAGGATTTGCTACGATCAGAAAAGTCTCTCACTCTTAGGAATTCTGGTTTGCGTTTTCAGTCCATCAAGGCTTAGGTAGTCATCTGTCTTTCAGGCCACTTGAAATGATCTTGCAGTGTTCCCTTCCTTTTTATTGGTGTATTTTGTAGACACTATCCGTTAGAAATGCTGTATTCAGTCTATGGCTGCATGGATCAACACTTATAAGTTCCCAAAGGCGAGACCGATTGCATTGCAAATGCTTGTTCTAATCTATTGGCCCTGGGGACCCCATCCCCCAGGGCCTGCCCCCTGATTTTTTTTTTGAAAAAAAAAATTTGGAAGGGGGCCGCGTGGCCCCCTCCCGAGGCCTTAATCGGCCCCGGGGACCCCAACCCCGGGGCATGGCCTTTTTAAAAAAAAAATCTTTAGAAGGGGGGCTGCGTTGCCCCCCTCCTCAGGCCACTTATGGCCCCGGGGACCCCATTCCCCGGGGCCGGCCTTTGTTTTTTATTATTATTTTTTTAAATATATATTTAAAGAAACACCTAGGACATGCTGGACAAACCGCATGTACATATCACCATGACGATTTACGTGATATTCATTAAAAGGTGACTATGCATACAATGAATCCACGTGGAATGTATTTACACCGCTTGTGAAGCTCTGACGTGTCTGACGCCCTACCGTGCCTAATCCCGGCACCCCCGCCGGTGGGTACCCTCCAAGTAGACACCCTTGTCTTTTATTTATACAAACATGGGCAGCTATTGACGGGCACATTTAATACACACGCACACCAAGCCATTCAAAGGGGTTTCGATAAAAATTCGACCAAAACTATGCAAGAAACCCCCCTCACGGTTAATAAAACACACATCCACCGCCGGATGTGTAATACTTTTTATTTTTCTCTCTGTAAAGGAGACGAACCTCACTTGAGAGTCACAGTGCGCTCCTGGCTTAGCCCAATGCTGTGTTACACCCACCAGTGCCCCCCAAGTGCCATACACCTCTGTGTTGTATTCCACCAGCTACTGCATATGCTATGACACTCTCTAGCTCATGTGCACCGTAACACCACCCCGTGAATATGTCATGCCACACTTGCCTTCACATGGGTTATATTGCCCCAACTAGCGTGCCTTCCCTGATGCCTATGTTATAACGCACAGCGCTATGCCATACATATTACAATCTGGGATCCATATCTTTGTCACAGTGCATATGCAACGTTACACTCCCCAGCACATATTTTATATTACAACTTTAGAGACTAGTTAGGTTACACAACACTGCCCTGTGCATATTACGCTCCAAGGTGCATATCGCATAGCACGCGCTAGTGCCTGTGCTATCTCGCGCTCTTCAATGAATCTGTCATTGACAATGAGCTCGATTGGCTCCTGATTACCGAAACTTGGCTTAAGCCTTGGTGTAATCCAGATTTAGCCATAGCCCTCCCGCAAACCTTTTCTATCCAGCGTTTGGATAGAGTAGAACAACGGGGAGGGGGCCTTGCCATTATCTTTCGTAGCTCATTAAAATGTTCTTCACATGAGCTGGTTGATATCAAAGGAGCGGAAGCATTATTTTTCTCGTTGGGTATTCATGACTCATTTACATTTTCGGGTGCACTCATTTATCGGCCTCCAGGCCCCCCGAAGGAGTTCTTAGATACTGTGGGAGAAGTCTTAAGCGATCTATCGCTCAGATTCTCTAACTTTACTATACTGGGTGACCTGAATTTACATCTTGACTCCCCTAATGCCCCAGGAGTGGACTACTTTATGGACACCATTAATATACTAGGACTCACCCTTTTGACGCATCAACACACACACTCGGGAGGACACTTATTGGACTGCGTCTGTTCCAACTTCATTGGGCTTGCAGTTCAATCCCCTTGTCCCCAGATCTGGTCCAATCATTTTTTTGTTCCATTCCATATTCCTTTACACCAAAAAAACTTGGGTGTTACTACAAATAACTCTTTAACATCTAATTTGATATATAAACCTAATTGGAAACAACTATCTAGTCGATCAGATGTGTTGGATACTTGTGTAACTTGTATTCCAGTGCTAACAGGTAACACCTCTATAGACTATCAAAACTTTTGTGATTGGTTAACCATGGTAGGCCAGAATTTAGGCTCTACTAGCCTTAAAAATCCTACTTCGACCAAAATTAAAAGGAAGGCCCCCTGGTTTACACCGGAGTTAAGAATAGAAGTAGGTAAATTAAGAAGATTAGAACGACGGTGGCGTAGACATTATGAAGCCACTGCCCGTGAGACATACAAACATGCTAGGAGAAAGTATCATGCAGGCATAAAATCAGCTAAAAAAGCATATTATTTTCAGGCCATAACGATGGCCGACCAAGAGCAAAAAGAAATCTTTCAGATAGTTAAAGATTTCATGAATCCATCAGCCCTCCTGCAGGAAATTCCACCATCTTTAAATCTCTGTAATGCAATCTCAGATTATTTTGAGAATAAAATTCTCAATATTGTGAATGGTTTTCCTCCAGTGTCTTCTACCTTAGGAGATGTAGAAAGAGTGGAGAGGGTGAGCTCTCTAATCTGCCTGGATACCTTCGCTCCCGTCTCTCTTGAAGACTCCTCTAAAGCTATCTTAGCCTGCAAATCAGGATCCCTTTTCGATCCATATCCTTCCCTGGTACTACAAACCCTGGTAGAAACTATGAATCCTATTATCAATAGCATCATTAATTCATCCCTAGCCACGGCAGATGTCCCTAATGACTGGAAGCTTGCCGCTGTTAAGCCGCTTAAAAAAAAAGCCCTTGCCGACCCTACCACTCTTTCTAATCTACGCCCGATCTCCTTACTGCCGGTGATGTCCAAGCTGACTGAGAGATTCGTGAATAAACAACTTACGAGTTTCTTGGAAGTAAATAATATTTTACATCCAAATCAGTCAGGGTTTCGGTCAAACCACTCCACCGAGTCCGCCCTGCTGTTTACAGCAGAGACCCTTCGCATGGCCATAGACCAAGGAAAGGAGGCGGTCTTAATTTTACTTGACCTGTCAGCAGCCTTTGATACGGTTTCACATTACATCTTAGTGGACCGGTTGGCTGCCGCAGGAGTGGCTGGGACGGTTCTGGCTTGGCTGAGAAACTTTCTCAGAGACAGGCGTCAAATTACAGTGCTGGGCCCCTATCATTCTGAAGCTAAGGCTCTCAGTTCCGGAGTTCCCCAGGGATCAAGCTTGAGCCCTATACTTTTTAACTTGTATATGGTTCCCCTGGTAAAACTGATCGCCTCCTTTCAGATCAGTACTATTTCGTATGCTGATGACACTCAGCTCATTTTAGTACTGGATAGGGAGCAGCCTGGTGCTGAGGAAAATCTCAAAGAGTGTCTAGCAGCAACATTTAAGTGGATGACTGACAATCACCTCAAATGTAATGCTGATAAGACCGAAATCTTGCCATTTGGAAAGCATAATTTGTTTTCCCCGAAAATCTGTTGGCCTGAGGATGCAGTAGCCCCCCCTAATACCATCACCTCAGCTCGGAATTTAGGCATCAAATTTGACAACCAACTGTCTTTTAAACAGCAAGCGGTTGCCGTAGCTGGCACTTGTTTCCACATAATAAAAGCTTTGAGAAAATTCTTTGACCTCCTGCCTTTGTCAGCTAGGAAAACAGTCGCAGTGGCATTAATCACCTCCAGGTTGGATTATTGCAATAGTTTATATGCTGGAGCAAACAAATCGGTTCTCCACAGATTGCAAATAGTCCAACATGCAGCGGCCCGCCTAGTATTACGTCTGCCGCGTAGGTCATCAGCCTCAGCAGCATTGAATGCGCTTCACTGGCTTCCCATTGCCAAGAGGATTCTTTTTAAGATCCTCTTAATTACTTTTAGGGCCTTCCACCACCAAGGACCCAAATACCTGCAGAGTGGATTTAAACGTTATCATCCGGTACGCTGCCTAAGGTCTGTGGGGCAGAATTTGCTTGTAACCCCCAGATTCAAGCTAACAACTAAAGGTGGTAAATCCCTTTTTGTGTTGGGTACCAAGGCGTGGAACAAACTTCCCCTCTTTTTACGCTCTATGTCTCACGAAACCCAATACAGGAAGGCATTAAAAACTTGGCTATTCTCGATGACTGATGTTGCATGCATAGCAATGGTTTAAGTATGTAGTGTTTAGCGTGAAGTGTGTCTTCTCCCACCAACCCCGTCCATCTGGGTTGGGTGAGCGCCATGATACTCCTTGGAGTGATAATAGCGCTATATAAATACATTTTACATTACATTACAATGTATTGCATATTATATTTCACGCCCCGGTTCATCTTATATCACGCTTTTGGTGCATAGTTTATACCATACACTATCTCTAGTTTTCATTTTCAATCGTGCTTTCAGGATTATATTCTATATAACACTGCGTTCACCTACCCTTTTCACGGGCATTACATTTTGCGATGGGGGGTGGAGGGTCAGAGGGTGTTTCTGCCAAGTGAGCCCGGTGTCACAGTCACAAACGTCCTCTTCTTCGTGAATAAAAGTGAGATTATGCTGCATACTTGTACATATTTTAAGTAGTTTGCACAGACTCACATTTTAAAAACAATAAGGTTCCTAATACCCGCCTTCTCTGAACAGTTAGCTTGCTGCCCCATCCACCTCCTCCCTATCCTCTGTTGTCTGAGTCCATGGACTAGCCTCCTCCCTCCTGCCATGCATGGTCTGATGTGCTGCCACTGCCCTCCATTTAGCATGATGTACCAGTCCATTCCTCCTGCCCTCCATTGCCCAATTCTATGCCCCATCATTGACCTCCTCCTTAGCCTCTGTGCTTAGTTTGCTGGCCCTATTTTCCTTCCCCCTGCCCTCCGATGTCTTTGTGCATGCCCCTGCTCCATCCTTTCTGCCCACCATGTTCCATGGACCTGCCACTCCTATCTACTCTGAGTGTTCTGTTGAGCTGCCACTCCCCTCCCACCTGCCTAGCATTGTCAGATGACTGTAACCTGTCCCTGCCACCTCCACCCTGCCTGTCTACATTCCATGCCCATATCCCCTTCCTCCTGTCTTCCATGGTCCATTTTACTGCCACACCCTTATGCCCTCCCTGGTCTGTTGTGCTGCAACTGCTCCTCCTGCCTGCCCCGCGTGGTCTGTTGTGAGGCCCCTTCCCCAGAAATCTCTTGTCTGTGCCCAGGTCCTGACCCTCCCTTCATGGTCCTTTGTGCATGCCCCAGCACCCTCCTTCTTGCCCATCATAGCCATTGTGCTGCCATTAACCCTCCCGCTTGCCATGCATGGTCTTCTGTGCTGTCACGGCCCCTCCCACCTTCCCTGCATGGTCAGCTAGCTGCCCCTGACCACCTCTCACCTTCCCTCCATGGTCTGTGTGTATGCCATCATAGTCTCACTGTTGCTCTCCATGGTGTGTCTTGTTTCTAGTGCCCATACTGCCTGACCTCCATGGTCATCTTGCTGCTCCTGCCCTGCCCACTTGCCCCCAGCCCTCTGATTCCATGTGCAGACCCCTATTCCCTCCCTCCTGGCTTGTCTGTTCCAATGTAATGCCCCTGATCCGTCCCTACTGCCCTTTATGGTCTGTTATGCTGCAGCTTTCTCTCCTGTCTGTCCATTATGGTCAGCTAGCTACCATTGCCTCTTTCCCCTCTGTTCTCTGTTGTCCATGTGCATGGTCCTGTCCCCTCCCTATTGCTTTTTATGGATTGTTGTGATGCACTCCTGTCCCGCATGCCCCGTGTGGTGTATTGTGCTGCTGCAAACCCTGATGCCTGCCCTGTAGGGTCATTTGGTGCACCTCTCCATGATCCTCCTGTCCTCTGTTATCCGAGTCCATGTCCCTACCCCAATTCCTCCTGCCTTCCATGATCCAATGTGCCATACTTGTGAACATTTTGAACTTGGTAAGAGGGAGATTTTGAAAAACAATGGGCTATTGATTTCCCCTTTGAGTTACATTGAAGAAAAGGAGATTGTAGACAGGAGACAGATCAAATAAAGCCCATTTGAGCATAAAAACATTGGACGTTTCCTGGCTGAATCGGGTAATTTGGCATATATGGTTGTACTACCACTGCCTCTTCCTTCTGCCCATAATGGTCTATTATATTGCCAGTCCTGCATTGTTGGTTTCTTGCCCCTGCCCCCCTTTCCACTGCCCTCCATTGTCTGTTGTGCTGCCACTGCCCTTCCTGCCTGCCCAGTGTGGTCAAATTGTTGCCACTGCACCCTCCTACCTGCCTTCAATTTTCAGAGTCCATGCCCCTGGCCTCTGCCTCTCAACAGTATCCTAATGAACAACTAGATTGCTAACATTCTATATATATTACAAAAGTGTGGAACGCCTGACGTCATCCTGATGTAATCATAACTGTAACACCTAGAGCATTTCCTTTAGAAATTACATATATGAGAGGGTCTTATTTGCATCACAATTATGGTTAGTACTCTAAAAAACTAAAAAGAGGACATATTTTCTAAATTTTCAAATAGCGACAAAGCACTTTTACATTATTTGTTATCTTTATGTTTTTTTATCCAGTTGACCACTTGATTAAATGTTGCACTTAGGGGAGAGGATGTGGTGTTACTTCCAGAGCTGCAGACTTTAAAACTGGGGAACCAGGTTGGAGTTTCTGCTTCAGTTCGACATTCTGTGATTCTGGTCAAATCACTTAATCTCCCCATGTCTACAACCAAAATGAATTTGTTCTTGTGTGATGTTACCAATGCTCATGTAAAGCACTCCAATACCTGACAAGTCTGCCCTATATAAAACTGCAAAAACACACAAAATAAAAAGTGTTTTGCACACGTCTGTCATTGGGCTACATGTGGGCTACATCTGGGTGATAATTGTGCTACATTTGGGCTCTTTTGTCTCTGGTAGCCATCTTGGGAGACTTATTTGATATGAAGTTTCCTAATTTCCTCATTTACTGCAGTCTCCTCAGTAGGAAATACTTTCAGTTTTTTACTTTGGTTCCATCAAGAAGGCATTCAGATGTGTCACACATTTGCCATAAATTCTGAATGTTAGCACTCTAGTTGCTCATTAGATCACTGTAGTAAAGCTCCTGCTCACCAGGGAAGTCTGCTGCTGGTATTCAAATTGCATGTTTCAGTCTGCATGTCAGAATTTTTTAATGAAATAGAAGAGGATTTGGGAAGTCAAAATGTGCCCTAATGTTTCTTTCTGCAGCACTAATCATAATTTCTATGGCAAAATGAACCCCCTCATTTTGTTTCTTTGCAAATTAAATGTTTTAAGTGTTACCACTTTATTCCAATCAAGATGGCTTCAGGTGTGCCATACTTTTGTCATAGGTAAGACTGTTAGCGCTCTAGTTGTTCTTTAGAACACTCTGGGACATTCTGTCATTGGGCTATACGTGGGCTACATCTGGGTGATATTTGTGCTACATTTGGGCTCTTTTGTCTCTGGTGGCCATCTTGGGAGACTTATTTGTTATGATGTTTCCTAATTTCCTCCTTAACTACAGTCTCCTCAGTAGGAAATACTTTCAGTTTTTTTACTTTGATTCCATCAAGAAGGCATTCAGATGTGTCACGCATTTACCATAAATTCAAAATGTTAGCACTCTAGTTGCTCATTAGATCACTGTTGTAAATCTACTGCTCACCAGGGAAGTCTGCTGCTGGTATTGAAAGTGCATGTTTCAGTCTGCATGTCAGAATGTTTTAATGAAATAGAAGAGGATTTGAGAAGTCACTCAAAATGTGCCCTAATTTTTCTTTCTGCAGCACTAATCATACTTTCTATGGCAAAATGAACCCCCTCATTTTGTTCCTTTTTAAAATAAATGTTTTAAGAGTTACCACTTTATTCCAATCCAGATGGCTTCAGGTGTGCAATACGTTTGTCATAAGTAGGACTGTTAGCGCTCTAGTTGTTCTTTAGAATCAACTGACAGTCTCTGCCCTTGTTGGATGTACATGTTTTACTGAGAATGTCAGACTTCATTCTCACATGACTGAGAAAGATAATGTGAATTTACAGAAAATATGTTCTCAGTTTAGCTTCCAAACCTCTGTGGGAAAAGCATGAGAAAATAGTTTTTTCTCAAACATGATTCATGATATCCCAGCAGAAGGATTTTTCACATGGTAAAATCACCTTAGAACACACCACAATTCCTAAAAAGAGTATGGTACCATCAGCAAATGATTTATAATGTAACTAAAGTCTTAAAACCTTCTATTAACTGCAATGCTTTTTAATGAGGTGCTATCATGTATATTGGTCCCAAGATGGCTGCCAACACTTCTTGGATGAAGTGCTGACAGCCAATCAGATCTCACGATGAGATGTGTGGTTAGGCTCCGCCCAGATACATATGTGATTTTACTTTTGATTTTCTCAGGAACTAGTGAACAGATTTACACCATTTAACCAAAAGGCACGACTCTGAACCAAGGGCAACCTGGTGTAATTCCGTTCAGCAGTTTAGGCTGTAGCTGTGATTAAATGTTCCTATGGAAAATTACATGGGGAAAACACGTTTTAGGACCCCATTTTTTCTCGGCCCCCGCTTGACGAATCACCACGAGACTTTCAGGATAGGAGCAGACCGGAGCGCCCCACCAGTTTTGAACATTTCGCGAAGATTCGTCAACCGGCGCCAAAGTTATTCCAAATAGAATGTTGCGGATTTCCTATGGATAATAGGTCCTAACTATTACTATCTACAATGATATGTATCTATTTATATATATATATATATATATATATATATATATTATATATATCGATGATATATACATATATATTTATACATATATATATATATATATATATGTGATAAATTATCCCCTGCCGTACATTATAACAATATTTCAAGTCACCAAGGAGTTACATAACAATATAGAGGAACGATGCTGAAGGCAGAGTTCTTTTATTAGGTTATGGAACTTCAAAGTGAATTGCAATATCTTTATCTTGTACGCTAGGTGGTACTTTATCCCCTATAATGCGTGGTCACACCATCATCTTTCCAAGAAATAATTACAAACTTGGTACATAGCTCTTTCATTTGAAAGAAAGACTATGTTTGCAAGCATGCACAATTAAAAAGAACCCCTAGTGAAAAATGTAACTCATCAAAAACCTGTTAGATATTTGGTGAAAAAAGATATTAGAAACTGTTCAATACAAATTAGTTTAAAACAAAAAAAGCTAGTAGTCCGGAATGGGTAGAAACATTCAGAAAGAATCAAACCTTTCTATAATTATCTAATGAATACAAAAGATAAGCATGTTCTTTCAGCCATTCACTGTAAGCTGGAAGAATAGAGCAGAAGTAAGAAAAGCAACGTTTTATTTCCATTACTTTAACCCCTTCCATGATCATGACGGAATGGTTCTGTCATGAGCATAAGTGCAAGTGAGCTCATGACGGAACCATTCCGTCACCAAGACAACTAAAGATTCCATGCCAGACTTACATGTAAATTACAACACATCCCCTTTACAAAACAGCAAAACAAATAAAACAACAAAGAAAGATAAACCAAACAATTTGAAGCAAAATATAAAGAAAATGACCTGACTGGAATCTACACATGCAAATAAGAACATAAGATAAAATTCTAAAACATATTCTTAATACAAAACATAATCTTTAAACTTAGCTGGTACATGTCTGAGTCTAATGGAATCGTCACAATTCCCATTTTCATTCACAGGAGCACATCTGCGGTTGTTGGCTGTACGCAAACTTGCATCAACAATTTTAACAAACCTTGACATGCTCCAGGTACAACCATTGTCCAAAGTCACAACATTTTTCCTTATTGCTGTGATGACAAAAGGACCAAGAAAATTAAATAACCCTTTATGACCATACTTGTTTTTTTTAATCCAAACACGATCACCAAGGTTCCATTTCTTCTCTTTCACAGACATTTTGTCATCATAATGCAACTTGTACCTTCGCTGATACTCAGCCAGTTTACTCCTTCTCACATACTCACTCACCACATTCCCTTTCCACACAGGAAGCCACACAGGATTCAGCTTGGACATTGCCAATCTTCCCCTCAGGGCTTCAAAAGGTGATTTTTGAGAGATGGCATTAGGAACAGTGCGGTGTGCCCACCAAGTTTCTCTCAACATACTGCTGAAAGAAACCCCAGAATCAAATGACCTTTGAGCACAACTCTTGACCACCCTATTCATTCTCTCTGTGAGACCATTAGCCTGTGGAGAATATAATGCCGTTTTCAAATGAACTATACCAAGATACCTCAGAAGTGAAAACATCTTTTAAAAATTCAGTGATGGACCTGGAATTAACAACACCCATACACTTGCTAACCACCCACTTTGAGGTGTAATCCACTAAAAGAACAATAAATCTCTCCTGGGAAGGCATTAGCTCAAAAGGACCCATGATATCCAACCCCAACTTAGTCCAAACCACCTCCGGTACCTCCACAGGCGAGAGAGGAGCTTGACTGGTTACATGAGACTTATCATTGATGGCACACAAATGACAATCTTTGACAACATTCTCCACCATCCGATCCATTGCCGGCCACCAGTATCTCTCTCTGACTCGCGCCTTCATAAGACTCCTACCGAGAGGCCCTTCATGAGCCAAATTAATTACCTTATCTTTAAGGACATCAGGCGGAACCATTCTCTCACCTCTCATAAGTTTCTCTCCACAAAAAGTTAAATCATCCTTTACACACCAAAATGACTTCACAGCTGGATCAAGATGCTTGCAGTTCGGCCACCCTTTGGATATCAAATCCTTCAACAAGATAAATGTTTTATCTTTAACCGCACAATATAACCACTCTTCCTCTAACAATGAATTCTCCATTACCCAATTCACACACTCTAACTCATCATCCACATTCCCAAAAACTACCGGCAACCTAGACAAACAGTCAGCAGACTTATTATCTAAACCAGAAATGTAATGTACACGAAAATTAAACTCTTGTAGACCTTCACTCCATCTCTTAAGTCTGGGGGTCATGTGATCACTATGACGACTTGAGAAAATTTGGACAAGGGGACGATGATCAGACTTCACCAGAAAAGGAATTCCCCACAGGTAAAATGTAAAGTGTTGTATCGCCCAATACACACTTAAAGCCTCCCTTTCAATGCAGGAATAGTTGACTTCCGCATCTCTAAGGGCCCTGGAGGCAAAAGCCACCACCTTCTCTTCACCATTAACAACCTGAGAGAGTACGGCTCCCAAACCCTTGAGACTGGCATCTGTTGTGAGAACAGTTTTCAATTTGGTATCAAAATGACCCAATGTCGGCATCCTTCCAATTTCAGACTTGACTAACTCAAAAGCTCTTTCACAATCTGGAGTCCAAACAAAATGTGACCCTTTCTTCAATAAAACTCTAATTGGTTCGACTACACTGGCAAACCCTCTTACAAATTTGGAATAAAACTCTGCCATACCCAGAAAAGACCTAACCTGTTCCTTGTCTTGAGGCGCAGGGGCACTGATTATGCTCTCCGCAAGCTGCAATTTGGGTTGTATACCCTCCCCAGAAATAACATGTCCAAGATACGTTACAGACTTCAATCCTATTCGACATTTTTCCGTTTTAAGAGTGAGACCTTTCTCCTTCAACCTACTCAAAACCGATCTCAAAACTATCTCATGCTCACCCTCACTCTTCCCATATGCTAAAATGTCATCTTGAAAAAACAAGACGTTAGAAAGATCCCCAAGCACAATCTTCATTATCCTTTGGAAGCAAGCCGCCGCTGAAGCCAACCCAAAAGGCATTCTCAAGAATTGATACGCCCCTAAAGGAGTGACAAATGACATCAAATGTCTAGAGTCTTTGTGAAATCTGACCTGATGATAAGCGGATGATAAGTCCAAGACACTAAAAACTTTAGCTCCCTTCAACAAACTTGTACATTCTGAAATATTAGGAAGGGGTTGGCGATCCACCCAGATCCATTCATTCAATCCGCGCAAGTCAACACACACCCTCACCGCCGAACCACCATCCTTGGGTGCCAAAACCACTGGAGATAACCACTCCGATGCGTCTATCTCCTCAATCACTTCCAATTTAAGTAACTTTTCAAGTTCAAGTTTTAACGGTTCAACCATTAAATTTGGCACTCTCCGTACTTTAGGCACACAAGGTTTGGCTGAATCTTTTAGGATAATGCGATGTTCAAACCCCTTAATGTTGTATTTAGGCTTTACGTGTTAGGTCCGTGAAGTTGACCAGCTACGTACTTGGGAGCCCGTGGGGATTCTTGTTAGGAATGTAGAATGCGGGGGAATCAAGGAAGGCAGTTGCAGCGGGGAGTGGACAGCGAGATGGTGTAAACCGATGGGGCGTATGATGTAACTCAATCTATTTTAATAAAACCAAGAACCACGGGACTCTCCTGACTTGTCACTTTCATCTGGTACTGGAGCAGTTATAAAAGTGGCGACGATCGGACTTGCCGTGCAGCGTGACTTCACTTGCTAATTTGTATGTCGAGAGGTACGTGGTATGTTTTTACATATTTAATCGGAGGCACGCATCGAGCCTCATTACCCATACCTGTTTTGTTATTGAGAACTCACATGGCCCCATCGGAGATCTCGTGAATGTCCATTTAACAGTAACCCAAGTGAATCGGGAAACTTGAAATATGAGCGTTAACTTAAATTGCCAAGGTTTTTGAACTTTCATTTAAGCTAAAGTGGGATTTTTACCTGGGAAAAGCCGTTGTGGTGCTCTACGCTCAGTGTCCGAAAATAAACACCGTACGAGGACAAGAACGTCACCGTCACGTAGCCATCGTGTTCACCCTTCACAATTATTGACAAGAATATGTGGTTTTCAATCAATAAGAACAGTCTTTTACCGTCAGATGTGGAACCGGTAGGGTATGGTGGAAACAAACTCCCAGTCTTAGGATATTTCGTGGGTAACATATCATACAAAGATAGAAACACTCATGCTAAAATTTATGTAGTTGACAAAGGTAGAGCTTTGTTAGGGTGGAAAGAACAAAAAAGTTTGGGTATAATTCTTGATCCAAATCACCCCAACCAAGTTTTACTAACTGGTGACTCCCACATCACAGAGTGGGGTGTGAAATTTCCTGAGTTATTTAAAACAGAATTGGGTTGTTTAAAGAAATTTGAACATCGTATCATATTAAAATCGGATGCCATCCCAATAGTTCACAAAGTTCGAAATGTTCCCTTGATTTTAAGATCACAATTGAAGCTGGAACTAGACAGATTATGCAGGGAGAACATAATAGAGCCTATAGAAGCATCCGAATGGCTTAGTCCAGTGGTTTTGGCACGCAAACCCAATGGAAATTTGCGTATGTGTGTAGATCTAAGAGATCTGAATAAAAATATTTGGATAGACCGGCATCCCCTCCCACGCATCAATGAAATGATAGCTAGTGTCAAGAATGCCAAATATTTTTCAACTATTGATTTGTCTAATGCATACCACCAGATAAAATTGCACCCCACCTCACGTCATCTCACATCATTTATTACACCTGAGGGCGCATTTCAGTTTCTCAGAATGCCTTTTGGGTTAGCTTCTGCGGCAGCAGTTTTTCAAAGAATCATGTGTAGTATCCTAAGGGGTATAAACAACATGCTAGTTTTTCAAGATGATGTGTTAGTGTGGGGAAAAGATCTTTTGACTCATGATGTAATTTTGGAAGATGTCCTAGGAAAACTCCAACAAGCGGGGTTGACACTTTCAGCTGATAAATGTAAATTTGCTGTTACACAGATTGACTATTTAGGTCACACCTTGTCGGCTGATGGTGTCAAACCTAAGAAAAATCTTTTGGATGCGATTAATAATGCTCCGTCTCCTATTGATAAGGAACAACTTCGTTCATTTTTGGGGTTAGCGGAGTACTATTCTAAATTTGTAGATCATTTCGCGTCTAAAGTCCATTGTTTGAGACTTTTGATGAAAAAGGGGGCGAACTTTTTATGGAGTCCCGAATGTCAAACTGCATTCGAAAATCTTAAGAATGACATCAGTCAAGCGGTTGCACTTAAACCATATGACCCTCACAACAAGTCTATCATTGTAGTAGATGCCAGTTCGTATGGTTTGGGGGCTGTTTTAATGCAAAGAAGTGGTAATTCTGAGTGGGTAGTTGCATTTGCTTCCCGTACCTTAAAAGGTGCGGAAGCTACTTATTCAGTTATTGAAAAAGAAGCTCTAGCGTGTTTTTGGGGCATTAACCATTTCAGAACGTATATTTGGGGCACACATTTTGAATTAAGGACAGATCACAAACCCTTAATAGACATTTGTACAACTAAAGGAGCTGGGAAGGCCACCCCCAGAATTGCGAAGTGGTTGTACAGACTACAAGAATACGATTTTCAAGTGGTGTATGTACCCGGCCTCAAAAACATCAATGCTGATTGTTTATCACGTTTACCCCTCCCAGAAGTATCCAAGGAGGACATTCCTCATGAAGACCTTGATGGAGATTATTTGATAGCTTCAGTAGAGGAAGCTTGCAATGGGGCAATTAGTTTTGAGGAATGGAAACAGGCTACTCTTAGTGACCCAGCATTACAACGGATAGTTTCATGCTCTGCCAATCAAAGTAATCATCAAATCTGGGACAACACAGAGTTAACTGAATACAAAATGATTTGGTCTGAATTGTTTGTTGAACCTTCTTCAGGCATAGTTAGAAGAACTGACAAATTAGTAGTGCCTTTGGGATTACGCCCAAGGTTGTTAGAACTGCTACATGAGGGACATCCTGGCATGTCCAGCATGAAAAGGAAGGCGAGGTGTGATTTTTGGTGGCCTGGTATAGATAAGGACATCGACAGATATGTGAGAAATTGTGTAGCTTGCATGTGTAGTGACAAATCACATACATCACAAGACACGACCATTGCACCTACTCCTTTTCCAGAAAAACCATGGCAAAAACTTGCTATGGACATATGTGGTCCGTTCAATACAAATTATAGAACTGGTAAATTTGCCTTTGTAATGATGGATTATTACACTAAATGGCCTGAAGTTGCTTTTATAAGAGAAATCAAGGCATCTAATGTTATCTGTTTTTGTGAGGAAATTTTTCACAGAGAGGGTTATCCTGAAATCATCACTACTGACAATGGGCCGCAATTTTTAGCCAAGGAATTTCAAGACTACATGAAAGTCCATGGGATTAGACACATGACTACTGCAGTGTATAATCCTAGGGGAAATGGAATGGTTGAGAGATTCAATCGTTTGTTGAAGGAGAGTATACAGTTGGCTGAAACGGAGGGTGAGGATTGCAGGTTATCAGTTAAAAAAATGTTATGGAATTATCGTAACACTCCTCATTCAGCTACTCGGGAAACTCCATTCAGTCTTCTCAAGGGCAGAATGGCTTGTAGTAAAATCACTCCTGTCTTGGATGCATAAGGAAAGTGTTAAGGAAATTCCACGTGTAACTATAGAACGAAGAGTCGGTGATTACCAACATAAATATGTTTTGAGACACAATAGCAGGATAAAGGGGCAAACACGACCAATCACAACTGGGGATTGGGTTAGAACGTCACTTGAGGGGTTACCCAAAACAGGAATGTCCAAATGGTCAAAACCCAAAGTTGTATGGAAAACTAGTGGGAATTGTGTAAAGTTAAGTGATGTGTGGTAAATAAAAATTCCTTTACCGGGACTGAATTTGATACCGAAACATTATAAAATAGCTCAGTAAAATGAGAGGCAGAATCCGTGATATTAGAGTTTCGGAATGGGCTTTATTCCAGTGATCGATTATAATCGGATGCTCCAAGTTCCATCACCACGAGGGTTCAGGAAGTGAAGTACATACTTTATTGACAAGAAGTAACTTTTATAGTACATACATTATAATGAAGTGAATACAGTAGGCGTAACAATTGATAAAGAAATTGACGTTTTGTCTGCGTAACCGAAAATGGGTGTAATAATGAGTAAAAAGGAACATAATTGGTTATGATGTCATGTATAGGTGGATCTATAAGATAATACTTGGCATAGATGCGCGCGCAGCAGTATGACGTGTAATTGACGTGTAACTAGGGGGTGACGGGGACTTGACATTTAGCTCTACATGTGGAGACGAAAAGTCTGGGGGGTCAAGTCAACCTAATCCCAAATCATATCTAACATCCTATGTTTAAAGAACTATGTTATCCACAAAAGAAGGACTCTCGGACAGAATCTATTCTATACTGACTGTGTGTGCGTGTACAAGCGTCTAAGTGTCTACACTGAATGCGAGGGGGTAGGAATATTCCATGGTAACAGGGCTATGAATTACTTGCATGAGGACAGAGAAGCCGGGCCTTTTGCTTGGTAACTGGAAGAATGTTTACTTAAACTACTAGGCAGGAATGCATCGGCTGAGGGGGAAGCAGATAATTCGAAGGTGAAATACAGTTCTTGGCAGAGAATAGGCTGATGTCAGGCTTCGTGAGCCGCGCAGAGAATGAGACAAAGTTCATGGTCACAGATGCAGGCTCAGACTGGAGCTTTCAGAGGCAGAAGGCAAAAGGAGTTTTGATGACAGAATCAGGGCCTACTTGCCTGGACTGTAAAATGGCATAAGTGAACCATACAAAGCCGGTGGCCTTTCATATTTAGGAATGGAATATCCGGCCTATTCATGGCGGATCTGACAGAGGACATGTTGACGGTGGACGCACATGTATTTGCGTCTTCATAACTGGAACTGGAGGGAACATACATGTACTTGTGACATGCACATGGAACCGTTGGGGTCCAAGATAGGGGACATAACTGACCAGAAAAATCCATATTTCCACATTCCCTCCTTGTCCCCTACTTGCTCTTCAAGAGATATCAATCTTCATCAATCCATTGATCTGTTCATATAGCATCATTTGTTCTTCTTTCTTCTTCCGTGATGAATGAAATCTTGGTGGTGGAATACACGATGTGGCACACAGACCACAAATCGCTGGTCCACATTGTAGACATAGACAGCAACTGAATAGTATGAGAAGGCCAATACCTAGGAAGGATAAAACTCTCCATCCCCAGGCTGATGCCATATTCCAAAACCAACTGGACCAAGTCCAAGTGCCTGGGTTCTGGTGTATCTGGCTTACAATCTTATGAAGGCGAGTGATGGCTTTATATACAGATGGCGAATTTTCTGGTATGAATACGCAGCAGCTTGATCCGATGACCCTACAAGCTCCGCCCCTATCAGCCAGGATGACGTCAAGGACAAGACGATTTTGAAGCACAACAATCCGCATAGCAGACTGCTCTTCCGTTAAATTGCCTAAGGCGGAAATAGTCTCATTCACTACTGCTTCGAGGGTTCTAGTTAATCTACGTATCAGCTTACTATTAGTAACAGTACCTATATAGGGAAAGATACCTTTATTAAAATCTACATACTTGTCCCATGCCGTCTCAGTGTAATCGACAATGGAGAGATCTCTCCGCTCTCTGTTGTGTACTAAATGAATATTTCTGTAATAATCAGGAGGAGCTAGGAAAACAGGTGGCAAAAGGAATGCAATGTAGCAGGTACCATCCCAATCTAGAGGTAGACGCATATATGCAGTCTGACCACATATAAAGTAGGAGTGGCGAGAAGCTCTAAATGAAGATTTGCCTTGATCACTGAATTCTACTATAGTAGTGCATTTACTATGGCCCATATGTATGGAACCAACCTTTCTTACACACAATTCACCCTTCGCTGGGAATACTGACATGGTGGGTAAGACTAGTTCAATTTCAGATACGACATTTAGAATCATGAGATTAGGTGTAAAATTTCCTAATCCATATACTTCATTTTCTAGATCAGTTCCTGTTCTTTTGGGGCGACCCTCCTTGTCAGGGTAGCAGACCTTGAGTAAAACTAGGTTCAGGTTTCCCCATATCCAATGATCTTGGTAAACTGCTGTGTCTGAGTCCATGGAATTGATTAAACTGAACCATGCTCCACAGGAGCCATTATGTGTAAATGGATGTGGAAAGAAAGGCAGGACTCCTTCATAATTCTGGTAGGGAGGGAGTCGGCCACATACCCAACAATTAGTGGCATTACTAGTCTGATGGGAATGATGTAACATACTAATGAAAGTGTTATTGCGCAGCGCAAGTCTATAAGACAATTCATGCGGAGGTAAGTCACTAAAAGAATGTTCAGCAGCAACATTATAAACATGTCTAGGGATAGGGTAATATATGTGCAACAACATACTTGTAATAATTATTATAAGACTCCATAAAAACAAAATTAATAATGTCACTATGCAGTGGCTACGCAGTGATTTACAATACGCCTGTCGTTTCAACATTTTTCGGGTATTTTCTCTACTCAGGTCCAAGGGATACATGTCAGAGACAATTCAACCGCTTCACCTTGGAGAGGACTTAAACAATCAAATTGCTCGACTTGTTGGGCCTAAGCTTTAGTTTGTAATTTTCAGAATTGTTCGGTTCAACAAAAGGAAGCTTTGTATCAGTCTGTGAGGGAGTGCAGGGCACAATGTCTATATCCGAGGATAGTCCATGAAATTTCTTGATATGGCTTGAATGAATCCAGCCCTTGCGGCCCTCGATCTTCACGGCTGTTCTTGTGGTCAACAGGACCAACTTGGGTGTCTTCCACCTGGGCTCCAGCTGAGTCTTTCGGTCGAAATTCCTCACAAAGACAAGATCACCCGGAACAACGTCATGGGGTTTCACCTCAGTGTTGTCGGGAAAGGCTGCAGCTACCTGTGAACGAGAAGATTGTAGTGCAGACATCAAGGAAGCCAAGTAATCTGTCAGCATATTACAGTCAATATCAGTTATTTTGCGTGGTATAGGCGTCCCCCACATATTCGGTGGTCTACCGAAGATCACCTCATACGGGGATAGCCCTGTTCGAGAGTGTGCTACCATTCTCATGTAAAAGAGTGCAACTGGTAACGCTACTACCCAGTCGACACCTTTCTCTCTGCATATTTTGGACATTCTGATTTTCAGTATCTGGTTATGTCTTTCTACGAGACCTGCTGCCTCGGGGTGTCGGACACAGTGGAATTTCCACTGATATCCTAACAGAAGTGAAACGTGTTTCATTAATTCGGATGAGAACGGCTGGCCGTTATCTGAGTGAACAGCACGTGGTAAACCGTATCGTGGGAAGAATTCTCGAACCAACTGTTTGGCAGTAGTCGGGGCAGTGTAATCTGAAACCGGGTATGCCTCCGTCCAACGGGACAGAGCGCAAACAACTACGAGAACATATTTGAATCCTCGACATCGTTCCATCTGGATATAATCCATCTGGAGGACTTCAAAAGGGTGATTAGGAGGATGAAATCCACCCTGTTCTACGGGAACGCTTTTTCCTGGGTTGAACTGACAACAGATCATACAGGTACGGACCTTTTGTTTAGCTGCTGCTCGTAAATGTTTATTGAACCAAATGTGTTGAATGCTGTCTAGCATAGCTTTTTCTCCTAGATGTGCTGGACTATGTATAGTGTTAATTATAACTTGGACCATTGAATCAGGAAGGAACCATACAGACTTTTCCTTCATCATCCATCCTTGGTCCGTTTGGATCCCTCCTAATTCAGTCCATTTCTTTATTTCGTCTGGTGTAGCATGTGTCTGTATGTCAATTACGTCAAGAGTAGGATCTTTAACTGTCATACAATGTGTCGGTGTCGGGACTATTGTCTTTGTCATGTCGGGGGTTTGAGTTTGAGCAGTCAGTTTAGCTGTTCTGTCGGCTAGATCATTGCCTTGGGAAATGATATCAGTAACCTTCGTATGAGCCTTACATTTCATAATTGATATTGCAGTGGGTAGATGTATTGCATCTAATAAGGCATGAATAAGGGGTCCGTGCTGAATGTGGGCACCGTGGGAAGTTAAATAACCTCTCTCTCGCCACAGCACGCCGAAGTCGTGTACAACTCCGAATGCATAACGTGAGTCAGTGTATATGTTGACTTTTTTATTCGTGGCTTGAATGCAGGCTTGTGTCAGAGCAATAAGCTCTGCGGCTTGAGCTGACAAAGTATTTATACGATTAGTTTCAATGACTTCAGTATCTGTGGTGACTGCGTAAGCAGCCACTAACTCTCCTGTACTTGTTCTCATACATGAACCATCTACATACAATGTCAGGTCTGGATCTGACAATGGGACATCGGTTAAGTCTTGTCTGGGTTTTGTTGTTATTGTAATAACTTCAATACAGTCATGAGCTAGTGGGTCTGTTCCGATTACAGGTAAAAGTGTGGCAGGATTCAATGTGTTACAGCGTCTGATTTCTATATGTGGCTGAAACAATGTAAGTTCGTACCCTGTAAGTCGCGCTATAGTCAAGTGTTGTGTTTGCGTTCTATTCACAAGAACCTCTACTGCATGTGGTACTTGAACTGTCAATGGATGTCCTAACACTATGGCATCGCTTTGTCTGATTGCTAAAGCTGTCGCTGCTACTGATTTCAGGCATGCAGGCAAAGCCTGAGCTACGGGATCTAATGTACTAGAAAAATAAGCACATGGTTTGTGTGCTCCTGCTTGTTCCTGTGTGAGTACTGACAAGGCAGTACCTTCGCGTTCTGTAACAAAGAGTGTAAACTGTTTTCTGTAACATGGCGTTGCTAAAACGGGTGCTTGACATAAAGCTTTCTTTAGGCTTTCAAAAGCTTGTGTGTGTTCCTGAGTCCAAGGGAGAACAGTCGGTGTGGCTGCCTCCTGTGTGGTTAACTGAATGAGTGGTTTTGCTAGAAATGCATACTGAGGGATCCACTGCCTACAATATGAAGTGAGGCCTATGAAAGCTCGTACCTCCTTTTGTGTCTTGGGTATTGACATGTTAGCTATTAACTGAATGCGGTCCGGTGTAAGCTGCCTTCCCTCCTTGGACAGCGAGTGTCCAAGATAAACAACTCGCTGGACACAGAATTGCAGCTTGGAAGGGGACACCTTGTGCCCTTTTTCGGCTAGAAATTGTAAAACTGTTAGTGATGCTGTTTCACATTCCGGTTCGCTTCTCGCGGTGATCAGCAGATCATCGACGTATTGAAGCAGAGCAGTGTTAACTGGCATGTGGATACTGTCAAGTTCACGTTTCAATGCTTGGCTATAGATGCTGGGGCTTTCTGTAAATCCTTGAGGTGCGCGGGAGAATTTAAAGCTGCGCCCATTTAAACTAAATCCGAACAAATATTGGCTTTCCGGATCTATTGGGACGCTGAAAAAGGCATTCTTGAGATCAATTACAGTAAAGAATGTTGCTTCGGAATCAATAGCTGTCAATAATGACGAGATATCTGGGACCACAGGAAATTGTGGCACAATGCATTTGTTTAACTCGCGCAGATCAATAACCAATCGATATACTGGCGGGGCTGTGGGATCTGTTCGTTTAAGAATCGGAATTATCGGTGAATTACATACATTGGAGTCTGTTTCTACAACTACTCCTTGGGCAATAAGCTCGTCAATGATTTGTAGTAAAGCCGCTACAGCATCTGGTGGTAACTTGTATTGTCGCATTCGTGGTAGCACCACTCCTGCCTTTAATGTGACTCGATATGGTGTAATATTCATGCAACCAACATCAGTAGGGCCTTGTGCCCATAGATGTGTAGGTAAAGTCTGCAGTCGGGGATCCATGTCTCTAGACACATAGTGACCTTTAAAATCACGTAAAAATAACCTTACTCCTTCCGGAGAACAACATATTATGGCTCCTAGAGCTTTCAACGTTTTTATTCCTAACAAGTTTTCTGGACATGATTTAGTAAGCAATAAATCTGTAGTTCGGGTCAGAGGTCCTATCGTAAGTGGAAGAGGCTGTGATACTTCATTAACAATAGGTTTTCCTGAAAAACCAAGGGAAATATTCTGAGAGCCTGAGAGGGGTGCCCCTGGAACTTCACTACGTTTTATAGTTGTTCGACTTGCCCCTGTATCGAGTAAAAATTTTCTATCTTGACCTAATAATTCACTATGTACATAAGGTCCTTCTTGGTCTACAGGAATCTCGATAAGGGGTAAGTCAACTTCCCTCTCTAGGCTAGTTCATGCGTAACGCTGATACTCAGGATATTCATACTGTGCAGTCTGATACATTTGTCGTGTTGTTGTCTGTGTGGCAGCAACAGGCAACGGTGGTGCAGCTGGCACAAACTGTATTGGCTGTTGTGCGGCTGGCATGGCCTGGGCATGCTGCATAGCTCCTTGTTCATTCTGATCTTGTCTTAGTGGCCGTGATCTTTCTTGTGTTTTACCTATGGCGATATTATGTTTTAAAACTGGACAATCGTGTACGTAATGACCTGGCTTTTTACAATAATTGCATGTCCCTTTTACAGGTCCTGCTGAATCGGAATGTGTCATACCCTTTTTATGTCCTTCAGCTGGAACTGTCTGGGAAACTAGCATTTTCATTTTCGTGTCTTTCATGCGTCTGTGTTCATGTTCTTGTTCCTCTCTAATTCTATTGTGGTGGTACTGTAACATTTGTAACATTTGTGTTGGAGTGTTACCTTGCCAGGTACTCTCGAATTTTAATACTCTATTCTTTACTGGGGGCAGGGCATTTTCCATTAATTTTGTTACAAACAGATGTGGGTATGATTCGCTACTTGCTTTTATGCCACTATTTATACCAAAACATTTCTCGAATCGGGCATAGTAATCACTAGTGTCTTCATCTTGCTTCTGTTTACAGGCTGAAATTGTACCCCAATCTTCCTTTTTCGTAGTTAATAAACGTGGCAGTACCTGTACTAATAAACCTGGTAGTGCTTTAGTTTTATCCCCAAGTCCTGCTCCTGCAGTTCGGGCCTTTTCTTCCGCTTCTAATACTGACCATTCTATCTTTTGGTCTCCCACCTCCCACTCTTTTTCCTTGAGTTTCTCGTAAATACCAGCAGGCATCAATACCTTTAGTATTGTCATAATGTCGGGATAGGTATACTCTCCCATGAGTAACATGTCTTTAATTTCTCGGTGAAAACCCGCTGGATCTTTGTCATGACTGGGTACCACTTTCTTCATTTGCAACAATTCTATTTTTGATATGGGCGTATATACAAATACGCGCCTAAACTCGTTGTCCTCGCCTTTTATTGGGTGTACTTCTCGTAAGGGATTCTGTCTATCCATGTGATACGTGGTTCTTTCCTTGCCGGGCAATGAGACATGCTCTGAGCATACAAAAAGAATATACTGCTTTCTTGATACTAGAATTTCTTTAATTAATTTAGTACCTGGACCTCTCCATTTATTCATAAGCAATTCAGTCAATATGTCAGGTAAGGGACCAGGGTCCGAATGCTGACTCTGATATAGTATAATGAGTTGTTGAATCATATAAATCCCAGCTAACCTCTGTTCATCTGGGGTGAGATTTAAAAATGTGCGTACTACTGTCTCATCACTATATTTTCCGGGACTGTCCACCCAATGGACAGCTGCCCTTGCTAAATCTTGTTCATCCATAGAATCGAGAAAATGATAACCCCTTCGTTCTCGGAGTAGTTTGTCGGCGGTTTGGAACGAATGCTCGTTAGACCTTATATTAATTATAGGTATTTGGAAATTCCTGTCATTATCTGGACATATTGGACGTATTGAGTCAGTATGACATCTAGTCTGATTCCTATTACAAGATCTTCCTCTACCTACATAGGCTATGGTGTCCGACTGTCCTGCGGGCAGTCCTGACCCTTCTTCCTCGCTTTGTTCGAACTCATCTGTCTGTAATCTCTCTTCGTGTATCCGTTCTATTTCTTTACGGATCTTTCGGCACATGGCTATTATACAATTTTGCTTATCGTGTCTCCCTTCTGATATATTCTGTCTCCACCTTGTAAGAATTTGCATTGCATCCGGATCTACCCCCGGTCGGTCTTGATTTCTGATCACACAGTTTATGAGGAAACGTAACAGTTCCCCCTGTATCTCTACTTTCTGGTATTCCATAGCTCTGTAAATACATTCTGGATCTCGCCCTGTTTGGACAAAATGGTATATTTTATCTAGATGCGCAGTCATTCCTGGTAACTTCGCTAAATACGCTGCGGCTCGTCTGATACGCAAGGATGCCAGGATCATTTCGTCATCTATACCGGGCACCGGGTCATATCTACAATCTACAAGAAGTTCTTTAAGCGCACGGGCACTTACGAATTTGGGTGTACGTGAATGTGCTGACTCTTGAAAAGTAAGTTTATTTATTCTAGGTGGCGTAGAAAAAATATTGGTAGCACCTCCCGTTGCCCCCTCTGGGGCGTCGGGTGTGAAAGGATTCGTCGAACGTGACACAGCAACTATAGGTGTGGACTCAGCTATAGAAGTACCTGTAGGAACAGATGCAGAAACAGATGTGCTTGCCGGAACTTGTGACTCGATTTGTTGCTGTAGGGATACGGGTGCTGGATCTTGGCGTTGGACCTCCCTGGTATGCGGTCTATGGGGGGCGGAATTAGCATACTCGGGAGCTGCGTCATCTAAATATGAGGAAAGAAAAACATCTTCTGCGGTTCTAGGATGCCCCTTAGGATGTACCTTGATTGGGAATAGTGGGGGTGGCAAGTCTTTCGGTATCTCTGGAGTAGCCTTAGGTAATCCTTCGGCCAGAAGGGGATACATACCATTCATAAGGGCATTTCTTTGTCTGTCTACTTGTTCTGATTTCACTCGGATACCTTCCTCAATTAATAGATTTTGTTGAACTTTGTTTGAACTTTCTTTACTCTTCTCTTCCTGTCTACGTGCTTTTTCCGTACGTCTATGAGATTCTTTACGCCATAACTCAACGGCGTCTTTCTGTGACTGTCTGACTTTCCTTTTCCATAACTCTTCCTCGACTTTCATGATGCACTCTGCATCCCAGGTCCCCGCTGCGGGCCATCTCTGACTTTCTGGCAATCCCTTGGTGTAGTCTACCCATAAATCAAGAAATAATATAGCGTCTAAGCCATGTTTGTGATACATGAAGTGCCCTGGAGTATCCCTAGGAGGAATAGGGACGGCTTCTTCGAGTACCCCTTTTCTAGTAGTGATCTGTCTTAATTTCGAAAAGAGCGGCATATTGACAATCTTATCTGATACTTAATCTTGAACACACTTAATACAAAAGCACAATAATGAACAACCATTCATACCACAATATGCAGGACGTTTAACACATTAAACATTAAAACATTAAACCTTTAACTGAAACAACAATGATGATCGTCTGCATAACTAATCACCATGCTTAATTCTTGACACTTAACTAGATACCTCGAAATACTTGATATACTGCTAAACAGTACAGATACACTGCTAAAACAGTGCAGACCGGATTTGTGTACCCAAACCCGTCTTGACCGGCACAACCTATGTGCACGTCAGAAATGCCTCCCCAGTAATGGTACTCACCGGGTAGCTTCGGAAACAGAAGGCCTCGGTAACTTGAACTTGAACCGGACTGGACTCGACTCGACTCGTCGGATACTGGGCTTGACTTTGAACTGGTGGGTCTCTGTATACCTCGGATCTTGCTCTCTCAGCTAGGCTCTGGTCGGGATACTTCGCACTTCTCACCGCCTCGTCTGGGTGTTGATCGCAGTCTCAGTCGCCCCCGCTTGACCGGAGGGAGATACAGGAAATCCTGCTGGTACGCGTTATTGTCCGTCCAGCTGTGGCAGGAGACCGGTCCTGCTACTCACCGCCGGCGCGTGAGATGAGAAAGTGTCCCTGTTCGGGCGCCATCATGTGGTAAATAAAAATTCCTTTACCGGGACTGAATTTGATACCGAAACATTATAAAATAGCTCAGTAAAATGAGAGGCAGAATCCGTGATATTAGAGTTTCAGAATGGGCTTTATTCCAGTGATCGATTATAATCGGATGCTCCAAGTTCCATCACCACGAGGGTTCAGGAAGTGAAGTACATACTTTATTGACAAGAAGTAACTTTTATAGTACATACATTATAATGAAGTGAATACAGTAGGCGTAACAATTGATAAAGAAATTGACGTTTTGTCTGCGTAACCGAAAATGGGTGTAATAATGAGTAAAAAGGAACATAATTGGTTATGATGTCATGTATAGGTGGATCTATAAGATAATACTTGGCATAGATGCGCGCGCAGCAGTATGACGTGTAATTGACGTGTAACTAGGGGTGACGGGGACTTGACATTTAGCTCTACATGTGGAGACAAAGTCTGGGGGGTCAAGTCAACCTAATCCCAAATCATATCTAACATCCTATGTTTAAAGAACTATGTTATCCACAAAAGAAGGACTCTCGGACAGAATCTATTCTATACTGACTGTGTGTGCGTGTACAAGCGTCTAAGTGTCTACACTGAATGCGAGGGGGTAGGAATATTCCATGGTAACAGGGCTATGAATTACTTGCATGAGGACAGAGAAGCCGGGCCTTTTGCTTGGTAACTGGAAGAATGTTTACTTAAACTACTAGGCAGGAATGCATCGGCTGAGGGGGAAGCAGATAATTCGAAGGTGAAATACAGTTCTTGGCAGAGAATAGGCTGATGTCAGGCTTCGTGAGCCGCGCAGAGAATGAGACAAAGTTCATGGTCACAGATGCAGGCTCAGACTGGAGCTTTCAGAGGCAGAAGGCAAAAGGAGTTTTGATGACAGAATCAGGGCCTACTTGCCTGGACTGTAAAATGGCATAAGTGAACCATACAAAGCCGGTGGCCTTTCATATTTAGGAATGGAATATCCGGCCTATTCATGGCGGATCTGACAGAGGACATGTTGACGGTGGACGCACATGTATTTGCGTCTTCATAACTGGAACTGGAGGGAACATACATGTACTTGTGACATGCACATGGAACCGTTGGGGTCCAAGATAGGGGACATAACTGACCAGAAAAATCCATATTTCCACAGATGGAAGATGGTGGAACCTCAGGAAAGTGACTTTATGCAATGAACTTGAATGTAGGAGGGAAATTAATGATGAGAACAGTGTTTGTTCTCCAAAACCTCGTGACCTTAAGGGAGTTCCCCCCAATAATAAAAGATATGACGACTCATCTGTTACACGCAATGTGGGTTCCAGGAGACTATCAGGGCGAATCATTCATAAGCCATCCTGGCAGAAAGATTATGAGTGTTCCTAATTATGGGGCAGTGTATGTATTTTTCTTATTTTTTTATTGTTTTTTTATTTTGCAATTTGACACTGCAATTTATTTATATTACTGTTTTTATTCAAAATGTTTGGTATTTATTAGTATTATTTGCGAATAGATCTTTATCTTTTGTTTTTGGAGAAGGGAGATGTGTTGTATTTAGGCTTTACGTGTTAGGTCCGTGAAGTTGACCAGCTACGTACTTGGGAGCTCGTGGGGATTCTTGTTAGGAATGTAGAATGCGGGGGAATCAAGGAAGGCAGTTGCAGCGGGGAGTGGACAGCGAGATGGTGTAAACCGATGGGGCGTATGATGTAACTCAATCTATTTTAATAAAACCAAGAACCACGGGACTCTCCTGACTTGTCACTTTCATCTGGTACTGGAGCAGTTATAAAACTTAAGACAACCAAGTGAATCAGAAAACACCTCCGGATAATCCTCAATATACTTTTTATCATTCGCTCCATCCATTGATAAAATCTTACCAGGTGAACTCACACCTATTTCATCCATCAACATGACTTGGTCTTATGGGTTGGTGGCATTGGGGTTTAAAATTATGCCTAAGTCACGTTGATGCCTCCAACCCAGAAGATTATCTCCTCTCACAGCCACTTAAACCTTCCCCATGGTCTCTTTCTGCTTAAATACAATTCTTGCAGTTACATATCCCAAAATATCCACCCGAGACCCTCCATAACTGAAAGGTGAAATATCTGGAGGTTGAAGCTTTACATTTTCCAACCCAACCACTTCATCCCATATTTTGTTTCCAATTAGCGTGAATGGAGAACCAGAGTCAGCCATAACTGTAAAATTGTTGCTATCCACCATAATACTACAAAATGGCATGGTAATCTTATCCGAATCCACCTTGTCTCCCTCTTCTGAAATACTTGAAATGACTATGGTACGAATACTGTCAGAGGGATTTTCCATACTGCGACCCTTCTTTGAAGATTTGCAAACCCGAGCATAATGTCCCTTGATTTCACAATTCATACACACACATTCTCTAGCATAACAGTTAGGAAAACTGGATGAGTGAGAGAAACTTCCAAATCTGTAGCATCGCACTTTCTGATTGTCACTATTATTTCTCTCACGGTCAAAAGGACGTTGTTGTCGAGAATCACGTTCATTGCGCAGTTGAGCATCCTTGTTCAAGGTAGCACGAGATTGAGTGTTCTTCACAACACCTTTATTCTTTGACCCTGACGATACCTTGGCAATGCTCTCAGAAAATTCGTCTTCAACCTCACACTCTGACATGGAGTGGACACTTTCTTGGTTTTTCTTTATACTCTCACCATGACCCTGCTCGCTAGCTTCACGATTTTTCCTTATCTCTTTCACCCATGAGGAAGTATTCTCAACACCCTCCATAATCGCAATGGCCTCTGTCAATGTTGGATTCTTGGACAACAGTTTTCCTTGTACTCTTGAACTGTTCGTGCATCTGACTAATTGATCTCTCACTAGGGAGTCAGATAGTTCCCCAAATTCACAAGTGCGTGCCAATGTTTTTAGTGAAGCGATATAAGTTCCAACACGTTCTGTTTGGCCCTGAACCCTTGGGAAGAATCTGTGGCGTTCTAAAACAACATTGATCCGCGGACCAAAATAGCGCTCTAGCATAGTCATGGACATTTCGTACACATCTGCAGACTCACCATCACCATTACCAATCGTGATGGGGTCCATACTATCGTAAGTGTTCCTGCCTTCAACGCCCAAATTGTGTAGCAAAATAGCTTGTTTTCTTGCTGCAGAAAACTTTTCTCCCTCAATTGCTACTAAGTAGGAATCAAATACATTTCTCCACCTTTTCCAAGGAAGAATAGGCTCCCATTTCACTGATAAGAAGGCAGGAGGTTGCGACATGCTGGAAGCAGTTGCCATAATACTATTGCTTAAGTGTACTCCAGAGTAATCCAAAATAATTAAGCTTGCAACTTTTTTTTTTGTTTTAAACAAAATGAACAATAAATTCCTCACCGTGAAGCAGCTTCCAAATTATCCCAGGCAGATAAAGCTTCGCGTCGCTATTTGTGGAAAAAAAAACATACTTCCACTTCAAACGCGAGTGATTGTATGTATCCCAAACCAAAATGGCCGCTACGTTGCGTGACGCGATGCGTTTCAACGTAAGCGTCAACGTCACAGACTCATAATCCAAAGATTCGGCCAGAAGGCGAGGAATGCGGAGCCAATGGAGCGCGCAGTCAACAGCCACTTACTGTGTATGTAATACACGACGATTTGTACGGCTCAAAATTGATGTTGTGGAGGGTAGGCCAGGTTGATAAAGTGTCCGTAAGTTAGGAATCCCAAAGAATGTCGCTTGAGATTAAATCCTATGCGATGAAAATCCGTCCGTTGCGATGAAAATCCGTCCGTTCAGAATAAAAGCGGGTTCACAGGGGAATTGATGGCTGCCACTTGTCCCCAATCAAGTTCCACTCGTCGGCAGTATTAAAAGCCAGGATAGCATGCAGGTTCCAAAGTAGGCTTTATTGAAGTGCAACCACCAACACAAACAGGTCTCCTTCCCAGCATCTCCAATATGCCCATCTCATCACCAACCAGGACATTCTGATTCTGTCACCAAGACAACTAAAGATTCCATGCCAGACTTACAAGTAAATTACAACAACCCCTAACACCGATTGTTTTTTCAGTGAATTTCAAAGGTTTTTTAAATGCTAATTCCTAACTATATCAGGCCTGAAACCTACGTTGTTTTCAGTGAATTTCAAAGGTTTTGTAAATGACAATTTTTAATGTATTAATTGTTATACTGATTTTTTTGATACTGATTTAATACATTTTTTAAACTATTTATTTTTAGATATATTATTTTTAATTACATTATAAATACATTATACATTACAATACAAAATATACTTTCTCAGAATGAATTACTTTAGTTTAAATACTTGGCAAATAGGCAACAGACTTTTAAGTACAGTAGTTACAGTTGTTGCAATGGGCAACACAAAGCAACATTGAGCTCAATGTGAATTTCTAGTTAAATGCAATTAGTTACTTTATGGGTTACTTTTCTAACCACAGGACTGGATCCTAGATTCAGTCCATGGACATCTCCTGTAAACAGTTGAGTGAAAGCGTTTTGGTTACAGTAGTTATTTTTAAGGAATATTAGTGTATTTTAAAAGTTGACACTTAGAAACATTTTCACATAGAATCACCAATGTTATCCTATGGCAGAAAATTCACTTAGCAGGTAAGTAGTGTTGTTGTTACTTTTTCTTACTCAGTGGTGGATCCTGGATCCAGCACTGGCCAACCTCCTGTAAACAGTTGAAAGAATGTGTTTAAGTCATACAGACGATTTTTTAGGAATATTTTTAGTTTGTGAAAATAGACAGAAACATTTCTGCTGAAAACCACACACTGGATTCCTATGGAAGGAAATACAAGTTACTGGTAAGTACGCTTAGAATTACTTTTCAGAGTCAGTGCTGGGCTAAAAGATGCAGCCCGGGGTTCTCTCCTGATAACAGGTGAGTAAATCAGAATTCGTAGTTCGGCTGATTTTAGAGGAATATTTGTACAATGGTAAAGGAAGGGGGCGGGCCTGAAGTGACGAGTGCAAACACGCTCTGTGGCGCGTTTTAAGTTGGGGAATTAATTCCTCTTCAATCCTGATGTCCCCTGGGGGCCAACTAGCCCACCAGGTACCTCCAGTATGCGCCAGGGAGCTGCGTTGCAGAGAGGTGTTCAGAGGCCACGCCCCCTTTTACAACACACTGCAACGCAGCTCCGTGGCGCTTACTGGAGGTACCTGGTGGGCTAGTTGGTCCCCAGGGACCCTCAGGATTGAAGAGGAATTAATTCCCCAACTTAAAATGCGCAACGGTGCGTGTTTGCACACATATCACCTCAGGCCCAGCCCCCTACCTTCACCACTGTGCAAACGCGCCCCGTGGGGTGTTTTAAGTTGGGGGATTAAGTCCCCTTGAAACCTGAGGTCCCCTGGTGGCCAACTAGCCCACCAGGTACCTCCAGTATGCGCCAGGGAGCTGCATTGCAGAGAGGTGTTCAGAGGCCACGCCCCTTTTTACAACACTCTGCAACGCAGCTCTGTGGCGCTTGGTGGAGGTACCTGGTGGGCTAGTTGGCCCCTAGGTGACCTCTGGATTTAAGAGGAATTAATTCCCCAACTTAAAACGCGCCACAGGGCGTGTTTGCACAGTATCACCTCGGGCCCCACCCCCTACCTTCACCACTGTGCAAACACGCCCCGTGGCACATTTTAGGTTGGGAGATTAAGTCCCCTTGAATCCTGAGGTCCCCTGGCGGCCAACTAGATCACCAGGTACCTCCAGTAAGCGCCAAGGAGCTGCGTTGCAGAGAGATGTAAAAAGGGGCGTGGCCTCATTACACCTCTCTGCAACGCAGCCCCCTGGTGCATACTGGAGGTTCCTGGTGGGCTAGTTGGCCCCCAGGGACCCCCAGTATTCAAGGGAAATTAGATACCCTTCTGCAAACGCGCCAGGGGGCGCGTTTGCAGAGTGGTGCAAGGAGGGGACGTGGCCTCGGGCCCGATCCCTTCTTTTTTTAAATTTTTTTTTTTAAGGGGGGCTGTGTAGCCCCCCTTCTTTTTCTAATTGATTGGCTCTGAGGACCCCATCCCCCAGGGCCTGCCCCCAATTATTTTTTAAATAAAAAAAAATAAAAAAAATCGCGAAGGGGGCCGTGTGGCCCCCTCCCGAGGCCATAATTTGCCCCAGGGACCCCATCCGCCGTGGCATGGCCTTTTTTTCTTGTGTTTTTTTTGCAGGGGGGCTGCCTTGCCCCCCTCCTGTGGCCCATTTTGGCCCGGGACCCCATCCCCCAGGACCGTTTTTTTATTTTTTATTTTTAGGAGGGGGGGCCGTGTGGCCCCCCTCCCGGGCCACTACTGGCCCCGGGGACCCCATCCCCCAGGGCCTGGCCACCTCGCTGGGGACCGTGGGGCGGTCCCAATCCCCCCACGGTCCAAGCCGGCTCCCACTTCCTGCGGGAGCCGGCATTGCTTTTCCACATGGGGAGCAGCTAACATGCTGCTCCCCATGTAAAAAAGCAATCTGCTTTGCTTCATTGAAGCGAGAGCAGGTTTCCCTGCTCTGGCTTCAATGAAGCAAAGCAGTTTGCAATGGCAGGGTGGGAGCCGTGAGGCCATTGCCATTGCAAATAGCAGTCTCCCGGGGGTGGGTACCCCGGGACACTGCAGGAGCCATCCCTGGGGCGTGGCGGTCCCCAGGGCCATCATTGGCTCCAGGGGGGGGCGACGCGGCCCCCCTCCTCCCAGTTAATTGAAAGCCCCGGGGGGTGGTAGTCCCCGGGCCTTGGGGGTCCGTAACGGACCCCCTATTTTAAATATATAGTGCCCCGGGGATGTGGCGGCCCCGGGGCGTGTGGTGGGGTTCGAGCCCCCCCCCCCCCCCCACACAGGGTATTTTTTTTTTTTTTTAAAAACAAGCCCCGTGGGGTGGCGGTCCCCGGAGCAGTGTGGGGGGATTGGGACCCCCACACACTTCTTTTTTTTAAATTATGCCCCCGGGATTAGGCTCCCGGGGGCAAATTAGAATATTCAGCGCGGGAATCCGCGCTGAATTTTTTTTTTTAGTTTTGGCTTAAATTCGCGCTGGGTGCGCGAAACTCGCCGATTTTTTTTTTTTTTTTTTTTTTTTTTTTTTTTTAAACATTTTTTTTGGGTCCTTGTGGGACCCCCTGAGCAGGCCTAGGGGGTGAGGGTGTTTCTACCCTGCCCCCTTGTCGCGTTTTTCACGTTTATTTTTCAGGTTTCTTGTGCCTCAGTTCTACCAAGGCACAAGATGGCTGCCAACACTTCCTGATCTGGAGTGTTGACAGCCAATTAGAATACAGCTCGAGCACGGCAGGGTGCGCGCTGGGTGCGGGCAGGGTGCGCGGATCCACCGAGGCCATAGATATATCTATCTATTTAACTGTAATTTTCTCAGCAACTACTGCACGGATTTACACCATTTAAGCAAAAGGCACGAGTCTGAACTGAGGGCTACCTCTTTGCCAAATTTGGTGAAATTCCGTTCAGCAGTTCGGGCTGTAGCTGCGTCAACAGGTCCTATGGGAAAATGCATGGGTAAAACGCGTTTTGTGACCCCCCTTTCTTCTCGTCCCCCGCTTGACGAATCACCGTGAAATTTTCAGGATAGGAGCGGACCGGAGCTGGGCAAAAGTTTGGAAAATTGCGCGAAGATTCGTCAATCGGCGCCAACGTTATTCCAAATAGAATGTTGCGGATTTCCTATGGAAAATAGGTCCTAACTATATCTACCTACTGGCGACTATTACAGTAGGTAATATATATATATATATATATATATATATATATATATATATATATATATTTTTTTTCATTTAAAAAACGGCCAATGTAATGTTATAGTAATGTGAAAATGAAACTCTAAAAACCAGTAAATGTGTTTTGAGGTGTGCGGGAAGTGTTTATTCTGCATTGGGCATTTGAACGTACTGCATAGGCGGGTTCCGTGCTTATGTAAAGGCATTGCCTTCCCAGATAGTTAGCCCTCCCTTCTGCTTCTTTGTTGGGCTGGAGTCCTTTTCTGTTGCTGCTGTTGCCATGCAATTGATAAACCACCTACTCCCTGGTGCAGTGTCTGTCTGACGTCCCTGCGGCTGAGCGTATGGTGCATTCGGGTTACCTTAGGGTCGGTTTTGAGGATGGGTATTTTATGGGGACTGACCCCGATTTATCAATTTCTGCTTGTGATATACTTTCAAGCGTCATCGGTCGGCCACGTGGCTCACTCAGTGGCAATAAAAGCATTCTCTGAGGGCCGGCTGCTGCCAACCTCCCTGATCCCTGCTGTTCTAACTGGGTTGAAACCCTCTGGGGTTTTGCTGTTAAGCCTTCAAGACAGATGCCATTTGTATGTTAGCAGCCAACGCGGCCCCCTGGAGGGCGGTCTTTTTCAATTTGGGTTGGACCCACTTGGCGGTGTCTTTCTGGGCTTGCTCCTGCCCCTTCTCAGTGGGCTGCTTATGGGGGGTTCATGTGGCTGACTACCCCTCTCAGGCTCTGGGCCCCTCCCCAGGTGGTTGGTAGGGACACTTCTTTTGGGGTGGTTTCCTATTTGCTCTACGTGCCGAATTTACTATGGTGGTTATGCACCTGGATACCGTATTCGGCAGCAGGAAGGGGGCTTCATGCATTGAGAATGCACAACATAGTATCAGACAACCGTGTGTGCGCCACCTCTTTATACATGGAGGTGCCATGATGGCAACAGAGGCTAATCTAAGGGATCTTGGGGGTATGTGCGCTCTGGCTGTTTCCACAATTACCACATGCACCTTGGCCCTTCTTCCCACCCAGTCTCTAGAGACCCAGCAGGCATAAGCCTGTCACAGGCCCATCTTCCTTGCTCCCTGCATACCCTGTTAGTTATCAGGGTTCTCACTCTTTTGGCTGCTTCAACTAGGAGGTGGTGTGTGCAACACACCCACGGCCGGGCTAACCTGCATAGTTTGTAGAAATTTCCTGTATATTCCAGGACTGCCTCAGTGAATCGGGTCTGATTGGCTGGGCTTTTCCTTGCCTGTGTACATGTTGTATTGGAAGGCTTCTTGGGTCTGGGTTCTAGGGAAGAATCTCCGAGGGAGAAGAAGGTTATAGTTATGTTGCTGGCAAACTGAATGGCCATTTCTAGCTTGGTCAGTAGGTCTGTTCCTAAGATATTAGTCGGGATGAGGGAAACTATAGTAACTGTTCCCTCATCCATTTCTCCCTATCTCCAAATCGAGGGGATCTGTGATGGGGATCCCAAGCACTGTACTAGAGACTCCTTGTATAGTTGCAGTGTGCTTTGATATGTGGACTGTCCCTTCCCATAGGCATGACCATGTGACACCCCACCCAGCGTATCCACCATGAAGTTGTATGGTGTCTTGTTCTCAAGCACTGCGGCCACAGGGTCTTCCTCCGATCGTCCTGGGGTGGACAGTGGGATGTGTGTGCTTTCGGGTATTTTGTCGGTTTCTGGTAAAGGCGCCCCATTTTCCCCCTTGATCTGCTGGGCTGACCCTGTAGCTTTACTCTTATGGTCGGAACCCTGGGAACTGGAGCCCTCCTCCTCACTCTCGCTAGTTGTATCACTGTCCAGACCTGCTATGACTCTCCTTGTCCCCCAACTGTGCTCTCCTGAATGAGAGGGAGTGCACGTTCTCTGTTGCTGAGGGTCATTGGGTAGAGCACAATGGACGGGCGTTTGAGCCTCTGGGAGCTCTGACATTGGACTGGTGTGATGCTGGTATTGCCTGGGCCTGGTTGCCTGTTAGCCTCCCTCATCTGGTTCTAGTCTAGTAGTTGGATGTTAGGTTAGGGCTCTCCGGCTCCCTCAACCTGTGGATTGGTGTAACCTAATGCGGGAATGGTAGGCATCGGAGAGAGTACCTCCATTCCTATATATGGTGGGGGGGTGCAGACTCCTTACTTGTGGGTTCTAGGATAGGATTGTCAGTTTGGGCCTCCTCAAAGATGGCTCTAATACTACAAGTGCCTCTCTTCTGGTTTTCTTTTGTAGTACGTATTTGGTCCAAATGTGCGTTCTCATGTGTACTATTATGACAGGACGTGCAATTGCAACAATTTACCACAGCACAATATCAAGTATGCATTAATTAAGAACCAAAATGAAGAAAGAGAGAAATAGCTAACAGCGATAAAATGATGGCTGTCAAAAAATACCATAGCCCGCTCCTTAGCCCATGCTACCCAATGACAAGGGGAAGCTTTGCACGGTACACAGGACCAAGTGAGCCCAATAGTCTGTCATTATCGGCTCTGGGACAAAGATGTCTACAATTTACATGGAAACGAGGAACAACTTGACAACCACAGGCCCTCCTTGGCCAAGCACAAGCTACACCTAATCTCCAACGCCCAAATTTTCCCTAACGTTCAAATTACACTCTATGTCACACCCCGGGGTCATGTGTACCATCTGTATCACACCCAGTGGTCCAAGTGAATAGCACCTCTCTCTTCTTTCAGATACCACAGTGTCAAGAAACTGGTAGCACTGAGAAAACCCCTAGATTAATAAATAAGGTGCTGGCCCTATATCACCACAGGGCCTATGTCTTTGTCACACCCAGTGATCCAAGCGGTGAGGTCTTACCCCTGTATCACACCTAGGAAACAAGTGTACAATCTGTGTCATGCCCAGCGGTCAAAGCCTTCACCGTTTCTAGTGTGATAGCTATCAAACAAAGGTGACCTCTGTGGCCGCCTTGTGACTACTCAGTTTGGACACAAAAAATTGGCAATATGTCAGACTTTTGTCAGTAGCAGGGTGCTCAGGTTAAAATTTTGCGATTCCTCCCAGTTTGCCATACGCCAAATGCTGGGGCTAAAGATCAGATGTAGTCTGCTAACCAATAAACGGTGGCTTCAGGACGGACCTCTGCCTCGTGAACTAAGCAGTATTTTCAATCAATTGCCCAATCTGCTCACCTTCCTTGCTGCACTGATGTGAATCTGTCAGAGCAGGGTCCTTTCCTTCGGCTTCAGTCGGGTTGAAGCACTAATCTCTCCTATCTGGCTCGGAAAAATGTTGCTCGAATATGAATTTGCCTTGAAAAAAACAAAGACAGAAGGCATTTGGCGAAACACGAACGGTTGGCTTCTCAAACACTACGGCCGGGATCACAGTTAGAGTCGAGGTCTGAGGACTCTCTGAAAGTACAATCGTTCTGAGCATTTTTATACAATTCATAAATTTTGGTTTCGACCTTGTGTGTATACAAGGAGGACCACTGGGTAACATGTCCAGATGTCGGGCATGGGGAGTGTGTGGTCACTGCGTGTGCTGTGTTCTGATTGGTTGAATGTTCCTAACTTCATTTGGAATCTAACTTTATGGTGTTTTGGGAAGTCCCGCCCTACCAGCAATGTGCGTTTTATTTGGGCCAATCTCGCTGGACCATTGTGATGTTGCTGCCTATCTGTGGGACTAATCTGGGTTTTTCCTATTCAAGCACTTTTCCTGCTAGTTACATGCAACCCCACCTGTGATCTGTCAATCAGTGGCCTCAGGCCGCAGGGCCTGCCTGACCATGTATTTCTGACTTAGGGTTGATGAAGAGGTCATAGCGGGAGATTTCGACGACAGTGATTTGATTTAATTTTTGTACATACATGTATCGTTGCGTACATCGACATCAATATTAACACAGCTCTCATCTTAATAATTTAACCTTAGAGCAGATGATAAAACTACCTGCAATAAAACATTCTTTACAAAATTATATCCGCACTCATTCATTCTAAAGCCACGTGTGTCCATATCAATACACTTTTTCTAACACAAGGAGTACTAGTTAGGACTATAAGTCACATGCCAGAGGACTTGTAGCAAATCTATAGCAAATGGTACCAAAGATACATTTGAATTTCACTGCTTGCAAACTTTCTGGCTTAAAAAAGCGAGAGGCTGACAAAAATTGTAGTCATGTACACAATCTCTATTCAATATGATAATTTACTTTGGTGCCAAGAGTAGGAAGACTGGGGGTCATTGAACTTTTAAAAATGTCTGTGTGAACCAACTTGTAAGGGAGCACAGTGGGTGATTGCCTCTCTGAGGGGGCCTCAACAACAACCAGTGCTTTAAAGACACATATATACTCCAAGTACAGTTTTACCCACCTCTAGTGTACCATCCAGGCCCTACGGGCAGGGTGATGACTCTCAAAATAAACGGACATGAAGTCACATGGGCTTCCCCAGAAATACTTTAAGACAGTGTGGTCATGGTGTATACTGCGTAGCAACAGCTGGTGAGGCCTAGTACACTCTGTTGAATTGCCAACTGTACCTGAAGGTCAGGGTTGTAATGTCAGGAGGTTGTAACAACTGGCGATGAGGTGGAGCCCACCTGCCATACCGTGTCTGGCACAAGTCCACTCTTCACCTGCCTCACCTTGTGCAGTGTGCCCGGCCGGCAGCACCGCGCTACAGAAGGAGTCAGTCTTCATGTTCTGCTGGCACCTGAGAGCCCTCCAGCCCCATGGTGTTGACTCCATTTGGGACGTTGACCATGAGGTGTCAGTTGCAATCCTGGTCGGCGTGATCCTGTGGGGAGCAGCGCCACCTGCCGGCACTGTAGTCTTCAGCCTGCCATCCTCAGCGAGTCTCCTGTTGTAACAGACTGGCCTGTCCTCTCCTCTCCTAACCCCATTGATGCAACGCCTGTAAGGGAGACACAAATTACTTGGCTAGTCTCTCCCTGAGCCTGGAACATTTCCTCCTGTTAGCTCTCTTTGGGGGTGATACAGATGGCACTGAGACAGAGTATGCCCACAGTGAGCAAATAGGCCCTCAACTTTAGGTGAGAATGAAAGCATTTTCACCTATGCAGGTGAGAATTTAAAGTGGTGACAGATCGCAAGCCACTGGTGGCTCTGTTTGTGGGCACTTCAAAGAACCACGGCCCAGGATTGAAAAGTGGGCAGTGCTGCTGCAGCTCTGACTTTGCGGTGGTCTACCGACCCAGAGCTGGCAGCAACCCAGCGGACTACCTCGGCAGGCTGCAGAAAATCGGGACGCTAATCAGCTACAAGCAGCCTGCCCCAAAGTGCTGTCTGTGGAAATAATCAAGGAAGCCATCAAAGAAGACTGCTGCCTACAGAAGGTAGCTCCGGCACTTCAGGGTTACCAACGGAGGATATTCCTAAGGGGTGTGAGGCATCGGATTTTGTGGATTGGAGGGTGATGTCCCAGCTCTACGTAGTCAGAGGTGACCTCAGCACCACCGTAGAAGGCGTCATCTTTCGCAGATGGTGCGTTGTCGTGCCTTTGTGTTAGAAATGGGTCACTAGTAGGCAGGTATGCACCCTGTCCAAGTAGAGACCACCACTTTAGTTAGGGGAAGTCAGCTACACTCCATAAATTAACACCTGTGGTAGTTTTGCAAATTGCAGGTAGGTTTAACTTAAGAAGCAATGTCTAAACAATTTCTGCAACACTTATTACAGTAAAACACTACACAAAAATAATCCACATCTGGTTAGAAAAGAAGAGGGTGAATTATTGAACAAAACAAGACCAAATTGACCAGAATCCAACAAATAGAACCAGAGATCTGAATTTATGAAGATTAAATCCTTAAATCCTAAAACAGTGAAAAACAAATTTGTGAGCTTTCACCACCGGGAGATGTAAAATTAAAAGGTATATGTCCTGTCTTTTACTTACAGCAAGTACTGCACTATGGAATACCTAGGGCATATCTTAGGGTGACTTGTATGTAATAGAAGGGGTGGTTAAGGCTTGGCAAAGAGTGTCAAAGGCCAAGTCGACATAGCAGTCAAGCTGCACATCAGGCTCTGCAGTGGCAGGCCTGAGGCATGTTTAAAGGGCTACTGAAGGGCCTGGCACAATCGGTGCTGCAGGCCCACTAGTAGAATTTGATTTACATACCCTGGGCACATATAGTGCACTTTCCAAGGGTCATATAAGCAAATTAAATATGCCACTTGTGAATATACCAGTGTTACCATGTTTTTGAGAGAGTGCACATGCACATTAGCACTTGTTACCAGTGGTAAAGTGCCCAGAGTCTTAAAGCCAACAAAAACGAATTCAGCAACCAGGGGAGGATGAAAGCAAAAGGTTTGGGGCAGAAAAGGCCATTCTCAGCACTATGGGAACAGACAGTAGACCTGGCCTATCCAGGCCACAGAGGAGCGGTCATGACAAAGGAGAGGCTATGTAAGAAAGTATGGTTCCCGGAGATGGACTTGATCCAAGAGGAGAAAATCAAGGTGTGTCACCCATTTTGACAGAGTAAGCCAACACTGAGCCATGGAGCATGCTGAGCATGGACTTCAGCAGCTTCCTGGAAGGGCATCATATGGCAGTGATTATAGACAGTCACTCAATGTACCTGGTAATGGAGGTGACCCCCTCCCCTGCTTTTCCCAGCCTCAGGCCAATCTTGGAAAGAGTTATCGCCATGTTAGGCTACCCCGCATGATCAAGACTGACAATGATCACCCGTTTCATAGTCAAGAGCTCCAGGAGTACCTTCAGTCCCTAGGTACATCCCCAGTAGAATAATGCCCTAAAGGACCCAGGCTAATGGTGAGGCTGATCAATTCATGTGAACCCTGAATAAGACACTACACACTGGGGTGTCCCAGCATGAGGAGCTGGACTGTTGCCTGCACCAGTTTCTGACAAGATACTGAAACATTTCTCATAGCATGACATCCTGTTTGCCTATTACCTTGCTATTCAGGTGACCAGTGACAGACAGTATCCTAGTCGAGCCAGGGTGGAAGCCCAAACTCCTGGACGCCACCGTTGTGCAAGCCAAGAGGTAAGCTGCCAATGACTGAACCAGCCAGGCCAGGTCTACCACAAGCCTCAAACTGTGTGTCAGGCACACAGTGGTTCTTTGAGACCGGCGTCCTATATCGAAGTTCAGAACCTCTTTTGAAAGGGGTCAGTGGCAGGTCAGGGAGTGCAAATGCACCATGATTACTGCCGTAAAAATGTGAGATGTATTCACATGATATGCGTCTTGGTTATTCAGGTGGCAGCAGGGAACGATCCCCTGGTCCCCGGCAAAGTGACAAAAGGAGAGAATGAGGATGACTGGGCAGAGGTAAGGGAGTTGCCCAGTTTACCTGGCACAGAATCAGCAGTGCCCTCTCATAGGAAGGAGGTGGCCACTCATGGAGTCCTGCCCCAGACATTCTGCCTGCGGTGCAGGTGAACAGTGAGAAGGACTCGAGAGGGCAGCTGGCCAGCCAACGTTATCACTTGCAGCCCATCTCCCAAACTAAGAAGCGGAAGAAGCACAGTTCTCATACCTTCAGCAGCCAGGACTGGCAAAATGTCCCAAACTCTTTTTCTACACAATTTTCTCCCTGACCAGGTCCCCAATGTTTGGGACCAGCCAGGTCTTACCGACACTACCTTTACTTCTACAGCAGCTGTGCGTTTTACTTCGATGTTGCTCTGTTTGTCCCGGAAATAATTCAGTTCCTGTAAAACAGCCAAACATTTAATGATGTCCCAAATGGTGTTTCCGCAGCCACTGTGCTGGGATTGTCGAGGTCTGGGGCCCACATCTTAACCCCAAACAGGATCTCATAGGGAGTATGATCACCCAGGGATTTTCTTGGCTTAATATTTAAAGTCCTCTGGACCCCATATAGGTGCTGGACCCAACTGCGACATGAGCCTAGGACCCTTGCTGTTAAAGACATCTTTAATTCATGTTTTTTCCTCTCCATTACTAAATTTCTCTCGGGATAATAGGGTGAGGAATAGTGCAAGGTCACACCCAAACTTCCTGTGGCCCGTTTGTAAGCCTGAGAGCTAAACTCTGGACCCTGGTCAGAGTGTAAGGTGCTAATTGTGTATTCCCTGATAAAGACTGGCAGATCCTTTATAAAAGTTTGAGTGTCAGCCAACTGCGGTGGCCCTACCCACAGGAATCTAGAGCAGGAATCCACTACCACCAGGATGTACTTGTAAGCCCCATCTGATTGTAAGGGTATGCAGTGATCCAAATAGCCACAAGTCAATGGCTTGTTTGTAATCAGTAGAGGTGTGTGTGGTGGAGGCGCTAAGGTAGAGACCTTCATCTGCTGACAAAGTCATTGGTCTGTTTGTAGAGACCGTGCCACCAACAGCGTTGCTGTAGTAATGAAATTGTAACTGCCACCCCCACATGTGCAGAATCCAGACCCATGTGTTTCGTTAGTATCAACTCAGTCTGCGATCTGTGTTTGGTATTACTCTATCCCCCACTCCAGGAATGTGTGCATATAGTTTGTTTTGTGCATCTAACTTGTAGGAGTACTTGAGTGGAAAGCCTTTTGGCAGGTGGGGGCCCTTGCATTCGGCATTGAAAGCTACCATAATGTCTCCATCTATCCTCGTACTGAAATGAGTGATTGCAGCAACTGCAGCAGTGTGAAATGTTGCTTTTGTGGCTTAATGGAATTCCCTGCAATGTGAATGCTAACACGTTGATGACTTATGGTATTAATAACATGAGTCTGTGGCAAGCATTCTTTCAGCTTTACTACCTTCTTCCGAAGCATCTTGTCCCAAATTGTTCACCCCCTTGCGTCTCTGAATCCATTCTTGCTCCAGTGATGTAAGTATTAATTATAGGACTTGACACAGTAATAAGACACACTAGGAGTGTGGGAATCCATATTCCATATTTTCCAGAGCCTTTACTTCCATCAGCTGTTCTGTGCAGTAACCTAGTGACTACATGTAGGTTTTCTCAGGATGGAATTCTTCGACATACATGGATGCCCTTTACGATTATGGCAGGCTGGGTATATCCATCAGTATATATGATGCAGTCATAGTGATCTAGAGGCATTATTTCATTGGCCAGAGGCTATTCTTGTTCATACTGCAAAAATGCTTGTGTTTGAAGTGTTCGAATAGAATTTGTTATTCTACATCCGGTACAGTGAGAGAGTTAGCCCATTGTATCCAATGTGAATGTAAAGCCTTAGCATTTGGAACGCTTGCTTTGGTGATGGCCTCTAAGGTCAGCACCGGGGTCATAACAATTATGCGTTTACCCTGAGCCATTGCTCTCTCTCACTACAGCAGTTTGTCCTACTGTCTTTTCAGTAGGTGCAAAACTTATTTTGGCATTGGTGTATAGATGCAATATATATGCAATTGGGACAGTGTCACCCTCAGTGAATGTGACATATGTATATCCTGATGTCCTTGCGATGATGCGGATTACCAGGTTCGTTGTGTACACACCTGTGTGTAACTGGTTGAAGGCTATCTCGTCAGCTTGTACGGAACATAAAATGTTTGCATTTCCCTGGGGACAATATGTAATCGAAAGTCAGGACATATTCAGTTTTAGAACAGTTTAATGCGTTCTGCGTAATGTAGAATGTATGTTCTGCCAAAATTCAGAAATCCCAAAATGGATTGTAGTCTTTTCGGTGTTGTCATGGTTGAAGCAGCACACATTTCTCTTGGAAGTGTGTCACAAGGCCTTTGTCTTCACTTGACAACTCATATCCCAGAAAAAGGACTTTGAGTCGGGCAATTTTTGATTTTTTTAAGTTGAATTTGTCAACCCTGTGAGCAAATCCCAAAATATGCAATCCACTCTTGTCAAGTGTTCCATAGGTCATCATCCATCAGATAAATATCAATCATCAACATAGGATAATGTCTGGTCATCAAAGTTTTGTTATAGCTCTGTCACTCTGGCTGAAAACAGCCCAGGGCTATCCTTATACCCCTGATGCAATCAACAAAATTGCCTCTGAGAGCCTAGCGCACTGAAGACAGTCAAATATCTGCTAGCAGGTGCTATATTCCAGCAGAAATTCCATATCTAGTGTTGTTTTGTATTTCTTCTGCAACATGTTGTTCATTAGTGTGACATTGTGTGCAATTTGTACTGCAAATGTGTGAGAAGCTGTGTTTAAATGTCTATGATCTAATTCTAGACGATATGAATGGTCCGGTTTCATTACTGGAAGCAAAGGATTGTTCATGGATGAGGTGCAATTTTCAAGTTGTTCTAGGAATTCCCTAACTTGTTTTTTAGCTTCTTGTTTTATTGGGTGTTCTTTAGGAGCTTGTGGAGTTGTCCTCACTGGTATTTCAGGATATGGAGACCTGTCATTCCACTCCACATGGTAACAGTATAATGCAGGATGTAGCACCAACGCACAAACCTTGGTGTATGAATGTTTCAGTGACTCTGGAATGGGTTCAGAGAAAGCAGGAAAAATGACTGTTTCCCCATTTGGGCAATCCATTACGAAATCAGGTTGCCAATCCTTTTCAGCCAGTAAAATATTGTAACCGTAAGTCAAGTCCTCACAAAAGAGAACATTGATATTTCTGGGTATGTCCAACTCCAGTTGGAGCTCTATTTTGTATAAACAATGGGGAACACTTATCTTTGTATCAGGTGTTTCCACCGTGATATACTCACTCAGCGCTACTCCCACCAGACAATCCCTCAGGTTCTGATGAACTATCGTGAATTCAGCCGCACTCTCTAGCATTATCAGAGCCTATTAGCTGCTCAGAAGCAGAGTCCTCAATATCCTGGGTAGACCTGACCTTCAGTGCAGCCACCTTCTTCTTTTTGAATTGAGGTTTGGAAGGTTTCTTTTTATCTAAGGCTAGTTTTCGGTGAAAACCCCACATCCTCAAAGCAGTACCGTAACTAGGTAAAAGGTCAGTACCAAGAACCGTTATGCAGTGTAATGGCAGGGGAAATATAGGTGAAAGGTTTGATGTATTTATATACCTGACTGTAATATGCGTTGTAGCACTATGGTGGGAATCTACCATCCTTTTACTCTGTTGGTGCTTATGATCATTTATATCTGCTTCTGTCTTATGATTGTTTCAGCACACCTATTTTACACTAGAATGACACTGGTTTAATAAATACTTATTGAAAACGTCCCCACCGTTTATTCTGTGTATCTCTCTTCGACAAAGTGAGAACAAGTGACTGAGCGAAAAGTATTGCACTGTTTCCACGATCCCCGATGGTACAGAGTTGTCATGTTCGATAGTTGCCAAGAACTATTCTCTCTTTGGTAAGAGGCGTTTACACTGGCACTGTGAGCTAGGTGGTATACAGGCGAACATACCCATTAGGGTTGTCTAGAATCAGTCTGGACACCAATTCCATAGTCTATGTTGTCGAAACTCTCAGATTCTATATTGGTTTATAGCAACTACACGACATGGCACCCAACGTGGAGTGTCAGACAACTGCAAGCTGGGGTGCCTGCATGCAGGGTCCTCGGCGTCTTGCGTCAGTGTGTCTGCATGGAAGTCTTTTTCTCCTCAGCCTGCCTCAGCAAAGATATGGTGTTTATATACCCAAAGTGGTACCTTCAGGGGATCCACCTTGCTGTGTCATTTTGGACTAGGATGACGAAAGGAATGACCCTTATACATAGTTATTATGCAGGAGATGGTGGTCCTGCTGAGATTCCAGGAATCCTCATGTATAATGAATGAGGCTAGTTTTCAGAGAAAACCCCACGTCCTTTAAGCAGTACCGTAACTAGGTAAAAGGTCAGTACCAAGAACTGTTATGTAGTGTAATGGCAGGGAAAATATAGATGAAAGGTTTGGTGACTACTTGAGCCTATATTGAGGTACCTGTATGAAACATAACACCCACTTCTTTGTTGAAGAGTCGGTGGTTGCTTAGAGTTATCCTTTTCAGAATGAACCCTTTAGGTGCAGTTTACCAGGTCTGGCTCCCAAAATATCTCTACCTAGATTAGCATAGGTTTATTAAATAATTTTGGGTAATTCGTGCACCTGCTGTGCAAGATTCAAACCCCGTAGGTATTGGCGTATCAGTTTCATCCCCAAGTCCAAGGCAGGTGCTGCCCTGTACTCATTCTGAAGCTGTTTCAGCACCTCAGGCAAAAAGCCAGAAAAGGGGTACCAAGTGTTCTGGAATATACCACAGCAAAGACTGTACCCCAAGTGGTGCAGTCTTCCAATGGTGGAGCCATCCCTATTGGCAAGCAAATTGTCAGTAGTCTGTGTTTTACCTGCTGGCCCTTATGGGGAAAAACTGCTTCAAGCTGGCTTGTTTTCTGGGCAATGGAGAACGGAATCTCCTCCCGCCTGACGGGAACTTTTCCCATGACTGCATTTAGCGTATGTGGACTGATGCCCGGGGTAGCCAATTGAGGTTGTGCAGCTTGAGCAGCCAAAACAGGGTTAAGTGTCAATGTCAACATAACAAAGTGTGTAAGACTCCTGTATATTGTTACTAAGTCGTTATATAGTGTTCGCACCTCTGCTGCGGGTAAGTTATCAACATTAGGATGCTATGTGTATCTGGCTAAGACTGGCCATGTCGCTCCTTCATTATTAAGCAGACTGAGTCTAATGTTTGCTGTTGTGTGTGGGAGGGCACATTTAAACCAATTTATGTGTTCTTGGTAAGTGAAAGGTATCTATGTTACTTCGTATGGTATGTATTCTTCTGGTATTTTATCCTCAGTGTAGATGTGAAATAGCTGTGTGGCGTTGTCTGCAGCTGAGAACGTAACCCAAAAATAGAATACCTCTGTCCTAAATGTTTCGTATGCTTAAATCACAAAGGTAACCTCTCCTCCTCTTGCAAGAAGACCATGTTGTAATAGTTTCAGAGTAACTGTAGATCTGCAGTTGTCTGCGTTGTTTAATACCCGATTTCCTTTGTTGTCAGACATATTTAGCTAAATTAATTTACAGAGAGAGTTACACAATGGGAATAATAATCCTTACGAGCTTATTTTACCTACAGCCAATACATAGGGGTTACATACTCAGCTGAGGCGAATGTTTCCTAACTGTTTTCAGTTCATAGGTAAGTAGGGGTCTTTGAGAAGGTGCGATTAAACTACTAAGACAATCCATTAAATAAGAACCTAACCAACGTTGGCCGTGTCATGTTGTGCAACTTCCAGCTGTCTTGCTTCAACCCTCAAAAAATACCGCTCCCACACCATGGCCCAAACACGACAAAACAGGAGACATATAACACAACAACACCTAGACCGGGGTTTCACTTTACAAAATGCAAAGACATTATTTTTTAGAATAAGGCTTGGGGTTTTATTTATGCAATGCTCTCTAACAGAAAGGCTTTCCCAGATGCAACATTCAAATGTATATAGAGCTATATATTTATATGCAAGCAATAATAACACACTTGGCAAATGTAACTGTTGAATGCATGAATAATAAAAATGAATAAACAAGCAGCAAATAATACTGGACGTCCTGCACAAAATCAGAAAGATATATATACTAAATACATTAAATGATTACTTTGGATGTGCACTCTGACTCAATCACACATCACAAAGAAAACACCTCAACTAATCATAGCCACTGGCCACACATCACAATGGCAATTATAAAAACTCAAACAATTCACCTACTGCAATCTTCATCCTGACCCGCTCCAGACTGGGGGACTTACAGCCGAAGCCAGGAGACTCAGCAACCAGATGCCTGCACTGAAGATGCGTCCATCATTCAGGCTCAAACAATCCTGGTTTCTAAGACAACAACCCTCAGCTTTATAGTCTCAAAAGACATTAGAAGGTTCGAGAGTCCTTCCCTCAGTGCAAAGGAAACTTACTGGAATTGGCCACCTTCCATGCAAGCATTCCAGGGTAAAAGGGGTTCCCAAGTTCCCTCTACATTCTCACATGTTTCAGCCTTTATCTTAACAAAACTTAGTGAAATCCTTCAGTACATTAACCCTTTCCGTGCTTGTGACGGAGCGGTTCCGTCATGCGCGACGGTCGCGCTGTGCGCATGACGGAACCGCTCCGTCATGGCCCCGCCCGCGCACGGAACCTTCAGCGTGGCACGGAAATCCGCGCCGCGCTGTAGGGGTTAAACAATCTCTTCTCTAAAAACAAAACAAGCTTGAACGTGATTAACCCAAACAACTTGCAAACATTATTGCTCAGGCAAGGCAGAGTCAGAATTCAGGATGACATGAGGGCATGTCAAAGCCAAAAGTAAGAACTTCATAATACTTCCCAATGTACAACACAATGCACATTTGTGCACCACTGCCTATAGCATCACATACTTCATCTTTCAGTGTACAACATAATGCACATTTGAGCCCCACTGCTCATAACACTGCACTTCGAGACCAAAAAGTACAATCCACACCTCACTCTCTCTCTCATACTTTCAAATGCACATCCCACAAGTTCTGTTCTTGGCAAGCTGTTCTACTCGCTCCCACTTTAAGACTGCAAGATTACGTGAAAGAAACCTTCAAGGGAAAAAGGCATATGCAGGATGTTGTACATTCATGCTAGGGTAAAGAAAAACACCAAAGTCAATAAAAATGATGGTAGTCAAAGGTCATCACTTGGTGTCAAACCATAAGAGTGCCTCTAGCACTATACCTGTTTACGGTAGGAGCTGCGCGTTCGTGGACAGCAGAAACGGTGTGATAGTGCCAGACTGATTCTATGCACCTCCTCAAGATATGTTGTCCTATAGACCAGCTAGCTCACAGTGCCACCATGAGTCCCCCTAAACCAAGTCGGGCAGTAAGTGATTTCTGGAAACCATTGAACATAACAACCCTGGTACCCTAGGGAGTGTGGTAACAGATCTAGAACCCTTTTGCTCAGTCACTCGTGCTCTAGTACTCCCAGAGAAATATACAAGAAATACACAGAGGGATGTTTTCGATATTTTATTGGACCTCCGTGAGTCTTGTATAAAATATATGTGCTACAATGATCAATAGAAAGAATCAAACGAAAGTTACTTAAACAGAACGGTGAACAAAATAAAAAGCTTCACCATGGTGGTAAAACAATGTATATATGCAGGCATAAATTACAGTATAGAAAATTGGTCATACTCGTACTATGCAGTCTCTAGCATAAGTGTCTAGGGTGAGTGTGTGTGTGTGTGAGTCTAGCCAAGAATCCCTATACTGAATGATCAAATCCTGGTTAACTGATGGGAAAGAATGTTAGTCCTCGTCTTGGTCACAGGCTGGACACACTCGCAAGAAGAAGTCAGAAAGCTGCTGGGCCGAAGCATCTGTGTGTAGCGACTTCACCAATATCAACAAAAAGGCAGCCTATATATGTTTGCAAATGTAATGGATTCAAAAGAGCATACACACTTTGTAAAAACTGCCCTCACCCACAACAAGTTGTGGCATGCTTCATCATAGGGCTGCTACTAACGCCTCTGCGCAAACCCAGCGCTAGAGGCGGAGCAATAGGGAGGGGTAAACAATACAACAGTGATAAAGACAAACGGAAAAGATAGGATCCTAAAGTGCAGATAAATCGTGAGTTTAAAACTGGCTCAGGGATATCTCTATAATAATTTTATTCATGGATTCCCTAGTCAGGATTAAAAAGGTATATAAGAGAATATATACCTAATGGATCGTGGTGGTGTGAGTAAATTAAGTGCTCACCACCCCTCCATTCTGCATAGCGGTCAACATGTTTCTGCCTGTTCAAAGCTTAGTCTCAGGCATTCCTCAGGACAAGTTGGATCCCTATGCTCTTTTTCCAAAACCCCTCTCACTACCCACTATAGTGGGCTATATTCCACCTGTGAGTCTGGAGTGTTTTTGTAACTTTACTCTTCCAATAGGAACAGAGTTTATTAAGTAGATAGCAAGAAATGGCACTGGAGTAGAGAGCGACCCTCTGTAGTCACACATTCATCAAGAGTGGTACGCCGCCTGCGAAGTCCATCTCTCCTGGTGCCTACATGGCACCAGGAGGGGAGGGGTTTTGGAAAAAGAGCATAGGGATCCAACTGAATTTCGAACTTTTGTTTTTTACATTTTATTTCCTAACTGTAACGTCTAAACTTTTAGAGTGGGTGTGTGAGTGGCTGTATAGGTCGGTGAGTGGGTTTGTGAGTGGCTGTATGGGTCTGTGACTGGGTGTGTGAGTGGTTATGCGGGTGCTTGAGTGGGTTTGTGAGTTGCTGTGTGGGTGTGTGAGTGGGTTTATGAGTGGCTGTATTGATTTGTGAGTGGCTGTGTGAGTGGCTTAATGGGTCTGTGAGTGGGTGTGTGAGTGGCTGTATTGGTATGTACAGAGGGTGGATAAAGGGGACAGGGTCTCCGATCAGCTCTTTGCCATCCCGCTGTGCGGAACTTACCGGTAGTAATCTTCAGCACCCAAGGGGACTCCATCCCCCAAATATTAGTGCACCAGGAGGCATGTTTGCAGAGGGCCGCACAAAAGGGGTGGGGCCTCTAATGACCTCTCAGCAATCCTGCAGTGTGAGACTTACAGGTGGTCACAAAAGGGGTTCTTGGCCCTCAAGGACCCTCAGCATCCAAGGGGACTTAATTCCCCAACCAGTAGTGTGGCATGAGATGCATTTGCAGAGTGGTTGAGAAAGGGGGCAGGGCCTCTGATCAGCTGTCAGCAATGCCACTGTGTGTGACTTACTGGTGGTAACAGGAGTGGTTCTTGGCCCTCATGGACCCTCACCATCCAAGGAGACTTCAATCCCCAACAAGTAGTGCACCAGGAGGTGTGTTTGCAGAGTGGTGGAGAAAGTGAGCGGGCGTCCGACAACCTCTCAGAAGTTCCATTGTATGGGACTTACTGGAGGTAACAGGAGGGGTTCTTGGCCCCCAAGGACCCTCAGCATGCAAGGGGATTTCAGCATGCAAGGGGATTTCAAACCCCAACCAGTAGTGTGCCAGGAGGTGCATTTGCAGAGTGGTGGAGAAAGGGATGGGGCCTCCGACGAGCTCTCAACAATCCTGCTGTGTGGTACTTACAGGAGGTAACAGAATGGGTTCTTGTCCCCTAAGGACCCTCAGCATCCAAAGGGACTTCATCCCATAACAAAGTAGTGCACCAGGAGGCACGTTTGTAGAATGGTGGAGAAAGGGGGCGGGCGTATAGCCAGCTTTCAGCAATCCTGTTGTATGCGACTTACAGGAGGTAACTGGAGGGGTTCTTGGCCCCAAGGACCCTCAGCCTCCAAGGGGACTTCAGACCCCAACCAAGAGTGTGTCAGGAGGAGCATTTCCAGAGTGGTGGAGAAAGGGGGCATGGCCTCCAGCGATCCCTCAATGATCACTTATTTTAATTAGTGGAGGAGCCATGCCCTCATGCTAATTTCAGTCCTGGGGACCACATGCTCCAGGTTACAGCCATTACATTACATTAGGAGGGACATTCTGCCCCCCACCCTGGGCCGATTTCAGCCCTGGGGACCGGCCTTTTAATACATTGGAAAGGGGAAGCACCCAGCCCCCTCCTGAGCCTATTCTGGTACTGGAGACCCCATTCCCCGGGGCCTGATTGTAGTTTTAAGAAGGGGGTGGAGGGCATACAGCCAGGGCCTGGCTGCAATTCAAAAGGCAGTGGGACCACACGGCCCCCTCCTCCCGGAACAAATAATAGCTATGGGGACCCAATCCCTCAGGGCTGGCTCCTGCTGTGTCCTGGGGTGCCCACCTCTGGGACATAGTGGTTTCCCTGCCCGCACTGGCGCAGCAGGGAAACCTGCGTTTGCTCTCGCTTGGCAGGAGCAACTTCAAGGCTCCCAGCAAGTGAGAGCAAACACAAATTCTGCACCCAGCTGGCGGGAGCTTTAAAAACACTCCCACCAGCTGGTAGAGGAGTTTAGATCGTGCAAGGAAACAGATATGAATACTGCTCCCACCCACAGAAAGCAGCGTTTTTTTGAATTAATAATTAACTGTTGTTGTGGTCATCTCTAAATTAGCCAGACACGACCGCCTTGTGTCAGCCTGTCACAAGCACCACTGTTGACAATTAAGTGCCAATGCCGAGCACCCGAAACTACAGGCTCAAAATAAGCACTGAAAGGCATCAATGACATTGTACCAAAGTTTTGATCATAAGAACGTTTCAGTAAACTCAGTTCTGCATGCAACATCTAGCCACACCAAAGGTGTGATGAATCGCATTACTTTTTGGTAACTATGTTGTGCTAGATGCAGCTTCGGTATATTAAACGAGTTCATACTGATTTGCAAATCAATTTTCACAGAAATGTTTCACGAGTCGTTTACTGGTCTTATTTTCATGTCATTTACTGTAGGAAATGTGTGTGTTTTTTGTTTTACAGTGTTGTCTTGTTCAAGAAATTGGGTTGTAGGTTGAGTAGTCTGTTAACCCTGCCTAAGGAACAGTAACAATCACTGTCAGGTGAACCACAAATGTCAATAAATTAACCTGTGCTTAAACCTCTTGTAACTTGGCAAAAAGCAGTCAAGCTTAACTTGGAAGCAATGTGTAAAGTATTTATTCAGCACACTAATAAATAAAGTGAAAACACCACACAAGAAAAATCCCACACCAATTTAGAAATATTTAGCAAATTTTAATAAATCATTTGACACCAAAAGAGCAAAAATCCAATTAGTGGAACCGGACTTATGAATTTTTAAAATTTAAGGTAATATCTAGCACCTAAAAGATCAAATCGGACACCTAGTGAGACTGGCTCACAGTTAAAAAAAATCGCCATCCGCAACAGAGCGCAGGTCAGATGCAAAAAGTGGATTAGGCCCAGCCGGTGCTTATTTTTGAACTTGGTAAAAATGTTAGCAAATAGTCTTTGAGAAGGTAGACGTTTAGCGGGGCAAGTCTACAGGCGGTGTCCAAGGAGGAAGTGTTGTCGTTGGGGAACTGCTGGAAGAAGTTGCGGTGAAGATTTCCAGGTTCGAACATTGTTCCTTTTGGAAGCCGAAAATCTCCAGCGAGACTAAATGCTGTAGCCGCCAAGAGTTAGACTAGGCCAGATATTCCTTTTGCAAAAGACTGCTGAACAGGATTTGTTGCTTTGGAGAAGATCGTAGAGAGAGCTGCCGCAAAGTCAGGCTGACCGGTGATGCACCATGGGCAGACAGACAAGCAGGTTGGTCCTGATCTACTCTTAGTTCTCAGATCAGTGGTTAGCCAGAAATGCTTTAAGTCCCAAGTTTTGGTTATCTGGGAGCCTTTAACACTACCATACAGGGTCCAGGACTTGAGGAGCACTGCTTGAGGGGTTAGGCCTCACTCAGGCTTGGTCCAGGTGCAGGTTCAAGAGGGTTGGAGCCTTTTCTGTCCCAGAGTGTCTGATAAGGATGCCAGCCAACTAACCCTTGAAGTCACTCTGGTAGTCCTGGGTTCAGCAGTGGAATAGGGGTCAAGCAGCATGGCAGGCCTCTGAGGGTTCAAGGCAAACATCAAGCAACATTGCAGTTCCGTCCAGATGCCGCAAAGCAGTCTTCTGAATTCCACAGCAGGCAAAAGCAGCAGGCAGTCCTCTGAGAGTCCTTCTGCGGGACCAGAAAGTAGGTCCCTCTCCTTTGATTCTTTCTGGATGTGGATTCCATTCTAATTTATCCTACTCCCTCTGTGCCAGACCTCTCTTGACCCTTGTCTGCCACTCCCTGTTTTCACTTGCTTAATCTCACTCGCGTTTTGTGTCTTCTTTAGTCATACACTTGCCAGCTGCTTCTTCTTCAAGCCTACTCATGATTACTTGTTGGGTGCCTCATCTCTTCTTGTGTACTCTCCCCCTCGGTCCGCCGCACCCCTTCCCTGTAAGTCTTCTCTGGTCTCCCTCTGGCCCTGATCCTGTTCCTACCGGTATTATTCCCTCAAACTTCTCTTGCTCTTCACAGTCTCCGCAACCTCTTAGACTCCTCCTACTACTGATATCGCCATTCTCCAAACTCATAGTTCCTTCACACTTCTCCCTGGTGCTTGTCACCTCATTTGACTTGTTCCTCTCTCGCCTTTCCACCCGCCATGCCTTTTACTCCTCCACCAGAGTTCTTTCATTGCTTAAGAGTTGATGTTACCTTGACCATCTAACCCTGTTTCCCCCATCTTCATCCCTTGACCACTCTCCCATTTCCTGAGTACTCTAGTTGCACGCCGTTACCTTTCTTCCTACCTAAAATGTGCTTTGTGATACAGTTTTCATTATTCTGTTCGATCTACTGTAATGCCACCTTCGGCTTCACAGTTCATTAAGTGCTTTTTAAAACCGTTAAATAAATAAATGGTTGCATAAAGTTCTAATCTTCACAAAGCTCTAACGGACCATGTGTTGAACAGTCCTGCATGTAGAAAGACAATGGGGCTGTTCAATTCAGTATGAATCCTGAGTCCATTTGCAAATTACACACACAAGCTCTATGGATAGAGTTAACAAAAGTCATAAAACCTTCCTGATAAAATGGGACCCTTTTGTCTCTTAAGTTATTTTAAAAGGTGTTTGCAAACCTACATGCTCACACACCTTGGGAATAAGGAAACAAACAGCAAATACATCAGCAGTGCCAGTATCACAGGTAGCTGCAGGGTAAGGTGACAGTGTCTTGGAGTCTGTACACATACTTGGGGATATGGGAGAGGCATACCAATCGGCACACATGGATAACCACCCAAGAGTCTGTGTGGCTCAGCGTGAGCCACAAATGTCCCTGGATACAGCTACCTATCTAGCCAACCGAGTGCTTGACTGCTGTTCATGGCTAGGACACGGAATCAAGAAGAAATAGATAAAAAGTAGTGAAAGTTGATGCAGAGAAGATGTATTTGCCAGGGTACGTCACCGCCACATTCACTGCACATGCAGATGTATTTCGCTGGCAGCCCATCTATCGTGGCTCAACAGATGTTCATGAACTCTGGTGTCCAGCAAGATTGGTTTCTCAACAAACTGCCTCTGTCTCTTGGTGAGGAGTGCAGGTGGCTTCTGGTTTTCTGGCGGTAAAAGACATGCTTGAGTGTGCGGGGGGTTTGATGTTAGACAAAAAAGAACAGGACACTTAAGCAGAGCTCAAGTAGGGCATTGGCTCAGTTCCAGCCATGAGTAAGTTGGTAGGGCTTGTCCTGCATCCTTTGGATATGGTTCTTCTATTAGTGGCCCATCCAGTGAGCTGCAGGACCACTCCAGCTTATATTCCCAAACACACAGTAGCCAGTTTACCAATCACAAAAAACACATCATTCTATTTCCAAAATATCAGCCAATTCATCAAATCTCCCTTTTTAAAGCAGAGTCTGGGTTTCAGGGGACTCTTTATTGTGCAGGGGTGCCCTATGAACCTGATGGCCTGTTTGCTAAGCTATCTGGTTTCCCAGCAGACTAATCTAAAGTATCAAGAAGAGAGGATGAGGTTGTCATCGTTGAGCAGCACTCATCCTTCATCGTATTGATGCCAATCAAAGTATGAGAAATGATGGAGAACATTAAGGCAACTCTCACCTAAGCATACTAGTAATGGTTTCCAAACCCTTTGTTATAATTCATGCCCACTAAATTGTCATGAATGTTTATGCAGGCGATCAATGCATGTAATATAATGAACATTACATTTTTGAACGAAAATGAAAAGGCAGTGTCTGCCTAAGCCTCTGGGCTAATTGTAACCTCGGGGGCCTCAAGGCAACTGCCTTGGGTGTATCTTCGCATCCCAATATCGACTGTTGGGCTGACACAAGTGATTGAGTCAAACGCTGGTGCTCCCTTGAGGCTGCATGTAAGAAGTCCTTCCTTTTATGCGGGTGGCCCAAGTATTTGCTGGGGATTACCAGATCTTCATTTTGAGGCGTTCCTTGTAATTAGGGGCTCCACAAATTCTGAAAGTTGTAACCATTTGGTATAAGAACATTTACAGAAGTCTTTTAAATCAAATTTCCCCTTGTTCAATGAGATTAGCAGAAAATGAAGAGTGGCACATAGTAGCATGAATGGGATCTCCTCTGCAATTTCTATGGTGGACCTAGCCAGTAATCTTGTGCCGGTGCTTTGGAAAGCAGAACTAGGAGAAACTATGAAAACTTATAAGCTCTAAAATATGCATTGTTTAAAGCACCAAAGGGCCGCACCACTTGAGATCACTTAGGAACATTGCAGCCTTAGACATTCGCTGAACCTGCGAACACAATGAGATGAGACCTTTTGGTGTCTCCAAAGACTATCAAGAGACCGGAAATATTGTGTAGATCTGAGGATCTTACATCCCACTTCTCTCTCTGCTTGTGCTACCTCACATCTGGAGCATTTCGTTCATCTACAAGATTCCTTACCACAAACATTCACCAGCCCAACCCAAAGACATGTAGAATGTGCCAAGCACAGATGAGGCTAGCCACTGCTTAACTTTACTCTGCAAGAAACATTAAGGCAGTAGGTAACTTTGTTCAGTGAACAAGCACTCTTGGAACATTAGTTAGAAAACATCTTTAGCCTTGTTCTTCTTGAAACTATTCAGCATGAACATGTTCCTACCATCATAGCCTTGTATGATCCCCTACAAATAATGTTTATAAGACCATAGACGCAATCGCTACAGTGCGGTTAAGACTTTGTTTAGCAGAAAGTTTATTTGTTTCTTTGTTCTCTTCAAACATTATGTCCATTACCAGATCATGCACCTTAAGAATACTGTTCCTCTGGATATCTTTGTTTGTATAATTGAAGTGATTTTTATAGCTCCTTTTATTGAATTTTTGGTTCTGCCCATGCAAGCAGTTTTGACAACATTGTATCAAAAAAAGATGCTTTGTCCCTTCCCAACCGTTCAACCCTGCCCACAAAAAATGCCATACTACATATATGACATCGACTGCTTATTGTGGCCCCAAATGACCCCCTCTGAACTGCCTCCTGGGCTATCAGGCACCATAACTCTGAATCTCCTCATCTAGGGCACTACATGGTGAGTTGATGAGGTCCAGAACAATGCCTCGGTAATGGCTCAAGCCTCCAAGATATTGAGGTGTTTCTTCAGGTATCCTATGGCCTGATAGACTGGTCATTCTTGATCATTCACCAATCTAGGCCTTTACGCCACCCCTTCACCGAGGAGGCATCCCTGTCTTTCCTTTGCCAGCCCAAGGTGGGGTAAAGCCAGCTGATACCTGTTAGACCCAATATCAGTAGTGATGTGGAGAATAGTTACTTTAGGATCGGGTTCCCAGCACCAAGCCCATGTTGGTGAGCACAAACTTCCAAAAGGGAGGAAGCTCCCCATATGGTGTATAAGAAGTCCCCCTCTGATCAGGAACAGCAGAGATACATATGGGAGGTTATCACTCTTAAGTTTCCACAATTTGTGGCGAGTAAAATATACCCTATGGAGGTACTTTAACTGGATGAGTCAGAATTTGCCACTAAGGATGACTCAGATGCCTTAGGGATCTCCCAGTTCACCCATCAAAAGTTCGGCTTCTATTGGATTGAATTTAAGAAGTTCTTCCAACCCCAGTATATAAGATGTAATTACATGTCTCCCATTGAAGGTAGCGGAAGAAATCACTGCAGTGTAGTTGATATTTCCATTGATGCTCTTGGTAGGATTTCAGTATCGCCCCCATCACGTCCCCCAAGGTTGAGATTCCAATAACATCCCATTTTCTGAAGCTTGCTGGTGCTGAAACGTGTGCTAGCATCCTATCCTCCCAGAGAGGTGTCTCCCTGGTCAAGCGTTCACTCCGACCCATGGCCTTTAAAGTTTCTTTCCAAAGCTGCAGCACTAATCTAGTGGCCGGAGGAAGCAAGGGGTCTAGCTGCCCACCATATAATAGATCAATCATTGAGACCCCCGCAGTGCCCATTCCTCGGACACTAACACTGGGTCGCCTTGCGTGCCATATCTTCACCCATTGATAATGAGCAGGTGGGAAGCTCTATATATAGGAGGATCTCATGTCAGTGACTCCGATCCCACCATCATAGCTGGATTGAAAAAAATTGGATATTGCCATATGGGGAGAACCTTTAGCACCAAGGAAGCCCCGGACAAAAGTGGTGAGTCTGTTGAAGAATGTGCATGGCAGATCAAATGGAACAATTTTAAGTTGATACAAAAAGATGGTGGACATACCGAACGACAGAGCATAACTTAATTGATTTTACCTGTATATTTTACCTCCTGTATCACACTTATACTGATAAAAGTCTTTCCAACCTGTACCTGGCAAATGACTTCATAATGCAGGGCTGCACAGAAGAAGCTTGAGGCCCATAGGTCTTTGCACGTGGGAAAGCATGAGCTGTAGTCATATGCAGTCTCTCCTACTAGCAAAATCTGGTTGCGGAAACATCCCAGTGCACAGACGGCTCTTTCCATGGAGGGCTAGCTGAACAGGTAAAGACATGGAGAAATAGTTTGGTCGTGCTATCATAAGGCCCCCCAAGAATCATCTTTTAGAAGAAAGGACATCTAACAGACCAGAAAATGTTTCTGCTCTTGGAGTCAACGCACTTAGTGGATGCATGGTTTGGGACAGAAAAGCCCAAACGAGTCACAGAGAAATGTGGCGAAGTGGTGTATCACTGTGAGTCGTTGGGGGCAACGAGTGAAAGATTTATGTGTTCCCCCTCTCTGCCCCAGATTATGCGGGTGTACAGTGGCTCTTTTCACTGCTTCTGGTTAGCAGGAAACAGATGAGTTGTAATCCCACTTGCTGGTCACCCTCATGTGTAGTTGATGGGACCGGTGGTGCAACCACGTTCATCTCTGACTCAGTTGATGTGGGCGCATCACACAGTAGATTATGTTCATGCTTGTTCTGCTTGTTTGTTGTTAATCTTCATATTGCTTAACTGTGGTGGTGCATTGTGTGGAACCTATGTTATATAATAAGATATTTGCCACATGTGATATAATCCCAAATCACATTGTGTGGTGAAGGCAATGCCTTTTAAAATAATTCTCATGATACAGGATCGATGATCCAAATGAAATTTAATTAATCTTCGTGTTTCTTGAAGAATTATGTTCGAAGAATATTCATGTTCCCATTATATATGACGATTCATCTTACATTCATGAACAAAACCTGAAACCAACCACAACTCGAGTAACAAACATATAGTGGCATTTGAATGTATACACTTTGGCATCTTGATAACTGATCCTAAGATCAAAAAATAACTCATGTGAAAAGAGATACAAACACAATAAGTGTAAAATGTTTGCCTGTGACAGTAGCTTCACGTTACCTATATTAATGGGAAATATCAGACCAATAAGTGCAGTGGTTCAAGCACTATTTAATTCTCCAATTTTTGAGTCCGTTAAACTAATTCCAGAAAAGTGAACAGTGGCGAAAAAACAATACAAGAGTAACGTGAAAGAGGGCCTTAATCTTAATAAATGAGTGCATTCATTTAAACACCTTTTATGTTCGGGTAGTTTACGTTTCACTGGAGTCGAGTTGGCTTCCGGGCTCAATTTGAGACGGTGCTTTCCAGTGCTCAGCACCAGTTAAAGACACACTTATTTAGAACGCACGTGATTTTCCCCAGACACACAGGATGTTGAGCCACGCCGAGACCCGAACCGGGTTCTCCGGCTCTGAAATAGACAGCTCTACCCATCAGGCCAAGCCATCTCCAGGTTAATAAGTGCCGGGGCTCTAGTCAGTAGGCAGTTTGCACCAGCACATTTCTCTTGTTAGCGCTGCCTCCTGAGGAGAGCCTGGCACTTTTTATTTTACAAAGTTACCACTGGTTGGCGTCCAACAATCGTTAGAAACGGAGACATATAACAGTGAACCTCAAGGCGCTTGCAAATATCTTATGGAGCTAAAGCACCTGTGCAGAGAGCTTTGTGGGCCCGGTAACTCTCACAGAGTAATAATAATAATGGTAAGATAACTCTGGTGGTTAAAGCACTTGCTGTAGAGATCTGTGCTTTGTCTAGTTACAGTTTTGACTCCCAAAGTAGCATATAGGGTTAATGTGTCTCCTGCATTGCACATTGTGTAACATGAAGATGACAGATTATTATGCTATGCAGATATGTAAGTAGGTCACTGCCTTTGACACAGAGATTTCACACAGAGATCTTTGTATACTTGCAGGCCATAAATTGCAATCCTTGTAATATAGAATAGGGAGCTATCAACTGACATCAAGAACCTGAATGCAAATTGCAAGACACGTATTAAAAACCTTATTGATTTTTCTTAATCTGTTATTATTGGCTACTAAAAAGAGTTTCTTCAGGTAGTAATAAAGGACAACACCAAGCTCTGCGTTACGTATTAAATCCTGACTTTGTTTCTCCTGTCCATATAATCTTTGCATATAATCGCTACTAGTAAGACAGTGTGTAACTTCTACACCTTGAAACACTCTTTGTCTTCTGTCAATCCTGTACATTATTTACACTGCACACTTGTATGATATATTGTCAATGTGTAATATGTGCGAATGATATAAAGCACTGACCCCAGGGATGAGTAGCTCCATAAAAGTATTATATTAAATAAATTAGTAAATACTATTTAAATTATTTATATAAAAACTCATACATACTGATATGTAACATTCTTACAGTGCGTGCATATCTCTTACATATAGGGGTTACACAGAGTTAAAAACCTGCCTCCAAATCTCTTAAATACTTAAGTTTCTCTTAGCTGTGTTTTCCCATTGTATTGGCATCTCGTTGTTAGATTGCAGATAGCTCCCAGCCAGGCAGCCCCCAGCCAGGACTCTAATCGAACAAAAGAAGGGTTGATGGCCCTTTAAATTCACCCTTTTTTGGGCCAAGCTGGGAGAGAATATAAAAAAGCCCCTGACCGCCTGCAAGTTGTTGCTCAAAGCAGAAAACTTGTGAGGGCTGCTGAATTGATCGGGAAATTACATCGGGACCAATTCAGCATATTTCACTGGGGCTAGACGGATCCCTGATCCAGCTGAATAATAGCTGCCAGATCGGGGATCTGGCCGGTTCCACCTTCTTTCCAGCACTGAATGCAGCAATTGTGAAAGGGTGTGAATCATTCACAATACAAAAATGTTCTATTCCTATTTACGAGTGGTGATGTGTCACTCTATCGAGATTTATAATATTTAAATTAAACTTATGTAGGAGGTAACCAGGAGTGAGTAAACACTCAAAGACATCAGATGCCTTCTAAAGATTACTTTAAGCTACAGTTCCTGACAGGGAATCCAGTAACTTGTGAACTCAGAAAATCGTGCGGGATCTAATGACATTAAAAGAATTAGAAATGTTACTTGTGAACAGATTGCCATATATTAAGACTAATGAAATGACATTTCTTTTTGTAAATAAATAATTATATGTATTCTAATCCTACAAAAATTGTGATGTCATTTTACGTTGAGGCTTGGTGATCTGTGTATGAAATAATGCTCTGAATGCACAGAGTTCTAGACCTGTTCATCATTTAATGACATTATGACCCTCCACCAGGTCGACCTATCGTTTCAGTATTGAGTCTCTCCTGGAACCTCTTAGCAAATTCTAGGATTTTTTCTGAGACCTATCGTTATGCAGACCGCTACCTACTTCGGAGATACGAGTGATGTCTTGAACTTAATAGAGACGTATCCAAACCTGACAAAATTGATCTCCAGGTGACCTTGGACGTGGAGGCGTTGTACACTAACATCCCCCAGGAGGCCACCCTCGAAGTCATGGAATCAATCCTTCACGAAAAAGACCCCTGGCCATTCTACACACCAATCAACTTCTGTAATGAATGTGCATACATAGCCCTCAAAGAGAAATGACTTGCTTTCCAGAATCAGATCTACCATCTGGTACAAGGTACCAGCATGGGGAGCACTTTTGCTCCCAGTCTGGCCTGTATCTCTATGGCCTCATTTGAGAGCAAGTACATCCTACACGAGAGTAACCCATTCCAGAACAACATACTAATATGGCGTTGCCATATCGACAATATCCTGTTTTTTTGGAGTGGCGACACAGACCAATGCTCATCCTTCTGTGATTAGGTTAACACCCTTGACCCATTTCTGAAATTCACCAGCACATGGTCTGGGAGCTCGATCCCTTTCCTTGACCTGACGATCCCAATCCGAGACGGTGAAATCTTTACCACCAATTACAGGAAACCCACAGACAGAAAAATAGCCTTCTGCTTTACGAGAGTCACCAACCTAAAGCCCTCAGAGATAACCTCCCAGTGGGCCAGTTCCTCCGCTAACACCATAGCCGAATATGAAAGGCAGGCAACCGCCTTGAAATCCAACTTGGTGGATCGCGACTACCCACATAAAGTGATACACCATGCTTACAAAAGTGCCAAAAACAACCACAGAGAAAGCTTTCTGGAGAGTAGGGATAGGACACCCACAGATACCCTTACGTGTGTGACAATATTCACCCCCTCTTCCAATAAAGTACAGAAGGCCATTAAAAAGCATTGGGGTATCCTCCAGACAGGCGACTTCACTCCAGGACTGACTCACCTATTCACATTCAAACATACTCAGAATATGAGGGACTTACTGGTTCATATTCGCCCACTCACTCAACAAACTAAACAACCCACATTACCCATGTGGGGCATGTTCGGTATTCCATCTCACCAGTGCCACCAAACATATAGACCTAGGATTGCAGAGGCCATGGCATCAGAAACGGCACACTAACTGCAATACAAAAAACTGTGTGTATCTGATCACATGTCCCTGTAATCTCCGCTATGTGGGCATGACCTGTGAAGGTACGGATGAGTGAACACCAGAGCACGATCCGTTGCAGGAAAACCAATACTAGAATGCTAAGTCATATCTCTGAGGCACACCACACACAAGAGATTCTTCGATGGACTATCATCGACTCCAACCCCAACTAGTCAACGAGAACCCTATTTATGCAAAAGCAACGTTGGGTGTTTCGACTTCGGTCCAAAAAACCAGGCTTCAATGACGAATCGCCATGGGCAGAATTTATTAACTAGCCCACTGTCCCACTAGCTGTGTACATAGTGGATTATTGCCATGTATTTACTTATTAATCTGTTTCCATTGGTACAGATTATTTTTCACCTATACCTGCCATTTCACTCATGTCAGGCATTGACTACTTTACTTCACACTGGAGATTACTTTCACTCCTGTCAGGAGTGCTTTTCTAACCATCTTCCCTGTCCAGAGTGCTTTCCATAATTTCACACTCATGCTGTTGCTTAACAGCATGATCATTACCCCGCTCCTGTGTATCAATTCACTTCCTCCCTCTCATGCCTTGCATCCGTGACACACCCAATATGGCCGCTTCACTTTTGATATGCAAGAGCTGCGACACACGCTATTCCCCTATGCCACCCTGTACTACTCGCAATACACCCAATATGGCCGCCATGCTTTGCCAACACAAGCACCCCAACACACACCATTCCCCCATATTACTCCATACTCAGAAGTTGATACGTGGACTGTTGGATGTGGTTAAAGGCGGAAGCAGTGTTCCTCCCTCCCACCGCCGATTGAGCAGCAGAGGGCAGGTAACAAGCTGGTTTCGTGGGAAGTCAATGTGAGTATTTTCAACTAAATGGGTGTTTCTGTCCCCCACTTAAGAAACTCGCGTCAATATACTGATTGCGATTATACTATATTATTTCCAGGTCTACTTCTCTATATATCGCGCTCAGCGCCGATGAAGCTTTCCCTAACAACTTTTTGGGAAGGGGGATCAATGTTTATGTATCTTTGTGCTGTCTGCCTATTACGTTAGTATCACATATCCACCACTCTTGATACTTGTTTTTGCTCTGTCGAGCATGCCTTTGTAAGAAGCCTCACCACTGATCACAGCTCACGTACTACACCCGGGTAGACATTCCTTATCCCCGAGTGGGTGCGCTTGTCTCTGTCACTCATGCCTGTCACACCAACATTGGCACAGATGAACAGTGTGTCGGATCACTTCACAGCTGGTTTGGGGTATATGTACTGTGTGTATGCCAGCATGCGTCTTTTAAATTAAAAACCACTCTCACGCTGAGATGGAAAACTCAGCTTTCTATAGACAAATCCTTAAATACGGATGCAGGGTATGATTACAAACATGCATGATCTATATTACGCTACAGAATAAGATCATTTTCATGGACAATTGTTGCTTTCTCTTTCTCCTTTTTATCCTCTCTTAGGTTGGATTTTGCAACTAAGGTGGTCGTATCCGTTCAGATGCAGAATCGCCCTGACCACACCTAAATCTAGGTATCTCTACAGGGTGTACTGAGTGTCGCCATCTCAGACCCCTGTATTTCACTTCTCACACTTTGCACGGCCCTGAAGAAATGCCACTGGGTCCACTAGGGACCACTAGAGGCGTGAAACATGTCGACCTGATACCATCAGTTTCTGTCACCACTAGCACTAAGATACGCAGAAGGAAAATACTCCTAATTCTGACTACCTTGTCACGAGTATTCCTCTTGGCTCCAGTTTTTAACATTATCACACTGACCCCAGAATTTAGTTTTTTCAGGGTACTAGTGTGATACTTTTAACTCACTTGGACCAACCCTGCACACCCTCTCTCACCACTGCGGTGTTGCTCGAAAAGATCTCTGACAAAGAGCCCTCTTGCACGGCCCGTGGGGGACAGCAGTGCCACCCCTACGAGGAGCAACGCCCGATGATGAAGCATGACACCCACTTGGGTGTGTAAGGGCACTTCTTCAACAAGGAGGAAGTACCCCCTCTAGAATATCCAGCCTACACTTCTTGATAGAGTTCCCCGCACCTGTCATTCTAGCAACCTGACTGGTCAGCTTTTTCCTAGGAACAGCTACCCTCTAGTGATTGAAACGTAGCCTCTAGGGAGCTCGGGTACTGGGCCTTTATGCCATGCCAACAAGCACTGCCTGTAGCATAGGTAAGTCACTCGTTTAGCAGGCCTCACAGCCCTATACCACAGGAGAGGGCATAGCTTCAGGAGCAATATGTCCCTAAAGTGTCCAAGTCCATCTTAGACATTTTAAGTGCAGTGAAGTCATATTGAGGACACGGGCTGGGAGTATGTCATTACAAACTATACAGCTCCAGGATGGCTTTTCAGAATACTGAAAGGTTTGGTATCAAACTTGTCAGCACAATAAACCCACACTGATACCAGTGTTGGGTTTATTTTAAAATGCACTCAGAGGGCATATTAGAGCATCTTAGGGCATCTGAAAAGTGACCAACTCCCTCATGCCCAGCTGACTGGTCTGCACCAGCCTGCCACACACAGGCATGTTTCTGACCCCCGAGGTGGGAGCCCTTGTGCTCAGATGGGTCAGGTACAAAGGCTGCTTGGGGTGGAGGTGCCCCCCTAACCAAGCCCCTCTTTTGGCTGCAAGGTTGACAGTAAAATTTGTCGTCAGGAGAGGTGTGTCCCCTCTCTGCCAGGACCACCCCTGGGGTGCCCTGAACCAAGGTGACACCCTCCTTAGAAAAGCTTCCATCTTGAATGGAAGGATTCTACACAATCAGGTTAGAGGATGCCCCCTCCCCAAAGGGAAGGGACATACAAAGGGTGGAGTCATCCGAAAATGCAAGTGATCCATTGGCTACCAGTACCTGTAATGCCCTAAATTCAGTATTTAGGGGCACCCCTGAAACTTTAATCTTCAAATTCCTGCAACCTATGAAGAAGGACGAAGAAGACGCAGCGCAGCAAAGCTTGAAGATGACGACTGACTTAGCCCCAGGCCTATTGGCCTGCCTTAATCTTGAAGAGCCTGCAAAGAAGACGACAGGTGTCCTGTGGCCAGCGACTTCCAAGAACCCAGGAAGACTGCCACTCTTCAACATAGAACAGATTTCTCAAGAAGAGTGGCCCTGACCAGAAAACTCTAACTTCAAGGACTCCGGATCCAGGTTGATCCGTGACCTCTACCCACTCTGCACCCGACGCCCACAGCCTGAGTCAGAGTGGCTCACCTGTCCAGGGAAGTCTCCCCAACTATCCAGATCTCGACTCCTTTGGTGGCTGACTTCTCCTGCACCCCACTAAGTAATCTGCAGCCTCTACACGAAGGATCCCCCTGACCCTGACCGGCTCTGGTAAAGAAAATCCAGCACCAAAGAGCACCCCTGCATCCTCCAACCCATGCATTTGGGGAGCCCAGCCAATGGTGCCCAGGCCTCCTTCGACATCTTAACTTACCTGCCTTGCTGCTGGTCACCTTCATTCAGCCTCCTGGACCGAACTAGCAGCCTCTTTGTGCGACTGAGGCCGTTCCTTAGTTTGCATTGGGCGGGTGATGCGGATTTTCACCCTGCCGCCCCTGTTCCGCTGGTGGAGTAGCTTTGGTGCTGACTTGTGTCCTGTGCTTGCTTTAAACCTCTCGGGGCCTGTGCCCTGAAACCATTGGTACCTGCCTGCAAACCGCACCTCTTATGGGTGCCCTCACCCTTCATTGACTAATATTGGGCCCAGTGACCTCTGCACCCGGCCGGCCCAATGCCGCTGGTGGTGCAGTACCTACCTTAAACTAAACCTGGCCCACTGCTGGTCTAAACCCCTGAAGACTGGGAGAGTAAGTTGTGTACTTACCTGTTAATGCATATAATGGTTTTCCTTCTATAGAATTGCATTACATTTCTCCTAGTGTATGTAACTGTCTATCATTTACAACTGCAAAGCTTGCTACTGTTTTTGATTGACAATACACAAGTATTTCTCATACTGTAAAGTATTCCTATTGCCTTTGAAAGAACATTTCTACTGCATTTCTAAAAGTATGGCTACTCTTTAAACTGTTCCTTACCTGCAACTGAGTTCCTCTTGGTTCTAACATAAAATAGCTAAGTAATAACTTTTTATGCAAAACAATTGGTCTTGGATTCAGTCTTTTGAGTGTGTGTAATCATATCTTGCCTGAGTGTGTACAACAAATGCTTAACACAGCCCTCTGATAAGCCTTACTGCTCGACACACTACCACAAATAGAGCGTTTAGTATTATCAGCCTAAGCCTTTGGGGATCCACTGGACACTGCACACTATACCTAACTTGGTATAGTATATACAGAGCCGGCAGATGGCAATGCAGGGGTGGAGGCACATTTGCCTCATGTGCACATTACCCTCGCTAAACAAAGGGTACATGGCAAGATACGTTAGCTGGTGCACTGACCTCAGCCTTGTGTTGTGTGCTGATCACAGGTCATACTCTGCAACAAGAAACCACAGATTCCAGATGGCTGTCCTTCTGAACTTTCAAGGCAATGCTCTGGAACGTTGGACTTATGCTCTGAGCTAAAGAAGGACGGTTCTCTGCACTGCTTCTCCTTTTGAAATGCAGGAGCAGCAAAGTACGTTTTCACTTGTCATATGTATGCAGTCCTTACCCCTTCAAGGGAGGAAGCCAGGGGTCCTTTCTCTTGTCCAACTATCCTCTAGCACAGCTGTATCACAATTCTTTAGAACTCTGCTCAAGGCCGGGTAAACCAGTTACAGTTTATTATATATATTTTTAGGTCACAAAATTTGCCAACTAATTACGTTACAATATGCTCATGGTGTGCTAATATTGCTCATAGAGGAGAGGGCTTACAACTAAAGTATTGATGAATAATGATGTTATTCCTTTCTATAACTAATATATATCTAAAAAATAGATAAGCTGAAGCAGTCACAAGCCCAAAATTGAGCCCATGCCTGTCCAGTATAGGCTTCTCCTCACCTCCAATTAGCACAAACCAATCAGCAACCCATCACATATAGAGGCAGCACACCAACTGCTCACATATACTGGTTGAAATGTATTAATTTTCATCTTTTCAACAGTTAGCAATAAGGGTCCACATGTTTTGGCAGGGACACCTTGATCACAACTTTGTTCATTCATCCCAGGACACTATACATAAAGTGTGACAAACGTTTGTATTTAATGTGAGGGACCAGACCCCAAGAAGCCTCCAGTCCCCTGGAAGGGGACAACCACCCCACAAACGCCAGCACCCGGAGGCACAACATTGGAGTAGGAACGTGGCGGGCCCGCTCCTCACCAGTGCGCTTAAAGCTCGCCCCGGCCTTCCCGAAGCATGAGACGTGTGCTGAATGCGACCAGGCCGCAAGGCTAGGCTGGGCACCCCCATACATTGTTTTTTGGAGTGAGTGGTATTCCCCTCTCTGACCACCCAAGGATTTATGTGCACCTCCTACTTGTTTTTGCAGTGGTTTACCAACTGCTGGGTAAATGTTGTGCAGCAAGGAGGAGGAGGGGACAGATTATACTGTCTACAAACGTATACTTGAGAATAGAGTAGCCCTAGTGGAGTCCTCCCTCATTGGCCCTTTTTCCTGAAGGTACTGGATTGCAAGCTTAAAGTCTATTTGTTAGCCTTGGACTAATATAATACCCATAATGGGCGAAAAAAAATCTGTGGGAGGGCCTTCCATCCATACCCCACTCCTCAAAGCCAATTCCATAGATAGGATGTTACAGAAGGCCATGGGGGTTATTTCTACTGGAATTGAAATGACTGAGAGGAGATTGCCTTTGGTAAACAGGTAGCCGGGACAAGTATCAATATGCTGCAGATAGGATACTTTTATAAACCTAGCTACTATTCTGGCCAAGATTTCATGACACAGAAACAAAGATCACATTGACTATCTGTATTGACTCCTGCCTTTCGTGGCCTAGCAAAAGATCATGTTGTATGCAGGATTTGTGGGGTCGATTCACAGAACTAACTTGAGACAAAATCCTAAACTAACTACTTTTGGTATTCACAGAAGTTAGGATTTTGTCTTAAATTTATCTTCAGACAAACTTAAGACAGACTTAAGACAGACTTAAGACAGACTTAGGACAAACTTAGGACAAACTTAAGACAGACTTAAGACAGACTTAAGACAGACTTAAGACAAAATCCTAACTTAAGTCTGTCTTAAGTCTGTCTTAAGTTTGTCTTAAGACAAACTTAAGACAAAATCCTAACTTCTGTGAATACCAAAAGTAGTAAGTTTAGGATTTTGTCTTAAGTTAGTTCTGTGAATCGGGCCCATTATTATTCAGTCCCTCCTCTAATCGTTTGGACGTTTTAGTGGGAGTAGATTGACTTGCCCATAATATGTGTGCTACCCAGATTGTCCCATTTGTTGCAACCACAGAATGGAGCGGTGGGGGAGCTACCAGCCAGCATGGTGTTGAAAGGGGGCAGCACAATGACACCATAAACATAGGGGTCAGAAACCGATGTGCACAGAAAATTGGGATCTAGGCTCCGATACCTCACAGTGACATGCTAGAAATAATTCATTAACAACATGGGTTCGCATCTACGATAGCCCCTAGTAGGCTAAACATCATTAATCAACCTGAACTTCATACAGATAAAACACCAGTACAGATCCAACCTGGCCCTGATAGCAGTGGGAGGGATAGTCTCACAAAGGTAAGTACTGTTTTATCTGCTCGAACGAAAACCTCTTGAAATTGTGATTCTGACACAAGACAACCCCCCCCCCCATTCTAATTGCTTTCGTGGAATGTAGCAGGGATAGCCTCCAAACTTAATTTTAACAAGGAAGCATCATCAACATTGGGAAAGGGCAGACCCTCAGGGGTACTGTCAGTGGTCAGTACTACTCCCATGGCAAGGGAAGTTATGACAACACCCTCCGATATTTTGTGTGTTGGTCTCACATTCCAGCAGAAAGCTTTATATATCTGTAATGTGCATTTAAGACATATGGAGAATAAATGTGAATCCCCAACTGTAGAGCTACTGAATTCACACATGGCAACTGCATCAATCATAGTGATAAAATTGTGTGCTAGGATTTTAATTGTCAATTGGATGACAATATAGAAGCCCTCACCCAGGAAGAAGATGGAGTATGGCCCATGCCCAAATTAATAATCCCTCCCATTAAAAAATAGTCTCTCCTGTGCTCCAAATAAATACATTAACACTAAACCATGGCATATAGGCCTGCAATGGCAGAACTGCTTCTAAAAAGGAATGGAAGCATACTTTTAGTCGCATTCTAAATACTAGTCTTATTGACTATATATTGGTAGACGTAATAGTGTGGCCACATTTGATAGATATGGTCATAACATCAAGATATAATAGTGACCACAATCCCATAACTCTTGCCATAGACCTCCATGTCTGTTGCAGACAAGTTAGTTGCGCGATCAAAGGTTGAGATTAACTAATAACCCTTTTCCTGGGCCGCAGCACAAGCCACTTTGTAAAGGAACACTTTGCCACCGCTTGCCCGGCGGTCCCATCGTAATGTGATTGTACTGCCAACTACTTGTCGGGCAGTCTTCTGACCCCCCAGCTGAGGTGTTGGGCCAACGGATAGTATAATTGAGACCTGAGAGTGATTGTGAGGAGATATATCTCATCTCGACTCTGGAGTAGATGCAGCAATCAAAAAGATTGTCCTCAATAACAAGATTGACAAGATTTCGGGAGACCTGTACTTAGGCAAGATTGATATTTTGAATCCCTACTTTATATTATACTTTAATGCCATCATGAAAGGGACATTTATTTCCCCATACTGAGCCCCAGCTGAAATTATACTGATATTTTAAAAGGGTTTCCGATCACATCCGATAAACTACAGGCCAATAAGCTTTATAGACAACTCTCAAAAGTTGTTCAGTAGACTTATTCTGTTTAGGTTGCAGAAATGGCTGGCAGCTAATTGAGATATTCAGTGTAAATATTTAAGGCAACACAATTAATGTAATCAACAAATAATGTTTTTGTCAGAAAAGTACAAAATATGTTTTTATTAATGGTATAAAGAGTATTAAAATAGCCCTTTCATACTATCCCACTCATATCAGCAATCATTCCTCACCCGGAAATGAACTTAATTAAATACAATGGGCCCGATTCACAGAACTAACTTAAGACAAAATCCTAAACTTACTACCATTTTGGTATTCACAGAAGGCACTTACTCATTTTGGTATTCACAGAAGGCACTTACTCATTTCGGTATTCACAGAAGATAGGACTCCTAACTTTAGGACTCCTAAATGCCTTCTGTGAATACCAAAAGCCTTAAAATTAGGATTTTTCTCAGTTTAGTAGTAGTACAGTTAGAACTCCTAACTTTAGGACTCCTAAATGCCATCTGTGAATACCGAAAGCCTTAAAATTAGGATTTTTCTCAGTTTAGTAGTAGTAAAGTTAGGAGTCCTAACTTTAGGACTCCTAAACTGAGAAAAATCCTAATTTTAAGACTTTCGGTATTCACAGAAGGCATGTAGGAGTTCTAAAGTTAGGACTCCTAACTTCTGTGAATACCGAAGTGAGTAAGTGTCTTCTGTGAATACCAAAATGAGTAAGTGCATTCTGTGAATACGAAAATGGTAGTAAGTTTAGGATTTTGTCTTAAGTTAGTTCTGTGAATCGGGCCCATTGTATTAACATCGATAATAACAGTGAATTGATGAGCAGGTTTTACATATATAATAAAACAAAACAATGTGGCACAGATTCAGTTGACTGTTGTTATGTTCTACGCGCGTTTCGGTACTAGAAAGTGCCTTCGTCGGGAAAAGGCCACAGTTAAATCAACGATGGTATCCTATATTTGTCATTGATAATGACCATACTGCATCTAATAATGGTGCAGCTCGATCTCATCTTCGAGGCACAGAGTCCCAACTTGATTACCAGTCACCGACTTTTGAAAGGATGTTGAAATTATGTTCTGCGGCTGAAAAAGCATTATATTATTGATGCTAAGTACTTAATTAAGTTCGCCCATGTGGGGATAACCACATGAAAAGGACTGATGAAAATGATTACCACATTAGTGCACCAGAACCGTTGACCAGGTGCTTCTACTCCCAAATAATATTCTGGAAAACGGTGAATCTAGAGGACAGCCAACTCCATGTTGTGTTCGTAGACCTGCAGTCTGCGTTTGACCTGTTACCCAGATCCACACTTGTGACAGGTGCTAGTTGATTTGTGAGTCCCCAACTATCTTCGGGCTACCAATAATATGCTCCACGAACTCAATTATGCTCAGGATAGATGTAGACAGTTGGGAGAATTGACTGAGCCATTTGATGAAGACAGAGGGGTTAGACAGAGTTGCGACCTTGCCGCCACTCTTTCTACATTATATGGCAATGATATTGTAGCCCACCCATTTGAACCAATGTGAGGCTGATGCCCCATGCCTGGTAAATGTAAAGGTCCCCGCTTTAATGTTTGCAGATGACATGCTCCTACTATCTAAATCACCAATGGAGGCTGCAAAAAACCCTAGATAGTTTTGAAAGTTGCTGCAGACATAGAGGTCTGGAAATCAATGTGGCGAAAACCAAATATATGGTGCTAAATCCTTGCCACTCTACAAGATCCAACCCGACCTGGAGCAGTTGCACATCTGTGATAATCTTGGGCTAACCCTTACAGAGCAGTTAGTTTGGTGTTGCCACATTGCAAGGTGCAGGGTCAAACTTGAGCAATACATGTGGTGCTGGTGAAAGTGCATTGAGCACTCAATCTTATCCTATTTCAGTGGTGATTCAAATATACAAACATCTGGCCCTCAGTGCTGCACTTTGTGGTGTGGAATTATGGACTGCTATGGTGGCAGTGTGTTGGACAGGCCACACGAAGGGCTTGCTCCCTCCCCGCACGACAGGGCCCGAGCTCCGGCCCGCCAGGCGTAACCCACGAAAAGCACCTGTACCCCGTCTCCCGACGGATCTTCTACCCTCGGACCTCTACTCATCACGGGGCCCAGCCCCACCGGCTCCCCCGGCCGGTTCAAGCCGCCATCTTGGGCCCTGCACCACGAGGCCGCGTGGCCTCGGCCCGACCCTAACCCCGGGCCTGGCCGGCCCTGACATCCCGGCACCTCCTTCCACCCAGGAGGTGAGCGGACCACTTGGCAGGTCAATGGGAGAACGAAGTGTCAAGAGCTCTTCCCCCGCCAGGTGCCGATCGCCTCCAGCTCCCCCAGGAGCTGGCTCCAACCCCTGCTGGGTGTCTGGACACCTTCATCCCGGGCCCTCCGACCTCCAAGTGCGAGGGTCCGGACATCAAAGGGCGCCTGCCCTATAACTGGGGCAGCTCCGGAGCAGGAAGGCAGTTGTATCCTGGAGTCGAGAGACACCGAGAGAACTCAGCCTTGACGGACTACTGGCGCTGCCGTAGCCCGCTCTTGTGAACCATCGTCCTGCCTGCTGGCGCTGCCGCGGCCTTCTGCAACATCCATCCTCGTCGGGACCTGCTGGCGCTGCCGCGGCCCGTTGTAACGACCATCCTCACCGGGACCTGCTGGCGCTGCCGCGGACCGTACATCGACCATCTTTCCGGGACCTGCTGGCGCTGCCGCGGACCGTGTACCGACCATCTCAACCGGGACCTGCTGGTGCTGCCGCGGCCCGTACCAACTAAACCACCAAGCTCGAGGATTGTGAGCTAGTCATCATCTCATCCGAACTACCTGACTGGTAGACAGACTGTCCCGCTACCCCTTACCCTGCTTTGAGAGACTTGAATCGAGGGGACCCCTGAGTCCAGACCTCCTTGTACCATTCAACCGTACCCTAAGAAGTGCTTATAAAGAACCCTGATCCTTATCCGTGTGTGGTATCCGTCTGTGGGGGGGGAAGTTACTTGTCTGTACGATCGCTGGAGACGGCTCTCCCCGGAGACCTCTCCTCCTGACCCCGGCCGACCCTCCCGGTCCGTCTACCCTTTCTAACATTGGTGGCCAGCGGCGCGATCCGAATCAACGCGTAATCGTACAGAGAGTAGCTCACCCCACGACAAAAACACGATGTCAGCCAAAGATAGCAACTCCACCGAGAAATTCCAAATGGATAAATTAGAAGAATACAACCACCGCGAACTGAGACAATTCTGCATAGAACTTGGCACTGCTACCACCGGCCTGAGTACCAAAGATGATCAAAAGCACGCCCTAGAGTCGTGGACAGAAACTGGGGTCGCCGGACCCTCCGACCAAAGCAGCATCACACCAGAGGGGAACGCCACGGCTCCCGAGGAGCGGGGAACGGGCCTCTCGCAGGAGGAGATCCGAGAAAGAGAAAGAACCAGATTGCACGAGTTGGAAATGGCCCGACTCAAGATGGATGGGGAACTCAAGTTAGCTGAACAGAAACTCAACCTCGAGCATATGCGGCTCCGAGATGAACGAGAAGAGAAGCAGAGACAGAGAGAGCTGGAGGAGAAAAAAATAACGCTCGAGCACGAGCGCAAACTGGCGGAAATAGAACTTCGGAAACAGAATAAAGAACTGGGGGTGCCTGAGCGACCACACACCCCGGGGCCAATCGAGAAAAAAGTCCACATCCCCAAGGATGTTGTCCGCGAGTATGTCCGAGAAGACGACATACAACAGTGGTTTAAAGCCTACGAGATCGCCATGACCTCCCACCGGATCGACCGGAGTGATTGGGGAGCCGGACTTTGGGGGAGGTTTATCAACGAGGGTCGCGATGCCCTACTGCAGCTCCCAGATCACCAAATGTCGTCCTACGACCACATGAAGGCTGCCCTCCTCACCCGCTACGGCCTCACACCCGAGATGTACCGCCAGAGGTTCAGAGATTGCACCCGGATCCCAGGTACAACTTGGGTAGAATACGTGAACTATTTCAGCCGTGCCTTCGAGGGTTGGATAAAGGGGAGCCATGTCACCACCTACGAACAACTCTTTAACCTGATGGTATGGGAGCACCTGTCGAACAACTGCTTCGTCGAGCTCAGGCAGCACCTCCTCGACAGTAAGCTGACTGACCCCCGGCAGCTCGCCGCCGAAGCTGATCGATGGGAAAGCACCCGAGTGGGCCGGAGGGGGCCACACGAACAGAACAGAAACAACCAAGGCCAGCACCGTCCTCGGGGAGGAGGAGGGGGCCAGGGGCGAGGGAGAGACGCCTTGCCAGCAACACCCGTGGCCAGCACCCCGCCTCCGGCCGGCCGGGGCAACCCCCCGTGGCGTCCTGGGGTCCGAGCCAACGTCACGTGCCACCGATGCCAGCGAGTCGGCCACTACGCCAATGACCCGAGCTGCCCGCAGAACCAAACACCCAAGCCCCGCCAGGTAGCTGCCGCCGCCCTGGGGGAAGAGCGATCATCGGAGGAACCAGAGGAATATGAGCCGGCCCAGCAAGAGTGGGAACCGGCCGCCATGGTCCTGGCGTGCTTAGGGGGAAGAGACATGGTCCCGCGGGCTCCCCTACCCGCTAACACCAGGAAATACGGTCAGTGGGTGACCATTAATGGACAGCGAGCCGAGGCCTTGCGTGACACAGGCGCCAGTGTGACGGCCGTCCGCTGTCACCTGGTGAAGCCCGAGCAGATCCTGCCGAACATTCTCTGCCCCGTCCGCTCGGCAGACAACTCTGAAAGTATGTGTCAAATGGCCTGCGTCCCATTCGAATGGGGAGGGGTCTCCGGCCTGTTGAAGGTGACGGTCCGGGACGATGCCCCCGTGGACTGCCTCCTGGGGAATGACCTCGAGAGTTCCCCGTGGGCCACCGTTGAGAGAAGAGAGCACCTGGGGATGCTGGGCCTCCCGGACTGGGCCTGCATAACCACCCGGTCCATGGCCGCCCGTGCCGTCCCTCGATCAGAAGAACCAGAATGGCCAGCACCTCCGCCCCCGGTCGCCCCAGTAGAAGACAACGACGAGGCCAGCCTCCCAGACCCGACGACCGAAGGGGGCGCGCAACCCCAGGACCTTCCTGACCTGGCTCAGTGGCGTCAAGAAGGGGGGCCCACCCAAGAACAGTTCCGCCAGGAACAAAAGACCTGTCCCTCTCTCGAGGGACTCCGCCAACAAGCCAGCGCCCAGAACGCAGGGGACTCCACCGGAACTCACTGGGTCTACTGGGATAACGACCTGCTATACAGCGAGCAAAGAATCGCCGAGCTGGGGGCCGGTCGAGTACTGGTGGTACCTCTCCGCTTCAGAGACTTTCTGCTCAACCTGGCCCACGATGTCCCCCTGGCTGGACACCTGGGCCAGGATAAAACGTACAGCCGCCTAGTGACCCACTTTTTCTGGCCGAAAATGAGGAACGACGTCCTGAACCACTGCCGATCTTGCCCCACATGCCAAGCCAGCGGGAAGAGTGGTCGGAAGCTGAAAGCCCCTCTTCAACCCTTCCCTGTAGTCACCACCCCGTTCGAGAGGGTGGGGATAGACATTGTGGGGCCTCTGGACCCCCGCACGGCACAAGGACACAGGTTCATCTTAGTACTGGTGGACCATGCCACCCGCTACCCCGAGGCGGTGCCCCTACGGACCGTGACAGCTCCGGTGGTTGGCCGGGCCCTAATGGGGATCTTCTCCCGGGTAGGCTTCCCCCGAGAAGTCGTCAGCGACCGAGGCACGAACTTTATATCCAAATACATGAAGTCCCTCTGGCAACAATGCGGGGTCACCTACAGATTCACGACCCCCTATCACCCCCAAGGGAACGGACTAGTGGAGCGTTTTAACCGCACCCTCAAGGGGATGATTGGGGGATTGGAAGAGCCCCTCCGTCGCCAGTGGGATGTACTACTCCCGTGCCTCCTCTTCGCCTACCGAGAAGTTCCCCAGAAGTCCCTCGGTTTTAGCCCTTTCGAACTCCTGTACGGGCACCCTGTGCGAGGGCCCCTCAGCCTAGTAAAAGAAGTTTGGGAGATGGCCCCCCTGAAAACCCCTCCAGACGTCTTCGAATACATCCTGGCCCTACGCAATCAGACCCGGCGCTTCAGAGGGATGGCCAAGGCGAACCTCGAGGCCAGCCAGGAGGACATGAAGAGGTGGTATGATCACAATGCCTCCTCCGTTGAGTTCGAGCCTGGGCAACAAGTATGGGTGATGTCCCCCACCGAACCATGTGCCTTGCAGGATAAGTGGACGGGGCCCTTCAAAGTGGTCGAGCGCAAAAGCCCCGTCACTTACCTCATCGACCTGGGGACCTCCCGGAACCCCCTCCGGGTCCTCCACACCAACCGACTCAAACCACACTTTGTGCGCTCAGAACTCAGCCTCCTGATGGCTACGGACAGTGGGGCAGAGGAAGACTCCGAACCCCTACCGGATCTTCTGAAGACTCAGGAGAATGACGGCTCCGTGGACGGGGTCCGGCTATCTGACGCCCTCACTTCGGAGCAACGCCAGGGCTGCCGGAACCTCCTGCGGCAGTTCGCTACCCTGTTCTCCCTCACCCCCGGGGTCACCCCTTGGTGTTTGCACGACGTGGACACCGGGGGCTGTCCGACACCGGGCCTACCGCGTACCAGATCGGGTACGGGCCTGCATACAGGAGGAAGTGGCCAAGATGCTCACAATCGGGGTCATCGAGCCCTCGGACAGTCCCTGGGCCAGTCCGGTGGTATTGGTTCCCAAAGCCGCTGCCCCCGGCACCGCACCCGAACTGAGATTCTGCGTCGACTACCGGGGCTTGAACGCTGTCACCCGGACCGACGCTCATCCGATTCCCCGAGCAGACGAGCTGATCGACCGGCTGGGGGGCGCCCGCTACCTTAGTATCTTCGACCTAACAGCGGGCTACTGGCAGATCGGCCTCACACCCAGGGCTCAGGAACGGTCAGCCTTCTCTACCCCCGATGGCCACTACCAATTCAAGGTCATGCCCTTCGGCATGAAAAATGCCCCCGCCACGTTTCAACGCCTCGTGAACCAAGTCTTGGCGGGGCTCGAAGAGTTCAGCGCTGCCTATCTGGACGATATCGCTGTATACAGCCGCCACTGGGCCGACCACCTCCGTCACCTCCACGAGGTCCTACAGGCCCTCCAGCGGGCTGGCCTCACAATTAAGGCCGGCAAGTGCCAAATTGGCCAAGGGTCTGTGACCTACCTTGGCCACCGAGTGGGAAGCGGGCTGGTGGCCCCGCTACAACTTAAGATTGCTGCCATCCAGTCCTGGCAGCCCCCCGTCACCCAGAACGAGGTCCGAGCCTTCTTGGGGCTCACCGGCTACTACCGGCGGTTCGTGAAAGACTACGGCAGCATCGTGGGGCCCCTCACGGGTCTCACGTCCAAGAACCAGCCGAAGCGGATTAACTGGACCCCCGATTGTCAAGCGGCCTTCGAGAAACTGAAGGCCGCCCTGTGCACCGCCCCTGTGCTCCAGGCCCCCGATTACAGTCGGGAATTCGTGGTACAGACCGACGCCTCCGACCACGGCATCGGAGCCGTCCTTTCTCAGTTAAACCCCGAGGGTCATGACCAGCCGGTGGCCTTCATCAGTCGACGTCTCCTGGCCCGAGAACAGCGCTGGAGCACCATTGAGAGGGAGGCCTTCGCAGTGGTGTGGGCCCTCAAAAAGCTCCGGCCTTATCTCTTCGGTACCCACTTCCGGGTACAAACCGACCATCGACCCCTGCAGTGGCTGATGCAGATGCGGGGAGAGAACCCAAAACTCTTGCGCTGGTCCATTTCCCTGCAGGGAATGGACTTCACTGTGGAGCACCGGCCAGGCCAAGACCACGCCAACGCGGATGGCCTGTCCCGCTTTTTCCGCCTCGACGAAGAGAGTCCCCAAGGAGATGGGTGACTCTCCCCGCCTTCAGCTGGGGGGGACGCATGTTGGACAGGCCACACGAAGGGCTTGCTCCCTCCCCGCACGACAGGGCCCGAGCTCCGGCCCGCCAGGCGTAACCCACGAAAAGCACCTGTACCCCGTCTCCCGACGGATCTTCTACCCTCGGACCTCTACTCATCACGGGGCCCAGCCCCACCGGCTCCCCCGGCCGGTTCAAGCCGCCATCTTGGGCCCTGCACCACGAGGCCGCGTGGCCTCGGCCCGACCCTAACCCCGGGCCTGGCCGGCCCCGACATCCCGGCACCACCTTCCACCCAGGAGGTGAGCGGACCACTTGGCAGGTCAATGGGAGAACGAAGTGTCAAGAGCTCTTCCCCCGCCAGGTGCCGATCGCCTCCAGCTCCCCCAGGAGCTGGCTCCAACCCCTGCTGGGTGTCTGGACACCTTCATCCCGGGCCCTCCGACCTCCAAGTGCGAGGGTCCGGACATCAAAGGGCGCCTGCCCTATAACTGGGGCAGCTCCGGAGCAGGAAGGCCGTTGTATCCTGGAGTCGAGAGACACCGAGAGAACTCAGCCTTGACGGACTACTGGCGCTGCCGTAGCCCGCTCTTGTGAACCATCGTCCTGCCTGCTGGCGCTGCCGCGGCCTTCTGCAACATCCATCCTCGTCGGGACCTGCTGGCGCTGCCGCGGCCCGTTGTAACGACCATCCTCACCGGGACCTGCTGGCGCTGCCGCGGACCGTACATCGACCATCTTTCCGGGACCTGCTGGCGCTGCCGCGGACCGTGTACCGACCATCTCAACCGGGACCTGCTGGCGCTGCCGCGGCCCGTACCAACTAAACCACCAAGCTCGAGGATTGTGAGCTAGTCATCATCTCATCCGAACTACCTGACTGGTAGACAGACTGTCCCGCTACCCCTTACCCTGCTTTGAGAGACTTGAATCGAGGGGACCCCTGAGTCCAGACCTCCTTGTACCATTCAACCGTACCCTAAGAAGTGCTTATAAAGAACCCTGAACCTTATCCGTGTGTGGTATCCGTCTGTGGGGGGGGAAGTTACTTGTCTGTACGATCGCTGGAGACGGCTCTCCCCGGAGACCTCTCCTCCTGACCCCGGCCGACCCTCCCGGTCCGTCTACCCTTTCTAACACAGTGGAAAATCGATTCCTGTGACAGTTGAGAGGATTACCCATCAGTACCCAATTGCTCCCTCTAAGGCTAGATAAGGGGCTCAGGCCCATCTCCGACCGGACTGAAGTGAGACCAATTCTTTATTAGAGATGGATCTGGGCCATTGGAGAAGGATCTGGGCCACTTCTGAGCTTCGTTCTTACCAACAGGGTCTAGAAGAAGTGCTTGGTATCCCAGGATCAGGGAGCATCCCTTGGATCGAGTATGTCAGCGAGACCCTCATGAAGATGAGGAATTCAAGTCTGTGGTTTGACCCGTTGGTTGCCCCTTCGATTAACAAATGAGCCATCAAGAGAAGCTATTGGCAGTATAAAAAGAGCCTAATGCAGGCCCAGTCAACAATGGCTCCACTGACTAATACTTTTTTCCTGATGAAGGATGAATTTAAAGGGAAGCAGACCTAGATGAGATCAAACCCTTAGCAGCTAGGAAGCTCTGTCTCCAATTTTGATTTGGGACACTGCTGCTTCTCTCATTTACTGTTAAATGGGCATGTACTTCTGGGTCAGCAAAGTGGGCATGCCATTTCTGCAGGATCACTAAGGAAACAGTGAAGTATGCCTTTTTCTTCTGACCGGCATTCACGAATGGTAGGAGAAAATGGTTAATTCCAGTCTGCCGGAATTTAGGTGACAAGAAATACAAAAGAGGCACTACGAATTCTGAAATCTGGCAAGAGGCAATAAATCGTTTTTGCTGTCTCACGGTACCTGTTACTAATGTGGAGTATGAGACAAAAGATGAGTTCCCAGCTAACTGGCACTGACCCTATTGAGGCAGTGAGTTCCCATCGATCATCCCTCTTTTAAAGAATATAGCACCTTACTTGTATGTGTAGAACAGTATAAAATAATTGTTAGCATATAAGCATGAATTGTGATGTTATGTTGAAATGAAACTCATCAAGCAGGATTTTTAATGAAGCAGGCTATATATATTTTTTGTATGTATTGTTTCGGCAGACTGCCGAAAAAAAGATATTCATATAGATTTAGCAAACAGCGATATTAACAAGTTTCCAAAGCCTTAATGGGAAATGAGATCATCATTCATGAAATTCATTATTTAATTAATGAAACTAGGGGTGGGCGAAGCATGCAAAGTTACACCCTGCGGAATTCCCCGTAGTTACTGAAAGAAATCTAGGCCTGGGCTAAATTTCCGTTCCGCTCGCGGAAATTGCGATAATTTGACATTTTCACGTTCCGCGGTGAGCGCGAAAATGTCAAAATGTCCGCATTCCGCAGCTTGGCGATAATTTGTTTCTTGCTCGCGCTGTAAAATAATACATTCTCGCGCGTGCGCGATCGCCTTACCTGAATCCCCGCGTTCGCCGACAAGTTTTCCCAATCCGGTCGCGTTCTCCACGAGATGTTGGATTGTTGGTAGCCATTTGTGCTGTCTCGGGACAGTTCGCGCCTGCAGTAATGTCATTGGTCGCGCGATCACGTCTTTCTTCTCGCGATCATGCACCGCGAGAAGAGTGAAAACAAGATGGCCGCGCCCGCGAGCAACCGCATGGGTAAGTTGGCGAGCCGCAGAAAATACCGCGAACGGGCGGGAAAAAAACTTCCGCATCTTCGCGATATTTCCGCGTGTTTGCGGAGATTTTTAACATTTTCGCGATAATTTGCGAGTCACTTTCGCAAATTCCGCCCACCCCTAAAAAAATCCACAGAGTTCCGCGGGCGGGCGGAGCACGATCGTACTACACAAGCAACGTGAAGGAATGTATTACAGGTGTGTTTGAGAGGCTGTTCACATCTTCAGCATCAACCAAAGGTAGCCAGTAAGCTGTCAACCAATCAGAGCCTGCACTGCCCTAAGCAGCAGCCAATAGACACAAGCAGGCTGCCACTAAGTCAGAGTCTGCATAAACTCAAAAAGAAGCGAAACTAAACTGATTTTAACTTTGGCAACTCCAGGTGAAAGTAAATAACACTCACTGTTGTCTCTGCAGGCAAAAGATTTTGAAAGAATGAGAAACCAACCAGGCGTCAGCAGCAGAAGCTAGCCTGAGCCCTGGACACTCTGCTGCGGTGGCACGACCTACACCGCCCTGGCTGGAACTGGAAGCCTAGGTGCTAGGGAGCTGCAGAGGGGGTAAAGTAGCGGGTGGGTCGAGGGAGGTAACATACTCGTGATGATGTAGAAAAAGTGGTCTCAACAGAGTATCACGCTACAGAACTGCTCCGTCCTGTAGTGCTGCTTGTTGTTACCAGAGATAAAACGGAGTGGACAGAACACTAAAGGCTCAAGATTGGGCACACAGAGAAGCAAGCAGGTGCAGCAACTAGCGGTGCCCTCACTAGCCTCACATAAAATAAGTAGTCCCCCATCTAGCCCCCTCTCACCTCATCCACAAGCTCCATGCATCACCAGCGGCATTCCAATTCACTCCGTCAGCCAAGCAGAGCTGCTGCCCATCAAGCAGCGCTGCTCATGCTGCAGCTTGGGCACCTTGCATGAATCCGGCTCCAGCTGTTCAGTCCTTGGCGGGAGGGATGCACGGTGCAATCGCTGACTCCTGTTGCTCAGCCCACGAACCTTACACAAGCACGCATACCATTATAGCTATATAGGGCAGAGTGAGTGGCTTAGTGTGCCGGTAAAGGTAAGCTCTGCTCCGCCGGCGGTTGGTGGAGTTTTTTAAGGCGAACTCCGAGCTCCACTGAGCGCGGAGTAGCAAAACTTTGTTGGCAGACCAGAGTTTACCACCTAAGCCTAATCTAAACCTGTTTTCTTATGTTTGTGGCAAGAATAGGTTCTCATAAAAATATGTGATTCATGTCAAAACCGAATCGGACTAAATTTCAGGATACTTGTTGGACCTGGCCCTCTCTGCATGGTGATACTAAACTTTTTGCCTTTACCCTCCACTTTGTTGCTGAATTCTATTTTGTTAGCCTTAGGGTTCTGTGCACTTCACCACTGCTAACCAGTGTTAAAGTGCTCGTGCTCTCTTCTTTAATCATGGTTTGATTAGCATATATCCAATTGGCTTATTTAACTTACTTGTAGGTCCCTTGTAGAGTGGCATACCATATACCCAGGGCCTGTAAATTAAGTTCTACTAGTGGGCCTGCAGCATTTATTGTGCCACCCACTTAAATAGCACTTTAAAACATACCCCTGGCCTGCCATTGTTGCCTGAATGCTGTTTTAAGCTGCCACTTCGACTTGGCATTTAAAACCCCTTGCTTAGCCTTAAACTGTCCTTTATGACATATGCCACCCCTGAGGTAGGCCTTAGGCAGCCCATGGGGCAGGGTGTTGTGTAATGAAAAGCTTGGGCATATACTTTTAGGTTTTACATGCCCTGGTAGTGAAAAACTCCTAAATTAGTTTTTCACCACTGTGAGGCCTACCGCTCCCATAGGATAACTTTGGGGATTCTGTATTACATTTAATAAACTGTATTTTACAATCCGGAGTGGTTGCTGTGTCATGTTTGGTGTCTTTGGAATTGTAGTGAAAATCCCTATTTAACGATACAGTTGGGTTTTTGATCACATTTTTAAAAATAGCACTTTTATGAAGTAGTAATTTTTCTGCCCTTCACCCTTTTGTGCTTTTAGCCTGCCTTGGGTCACATGCTGCTCTACAATACTGCTGACCTGCATGTATTTTTTTTGCAGTTTAATATAACGCAAACTCGACCCAAAGGTATCAGCGTGCTTTACATGAGCACCTGTTGCATTACAGATGGACACATTAATTTTTAGGCTCAGGAGATTAAGTGATTTGCCCAGAATCACACACTGCTTGAGCCTCCCGCCAGACTTAAACCTGGTTCCCCAGCTTCAAAGTCAGCCTCTCTAGCCATCCTGCTGCTCTGCTACCTTCTGCCTGGGGACAAGGACTGGATCTTTAACTGTCCTGGGACCTCCCGAGTGACTCACAAAGGACAGTTTGCTGGCCTCCTGGTTAAAGCCACAGGGGCACAAAGGGCTTCCTCCATCTTGAACCTGCATCTGGACCCAGCCTGAGTAAGTCCTAACCCTCCAAATGATACACCTCCAGTCCTGGACCCTTGAAAGTGATGCTAAAGGTGCCCAGATAGCCAAAATCCAAAAGTGTGTATTGGAACATTTTTGGCTAAAAACTGCTGAACCAGGAGGAGACAAGGACCAAATTTCTTGCCAGTCCGACCGAGGTGCATCGCCAGTCGGTTTGACTTCGCTGCTTCTACCGCTATGTTTTGTTCCGCAGCAGCAAATCCATTTCAGCTGTCCTATGACAAAGGGGTATGCAAACTTGTAGAATTGTCTCCGGCTACAGCTCTCTGCCTCGTCCTACTGAAGATTTTTGACTTCCATTTCAGAGGCTATGTCCGTACGTACAAAACTTGACCATGGCTTAGACCCGAGGCTATCCACCGACATTGCTCTCTCATTGGACACCTCCTGCAGCCTTGCCCCTCTGACCTTTATCTTCCCAGAATTTTTTTCCCAAGAATGTTTCTAAGTCTTAAGGTAAACACTAAAAGGGCCCTATCCACTTCTAGTTTCCCAACTGTGCTCAATTGCAGTTGGCCATAATTTTCGACTTTGACCTGGTCCTGCGCAACTAGATGCCTGCTGTTGGTGTTTTTGACTTTTAGGTGCTAGTTTTTCACTAAAAAGTTAAAAGATTCATAACTCCGGTTCTACGGATTCTATGTTTTGTTATTTTTGTTGTCAAATAATTATTAAAATGTACTTTATTTTTCTAAAGTGGCTTAGGATTTTTTTTGTATTGTGTTTTAACTTTATTACTGTTAGTGCCTCTAAATTAAGCCAGACTGCTTTTTGTGCCAGGATTAAGCACAGGTTAATTTTGTAACTTATTGTTTTTCACCCCGCAAGGAACTGTGGCTGTTGCTTGACCAGGGCTTCTACCCCAATCAACCAACAGCCCAATTTCTAACAATACTGATACACAAATGATATCATAATTGCATTCTCCTTAATATATAGAGATGAGTATATATATTGGAACCATTTGTATCCAAGTTTATTTAAATACTTCTTTTTTTGCAAAACAGTGTGCTTGGTAAATGTATAATGTAGTGGGAGAAAGTCTATACAGATATTTACTTTGGCCATTTGTGTTTATAGATGATGTAATACTAATTTCGGACATTTTAGAAAAATTCTGATTGCAACAGTCTTTGCAAATATAAGTTTTTGCCTCCTATGAATCCAAGGTAGCAAAATACATTCCAGATATTATTATTTGTGAGTTGTGAAACTCCATGCCTCATGGGAGGCGAATTCTTGAGAGGGCCAAGTACATATCCAAGGCAGTGGTGGGGGGCTCCGATCGACTCTTCACTCACATTCAAAGGCAGTCCCAATCTTCAAAGGGAACGGATAATGATAAAGTGTGTTTTCCTTTCAGGTGAGCCATAGGTCTATGTTAACAACATTTAGGTGAACTACCACTCTCAGATTTGTGTTGGCTTCAACCTACCTCTGTACCACCAAGGGCTGTTGTTGGGATCATTTCTCTCCAGCAGAACAGCACAACACATGTAGAGAATGAGCAGGCAGTCCATATCATATTTTTTTATAAGTGCATTCTTGCGCGTGCCTTTGGCCACAGTCATTGTTCAAATGTGAGCCTTATCACGTTAGTGTAACTGATTTAGTCCAGGACATACCATAATAATCTGCCAACCATCCCATGGGAGCGCTCATGGAATGGTACATTGTCTAATAGGTGTAAACTAACACAGAGGTTTGGTCATGAAGAAAGCCATTAGAACCACTCATTGGGCTTTTTTAGTGGGGCTTCTCCATGTCAACCTTCTATATGGGGCTCAAATCAGTGGAAAGACCTATATTAAAGATGAGGTGTCGCCCATACTGGCTTACATCACTCCAGTGTGAGGAGGGGCCGATTATGAAGCATGCCAGAGGAGCCCTGTGATGAAGCATGCCACCCAAAGGGTAGGTGAGGACTTTCGTTCTGGTAACACAAGTGTATTTTTTAAGGATATATTTAGAGTAGGTCAGATGTAACCAGTGCTTGTGTGGTTTTGCTGTGTCCAGAGTACTTCACAGTGAATGTGTTCGATATGTTAGGAAGGTGTACTGTTCTAGCATCCTCTCTCCCCTTTCAGTTTGCACGAATCTTTTTATTTGTCCATAGTACTGCCATATTATCTAGGCTGTTCTGGATTAGGCCATAGTTTATGGTTTAGGCTAGGCTTACAGTGAGTTGGGCAGCAGACTGGTAAATTGCTATAATAGAGGAGTGTAAAGTTCATGCCCTAGCGTGCCCATTATCCAAAACATATACCTCCCAATAAATCTTTGGCACTCATCAAAATCTGCACATGTCCTCATTTACGAATGGGATACTATTTACAACATTTCTGTTCAAAGGCTTTGTAAACGGTTTTAATGACATATGAAGAGTTATTTGCCAGTGTTACTAATTAAGAATGTATAAACCTCTGTTTTAGAGAAGCATAATCTGTTCGAAACTCTGTTAAGAATGACATGTTTTTGTGTGAATTCAACTGCTAACGCGTGCCAATAAAAGGCCCTAAAAAGATGTAAATGAACATTGACAGTCATTATCTCATTTGATTTTTTTTTCGCTCAACTAAAAAGCTGTGAAAACATACACATCGGCAGGGGCCATCTTGGAATGAGTTTAAAGTCATCACTAAATGTAGATGTAAGTGCCATTTACAGGTGGCCTCCTTGGATGAGCGTGCATTTACCATCTTCAAATGTGGTTTGTTTTATTTTAATAAATCCTGTTCAGTAGCAGGTGATGGGGAGCAGGGAGAGGAAGGGAGATAAAGAAAACAGTCCCTCTCAGGCACTGCAGAGCCATGTCTAATGTCAGTAGTGGAAGGCTACATCATCTATTCAGAACACTGTGAGACTGAAATGGTCCTCGGCAAGTAAACATAAGAAAGGGGATGAAAACCATTGAATCAGGAACTGGGAAGTGAGACAGACAACATCCAGTCACAAGCAAGGGGCTGACCAAACGTCCACTCTAAGTATATGTAATGTTTGGGAAAGAATAAGTCTTGGCCTAAAAATGAAGTAATCACTTTTCATTGGCTAATGTTGTTACTTCTTCTTTGTCCTCAGCTATTGGACGCTTCTAAAACCCTTCTTGGAATCTGCTGATAAGTTCTTCATGATGGGGCACAAGGTGATATACTACGTTTACACAGATCAACCAGACCAAGTCAAGTGCACCACAAGTCTTAATGATCGAGAGTGTAAGGTTTACAAAACTTCTTCATATGATTCCAAGGCAAGAGTTTTCATGAAGAGAATGGAAATTTTGCACCTGGACATCAAGTCGAAGAACATCGATGTGCAGTATTTAGTGTGTGCCGATGCTGACATTGTGTTTCACGATCACGTGGGTGTGGAAATTTTGAGTGACCTCGTTGCCACGTTACATCCTGGATTCTACAAAGCCAGTCGCAGTGACTTCACTTATGAGCGGCGCGCATATTCTCAAGCCTATATCCCAATCAATGAAGGAGATTTCTATTACCAAGCTAATTTCTTTGCAGGCAAAGTGCAGGAAATTTACAGTTTGACCAAAAGTTGCGACAAAGCCATTAAAATAGATGATTCCCATAGCATAATTGCAGTTTTCCATGATGAGAGCCATTTCAATAAGTATTTACTTCATCATAAACCTACAAAGATTCTTTCTCCAGAATATATCTGGAGCTGGACCATTAGCCGGGCATCAGAGATACAAAGCATAAGAGTTATTCATGGTGAAAAGAACATATAAAATGACATCTTTAACTTGCATTTTGCGTTGTACCAAAGCCCTGACCTTACTGAAGGAGTAAGAATTTTAAGGGGATTCAATATGACCTTAAAGCCCGCCTAAGCGGGCTATACCAGCCATTAAAGAACTGCTTCAGTGTTAAAGGCCTGAGCCGAAGGCGTTAATAGTTTTAAGACTATTAGAACTTTCTGCCCTACAGGGCAGAATGTTCTAATTAGTAAAACAAAGGCCTCATGGAGCCCGAGGGCTCCGAGAGTCCTTTGTTCACAGCAACAGCAGTGAAATTAAAAAAACATTGGAATGTTGCTCCGCGGGCTTCTACCAGCCAGTAGAAGTCTGGAGCACTCCATTGCCTTCAATAGAGGGCTCAAGCATTTCCGTCTGCATGAAGATCCAAAATAGAAATGCCATAATGTATTTTTAAGAAACAGAAGGCTGAAGTCTTCACCCACACTTTCTAGGACAATATCCTGCAGCAAACTTTAAACATCAGCCAACTTGGAGGGTTAATGATGGGGCACCTAAACATACTTTTTCTCACTTCCTTAACCAAGCCTAGTAGGGGGAACTAATCACGGTGGGCGGGGGCGGAGTATACAGCTGAACCCGGCCATTTAATGCCTGTGCAGCACAGGAGCGAGCATTTTTGGTATCGCTGCTGCCCTTGCTTTATTTTGCGTGGTTTTAAACAGTGTATTGTTTGAATTTGACTTGTCTTCTCTCCTCTTCTAATCGCACATGGGATTTTTCTATCTGTTTGTGTCGGCTGATGACGTCGGCCACACTTCCATAACAAAGCCCAGTAGGGGTAACCAATCACAGTGGGCGGGGGCGGGGGCGGAGTCTACAGCTCTACCCAGCCATTTAATGCCGGCTGCAGTGTGGGAGTGCTGACAGCGTGCCAAAGTCAAGCCCGTCTGTGCCTGTCCACGACTGTCTGGGACTAGGGGCTAGACACTATGCACAAAGTTTAACTTACTCAATGCCCGAACTAAAATAATGGTACTCCAACGATTACATATTTATTCCCACCACTCGTTCTAGAGTAGTCAATCTGGAGATCATGAAGTCTAGGGATTTTCTTTCTGAACTCAACCCGCTGTATCCCTCTGAAGACACTATCCATAGGCAGGGTAGTCGACTGAACTAACTATAACATATTTGAATACTTGGTTTTTGGTGAAACATGAAATATTTCATCTACTGGATTCTGCCAAACCAGGCATACTCCTCTTAACTGAAACAATGCTCTCCCATGAGTCCAATCCGGACATCCTTGCAGCACTTCCTAGTAACTATTACATTCTCCAGGCCAATTGGGCCTCAGGGAAACCTGGGGGAAGGGTTGCTGCCATAATTCATCAAAAGCTGAAGTTCACCATCCTCACCGCCTTAGACATCATCTCAGTACAAAGCTTAATTACCAAATTTTACTCCTCTCTTACCCCCTGATATGCGTGCTAATTTATAGGCCCCCTCACAATATGCCTCACTTTTCCCAATTCTTTGGGGAACAAATATTTCACCTAGTAATAACCCATGCTAAAATATTACTAATTGGCAACTTCAACTATTGGGCCAATGATGAGATGGGTGGCCCATGTTCATCAGAACTGACTGATTTACTTAACAGGCTGAACTCTGTCCAACATGTGACATCTCCCACTCATATGAAAGGACACATCCGTGATCACATCTGGAGCTCTAACCTTACGGTGTCCACCCTGACGGTCTCCCCATGCACCTGGTACGATCATTCCTTAATAAAGTTTTCCCTTAGTATTTGACTATATATAAACCCCTAGTTAAGGTGGGTCTAAAGGCAAGGAACTGGTACCGTACCAAAATTAACACCTTTTGTAATATGTTGGCAACCACTGTGCCCACAAAACAGTTTTTGGTTAATCAAAACAAAGAAAATATCAAATCATGGCTAGTGGCCGCTAGCAATATCCATGCCCCTCTCAGGAAAGTTAAAACGGTAAGGCACCATGACTCACAGATATGCTTCTCAGAAGACTTAAAACTTAAAAAACTAGCCCTGCGCCATACTGAACATATCTTGAGACGGAACTACTCTCCAGATAAGAAAGATATTAACCAAGCCCAACTTTAACAGCATTTAAAAAATCCATTCCATAAACCAAGGCCACTTACTTCTCTAACCTGAACTCAACAAATAACTCCAAAGATATATTTGCAATTGTTGCTGAGCTATCCAATCTGGATAGTGTCCCAGTAAAATTAGTCCCTACCCAGTCATTATGTAATTCTCTGAACACCTTTTTCATCGATAAAATCATTACCATTAAAGCCAGTATACCCGCAAATTCCTCTCCATTTGCCCAGCCACCTGCCTCCACGAACTCTAATTCTCTGTATGAGTTCCACATAATCAGCACAGAAGTTTTTCTGGACTTGCTGACCAAAGTTAAATCTGGTTCTCCCGCTAACAACTGCCCCCGCATATCCTGAGGGAATGCTTCCTATACATGTTCTGATCCTGCCCTCTCTCTACTAAATGATTCACTAATCCAGGGCTCTGTTCCCAGAGCCTTTAAAGAAGCAGACATAGTTCCATTTATCAAGAAAACAGGTGCAGATCCTCTTGTCCTTATGAACTATCGCCCCATCTCAGTGCTCCCCTTTTGGCTAAGGTGTTGGAAGCCCTTTTTGCCAACTGTCTTTGCTCTTTTATCGAAAAGTCCCAATTCCTTTACTCTCACCAAGCAGGTTTTCACCTGTCTCGCTCAACTGAGGCAGTAATTCTGACCGCACTAAACTAAATGAGGAAAGAAGCAGACAAGGACACACTCAGGCTTTGGTACTCCTTGACCTATCTTCTGCTTTTGACACGGTCGACCATGAACTTCTGGTGGACTGTGTCAGGGTTGCGAGGATCTAGGGATCTTCCCTCAAATGGCTCATGTCCTTTCTAGATGGTCGCTCCCAATGAGTTCGCCTTTCCCAATTCACGGCTCCCAAAGTTAAATTGACCTGCCGCGTACCTCAGGGATCTTCCCTGTCCCTGACCTTGTCCAAAATGTATCATCTCCCACTAGTTCAGTCTCTAGGTGAAAGAAATGTGTGCACTTTCAATTATGCAGATGATTTGCAATTGCTTTTTACCATCAGCAATACCTTTAACTCCATCTTGAATTTCCAGACAACCATGTTACATGTCGGTCCTTGATGAATAGTAACCACTTAAAAGACAACCAGACAAAACAATACTGATCTTAGTCGGGGGTACTAGAAATCCCTGGAACTCAAATTTCTGGCCCGCTGAGTTGGAAACACCAGCTCAACCCTTAACTTCAGCCAAGATTCTTGGTGTCACAATTGATAGCGACCTCTTTCTGAAGTCCCAAATCGAGACGGTAGTTTCCACCTGTTTTTTCCAGCTGCGGAAGCTCAGGAAATTAGTAGATTCCTTACTCCTGAAGTCCTTCTCCAGGTCTTTCTATCTTTGGTCATCCCTCACATTGATTCTGCGAACTCACTCTACTTCTGCCTCCTGGTGTACTTCACAAGAAGATTGCAGTTGGTGCAAAACCAGGCAGCTAGATTGATATATCATCAGCCAAGACGGCACCACATAACTCCTCATATCAGGAAGCTGCATTGGCTTCCAGTAATACAACGCTGTGCATTTAAGATCGGCTGCCTTATCTGTAAATCGCTTCGCAGCACTTGCCTGGAGTTTGTCTCTACCCTTATTCAGAGGTATGTTCCCACCTGGAACTTGAGTTCATCCCACCTTAACCTCCTGGCTAGCCCTACCTTTAAATGGAAGAGATTAGGTGGATTTAGATTTAGTGTTCTTGCCCCTTATTTCTGGACTTCTCTGCCCTCTAACATCAGCTCCACAACAATTTATCCTCAATTCAGGAGACTCCTAAAAACTTGGTTGTTCACCCAGGCATATGAATAAATTAACGAGCAGCAGGCTACCCCCTATATTTAGTGCAAGGAAGCCGTATAGTGTACACAAGCTTTAAAAATATTTGTAACATTTTCTAATTTTAATTCTGGTAGGTAAGTTTAAGGTAAGGCTATAGAAGTAAAACATTGCCAAATCCAATACGACTGGCTTGTTTTAGCCTGAAGTAAACAAGTGATCGATGAGATGCTTGAATTAATCTCAGCCATTGGTAATTACTTGAGCTACATCCCAGTCCATTGTTTTAAACCAGCAGCACATATTTTAGACAGCAGCACACATTCATACCACATATGTACATGCAGTTAAGCAGCAGGTGGATGTCAGTTGAATACTTTACTTCACAGATAAGGATGTCTTATATGTATTCAAATTCAAAATTACTAAAAAATAAAAACGCAATGATAATTAATTGAATTCTGCTTTAGTTTAATAATAATAATAATAGTTTAATCACATTTTAAAAATGTTTAAAAATGTTTTTTCATTGTTTTAAACTATCTACCCTTGAGCTCTAAGACAGAAATTACTACCCTTATGCACTAGCCAGTCCTAAGCCCTCAAAAACTCCTTAGTACCTAAGGCAATACCTATCCCTGAGCCCTAAAAGCTGTTTACTACCCTTAAGCACTACCCAGCTCTAAGCCTAAAAAATTCTCAACTACCCCTCTAAATACTTAAAAAATGTCATACATTGTAGCTAGTGTGCACTTTATTTGATTAATTACTTATTTTGTATTCACTGTAAATCATGTTTTCCTAATTTACTAAATTAAATGAAATATGAATTGTTTTTAATAATTTATGTAAATAACCTTAAGATTGTAAGTGTTTATCATATTAGCTGTACAAAATACTGTGAGGTAAATGCTGAAATCCTACGCTTGAAGTAAAATCTTCTGATACACTTAGCAGTAATGTAGCGTCCTGTGATGTAACAACTGCGTACTGTTTTATACATGCAGACATGTATATATAGGATGGATGCTTAAGTGGATTGATGACTGTGTAGGTGTATACACTGATGTAATGCTGGTTGTGTGGTTGTAAGTGCTTTCAATGAACAATCATTAAGAAGGCAAATGGAGTAATTGTATATTTGAAGAAGCAAGTATGGGGTGGCAGTTGGTGGAGACATATTTGGGCATTGGTAGCTGTACAAATGCTTGGGCATTGTAAATGTAAAATTATAAATGTACAAAAAAGCAGTGCCTTGCCAGTTGGAGAAGTTGATTTAATATAGTTTGAATCTTGCCCCATTTGTGATACTTTGGCCCAGACCTGGATTTTTGATCAAGAATATTCACTGCCTGTTAGGGTTTGGATAAGTATACATATATGAGTAAAGTTACACATCCAGAAAGCAAAGTAAATGCTCGCTAAAATGGGCATTTTCACCTGGCTCAAGGCCATCACAGGAAGTGGATTCATTTGGCAGAACTGTTGACAAGGGATGCTAAATTGGGGAAGCAGCCTTTACAATGCGGGCGTTACCATGCAGTACCATTACCACGCATTCTTACCTATGAGTGAGTCTTTACAATGCATGTCTTTTCCACGCAAAACTTTACCACATGCATGCCTTTGCAACAAAGATGTATGTATTGTGCATGTAAGTATACAGCCTTTATATATATATATACATATATATATATATTTATAGATAGATAGATAGATAGATAGATACACATACTGAAGAAAACAAAGGTTATAGTAATGTTTCACTGAATGCACTGGTTTCCTGAGCTCTGAGGGTTAAAGGATTACCGTGGATGTCAACAGGCGGCAGGCGAGAGGCATTTGGAATATTCTTAATTACAACTATGTGAAGAGACACATCAGTTGATCAAGGGCATGCAGGATTGTGGTTGCGCCCCTATTGCAACTCGGAACTGCTCCTGTGAGGGCGCAGGCTACCCACCCGTGGTAAGATAGCGATGGGGGACTGTTGGCGTATAATGGACTAATCTGATGACACTGTTGTTTCCTGATACTCGTCGACTTATGGCGAGAGTATGCATCTGATACAAATTGTTAACATCATTCCGGAAACACAACGCCTGTCGTCTGGACACTGTTGCATCAGTCATGCTAATATGGCAAAATTTAAAGACTGAGAATGTCATTGATTTGTCCAGTCCCTCCTCGAGTCCCTATGTTTTGTGTCCTCCAATGAGAGTACAGTTTTACCTATTTGAATAAACTTGAAATGTGATATGCTTTTTACTGCTATGAGTATGGATGAAGGCTAATTGCCGAAACACATTTGCTCTTTCAAAAATACATTTAATCACAGGCCCCATGATGCCTGTCCTACTTTGTTGTGGGAATCGATGGAAATATTTGTGAGTCCACTCTCACGAGCAGAGCACCCGCCTCAAGGTGTACGGAAGCAGTGGTGGAGCCATGCAATAATTCCGGGTTGGCCGGAACGCGTCGGTGAGACAGATTGGCTCTGTATCAATAACAAAAGACCACAGTACAATATTCCAGAGTGCGGCGTCCTTTGTGTTTAAAATTTAATTTGGCCATTGGTTCGGCCCAACGCCTGCACCCGCTGCTGTGCGCTCCAACTGGAACCACATTGAGGAAAAAAAAAAATAATATATATATATATATATATATATATATATTTTCACTGAAAAAAACCATAGGTTTCAGGGGCGTTATAGTTAGCTGGACTTTTCACTCGTACAAAACCATTGAAATTCCCCCGTTATTGTTAGTTCAGCTAACTATAACTCGCGCGCCCGCAATGCCCTGCTGATGACGTCACATATTACATCACTCATGACATGGTCAGTGACATCACTCATGACATCACTGATGACATCTCAAATGACATCACTGATGACATCATTGATGACATCATCCAGTGAATGTGTGTTTTTCTGAAAATTACATATGTTTTATATATGTATATCTCAAGGTCGATGGAAGAATAAATGGGTATATAAGTGTCTAAATGGATGATTTGTTTTTGAAAAATGTATTGTATAACTGACTGATTAAGTGTATCTTATTGAATACATGGCTTAGTGAGTAATGTTTAAATATGTAAATATCTGTATCAGTCTCTCACTTTGTGTATAAGTGGCTGCATGGGTTGGTGAGTAGCTACATGAGTGTCTATATAGGTTATTAGTTGGTTTTTTGAGTATCAATACGAGTGTCTGAGTGTCTGTATGGTTTGGTGGGGGGTATTACGTAGTGCATAGGTGCATGAATGAGTGACTCACTGTTTGTATTTGTTGAAGACAGCATGTGTGCAGGACTGTATGGGTGGATGAGTGTGTGCATGGGTGTGTTAGTGAGTGAATTACTGTCTCAATAGTGTCTTTATGAGTAACTACATATGTTTTAAACTAGTATATGTGACTATTGGTGTATATAAGTGAGTATATGTGAGAGTGAGAGATTGAAAGAGTTCCTGTATGAATAAGTATGTGTGTCTATAAGTGATTGTTTAAAAGACTAAGTATGTGTAGGTTTCTGTAGAAGTAAGTGGAGTGGTGTGTGTATAACTGTATATGCAAGTAAATGGATGTTTGATTCTTTATTAGCATGAGTGACTATGTGTGTGAGTAACTCTATGGATGAGTGGTGTTGTGTAACAGGATGTATAGGTGTATGAGTACATATGATGAGTGAGTACATGTATGAGTGACTGTATAGGACTGTTGGTGAATGAGTGGATGTGTATGTGGATCTTAGAATTACTGAATAGGTTGTTGTAACTGATATTGGTGTGTCCATTGTTTTGAAAATTTTAGTTTCTATTTTTGAATGTGTGTATCAAAGGTTATATTAGGGGGAGAGGAGGTCTGCCACTCTATCACAAGGATGATGTCATCAGTGATGTCATTTGAGATGTCATCAGTGATGTCATGAGTGATGTCACTGACCATGTCATGAGTGATGTAATATGTGACGTCATCAGCAGTGGATTGCGGGCGCGCAAGTTATAGTTAGCTGAACTAACTATAATGGGGGAATTTCAATGGTTTTGTACGAGTGAAAAGTCCAGCTAACTATAACGCCCCTGAAACCTATGGTTTTTTCAGTGAATTTCTAAGGTTTTTTAAATGCTAATTCCTAACTATAACGTGCCTGAAACCTATGGTTTTTTCAGTGAATTTCAAAGGTTTTTTAAATGCTAATTTCTAACTATGCCTACAGAGATAGGACATGCGAAGAAAGAAGAAAAAACGCACAGAAAGAAAAAAAAGAAATGCAGAAAGAAGCAACAGAAGTCCTCAAAGACGAAGAAAAGTGCAGGAAGAAGAATAACTTGCAGAAAGAACAAACAGAAGAGCAGAAAGAAGCCTTGTTGCAAAAACATCCTGTACCCTCAACTTTTTCAGACGGATACTGGTGGTAACTGAGTCTGACTAACCAGTCCTAGAGCCAGTGCTATGTTAAAAGACACTCAGAATACAGTGAAAACACCTACATACACTAGGGAACACTATGCGTTGGGGTCCCCCTGTGATCAGCATGACCTTCTCTGTAAGCCCCTAGTATGTAATAGGGCAGGTGATTAAAACTACCTCTTAAAATGCGCCACAGGGCGTGTTTGCACACGTCACCTCAGGCCCCGTCCCCTGACTTCCCCACTGTGTAAACACGCCCTGTGGGCGTTTTAAGTTGGGAGATTAAGTCCCCTTGAATCCTGAGGGTCCCTAGGGTCCAACTAGACCACTAGGTACCTCCAGTAAGCGCCACAGAGCTGCGTTGCAGAGAGATGTAAAAAGGGGCACGGCCTAGACCACCTCTCTGCAACGCAGCGCAGTGGCGCTTACTGGAAGCACCTGGTGGGCTAGTTAGCCCCCAGGGGCCCTCAGGATTGAAGGGGAATTATTTCCCCAACTTAAAACGCGCCACAGGGCTTGTTTGCACACGTTAACTCAGGCCCATCCCCTCCCTTCACCACTGTGTAAACACGCCCTGTGGCCGTTTTTAGTTGGGAGATTAAGTTCATTTGAATCCTGAGGGTCCCTAGGGTCCAACTAGCCCACTAGGTACCTCCAGTAAGCGCCAAAGAGCTGCATTGCAGAGAGGTGTAAAAAGTTGCACGGCCTGGACCACCTCTCTGCAAAGCAGCTCAGTGGCGCTTACTGGAAGCACCTGGTGGGCTAGTTAGCTCCCAGGGGCCCTCAGGATTGAAGGGGAATTATTTCCCCAACTTAAAATGTGCCGTAGGGTGTGTTTGCACATGTCACCTCAGGCCCCGTCCCCTCCCTTCCCCACTGTGTAAACACGCCCTGTGGCAGTTTTTTAAGTTGGGAGATTAAGTCCCCTTGAATCCTGAGGATCCCTAGGGGCAAAAATAGCCCACTAGGTACGTCCAGTAAGCACCATTGCAGAGAGGTGTAAAAAGGGGCATGGCGTGCACCACCTCTCTGCAACGCAGAGCAGTGGCACTTACTGGAAGCACCTGGTGGGCTAGTTGGCCCCCAGGGTCCCTCAGGATTGAAAGGGAATTATTTCCCCAACTTAAAACGTGCCACAGGGCGTGTTTGCACACGTCACCTCAGGCCCTGTCCCCTCCCTTCACCACTGTGTAAACGCGCCCTGTGGCCGTTCTAAGTTGAGAGATTAAGCCCCCTTGAATCCTAAGGGTCCCTAGGGTCAAACTAGCCCACTAGGTACCTCCAGTAAGCGCCACAGAGCTGCATTGCATAGAGGTGTAAAAAGGGGTGTGGCCTCAGAACACCTGTCTGCAACGCAGCTCCCTGGCGCATACTGGAGATACCTGTTGGGCTAGTTGGCCCTCAGGGACCCTCAGTATTGAAGGGGAATTAATTCCCCAACTTACAACTGGCCAGGGGGCGTGTTTGCAGAGTGCTGCTAAGGAGGGGACGTGGCCTCCCTTCTTTTTCTAATTTACTGGCCCTGGGGACCCCATCCCCCAGGGCCTGCACCCTAATTTATTTTGTTGAAAAAAAAATATTTGGCCCTCCCAAGGGTCATGGCCTTTTCTTTTTTTATTCTTTAGGAGGGGGCTGCGTTGCCCCCCTCCTCAGGCCACTTATGGCCCCGGGGACCCCATCCCCCGGGGCCGGCCTTTGTTTTTTATTATTTTAAAAAATATATATTTATAGAAACACCTAGGACATGCTGGACAAACCGTATGTACCTATCACCATGATGATTTGCCTGATATTCATTAAAAGGCGACTATGCATAGAATGAATCCACATGAAATGTATTTACACCGCTAGTGAAGCTCTGACGTGCCTGACGCCCTATCGTGCCTAATCCCGGCGCCCCCGCTGGTGGGTACTCTCCAAGTAGACACCCTTGTCATTTATTTATACAAACATGGGTAGCTATTGACGGGCACATTTAATATACACGCACACCAAGCCATTCAAAGGGGATTCGACAAAAATTCGACCAAACTATGCAAGAAACCCCCCTCACGGTGAATAAAATACACATCCACCGCCGGATGTGTAATACTTTTTATTTTACTCTCTGGAAAGGAGACAAACCTCACTTGAGAGTCACAGCGTGCTCCGGGCTGAGCCCAATGCTGTGTTACACCCACCAGTGCCCGCCGAGTGCCTCACACCTCTGTGTTGTATTCCACCAGCTAGTGCGTATGCTATGACACTCTCTAGCCCATGTGCACGGTAACACCACCCCGTGAATATGTCATGCCACACTTGCCTTCGCACGGGTTATATTGCCCCATCTAACATGCCTTCCTCGATGCCTATGTTATAACGCACAGCGCTATGCCATACATATTACAATCTGGGATCCATATCTTTGTCACAGTGCATATGCAACGTTACACTCCCCAGCACATATTTTATATTACAACTTTAGAGACTAGTTAGGTTACACAACACTGCCCTGTGCATATTACACTCCAAGGCGCATATCGCATAGCACGCGCTAGTGCCTGTGCTATCTTGCGCTCTCCAATGAATCTGTCATTGCGCACAATGTATTGCATATTATATTTCATCTTATATCACACTTTTTGGTGCATAGTTTATACCATATACTATATCTAGTTTTCATTTTCAATCGTGCTCTCAGGACTATGTTCTATATAACACTGCGTCCACCTACCCTTTTCACGGGCATTACATTTTGCGTTGGGGGGTGGAGGGTCAGGGGGTGTTTCTGCCAACTGAGCCCGGAGTCACAGTCACAAACGTCCTCTTCTTCCTGAATAAAAGTGAGATTATGCTGCATACTTGTTCATATTTTAAGTAGTTCGCACAGACACACATTTTGAAAACAATAAAGTTCCTCATACCCACCTTCTCTGAACAGTTAGCTTGCTGCCCCATCCACCTCCTCCCTTTCCTCTGTTGTCTGAATCCATGGACTAGCCTCCTCCCTCCTGCCATGCATTGTCTGCTGTGCTGCCACTGCCCTCCATTTAGCATGATGTACCAGTCCACTCCTCCTGCCCTCCATTGCCCAATTCTATGGCCCATCAATGACCTCCTGCTTAGCCACTGTGCTTAGCTTGCTGCCCCTATTCTCCTTCCCCCTGCCCTCAGATGTCTTTGTGCATGCCCCTGCTCCATCCTTTTTGCCCACCATGTTCCATGAACCTGCCACTCCTATCTACTCTGAGTGTTCTGTTGAGCTGCCACTACCCTCCCACCTGCCTAGCATTGTGAGATGACTGTAACCTCTCCCTGCCACCTCCACCCTGCCTGTCCATATGCTATGCCCCTATCCCCTTCCTCCTGTCCTCCATGGTCCATTTTACTGCCACACCCTTCTGCCCTTCCTGGTCTGTTGTGCTGCAACTGCTCCTCCTGCCTGCCCCGCGTGGTCTTTTGTGAGGCTCCTTCCCCTGAACTCTGTTGTCTCCTACCCCTCCCTTCTAACCTCCAAGATCCTTTGTGCATGCCCCCGCACCTCTCTTGCCTCTTTCTGCAGCTCACTCTCTACTTTCTGCACCTCTCCTGCCTCTTTCTGCACCTCTCTTGACTATTTCTGAAAATGTCTTCCTCTTTCTGCACCTCTCTTGCCTCTTTCTGGAGCTCACTCTCTTCTTTCTGCATCTCCCATGCCTCTTTCTGCAGCTCACTCCCTTCTATCAGCACCTCTCTTGCCTCTTTATGTACCTCTTTTGCCTCTTTCTGCACCTCTCTTGCCTCTTTCTGCACATCTCATGCCTCTTTCTGCACTACTCTTGGTTCTTTCTGCAGCTCACTCTCTTCTTTCTGTACCTCTCTTGTATCTTTCTGTACTTCTCTTGTATCTTTCTATACCTCTCTTGCCTCTTTCTGCACCTCTCCTGCCTCTTTCTGCACCTCTCTTGACTCTTTCTGAAAATGTCTTCCTCTTTCTGCACCTCTCTTGCCTCTTGATGCACCCGTCTTTGTACTTTTGGCTCTTCTCTTGCCTCTTTTTGCAGCTCTCTTGCTTCTTTCTGTGCCTTTCTTCCTCTTTCTGTACCACTCATGACTCTTTCTATACCTCTTACCTCTTTCTGCACCTCTATTTCCTCTTTCTGTACCTCTCTTGCCTCTTTCTGCAGCTCACTCTCTTCTTTCTGCACCTCTCTTGCCTCTTTCTACACCTATCTTCCCTCTCTCTGCAGCTCACTCTCTTCTTTCTGTGCCCCTCTTGCCTCTTTATGCACCTCTCTTGCTTCTTTGTGCACCTCTCTTGCCTCTTTCTGCACATCTCTTGCCTCTTTCTGCACCAGTATTGTCTCTTTCTATACCTCTCTTGCCTCTTTCTGCCACTCCCTTGCCTCTTTCTGCTACTCTCGTGACTCTTTCTTCACCTCTCTTGCCTCTATCTGCACCTCTCTTGGCTTTCTACTCCACTATTGCCTCTTTCTGTACCTCTCTTGCCTCTTTCTGTACTTCTCTTGCCTCTTTCTGCACCTCTCTTGCCTCTTTCTGCACCTCACTCTCTTCTTTCTGTACCTCTCTTGCTTGTTTCTGCACCTCTCTTGCTTCTTTCTGCACTTCTCTTGCTTCTTTCTGCACCGTTCTTCCTTTTTCTGCATCTTTCTTGCCTCTTCCTGCACTTCTCTTGCATCTTCCTGCACCTCTCGTGTCTCTTTCTGCACCATTCTTGCCTCTTTCTGCACCTCACTTGCCTCTTTCTGCGCCTTTCTTCCTCTTTCTGCATCTCACTCTCTTCTTTTTGCAACTCTCGTGGTTCTTTCTGTGCCTCTCTTGCTTCTTTCCATACTTCTCTTGCTTCTTTCTGCACCTCTCTTGCCTCTTTCATCACTTCACCTGCTTCTTTCTCTACCTTTCTTCCTCTTTTTGCACCTCTCTTGCTTTTTTCCACACTTTTCTTGCCTTTTTCTGTACTTCTCTTGCTTCTTTTGCACTTCTCTTGCTTCTTTCTGCACCTTTCTTTCTCTTTCTGCACATGTCTTACCTATCTAGGTGTAGTTAGAAATTAGCATTTACAAAAACTTAGAAATTCACTGAAAAAAACACAGGTTTCAGGGATGTTATAGTTTAAAATTAGACTTTAAAAAACCTTAGAAATTCACTGAAAAAATCACAGGTTTCAGGGACATTATAGACAAAAATTAGCATTTAAAAAACCTTAGAAAGTCACTGAAAAAACCATAGATTTCAGGGACGTTATAGTTAGAAAATAGCATTTAAAAAACCTTTGAAATTCACTGAAAAAACCATAGGTTACAGGGGCGTTCTAGTTAGAAATTAGCATTCAAAAAAACTTTGAAATTCAGTGAAAAAAAGATAGGTTTCAGGGACGTTATAGTTAGAAATGATCATTTAAAAAACCTTTGAACTTCAATGAAAAAATCATAGGTTTCAGGGACTTTATAGTTAGAAATTAGCCTTTAAAAAACCATAGAAATTCACTGAAAAAAACATAGGTTTCAGGGATGTTATAGTTAGTTGGACATTTTACTAGTACAAAACCAGAGAAATTCTCCCGTTATAGTTAGTTGAGCTAACTATAATTCGCGCCCCCGCAATGCACTGCTGATTACGTCACATATTACATCATTCATGACATGGTCAGTGACATCACTGATGACATCTCAAATGACATCACTGATGACATCATCCAGTGACTATGTGTTTCTGTAGAGTTTAAATATGTTTTATATATATATATATTTGTGGAGAGGTGTGGCTCACTAGGTAGAGGCAGCAGACCCGTAAGCAGAGAATCGGCCATGGACCAGGGTTCAATTCCCGACGCGGCAGGGTCGTGGACCAGGGTCAAAATGGACTTGATAATTCTCGCCTCGGTACCTACTCTAACCAGGAACACACTCCGCAATTCTGGGCATTAAGCTTGCCTCATCTCTACAACGGCCCCCCACAGACGCCGGGGATGCCTGGTTTCACCTTGGAGATACCCAGAAAGGGACCATCTCACAGGGATAGCCAGGACGGGTTCCCCAGCGGTCCACAGCGCCGGGACGCCCCCGTTGGTGGGCAGCTGTGCGCTTTACAAGCTTACAACAAATATATATATATATATATATGCATATATGTATTGTAGAATGACCCTGTGTATAAGTGTCTGAATGGATGATTTAGTAGGTGCGTGACTGACTGTATAAGTGAGTGATTAATCGTGCATTACTGAATGCATGGGTTAGTGACTAAACTGTGTGAATATCTGTATTAGTCTGTCAGTGTGTGTGTAGGCGGCTGCATGGGTTGGTGATTAGCTACATGAGTGTCTATATGGTTTATTGATTGGTTGCCTGAGTATCTGTATGAGTGCCTGAGTGTCTATGTGGGTGGGTGCAGGGTATGTAACTCTATGCATAGATGTGTGAGCAGGTGATTCACTGGGTGTATGGGTTCAAAAGTACATCTGTGAAGAGCTGTATGGGTGGGTGAGTGTGTGTATAGGTGTGTTGGTGAGTGAATGGATGTCTCAGTGGTACATGTGTGAGTAACTACATATGTGAAATGCAGTATATGTGAGTGTTGGAGTTTATAAATGACTGTGAGAGTGAGTGATTGTGAGAGTGGCGGTATGGATGAGTGTGTGCTTGTGCCAGTGATTGTAGAAGAGAGTAAGTATGTGTTAGTATCTGTATGAATAAGTGAAGTGGTCTGTGTATAACAGTGTAGGTGAATAAATGGGAGTGTGATTGATTCTTTGCATGGCTGACTAGGTGTGTGAGTAACTCTATGGGTGAGTGGTGGTGTGTGAGTGTCTGCATAGGTGTATGAGTGCATATGATAGTGGTGTATTGATGAGTGGCTCCATGTATGAGTAACTGTATGGATGAATGAGTGGACATTTGTGTAGACCTAGGAATCAGTGAGTGGGTATGTAGTAACTGTTATTGGTGTGTATATGGTTTTGAAAATAGTAGTCTGCAGTTTAGAGTGGGTGTATCAAAGGTTATATTAGGGTGTGAGGAGGTACATCAGATTATCACGTGGATGATGTCATCAGTGATGTCACTGACCATGTCATGAATGATGTAATATGTGATGTCATCAGCAGTGCATTGCAGGGGTGAAGGACTGGGTTTTTCTAAGACCCAGCGGTGCCAGGGAACAACACCTGAAACCTTCGTGGGTTACCTGTTCTGGCGTACCAAACACAGAGACACGGGACACTTCCAGCGACGTCAGAGATCAGCGTTTATTTTACTGCAGGGATACAGAGGTCACAAGAAGTACACAGCGTGTAGGTTCTCGGAGACTGCTTCAATTTGCAAAAGTGGATCGCTCCTTTTATACACGTTTTTCCCATAGAACAGTATGGTGAACAAAGATTACAACTCAGTTCCCACAATAAACTTCAAAAGGGTCGCGTTCATGTTTCAGGAGGCCGGAACATAATTACCACAGTATTGTCAGTTCCCAACTGTAAAAACATATCTTCTCTGTAATAAACACATTCCATCCTGCCCATAAACACATTAGGAGAAGGGACAAAAACAGATGCAAAGAAAGGACAAGGATGCACACCAGATTAAAGAAGAGTGTTAGGAGTAATAAAGGAAACTTGATAACGAGATCAAAGACCCCGTGTCTAATGCATGCATGACTGAAACAATAGACCGGCACGGCAAGATGAGCCTTGAGCGGGGCCATCTGCCTTCGTCGTGTCATTTCCCTCGTCATAAAAGTCATACTCAAAGGAACACGTGTCCCTCGTGTAAGCTTGAGAGTCCCAGGGTCACGAAGCGGACAAAAGTCCGTTTGCTGGCTACTTGAGGGCAAGAAACAAAATGGATGCCGTATCTAAAATGGAACCCGAGGGTTCAGATGAACAAACCCAAAAATAAGACGAACCATACGTGGTTGCGTAGCGAAACTGCGTACACCCACTATACTCGTCATTTGCGGTTCGTAGATACCCAACTCATCCATATTCGTCACCACTCAAAAGTGTTGTTCCGTCCCACACGGAACCTCAGACGCTCCTTTTGCCCTCATGTAGGCAAGCACTAGTCAAGATCAGAATCTACTTCAATATTCATCAGATCGTTCAGTTGCTGCTGGAACATCATTCTATTCATCAACGTCTCCTTGGTAACAGATGGTCGTCTCATACACGTTGTAGCACATAGGCCACATAAGGCAGGACCACACTGTACACAAAGACAACACGTGAACAGAAACGTTACAACAATCCCTACGATCATCAGAATCTTCCAACCCCAAGTTGACATCAGGCCCCAAAACCATCCTAGAAGCATCCAATTATCTTCGTCCACGTGTATGGACTCGGAAATCTTGTGCAACTTCGAGATGGCTTGGTAGACAGTTGGAGCATTGTCAGGAATAAAAATGCAACAACTCGAATGGATAACTTTACACACACCACCTCTATCTGCGAGAACAACATCTAGAACCATACGGTTCTGCAACGTCATGAGTCTATCCGCCTGAAGTTCAGCTGTGAGATTACCAAGGGCACTTGCAGTAATATTAGCAGTCGACTCTACTACACGTGTCAGTTGTCTTAGGTTCCTACTATTAACCATAGGTCCCCAAAACGGCAAGAAACCCTTAAAGAAGTCTCCTGCTTCTTGACCGGCAGTATCCTCTTTGCTAATAACGCCTCTCACAACTCTAGTTTTGTGATAATCTGAGGCGACAGTAAAAGTCGGTGGTAAAAGATTCGCAATATAACAGGTACCCGAAAAATCACGGGGTAACCATGTATATGCGCGTTCATAACATACAAAATAAGTGCCCTTAGCGGTCAGAAAAACAGGGGAAGAGAGCATCGGCAGAACATACGTGTCAGTGCAAGCACTGTTCCCAAGTTGTGCTCTCGGATTTTGACCCAAACCTTTCAAGCAGAAATTACCGAGGTGCGGTACAATCCATATTGGGGACGAGCTCTTAAGCTGTCTCTCACCCACTGACGTACTATACTCAGCCTCGCTCAGATCCTTATAAGCCTGTACCTCTTCACTTGGGATAAGCGATACATCAAAAACATCTCGATCTAAATCCGCTATTGCTATCGCCAAAGGTTTGTGATACGGCCCAGGACCAAAATTGGCAGAACGTGGCTCTCGACTGGGGTAGGAATCTAGTGCACTACGGAACATAGTTTGGAATGCTCGAGCCGAACCCTGGGAACTGTAAGGAAGGACCAAATATGGAATACCCCTATCCGTGGTATGTGGCATTAACCCACACACCCAACAATTGGTAGTGTTCATCACCAACTGATGCTGATGTAGAAGTTGAACGAAGGAGTTATTCATAAACTCCGCACGTCTAACCTGTTCATGTTGAGGCAGAGGATGAAAAGAATTTGGGGAAACAGTGGTGAGGGAGCTTAGTTTAGGAGAAAGGGTAGGTGAAACAGAAGGTAACAACAACTGTACTCCAAAATATACTCCACCCACCAATAACATAGATACGGTCAGGAACAGTAGGAACACCTGAAACAAAAAACATTTTGTACATACAACTCTTCTTAATTCTGATCTCTGCGCCGACATCCTTTCTACTTCCAACAGCTTAGAGAATGCCATCCTCTACAAACCGTCCGTGACGTACTTGACGCACTTCGTTCTGAGAAGCGATTATCAATCCCCAGGAGTTCCCAGGAATCGACAAAAGTAACCGACCTAGCGTCAGAAACCTGCTAAACAGAAAGGAGTACCCGCACGGCCCTACGGTGACCCGGATGGAGAGGTTTCCTCGAAAAGTTCAGATCACAAATCTCTTAGCCGCGGGACAGCACATAAAAACTCAAAAAGAAAGGATATAATTGTCCATAATGTTCATAACATCAAAAAGCAAATATACAACTAATTTTTATTAGTCCTTGAACGAAGAAAATATCGGCTTCTTCCAGGTCGAGTTTGCTCTACAAACAATTGTTCAGCTGGCACAACAGTGTTCGATGAAATGGACAACGAGTCAGACCTTGGGCTTTCTGCTACCGATAACTCCACAGGTGGGTTTGGCAGTGACAAATCATTCCCCACAGGTTGAGCGTCGCTAAACGGCACAAAGTGCAAAGGAGTCTCAGTTTCTGTTGCCGAAATCCCAGTCCTCACCCAACCATCCGTTGGAAAGGGGATCGGTACCTTCTTCGTGTGGCTGGCGTGTACCCAGTTCTTCCTGCCCTCCAGTCGAACCGCAGTCCTCGTTGTCAATAAGACTTGGAAGGGTCCTACAAATCTTGGCTCCAAGTTACGCTTCCGACCAAAATTTCGGGTAACAACCCAGTCCCCTGGCCGAAGCTGGTGTCCAGGACCCTCTGTCTGCGCCGGTAGAGCTTCAAAGACCTGTTGATGGATTAACCGTAGTTTAGTGGTCAAATCATGCAAGTAATCAATTAACATTGGATGCTCAAGACTATCAAAGGCCCTTGGTCTCGGGACCCCCCAAATATTCGCAGGGCGGGCGAACACAATCTCATATGGGCTAAGCCCTACTCGAGAGTGTACGGTCGCTCCGGTCGATAGGAGAGCCAGAGGCAAGGCATCAGGCCATGATAGACCAGTCGTAGCTTGAATCTTGGCGAGTTTCAGTTTCAGGGTACCATTGTACCCTTCAACCAAACCCGCTGCCTGAGGATAATTAGCACTATGGAATTTCTGACGAATTTCAAGGCCCTTACACACACTCTGCATTACACTTCCCACAAACTCACTCCCATTATCCGACCATACAATCCGTGGCATTCCGTACCGAGGAAAGTATTCCTTCAGCAGGATTTTTGCTGTGGACAGGGCAGTGTTATCCTTAAGAGGATAGGCCTCAATCCATCTGGAAAACGCACAAACCACAACCAAAACATACTTTAGGTTATTGCATCTCTCCATATGGATAAAGTCCAGCTGGATAACCTCAAAGGGACAAACAGGAGGAGCAAAATGACCAGGTGGAGTGGGGGTGCCCTTGCCAGGATTGCGCATCAAACACACCATACAATTCTTAACCACTCTCTCGGCACATTTAGCAATACCCTCATTTCTCCATACAGGGGACAAGAACCTACATATTCCTTTCGCACTGATATGTGACAACCCATGAGCCATCGTCACAACAGCTAATACATACGCATCTGGTAACATCCACCTCTGACATTCCGTCAGGTCAACCCAACATCCATGCATATCCAACTTTCCCGTACTTTCTTTCCACTTAGTCTTCTCAGCTTTAGTAGCTTCGTTCTGAATTGCTTTCACACTCTCAATAGTATTTTCACACATACCAGTCTCTGTCGGCCACCTTACTGAACTCGTGACATACATTCGGGTCGCAAGATCCTTAGCCGTTTCCTTAGCAATCTCATCCGCAAATGCATTACCACGACCGACATCGTCCGTCACTTTCCGATGTGCACTACATTTAACAATCGCCACTTGTTTAGGCAGTGTAAGTGCATCCAAAAGGTCATTCACGAGCTGTCCATGCTGGATCTTCGTACCATGCGATGTCATAAATCCTCTTTCTCTCCACAGTCTTCCAAAGTTATGCGCAACACCGAATGCATACTGACTGTCGGTAAACACATTCACTCGCTTTCCTTTAGACAAAACACACGCTCTTGTCAATGCGATCAACTCTGCAGCTTGTGCTGAATTCTGATTCAATCTCGCAGTTTCCACAACCGTGCTCAACGTCACTACAGCATACGCAGTCGTCACATCACCATTCGGCAATTTAAAGCACGAGCCATCCACATACAAAGTACCATCGGGATCTGTCAAGGGAGTGTTTTTCAGGTCCACACGACCTTTTGTTTCCTCCTCAGTTCGTAAATAACAATCATGTGGTGGCACATCATCTGATTCCATATTAATCGGCAACAATGTCGCTGGATTCAGTACATTACAACGTTTGATCTGTATATGACTTGCCAAAAGGGTCAACTCGTACCCAGACAACCTCGCACTCGTCAGATGTTGAGTCTTTGTCCGATTCAAGAGAGTATCAACTGCATGCGGAACCATCACCATGAGCATATTATCCATAACGAGACCTGCGGACTGTCGAATTGACGCCGCTGCTGCCGCTGTCGCCCTCAAGCAACTTGGCAACGCTCTAGCTACCGGGTCTAAGGTCGAGGAAAAATATGCACACGGGCGCTGCTTGTCGCCAAATTGTTGCGTTAAAACACTCAACGCACAACCTTCCCTCTCGTGAACGGATAATGTGAATGGCTTGCTGTAATCAGGAGTACCTAACACGGGAGCCGAACACAGCGCATCACGTAGTTCAGAAAAACTTTTCTGACATTCCTCCGTCCACGGCAAAGGAGTCGAAACATCCTTGCATGTGAGAGCTATCAATGGCTTCGCTAACAGTGAAAAATTCGGAATCCACTGTCTGCAGTATGACGTGATACCTATAAAGGCACGCACATCTCTCTGAGTTGTTGGCACAGTCATTCGAGCAATTGCTGCGATTCTTTCAGGGGTCAACCTTCTTCCCGCCTTTGACAATAAGTGACCTAAGTAGGTAACTTCTTGACAACAATATTGCAATTTAGAAGGTGACACTTTGTGGTGTAAGTCACAGAGATGCTGTAACAGTGACACAGTAGCAGTCTTGCAAATTTGTTCAGTATCTGCAGCTACCAACAGATCGTCGACGTACTGAATCAAAGCCGCACCAGTCGGCAGCACAAATGCATCTAGTTGACTTTTAAGAGCTTGGCTGTATATCGATGGGCTCTCACAATAGCCTTGAGGTGCGCGTTTGAACCGGAAACTGCGACCTCCTAACGAAAATCCGAACAAATCACGACTTTCCTCAGCAATCGGAATGCTAAAGAACGCATTCTTCAGATCGATTACCGAGAACCATGATGCAGAGGCTGGAATCAGAGTCAGTAAAGCTGTAATGTCTGGAACCACAGGAAACTGCGGGACAACAATTTTATTGACTTCCCGTAAGTCAATAACTAGACGGTACACGGGAGGCTTGGACGGATCAGTTCGTTTCAGAATAGGCAACACGGGACTATTACACACGTTACCTCGTGTCTCCTCGATAACATCTTTACCGATCAGATCATAAATGATCGCTAATAGTGCCCGTTCACCATCAAGGGAAATACGATACTGTGGTATGCGTGGTAAGCGCGCATCAACTTTCAATTGAACAACATAAGGTGGGATATCCAACAGGCCCACATCATTGGGACCTGTCGCCCACAAAGAAACCGGAAGAGAACACAATTCCGGTGGGAGCTTATCGATCGATAAATACATAGGGGAAATCACATGCTCACCCAACGTAAGCTCCACACCCGTAGGAGAGCAGTACAAAGTCGCATGTAACCTCTTCAACAAATCCAAACCCAAAAGATTCTCACCACAACCAGTAGTCAAAATCAAAGGAGCTTCTAACTCATGAGACCCAATCGTAAGGGGCAAGGGGCTAGAAACTGGATTGCTAACGGGGGCGCCAGAGAATCCAACGGAAACATTCGTTAAGCCAGACAAAGGCGCGCCAGGGAGTTTCGAATGCATAATGGAACTTTTTGCTGCACCAGTGTCCAACAGAAAAGGCTCAACGATGCCCAATGTAGCTACTTCAACATAAGGCCCTCTCTGATCAACCGGAACTGATACTTCTCCCTTCCTTCGTCTATGGCTGTCCTAGTAGATACCATCCGTATCAACATCATGCTCAACGTAATGGTCATCCACATGATACTGTGCAGATCTACCGGACGATGGTTCACGTCGATCGAAACAATTCTGCGAGTCTAAGGAAGTGGCAAAACGCTCGGCCTGATTCTGAGTAACTCCACGACCTCTACCACGTGAAGCTTGTTGAGGACCACCACGACCTCCTCGAGCTGACACACCATTATTCCTATCACGGAGAACCGGACAATTAAACTTCAAATGGCCCTCCCCTCGACAATACGCACATTGATTATATCCCAACACAAAACGAGGTGCGGGAGAGTCATTTCGCGTCTGCGATCTAGAGAACTGTGATTGCGATCGATTTGGCTGTTGCGAATCACTGAAATTTGAGCGCGGAGGATACGCTTGCTGCAATAAGACCTTGGTTTTAAGATCCTTTGTTTTCTTATCTGCACGTTCACTTTCCTCCTTTTCCCTATTTTCGTAATATTGGGCCGTAGCCAGTATTTGAGCAGTGGTAGAAACAGCCCATGAACTCTCAGAATTTTTCAACTTATTTCTAAGGTCGGGCAGCAGGTTCGATACAAACTTATCAACAAACAGCCGCTGACCACCCTCTGAGCCCATGTCCTGGCCACTATGATCGACAAATGCTTCCTCGAATCTCGTAAAGAAATCGGAAACGCTTTCATCCCTCTTTTGCTTGCACGCGGACAGCTTGTCCCAATTAACGCGCATCGCCGGCATAAGCGTTTTCATAAGGGTAATAATCCTCTGGGGCAACGCCACAATAAGCTGCTCAGGCTTAGCCCCACCGACTTGCTGAGCGTCTGCCGCTGTAAGGGCAGCCCAGTCACCGCCTAACTCGGCCGCGTGATTCTCGTGACGAATTTTCGCCCAAATCGGCTGAGGCACTACATTGCCAAACAACATATCAATATCAGCTAGATTCATAACAGTAGCATCCACCAATTGGGACAGCTCCTTATAATAACCTGCTGGATTTTTACGGGGATCAGGCAAAGTTTGCTTCACCTGTAAGACTTCCGATCGTTTCCAAGGGAGGTGTATCCACACTCTCTGAAAACAGCCTGGGACAGCAGGGTTAGCATTAGGATCACCTGGCATCCATACTGGGGGAACTTCCCGCATCGGATATTGACCAGGTTGTGCCATCCATGCTGCCGTCTCCTCCTTAAACAATGCTCGAGGTTGCACTGTACATCGAAATGATAACAGACGTTCTAGAGCTTCTCGAACCTTGTCACCTACAATCACACCAGTTGTGAACCGATGCTGGAGCTCAGAAACCTCAGACGGTACAGTATCTACCACATCATGATCCCACTCCTCCTTCAACGAGTTACACAATTCCTCAAACACGAATCGTTGAGTGGGCGCATTAAACTGAGAAAATGTGTCAAACACTACACGCGAAGGATATTTAACTGGATTACGAATCCATTTACGTGCCATTTTTACCAGCGATTCACGTTCTCTATCATCAGGAAGCTGGCTGCGCCTCTGAGCGACATCAGAAAGAGTCGAGCCGAGTATTGGCCCAAAAAGCGGAGAATAAAGAGAAGCAACAGCAGTCAGGAGACGACTACGAACAGAAGGAGAAGAGGAAGAAGATCCAGGCGCGGCGACAGTAGGGGTGGAGACAATAGAAGTAGACGCGGCACCAGGAGTAGCAGGAACAACAGACTGAGGAGGGACTTGAAAAGGCGCAGTAGGAAGAGAAGCCGGTAAAAGAGGAGGAACGATCTGTGGCACAAGGGGATTCGGGAGAGCGGGAGGAACAGCGGGCTGACCAGCAGCCGCCAAAACAGCAGGTGGAGGAAGAGGTAGAATCACGGGACCCAGAGTATCGGGAGCATAGGGAGGTGGTGATTTCAACAGATAAGACAATAGCGAATCCTCTACCGCTTCTTCTCCCGACTTATCAACGTTAGACGGAAGCACCGGATAACATTTATCCACCGCCATATGATGGAGTCGAGCACTAACTTCCTGCTCTTTCTCATCTTTGTCTCGCTGATACTGTTCAGCATCTTGCATCACCGCAATAACGCCTTCTCTTTTATTTTTCTTACTCTGCTTGATTTCTTTCTGCTTGGCCTCTTTCCGCCACAACCGGAAGGAATCAAACATGGCCGGCCTAGCCTTCTTTTTAAACAGTTTAGCTTCCAAATTATCTAAAACGGCAGTTTCGAAACTACCATGAGGTGGCCAACTAAGAACGCCATCATTTTTAGTGTAGCGGACCCAATATTCATTATACACGATAGGACCCACGCCATGGCGACTATAGAGCTCGTAAATTGGAGTTCCAACCGGAGGTATCGGACATGAATCCTCCAGCCGGGAATCCATTCTGCAACATTTGAGAAACCCAAACAAAGTACTACGGCTAGGCATCGCGCACACTAACCGAGTTTACAAACTTCAAGGGCTATCGAATTTATGATATCCTCGCAAAAAGTTTGCGAGACCCTCAGTTTTTGGCAATTGCAATCGTCAAATAAAACCCAACAACTAAGAACCACAAATGCTATGGTACCATGCAAACAACAAAGGAACACAGGGAGCGACCCACAAATACTTAACTGAAAGAACAATGGGGTCACCAGGAAGGCCCGTCTATCGTCTCGCCGTACAAAGGACTACGCCAGGCGCCAAAACCGGTCGACAGTCAGGGCATCAGTCCGTCGCAGCCGTCAGGAGGCGGGGATCTTCGCGGGAAAAGACGTCGGGCCACTTATTTCGACAACTGGATCGATGAAGCGGGGTGCACCTTCCCTCGGAGATTTCACACGAAGTTCCTCACGATCGTCGGGCTTTGGACCGGTACCGCTGATGTCGCCCTACGTTGGGCGCCAACTGAAGGACTGGGTTTTTCTAAGACCCAGCGGTGCCAGGGAACAACACCTGAAACCTTCGTGGGTTACCTGTTCTGGCGTACCAAACACAGAGACACGGGACACTTCCAGCGACGTCAGAGATCAGCGTTTATTTTACTGCAGGGATACAGAGGTCACAAGAAGTACACAGCGTGTAGGTTCTCGGAGACTGCTTCAATTTGCAAAAGTGGATCGCTCCTTTTATACACGTTTTTCCCATAGAACAGTATGGTGAACAAAGATTACAACTCAGTTCCCACAATAAACTTCAAAAGGGTCGCGTTCATGTTTCAGGAGGCCGGAACATAATTACCACAGTATTGTCAGTTCCCAACTGTAAAAACATATCTTCTCTGTAATAAACACATTCCATCCTGCCCATAAACACATTAGGAGAAGGGACAAAAACAGATGCAAAGAAAGGACAAGGATGCACACCAGATTAAAGAAGAGTGTTAGGAGTAATAAAGGAAACTTGATAACGAGATCAAAGACCCCGTGTCTAATGCATGCATGACTGAAACAATAGACCGGCACGGCAAGATGAGCCTTGAGCGGGGCCATCTGCCTTCGTCGTGTCATTTCCCTCGTCATAAAAGTCATACTCAAAGGAACACGTGTCCCTCGTGTAAGCTTGAGAGTCCCAGGGTCACGAAGCGGACAAAAGTCCGTTCGCTGGCTACTTGAGGGCAAGAAACAAAATGGATGCCGTATCTAAAATGGAACCCGAGGGTTCAGATGAACAAACCCAAAAATAAGACGAACCATACGTGGTTGCGTAGCGAAACTGCGTACACCCACTATACTCGTCATTTGCGGTTCGTAGATACCCAACTCATCCATATTCGTCACCACTCAAAAGTGTCGTTCCGTCCCACACGGAACCTCAGGGGCACGAGTTATAGTTAGCTCAACTAACTATAACAGGTGAATGTCTCTGGTTTTGTGCTAGTGAAATGTCCAACTAACTATAACGTCCCTGAAACCTATGTTTTTTTCAGTGATTATATATATATATATATTACCTACTGGCGGTCGCCAGTAGGTAGTTATACTTAGGACCTATTTTCCATAGGAAATCCGCAACATTCTATTCCCAATAAGTCTGGCGCCGGTTGACGAATCTTCGCAAAATGTTCCAAACTTTTGGCCATTTCTGGTCCGCTCCTATCCTGAAAGTTTAGGGGTGATTCGTCAAGCAGGAGCCGAGAAAAAAGGGGGGTCCCAAAACGCATTTTCTCCATGCATTTTCCCATAGGACCCTTTGACGCAGCTACAGCCCGAACTGCTGAACGGAATTACACCAAATTTGGCAAAAAGGTAGTCCTCAGTTCAGACTCGTGCCTTTTGCTTAAATGGTGTAAATCCGTTCAGTACTTCCTGAGAAAATTAGAGTTAAAAGTACATATATTTCTATGGCCTCGGAGGATCCGCGCACCCGATGCGCACCCTGAGCGCACCCTCTGGGATCCGTGCGCGCACCCTCCCGATCACGCGCTGAATGCTAATTGGCTGTCAAGTGTCTGTCAACATTCGAAACCAGGAACTGTTGGCAGCCATTTTGTGCCTCGGTAGAAGCGAGGCTGAGGAACTTAGGGAAATAAGTGTGTGAAAGATGTAAAGGGGGCAGGGTAGAAATACTCTGACCCTCTAGTGTTGCTTAGGGGGTCCCAGAAGGACCCTCCAGGGCCCCCCTTTTTTTTTTTTTAAACAGCAAAATGCGCGCAGGGTGCTCTGATCCGGCCATAAAAAAAAAAATAGAAGCACGGGCTTTCGCGCTTCCTTAATAATTAGCCCCCGGGGTGCCAAATCCCGGGGCAAAATGCGTAAACAATTAAAGGGGGGCCCAGGGGAGCCTGCCAGCCCCAGGGACCACTACCCCCTGGGGCTAGAAAATAAATAGGGTGGGGGGGCTTTACGGCCCCCCCAAGCCCCAGGGACCACCACCCCGGGGTTTAAGTTATTGAGGGAGGGGGCTGCGTGGCCCCCCTCCTAGAGCCTTCGAGGGCCATGGATACCGCCACCCCCCAGGGCCGGCTCCTACAGTGTCCTGGGGTGCCCACCCCCAGGACACTGTTGTTTGCTATGAGAGGGCGGGAGTCTCCCGCCCTCCCATAGCAAACTTCGTTTGGATTTTGAAAGAGAGAGCAGGGAAACCTGCGCTCTCTTTCAAAATCCAAACCATATTGCTTTTCCACACGGGGAGCTGCATGTCAACAGCTCCCCATGTGGAAAAGCCATGCCGGCTCCCGAAGGACGCGGGGAGCCGGCTGGGACTGTGGGGCGTTGGGGCTCCCCCCACGGTCCCTAACGTGTTTTTATAAACCCCGGGGGATGGGGTCCCCGGGGATGATAAAAATTAGTGATAGGGGCTAGTTTTTTTTTTTACCGTGAAATTAGGAGTCGCGCATCCTAACGCGTTGGGTGCACGATTTCTCTCGCGTAGGGTGCGCGACTCCAAGGAAAAAAAACTGACATTTTTGGGAGATAAATATCAAGCTTAAGTGTTTTGTTCTTGAGTAGCTCTAAAAAGAGCCATTGTGTTCATTGAGAGTTTTTGATACTTATAAGTAAGTACCTATACAGAGTCTAAAGTTGTTGAGGAAGACTCTGTTTCCTTCATCAGTAAAGTGTACTCCATCTCTCCTATACATCTCTTGCATATGAAAGCGCAGATTGTTATTGTAAATAGACCCCATTCTATAGTCTCGGAGAAAAGCAGAAACAGATCTATTCACATGTTTCCTAGCTTTCTCAGTCTGTGGACAAAAATGATTGGACCAGTTCCATTTCTGCCTTAGGCATATGTTAGAATACACAAAGGCAATTTTTGGGAAAAAGTGAAATCAATTCTGCAAAGGAGTCCTTCATAAGCATTTCCAGACCTACCCCAGTCAAAGTGCCTAGGTCATTGTCACCACAGTGCACTATTATGAGGTCAGGGTGTTGGAGATGCATAAAGGATTTTACCAATGGCATCAATTGGTGCCACTTTAACCCTCTCTGTCCAATCCATTTAATGTCTACATTTGGCAAACCTAGGTCTTTGTGAATGCCTTTTTTTCTGCATACCTTTGGCTCCAGAAAATATAGCTGTGTCCCACAATCCTCACTCTAAGCATCTTGAAGGGAGGTCTGGATGCACTCAGATGGTCTCTGTAAATGAAATGGCAGTTTGAAAAGTAAGATTTTTCTAAAATGGTGGTTAAGATGCAGTTTTGAAAAAAAAAAGGAATCATTGGGTGTTTGACAACCTTCTAACCTGAAAACTAGGGGGCATGTTTCTGTTTTTTAAACGCATGATTCTTATTGGTTAACAAAAACTGATTGAAAGGAACATTATATTTGATAAGCTGATATGTTGAAAAGTCAAGCACACTTGCTGTTTTGATTAGCAACATTTTGTGCTGAACTTGTGACCTGTGTGCTCAGTTAAGTGTTCCATGACCTGTTTCTTTGGTAACAGGCAGAAGGCAGATTGGGGGGTAGGGTTCAAATTTATGTCATTTGGAAAGGGTTGAAATGTTTAACCAATAGAAATGTGTGTTAGCTTTTGAATTAATGTGGGAAGGAATGTGATTTGATGTTTACATGTATATGTGTGCAAAAAGAGAGGGAAACTTTGCCATTCTTTGGTTTTGCTGACAGGTGCACAGTGCAGAGATTCTGTATAAGAAAATCTGGTGTGTGACTGACATACTTTTTAGTCTACAAAACAACTTGAAAGATGAGTTATTTAATTGTGAGGGGATGTATGTGGTCTATTTTGATTTTAATCAGACTAATGTATTTCTCCTCCTAAAGTGCAGGGAGTACTTTTTTGGTCTACAATCTTATTGTCAGTGTGTGTGCATGTAGAAACCATTCTGTGATAAGCATTTGTGTTTTTCATGTGTTTGCAGACAGATAACTGTGCTGTTTTTATGTTTTGGTAGAATTAGAAACCAGTCATTGTTTATGTATTTGCAAATTGAGTCATGTTTCTACACTAAAATGTAGTACTCCTTCTAGATTAGGAAATGTGTTTTGGTACAGTGCAAAGGATAGTGTTGTTTGTCTAGAATCACACTGTGAGTCTGTGTGCATTCAGGAATCATTTTGAGAGAAACATTTTGGTACTAGTGTGTAGTAGAAGATTTTCTGCAATGTGTGCAGTCATCTTACATCTTGTAGACTAATAAATGTATTTTGTACAAGCGATAGTTTGCTGTCTACAATCACATTGTGAGTCTGTGTGCATTTGGGCAATTATTGTGAGAAAAGCATTTGGTAACATCATGTATTTGCTTGCAGATTACTGCTTTAAAATTTGGTTTGTTGTCAAGTTTGAGTAGCATTAGAGGTAAGGGTGGGCGTAGTGGGCGTAGTGGGTCTACGTGAAGCAGCACGTAGTGTGCCCAAATCTACGCACACTACGCGCTTCGCGTAGCCCCACTACGTGCCACCCACCTCCCGCCCGCCCTTCTTTTAAATAATATAAGCAATGAAAAATAAATTAAAGTAAGTCGACTTACCCGTAAGCGCGGCGTCTCCGGGGCTCCCTCTTTCTGTTTCTAATTTCTTCTGGCAAATGCGCATGCGCGGACGCCCGCGCATGCGCATTTCTTGCGAGAAATGCGCATGCGCGGGTGTCCGCGCATGCGCATTTGCCAGAAGAAATTAGAAACAGAAAGAGGGAGCCCCGGAGACGCCGCGCTTACGGGTAAGTCGACTTACTTTAATTTATTTTTCAATGCTTATATTATTAAAAGGAGGGTAGGCGGGAGGTGGGTGGCGGGTGGCAAGCAGCTACGCTTCGCCCTCGGCGTGTGCGTAGCGCTGCCCTGCTTCGCCTACTTCGGAAAGTGCGAAGCAGGCAGCGCTACGTACACTACGTGGGCGAAGCGTAGTGCTACGCCCGGGGTTAATTAGAGGCCAATCATTGCTTATGCAATTGCAAAATAAGTCAGGCTTTCACTGTAGTGTGCAGTATTGAAATATGTAGAATGTGTGCAGTCATCTTACCCCTTCCAGAGTAGTGAATGACTTTTGGTAAACTCCTAGAGATAGTGTTGCTTGTCTAGAATCACACTGTGAGTCTGTGCGCATTTGGGTAAGCATTGTGAGAGAAGCATTTGGTAACATTGTGTGTTTGCTGACAGATAACTGTTTTAAAACCTGTCATGTTGTCAGGTTTTAGTAGCATAAGAAGCCAGTCTTTGCTTATGCATTGATAAAAAGGAGTCAGGCTTTGACACTAAAGTACAGTACTGAAATATGTAGATTGTGTGCAGTCCCCTTACTCCTTCCAGAGTAGTGAATATGTTTTGGTAAAGTCCAAGGGATAGTGTTGCTTGTCTAGAATCACACTGTGAGTCTGTGTGCATTTGGTAACCATTGTGAGAGAAGCAATTGGTAACATTGTGTATTTGCTGACAGATAACTGTTTTAAAACTTGTCATGTTGTCAAGTTTTAGTAGCATTAGAAGCCAGTCATTGCTTATGCATTCATAAAATGAGTCAGGCTTTGACACTAAAGTGCAGTACTGAAATATGTAGATTGTGTGCAGTCCCCTTACCCATTCCACAGTAGTGAATGAGTTTTGGTAAACGCCTAGGGATAGTGTTGCTTGTCTAGAATCACACTGTGAGTCTGTGTAAGCATTTGGTAACATCGTGTATTTGCTGAGAGATAACTGTTTTAAAACCTGTCATGTTTTCAAGTTTTTGTAGCATTAGAAGCCAGTCTTTGCTTATGCATTGATAAAATGAGTCAGGGTTTGACACTAAAAGACAGTACTGAAATATGTAGATTGTGTGCAGTCCCTTTACTCCTTCCAAAGTAGTGAATGTGTTTTGGTAAAGTCCAAGGGATAGTGTTGCTTGTCTAGAATCACACTGTGAGTCTGTGTGCATTTGGCCAACCATTGTGAGAGAAGCATTTGGTTATATCGTGTATTTGCTGACAGATAACTGTTTTAAAACCTGTCATGTTGTCAAGTTTTAGTAGTATTAGAAGCCAGTTATTGCTGATGCATTCATAAAATGAGTCAGGCTTTGGCACTAAAGTGCAGTACTGAAATATGTAGATTGTGTGCAGTCCCCTTACCCCTTCCAGAGTACTGAATGAGTTTTGATAAAGTCCAAGGGATAGTGTTGCTTGTCTAGAATCACACTGTGAGTCTGTGTGCGTTTGGCTAAACCATTGTGAGAGAAGCATTTGGTAACATCGTGTATTTGCTGACAGATAACTGTTTTAAAACCCGTCATATTGTCAAGTTTTAGTAGCATTGGAAGCCAGTCTTTGCTTATGCATTGATAAAATGAGTCAGGATTTGACAATAAAGTACAGTACTGAAATATGTAGATTGTGTGCAATCCCCTTACTCCTTCCAGAGTAGTGAATGTGTTTTGGTAAAGTCCAAGGGATAGTGTTGCTTGTCTAGAATCACACTGTGAGAGAAGCATTTGGGTAGTTCATATTTTTGCATACCCATAACTGCTTAAAAACCTTTCCTGTTCTCAAGTTTTGGTAGAATTAGAAGGCAGTCATTGCTTATGTATTCACCCAGGAACTCTCCTTGCAGTACTCTAATTATTCAGTTAATATCCAAGTAGTAATGGAGGGAGGCAGGCCTTAGCACATGGATTGATTCAAAGGCCTATACACTATGCATGCAGTTCTCTAACCACCTACACACTTGTCTTTCACAGGTTCAATTCCCCAGTCAGTATCCATACAGTTCCAGCAAACACCCTGTCACTCCCCTTATAGTTCTCCAGTGACTCATTCAGCATCATGCAGTAATCCATTTACTGTGCCAAAACCTAAACACTTATAAATTCACCCAGGAACTCTCCGTGCAATACTGTATACATTTAGTTAATATGCAAGTAGTAATGGAGTTAGGCAGGCCTTAGCATATGGATTGATTCATATGCGTATGCACTATGCATGGAGCCCTCTAACCACCTACACGATTCTCTTTCAGACCTTCAATTTCCCAGCAGTATCTATAAACTCCAGTAAACACTCTTTCAGTCCACTTGCACACCTCTAGTGACTCATCTGGCACTATGTAGTAATCTATTCACTGCACCAAAACACAAAACTTAAAAAGATTAACCCAGGCACTCTCCTTGCAGTACTGTCATGATTCAGTCAGTACCCAGGTAATCATGCAGTGTCCGAGGTCTTAGCTCATGGACTGTTTAAACCTCTATCCACTATGCATGTAGGCCTCTAGTCACCTACACACTTGTCTTTCACTTCTTCAATTAACTAGTCAGTATCTATATACTTCAATAAACACCCTGTCACTAATCGTGCACTCCTCCAGTGACTGATCCAGTATCATGTACTAATCTATTCACTGTGCCAAAACTCAAAAACTTAACAGTTTCACCCAGGCAGTCTCCTAGCAGTAGTTTAATGATTCAGTCAGTACCCAGGTACTCATGCAGTGAACCATGCATCACCACATGGACTGCTTCAAAGGACTATCCAGTATGCATGCAGGCTTCTAACCTACTATACACTTGTCTTTAACAGCTTGAATTCCCCAGTCAGTATCCATGTACTTCCAGCAAACACCCTGTCACTCCTCTAGCACTCTTCCAGTGACTTATTCAGCACCATGTAGTAATGCATTCACTGCGCCAAAACTGAAACATTTATAAATTCACCCAGGCACTCTTCTTGCAATAGTCTAATCATTCAGTCAGTACCCAAGTACTAATGGAGTGAGGCAGGCCTTAGCACATGGATTGATTCAAACGCGTTTCCACTATGCATGGAGGCCTCTAACTACCAACACAATTGTCTTTCAGACCTTCAATTTCCCAGTCAGTATCTATAAACTCCAATAAACACCCTGTCACTCCAATTGCACACCTCCACTGACTCATTTGGCACTATGTACTAATCTATTCACTGCGCCAAAACCCAAAAACGTAAAAAGATTCACCCAGGCACTCTCCGTGCAGTACTCTAATGATTCAGTCAGTACCCAGGTAGTTATGCAGTGATCCAGGTGTTAGTCCATGGACTGTGTCAAACGTCTATCCACTATGCATGCAGGTCTCTAGCCACCTACACACTTGTCTTTCACTCCTTCAATTCCCCAGTCAGTATTCATACAGTTCCAGCAAACACCCTGTCACTCCCCTTATAGTTCTCCAGTGACTCATTCAGCACCATGTAGTAATGTATTTACTGCGCCAAAAAATAAATACTTAGAAATTCATCCAGGCACTCTCCTTGCAATACTCAAAACATTCAGTCAGTACCCAAGTACTATTGGAGTGAGGCAGGCCTTAGCACATGGATTGATTCAAACGCCTATCCACTATGCATGTAGGTCTCTAATCACCTACACACTTGTCTTTCACACCATCAATATCCCAGTCAGTATCCATGCAGTTCTTGCAAACACCCTGTCACTCCCTTTGCATTTCTCCAGTGATTTTTGCAGTAACATGAAGTAATCCATTAACTGTGCCAAAAAACAAACATTAATAAATTTATGCTGGCACTCTCCTTGCAATACTCTAAACATTCAGTCAGTACCCAAGTACTAATGGAGTGAGGCAGGCCTTAGCACATGGATTGATTCAAACGCCTATCCACTATGCATGTAGGCCTCTAACCACGCACACAATTGTCTTTCACACCTTCAATTCGCCAGTCAGTATGCATGCACTTCCAGCAGACACCCTGTCAATCCCCTTACTCTCTTCTAGTGACTCATCCGGCACCATGTAGTAATCTTTACTGCACAAAAACCCAAACCCTTAAAAGTTTCATTCAGGTACTATCCTTGCATGACTCTAATGTTTCAGTCAGTAGTCATGTACTCATGCAGTGAAGCATGCCTTTTGACAAGGACTGTTTGAAGTAACTATCCACTATGTATATAGTGGTCTAACCAGTTTTACACTTGTGCATCAGGCCTACTTTTCCACAGTTACCAGGCATTCACTCTAGCAAACACACTGTGACTGCTGTTGCAAACCCATAGTGAGTCTTTTAGTAGCATGTAGTGATCTATTCATTGAAGTAAAATTCAAACAACTGTGATTTCACTCAGTGTCTCTCCTTATAGTAGTGTAATCATTCAGTCAGTTAGCATGTAGTCTTTCAGTGAGGCAGGCTTTAGGGCATGAACTGCTTCAAAGTAGCATGCACTATGCATGTAGTGTTTTAACCATCGCCACACTTGTGCTTCAGGGCTATAATTTCTTAGTCAGTATTTATATAAAATGTGTTTGTATAGTAATAGAAAAGTATAAATTTTAAAGTTATTAATATACATTTGTGATTAGTTTTTACAGATACTGTTTTTCACCATTAAAATAGAGAAATCATGCCAGAAAAAAAAGAAAAAGAAAAAAACAGAGAAAGGAGTTACTTGAAGAAAAATTAACCACAAGTTTGAATGAACAACATAATGTGGCTAAAAAGAAAAAATCTTCTGGTAAGATTACAAAGCAATTTATTAAAAATGTTTGCAGGACCAGCCTGAATGTACAGAATGCTGAAACCTCTGAGAATGCTTCAAATAGAAAAAATATTCAAAATAATAGGAAAAGCAAAAAATCAAATGGACAGTCAAAGGAGATGAAGTATGGTAAAAGAAGGCAAAATCAGTATAAGGAAATACGCAAAAAAATATTTTACAAGAGAGTAGTATATAATTTGCTGAAAGATGTGAAGAAATATAAAAAGAGAGCTCTATTTTATAAAAAGAAGAAGCATATTGAAAACATTGTTGAAAAGGCTTTTGAAGTAAAAAGGAAACTATTCATTTTAGTATTAAACAGAATTCGATCACTAGATAAACCAATCCATTTAATGAAGGTCAAAAGTAGGAGGAAAAGAGTAATTAATAGAACACATTTTTGTGATTTTTTTTGGGAGAATGGAAACAGTTTAAGTTCAGAGCCTTTTTTTAATGAAGAGATTTATTTACAGAGCAATAATTTATTGCATGCAGTTGACACCGGTCGTCGAGGTTATGAGGTTAGAGATGGTTGTCCAATTGACAAAGAGAAAATGGTTGAAAGAAATGCAGAAGAAGTGATAGCTGATGAGGTTCTAGGGAGACGTCCTAAACACCCTGTATACACTTGGGATTGCAGTAGTATTTGTAGTGTACGACAAGAATCTATTGATAAATTATGTAGTTTCTTATGAGCACATAGTAAAAAAAAGTGTTAAACAAAAGATTAAGGTGTTGCAAGGACTAGACCCTTGCAGAGTGAGAAAAAATACTGGTTTGCAAGGTCATTCTCTGGTTTGTCAATCAATCAATCAAAACATTTATAGAGCGCGCTACTCACCCTTGAGGGTCTCAAGGCGCTAAGGGGAGGGGTGCTTTCATTGCTCGAATAGCCAGGCCTTGAGGTGTTTCCTGTAGGTGAGGTGGTCCTGGGTCCTTCGTAGGTGTGTGGGGAGTGAGTTCCAGGTCTTGGCGGCCAGGTAGGAGAACGATCTTCCTCCGGCGGTGGTTCTGCAGATCCGTGGGATGGCGGTGAGGGCAAGGCCGGCTGATCGGAGCTGGCGGGTGGGAATGTAGAACAAGAGGCGGTTGTTGAGGTATTCGGGTCCTTTGTCGTGGAGCGCTTTGTGTGCGTGGGTGAGGAGCCTGAATGTGATCCTCTTGCTGATGGGGAGCCAGTGCAGGTTTCTCAGGTGGGCGGATATGTGGCTGTGGCTGGGGATGTTGAGGATGAGTCGGGCGGAAGCGTTCTGTATGCGCTGGAGTCGTTTCTGAAGTTTGGCTGTGGTTCCTGCGTAGAGGGCGTTTCTGTAGTCCAGTCGGATGGTGACGAGGGCCTGGGTGACGGTTTTTCTGGTTGTGGTGGGGATCCATTGGAAGATTTTTCAGAGCATGCGTAGGGTGTTGAAGCAGGATGATGAGACGGCGTTGACTTGCTTGGTCATCGAGAGAGAGGAGTCCAGGATGAATCCCAGGTTACGTGCATGGTCAGTGGGAGTAGGTGCAGAGCCCAGTGCTGTGGGCCACCAGGAGCGGAGGGGGAATGTCCGAGGATGAGGATCTCTGTCTTGTCTGAGTTCAGCTTCAGGCGACTGAGCTTCATCCATTCTGCGACGTCTTTCATTCCTTCCTGGAGGTTGGTTTTGGCGGTGGCTGGGTCCTTGGTGAGGGAGAGTATCAGTTGGGTGTCGTCGGCGTAGGAGATGATGTTGATGTTGTGTTTGCGTGCGATGGTGGCGAGGGGGCTCATGTAGATATTGAAGAGTGTTGGGCTGAGCGAGGAGCCTTGGGGTACGCCGCAGATGATCTTGGTGGCCGTTGAGCGGAAGGGAGGGAGGCCGACTCTCTGGGTTCTGTCGGAGAGGAAGGAGGTGATCCATTCCAGGGCCTTTCCTTGGATCCCGGTGTGGAAGAGGCGGGTTATCAGGGTGCGGTGGCAGACGGTGTCAAAAGCTGCCGAGAGGTCTAGGAGAATGAGGGCGGTTGTTTTTCCATTGTCCATCAGGGTCCTGATGTCGTCGGTGGCTGCGATGAGGGCGGTCTCGGTGCTGTGGTTGGCTCGAAATCTGGACTGTGATGTGTTGAGTGAGTTGTTTGTCTCGAGGAAAGCAGTCAGCTGTATTGGCGTTTTTCTCGATGACTTTAGCCGGGAAGGGAAGAAGAGAGATGGGGCGGAAGTTCTTGAGGTCTTTGGGGTCCGCTGTGTTTTTTTTTAGAAGGGCGTTGATTTCGGCATGTTTCCAGCTTTCAGGGAAGGTGGCTGACGAGAAGGAGTTGTTTATGATGTTCTGGAGGTGGGGTGTGATGATGTTGTCGGCTTTGTTGAAGATGTGATGGGGGCATGGGTCCGAGGGGGATCCGGAGTGGATGGTGTTCATAACATGCGTGGTGTCTTCAGTACTGATGGGGGTCCAAGTGCTGATGGTGGTGGTGGGGGTCGTTGGTTCGGTGGCTGGAGGCGGAGAATGGGGTCCGAAGCTGTTGTGTATATCTGTGATCTTACGGTGGAAGAATGTGGCGCTGGGGTTGGAGAGCTCTTTGACGATGCTGAAGAGTTCCTTGCTGTTGTGGGTGTTGATGTCTAGTCGCTCTTTGAATGATGACCTTTTGGTGGTGCGGATCAGCTGGTGGTGTGTGTGGGTGGCGTTTTTGAGGGCTGTCATGTTTCCTGTGGTCCGATCGTGGCGCCAGGTTCTTTCGAGGGTCCGGCAGGATTTCTTTGATTCTTTGAGGGCGTCTGTGAACCATGAGGTTTTTCTGTTGTCGGTCTTGCCTGAGGGGTTCTTCAGTGGAGCGAGGTCGTCGGCGCAGTTAGTGATCCATTGAGCGAGGTTGTTGGCTGCGTTGTTGGGGTCAGAGGTGATGAGAGGAGCTGGTCTGTGGTGATTTTGCTCCAGCATCTGCGGGGGATTTGTTGTGTGCGGCGGAGGGGTGTATTCTTTTTGAAGGTGAAGTGGATGCATCTGTGGTCGGTCCAGTGTAGTTCTGTGGAGTGGCTGAAGGCGACGTGGTTGCTGGCGGAGAAGATGGGGTCGAGCGCGTGGCCGGCGAGGTGGGTGGCTGTGTCCACCAGTTGCCTGAGTCCGAGGTTGGCCAGGTTGTTGAGCAGGGTGGTGTTGTTGTCGTTGTTTTTCTCCAGGTGGAAGTTCAGGTCCCCTAGGAGAATGTATTCTGGTGAGGCTAGGGCTTACAGGCTGATGAAGTCGGCGATGGTTTCACTGAATTGAGTGCGTGGGCCTGGGGGTCTGTAGATGATTATTCCTCTTAGGGTGGTCTTGGGGTCGGTGTGAATTTGGAAATGTAGGTGTTCGGCGGCGGAGAGTGTGTCTTCGGCGTTGGTCGTGATGTTGATGGAGTTTTTGTAGATGATGGCGATTCCTCCTCCGGTTTGGTTGGTGCGGTCCTTTCGGGTGTTCTTGTAACCGTCCGGGATGGCTATGGCGATGTCTGGGGCTGAGGATGCGTTCATCCAGGTCTCTGTGAGAAAGGCGACTACTGGTGCCGTTGAGTCGAGGAGGTCCCAGAGTTCGACGGCGTGCTTGTGGACGGAGCGTGTGTTGAGTAGGATGCACTTGAGGGTGTTGTTGCTGATGTTAGGTCCGGTGGGCGGTGTGCAGGTTCGGAGGCAGGTGAATCTGCAGGTGAGGCAGGTGAAGGGTCCGTGTGTGCGCTTCGGGGTGGCTCGGTAGCAGGCCGGTGGTCGTCCGGTGTTGAGTGCGTTGAGGGCGGCGGTGTCGTATTTCAGTCGGGTTCCTTGGTTCCGGCGGGGGCCAGGGGTTCTGGCCCTGGGCGCGGTCCAGGCGCGGACGGGCACAGACGGGCTTGCCTTAGGCGGGCCTTCGGCGCGCCAGCTGTGCGCCCGCTGCGCGCAGCCGCGCAGCGGCCTGCATTATGGAGGGGTCCAGGGAGGGAGGAGCAGCTGGGAGGGGGAGCGGGGACCAATCGGGGGTCAGGGGGCGGTACAGCAGGGGACGCGGCGGCGGGAACAGAGGAGCAACAGCGGGGGGGAAAACTACAGTGGGACGGGCACAAGTCACGAAAGGGAAAAACAATAAATACAACAGACGCAGCAGGGCACAGAACGCAAAAGGAAATACAATAAATCAGTACAATCAGCAGTAGATACAGTAAAGAGATAGAAGGAAGCAAAGCTTACAATCACTGGACCACCAGGGATCGAACTGGCGGCAGCAGCAGCGAGGCACAGGGGCACAAGGACAGAGCACTAGCAGGGTGTGCTAGCGCGGTGGGGGGGCGACCTGGCCTGAAAACAGGGTCAAGGGTCGCTCCCTTAGCGTGCAGCGGCCTGCATTATGTAGGGGTCGAGGGAGGGAGGAGCAGCTGGGAGGGGGAGCGGGGACCAATCGGGGGTCACGGGCGGGGCCGCAGGGGATGCGGCGGCAGGAACGAAGGAGCAACGCGGGGGGAAAACTACAGTGGGACGGGCACAGGACACGAAAGGGAAATACAATAAATACAACAGACGCAGCAGGGCACAGAACGCAAAAGGAAATACAATAAATCAGTACAATCAGCAGTAGATACAGTAAAGAGATAAAAGGATGCAAAGCTTACGATCACTGGGCCACCAGGGATCGAACCGGCGGCAGCAACAGTGAGGCACAGGGGCACAAGGACACAGCACTAGCAGGGTGTGCTAGCGCAGTGGGGGGGCGACCTGGCCTGAAAACAGGGTCAAGGGTCGCTTGTCTTTCTAGGAAAGTTTGTCAAAGTGTTTTTCACCATTTCAGGATGTTGGCAGTACATCATACTCAAATGTGGAAGTTAGTGAGACGATTGTATTATGCAAACAGTCCAGCACTAAAGTTAAATGAGTTGAACAGTGCTCTTTTGCGTGGGTCAGTATCAGATGTGAAGAAGGTTTGTGATGATATTGAGTTTTGTTACTTTGGTCCTCAGCAAGAGAGTGCAGAAACTGACACATTAGCAGAACAAAATGTTGAAGACAATGTAGAACCTGCGATTACAAAAAATTTTGAAGATCAAATCACAAAGTTTAAGGTAATTTCAGGTGAAAGACCAAATGTTTCTTGTATTTGTTGTCGGTGAAGTCACTATAAAAATCAGACTAGGAGTGTCAATCTGTATTTAAAAATCGAAACAGAAAATAATGATAAGTGGAAGGAATTTGCAACTTATTTGTTGGTAGAGGATTGTTCTGATTTGGGATCTGAGCAGGGTATTTGCAAATATTGTTATAACAAATTAGATGAGAATAAAATACCTGCTAGAGCTATTCCTAATAATCTAGAGTTGGTTGCTATTCCTCCAGAGCTGATAGATTTAAATACGTATGAGTCTATTCTCATTCAATGTGTGCACCCGTTTCAGGCTATTGTTCGTATGGAGCCTAAAACAGGTAAATTACCTCCATCAGAGTTACAGAGAGGATTGAAAGGAAGAGTTGTGTATTTACCGTTAGATTTAAAGAAAAACATTGAAACTATTGGTGTAGACCATGCAGAAAATTAACTACTAGTCCTTCTAGTAAATGGTGTTCCTACTAAGAATAAGAAAATCTGGCAAGAGTTAGTGGATGTTAGAAAAGTGCAAAAGGCATCTTTGTATCTGATAAAAAATAATGAGTACTATAGAAATGTGTTTGTAGGAGAAGAAGAAATAGATTTAGCAGAAGATACTGAAACATAGAGGGGCCGATTCCGATGGCCGGTCGGACAGCTGTCCGTAGCCTTACCGTGCGACGACATGTACCCGGAGCCGGTCCGCCCTGTAGAGTAAGTACGATGCGCATAACTGTCAAAAACTAAGCCTGGGCAGAACACTACGCTACGCTTGCGTAGTTTGCGAAGTTCGCGCTACTTCGCACTACGCGAATTGCACGTAGCACAGTGCGAACACGCGTAGCATAGTGTTGCGTAGTGCTGCGGTCATTTTTTGCTTGCTCGCGGTCCTCAACGTCAAGTTGGCGACCGTGAGCAAGCAAAATGACATCCCGGCGAGACTTTTTCCTTGTTCACGATCAGCAACATCAAGTTGGCGATCGCGAGCATGGAAAATAAACCTCCCGGCGAGATTCCCAACGCGAGGTGGTCAGGTTTCTCATTGCGAGTGGTCGCGTATGCTCACGACCGCTCGCGATGAGAAACTACCAGTTCGCGTTGAGAAAGCTGCCGCTCGAGTAAAAATCTACTCGAGCAGCAGAAAACTACAGCTCGCACTGTGCAAGATGCCATTTTCGATGATTGCACAGTGCCGGTTGCTTGTCCGCACTGTGCAATCATTGAAAACGACATCTGGCACAGTGCGAACAAGGTACTACGCAGTTCGCGAAGTGCTACGCGTAGCTTGCGTAATGCAAACTGCACTTTGCGTACGCCCAGGGTCACCAAAAACACGGCCAACACGTAGGCTGTGAATCAAGCCCCATTCTCCGTCCGAGCCGTAACTCCTAAAGATGAACCGAGTTGCCCGGAAGCAGTATTCATAGCAGTTTCCGGCATGACAAGTATGATGCGTACTTCCTACGCGCCGGACGGGTTGTCACGCACGGGACGTCACAGCATCCGGAAAACAAGCATATCAGCTACGATTCGCGCCACAAATCATTACACGGCTACGAGATGGACCAGCTTGCAGTGGGTACGAGACTTAGCAACAAGCAGCGTGTACGACACGAACACATCATGAATCCCATCGCGCAGGTCATACCAGTACTCTACATCTATGACCGGCTCAGGGACCGGAGCCGATGGCGCAGGTGGTAAGTCAGACACCTACAACACAAACAAACGACACATACCCACAAAATAGCATACACACACAGGGGATCCACATCCTGGCCACAAACAACAGCCCACCATAGGGGTTGCATGGCCAGCACCACTAACACCCCCACCCATAGTGGATCTGTTGCCCGTCACTACTGTCACCCACACCCATATGGCTGATGTTGCCCATCACCCCTGCCACCCCCAGCCAGCCACCCCCACCCATAGTGGATCTGTTGCTCATCACTACTGCCACCCCAAGTCACAGGGGACCTGTTGCCCATCACCCCTGCCACCCCCACTCACAGGAGACCTGTTGCCCATCACCCCTGCCACCCCCACTCACAGGGGACCTGTTGCCCATCACCCCTGCCACGCCCACCCACAGTACTTATGTTGCCCATCACCCCTGTCACCCCCAGCCATAGGGCTTATGTTGACCCTCACTCCTGCCACCCCTACTCACAGGGGACCTGTTTCCCATCAACCCTGGCATCCCCAGCCATTGGGCTTATGTTGCCCATCACCCCTGCCACCTCCACTCACAGGGGACCTGTTGCCCATCACTACTGCCACCCACATTCACAGGGGACCTGTTGCCCATCACCCCTGCCACCCCCACTCACAGGGGACCTGTTGCCCATCACCCCTGCCACCCCCACCCATAGTACTTATGTTGCCCATCACCCCTGTCACCCCCAGCCATAGGGCTTATGTTGACCATCACCCCTGCCACCCCCAGCCATAGGGCTTATGTTGACCATCACCCCTGCCACCCCCACTCACAGGGGACCTGTTGCCCATCACCCCTGGCTCCCCCAGCCATAGGGCTTATGTTGCCCATCACTACAGCCACCCCACTCACAGGGGACCTGTTGCTCATCACTACTGCCACCCACACTCAGAGGGGACCTGTTGCCCATCAAACCTGCCAGCCCCAGCCATAGGGTTTATATTGCCCATCACCCCTGCCACCCCCACTCACAGGGGACCTGTTGCCCATCACCCCTGGCACCCCAGCCATAGGGCTTATGTTGCCCATCACCACAGCCACCCCCACCCATAGTGGACCTGTTGTGCATCACTACTGCCACCCACACCCATAGTGGACATGTTGCCCATCACTACTGCCATCCACACTCACAGGGGACCTGTTGCCCATCACCCCTGGCACCCCAGCCATAGGGCTTATGTTGACCATCACTACAGCCACCCCACTCACAGGGGACCTGTTGCTCATCACTACTGCCACCCACACTCAGAGGGGACCTGTTGCCTATCACTCCTGCCACCCCCAGCCATAGGGTTTATGTTGACCATCACCCCTGCCACCCCCACTCACAGGGGACCTGTTGCCCATCACCCCTGCCACCCCAGCCATAGGATGGGTGATACACCACACATCCAGCATACTCCAAGGCAAGCAACACCATAGCACTGTGGCAATGTAAAAAGAACACCCCCTCACTGTGTAGAACAGAAGTTAAGTGGGGGCTCACAAAATGCAGCAGATGTGGAGCATTGTGGTGATGGGGACCAAACCCCCCTCATCACAGTGACCAAAAGGTAAGTGTCATCATGGTCAAAGCTGCAAATAACAAACAGCATGTATGATCCCTGCTCCCAACACATCAAACACTTATGGGGCAAACTAGTGGTTGTGTTCCATACACACAGAGATGTGGTGAGGCTAACAGTGCTGTGAAAACATAACACACTCTCGGCCATGTGCAGGCAAGCACCACACATGGGGGCTGACAATGCATACAGCGTACAATGACACAACAGCAGAAGTGACCATCACCATCTACATCTATGACCGGCTCAGGGACCGGAGCCGATGGCGCAGGTGGTAAGTCAGACACCTACAACACAAACAAACGACACATACCCGCAAAATAGCACACACACACAGGGGATCCACATCCTGGCCACAAACAACAGCCCACCATAGGGGTTGCATGGCCAGCACCACTAACACCCCCACACATAGTGGATCTGTTGCCCATCACTACTGCCACCCACACCCATATGGACTATGTTGCCCATCACCCCTGCCACCCCCATCCATAGGGCTTATGTTGCCCATCACCCCTGCCACCCCCACTCACAAGGGACATGTTGCCCATCACCCCTGGCACCCCCAGCCATAGGGCTTATGTTGCTCATCACTACAGCCATCCCAACCCATAGGGGACCTGTTGCCCATCACCCCTGGCTCCCCCAGCCATAGGGCTTATGTTGCCCATCACTACAGCCACCCCCACTCACAGGGGACCTGTTGCTCATCACTACTGCCACCCACACTCAGAGGGGACCTGTTGCCCATCAAACCTGCCAGCCCCAGCCATAGGGTTTATGTTGCCCATCACCCCTGCCACCCCCACTCACAGGGGACCTGTTGCCCATCACCCCTGGCACCCCAGCCATAGGGCTTATGTTGCCCATCACTACAGCCACCCCCACCCATAGTGGACCTGTTGTGCATCACTACTGCCACCCACACCCATAGTGGACCTGTTGCCCATCACTACTGCCACCCACACTCACAGGGGACCTGTTGCCCATCACTCCTGCCACCCCCAGCCATAGGGCTTATGTTGCTCATCACCCCTGCCACCCCCAGCCATAGGATGGGTGATACACAACACATCCAGCATACTCCAACATCAGGTATGTCCGCCAAATACATCCCTCATAACATCATGACAACACTGTGTAGTCTGTGACAAATACCCACAACAGTGATTATGGCTACGAGCATACAATGTAAGTAACAGCACATGTGTGACCAACACATGAGTGTGACACACCCAAGGCAAGCATCACCATAGCACTGTGGCAATGTAAAAAGAACACCCCGTCACTGTGTTGAACAGAAGTTAAGTGGGGGCTCACAAAATGCAGCAGATGTGGAGCATTGTGGTGATGGGGACCAAACCCCCCTCATCACAGTGACCAAAAGGTAAGTGTCATCATGGTCAAAGCTGCAAATAACAAACAGCATGTATGATCCCTGCTCCCAACACATCAAACACTTATGGGGCAAACTTGTGGTTGTGTTCCATACACACAGAGATGTGGTGAGGCTAACAGTGCTGTGAAAACATAACACCCTCTCGGCCATGTGCAGGCAAGCACCACACATGGGGGCTGACAATGCATACAGCGTACAATGACACAACAGCAGAAGTGACCATCACCATCTGCATCTATGACCGGCTCAGGGACCGGAGCCGATGGCGCAGGTGGTAAGTCAGACACCTACAACACAAACAAACGACACATACCCGCAAAATAGCACACACACACAGGGGATCCACATCCTGGCCACAAACAACAGCCCACCATAGGGGTTGCATGGCCAGCACCACTAACACCCCCACCCATAGTGGATCTGTTGCCCATCACTACTGCCACCCACACCCATATGGACTATGTTGCCCATCACCCCTGCCACCCCCAGCCATAGGGCTTATGTTGCCCATCACCCCTGCCACCCCCACTCACAGGGGACATGTTGCCCATCACCCCTGGCACCCCCAGCCATAGGGCTTATGTTGCCCATCACTACAGCAATCCCATCCCATAGGGGACCCGTTCCCCATCACTACTGCCACCCACACCCAAAGGGCCTATGTTGCCCATTACTGCAGCCACCCCCACCCATAGTGGACCTGTTGCCCATCACTACTGTCACACACACCCATAGTGGACCTGTTGCCCATCAATACTGCCACCCACACCCATATGGCTGCTGTTGCCCATCACCCCTGCCACCCCCAGCCAGCCACCCCCACCCATAGTGGATCTGTTGCTCATCACTACTGCCACCCCAACTCACAGGGGACCTGTTGCCCATCACCCCTGCCACCCCCACTCACAGGAGACCTGTTGCCCATCACCCCTGCCACCCCCACCCATAGTACTTATGTTGCCCATCACCCCTGTCACCCCCAGCCATAGGGCTTATGTTGACCATCACCCCTGCCACCCCCACTCACAGGGGACCTGTTGCCCATCACCCCTGTCACCCCCAGCCATAGGGCTTATGTTGCCCATCACTACAGCCACCCCCACTCACAGGGGACCTGTTGCCCATCACTACTGCCACCCACACTCACAGGGGACCTGTTGCCCATCACCCCTGCCACCCCCAGCCATAGGGCTTATGTTGCCCATCACCCCTGCCACCCCCACTCACAGGTGACCTGTTGCCCATCACCCCTGGCACCCCCAGCCATAGGGCTTATGTTGCCCATCACTACAGCCATGCCCACCCATAGTGGACCTGTTGCCCATCACTACTGCCACCCACACCCATAGTGGACCAGTTGCCCATCACTACTGCCACCCCCACTCACAGTGGTTCTGTTGCCCATCACCCCTGCCACCCCCACCCATAGTGCTTATGTTGCCCATCACCCCTGCCACCCCCAGCCATAGGGCTTATGTTGACCATCACCCCTGCCACCCCCACTCACAGGGGACCTGTTGCCCATCACCCCTGGCTCCCCCAGCCATAGGGCTTATGTTGCCCATCACTACAGCCACCCCCACTCACAGGGGACCTGTTGCTCATCACTACTGCCACCCACACTCAGAGGGGACCTGTTGCCCATCAAACCTGCCACCCCCAGCCATAGGGCTTATGTTGCCCATCACCCCTGCCACCCCCACTCACAGGGGACCTGTTGCCCATCACCCCTGGCACCCCAGCCATAGGGCTTATGTTGCCCATCACTACAGCCACCCCCACCCATAGTGGACCTGTTGTGCATCACTACTGCCACCCACACCCATAGTGGACCTGTTGCCCATCACTACTGCCACCCACACTCACAGGGGACCTGTTGCCTATCACTCCTGCCACCCCCAGCCATAGGGTTTATGTTGACCATCACCCCTGCCACCCCCACTCACAGGGGACCTGTTGCCCATCACCCCTGAAACCCGCAGCCATAGGATGGGTGATACACCACACATCCAGCATACTCCAAGGCAAGCAACACCATAGCACTGTGGCAATGTAAAAAGAACACCCCCTCACTGTGTAGAACAGAAGTTAAGTGGGGGCTCACAAAATGCAGCAGATGTGGAGCATTGTGGTGATGGGGACCAAACCCCCCTCATCACAGTGACCAAAAGGTAAGTGTCATCATGGTCAAAGCTGCAAATAACAAACAGCATGTATGATCCCTGCTCCCAACACATCAAACACTTATGGGGCAAACTAGTGGTTGTGTCCCATACACACAGAGATGTGGTGAGGCTAACAGTGCTGTGAAAACATAACACACTCTCGGCCATGTGCAGGCAAGCACCACACATGGGGGCTGACAATGCATACAGCGTACAATGACACAACAGCAGAAGTGACCATCACCAAGCATGCACACATCTCGAAAATAGACACACCAATCAAAACAACATGTGTAGACTGTAGGTGTCAGCTCACAAACTCACATTCTATGCCAGCAATGGCACCCAACAACCAGGATGAATGTGCACAATGTTGTGAAATGACTCACAGGGACAGCATGCAAAATCACAGAAACAGCATCCAGACAAAGGCTCACAACAGCAATACCAATGCACTGGTGCAGATGCACAAACAGGCAAACTCCCACTGCACATCAGACACAACATGTGTGTGTGTGTGTCACAGTATCCCCAGGCAACTACACAACACATGAGGGGGGCTGAACCACAGTGACACAGATGTGGACACAGTGCCATACAAAAGTAAACCATCATTGGGACACCCTCAGTGGGCAATCAGGCATTGGGAGATGAGAGGGAGGACAACAGACACATGTGACACAAGCTGGAATGAACACCAACTGACACAGCAAGAGACTGACACACAACACCACTACCCCCAGGGATCAGACATTGGGGTGACACAAGCATGCATGACACCTCTATTGTGATGACAAAGGCAGATGTCGTACAAACTGGGAAACCCAGACATGTGTCCTGTGCCACAAACGTACATCACATCACACAAATCACTCAGCATGGCCCCTCATCCATGGACAAACGGGAGCTAGGGGAGCATCCATGCAAACATTCACATCAGTCCACCCTCAACACCACACACCCTGAACTGCAACAATGTGGTGAACACCCTAAATATCGATTCCAAAATATCGACTGCTCAGAATATCGAAGTTAAAATATGGAGTGGACAGAATATCGAATTATCAAAATATACATAGGTCAGAATATCGAAATTGGGGTACAAAATATCGATTTCCATAATATAGAATTTAAAAATATAGAATTCCATAATATCGAATTTTAAAATATAGATTACCATAATATCGAATTTAAAAATAGAGATATCTATATTATCGAATTTTTTTTAGTGTTATGTATGGTAGTATATGTGTTAAAATTATGTATTATTTTTGTAATGTATGTTTTATTTATTTAAACTAATGAATGTCATGTAATTTAATTTTTGCGTAATTTAATTCCGTAGCGGGTGGTGGGTTTATAGGGGAATAGGATGGGAAGTAATTTAATTATGGTTAATTAAATATTAATTATATTTATATGTTCTGATAATTAATTGTTTGATAATTAATTATTAATGTGTAATTATTTTTTATTAATTGGTAATTAATTTATATTAATTGATTAATTGATAATTATGTTAATTGTATTTTTTATTATTAGGAGGGGGTTGTGGGTTTGTAGGGGAATTGGGTGGGAAGTAATTTAATTGTAATGAAGTAAATAATTTTTTATTTATTTATGTGTATTGATAATTAACTGATAATTAATTATTATTTGGTAATTAATTTGTATTGATGGGTAAATAATTTGTATGAATTGCTAATTAATTTTTAATAATTGAAAAATTATTTTATTAATTGATTAATTGATAATAATGTTAATTGTATCTTTCATTATTGGGAGTGGGTTGTGGGTTTATAGGGGAATTGGGTGGGAAGTAAATTAATTGTAATAAAGTAACTATTAATTATTTTATTTATGTGTATTGATAATTGATAATTAATTATTAATTGGTAATTAATTTGTATTAATTGGTAATTAATTTTTATTAATTGCTAATTAATATTTTTCAATGGTAATTAATTGTTATTAATTGGTGATTATTTTTAATTAACTTTTTATTGGTATTGATAATTAATGTAATCTTATTTTAAATTTAAATAATTACTTTCCCTACTTTTGCACTCTCAGGAGTGGGAATAGTAATTTTTACCCTCCTGCTATCCAACACTTTCCCTACTGTTACACTCTTTGGAGTGGGAATAGTAATTTTTACCCCTACACTATCCATCATTTTCCCTACTGTTGCATTCACTGGAGTGGGAATAGTAATTTGTACCCCTACGCTATCCAACGCTTTCCCTACTGTTGCACTCATTGTAGTGGGAATAGTAATTTTTCCCTTCCCGCTATCCAACGCTTTCCCTACTGTTGCACTCTCTGGAGTGGGAATAGTACATTTTATCCTCCCGCTATCCAACGCTTTCTCTACTGTTGCACTCTATGGAGTGGGAATAGTAATTGTTACCCCTACACTATCCAACGCTTTCCCTACTGTTGCCGTCATTTGAGTGTGAATAGTCATTTTTCTCTTCCTGCTATCCAATGCTTTCTGTACTGTTGCACTCTCTGGAGTGGGAATAGTAATTTTTACCCCCTACGCTATCCAATGCTTTCCCTATTGTTGGAGTCACTGGAATGGGAATAGTAATTTTTCCCTTCCCGCTATCCAACTATTTCCCTACTGTTGCACTCTCTGGAGTGGGAATAGTAATTTTAACTCTTCCGCTATCCAATGCTTTCCCTACTGTTGCATTCTTTGGAGTGGGAATAGCAATTTTTACCCCCACGCTATCCAACGTTTTCCCTACTGTTGCACTCACTGGAGTGGGAATAGTAATTTTTACCCCTACGCTATCCAACGCTTTCCCTACTGTTGCACTCACTGGAGTGGCAAAAGTAATTTTTCCATTCCCGCTATCCAACGCTTTCCCTACTGTTGCACTCTCTGGAGTGGGAATAATAATTTTTACCCTCCCGCTATCCAACGCTTTCCCTACTGTTGCACTATCTGGAGTGGGAATAGTCATTTTTACCCCTATGCTATCCAACGCTTTCCCTACTGTAGTACTCACTGGAGTGGGAATAGTAATTTTTACCCCTATGCTATCCAACGTTTTCCCTACTGTTGCACTCACTGGAGTGGGAATAGTAATTTCTACGCTCTCACTATCCATCAAAATCTCTACTTTTTTTACAATACTTTTATGTTTACATTTTAAGCTATTTTATATTATATTATGTATGTTTTATTTAATTGTTTTTAATATTTAATTACTTTTATATTTTTTTTAATACATTTAAAAAATTCGATATTTTAGCTAACTATATTTTAACATTCTATTTTTTGGAATCAATATTTTAGTACTTACCTGTTTGTAGATAGGGAGTCGATATTCTGTCCTTCTATATTTTGGTGTCGATATTTTGGGCATTCTATATTATGTCCCTCGATATTTAGTCACTGAACCCAACAATGTGTATCTGTGAAGCCCACATGGACAGGTGACATTGCACATGCACCTATGACAAACACAGGAATGTTGGGATGAACTAAGGTGCACAGACACATCACACAAGGACAGTTTACAACCCTGGGGAATGACAGACATACTGCACAGTATGCGGTACATGGCCATGACCTCAAAGCTCATGTAACCTTCAGAATCCCTGCCACAGTCCCAGGACAATACAGATGCCAAGGAGAAACACAAGGCACACATGCTGACACCTGCCAGTATCGCAGCCGTGAACCCGACAAGTGGGAGCAGTCACACACACATACAAATGTCTCAAACACTGAAAACTACCACCTAGGGACAACTACATGATATTGCGAACAAACAAGTGCCTTGAGGAACCCTGACTGTGTCCCATCTGTGTCTGACAACATCATCACCACTCAGAACTGACAAATCCCAATGATGATACACCAATTAACAGTAGTGTGTCATGCACCCACACATCTGGTAGCCCATTGGAAAAGTAGTGGGATGAACCCAGTACCACTCAGCAAGCATCAACAACAGGAACACATCAAGGGAACACTGTCTGTGTATGAACAGGGATGTGGACACACACACATGCTCATACAACACACACCATGGGCCCAAGCCATGTCACTGGACAACACACTAACTTGAGGGGACACAACTCCTGTGGGAGCCCAGATGTGCCAAACATATTCACCGCAAGTCCCACTCATGTCTGCAGAATGCTTGGTCAGTCAGCCATCAGTTACCACACAATGAAGGCTCTAGTCACAACAGCCTGGGTACGTGAGTCTCCCCTAAGTCATCTGCACATACCCAAAAAATATGTCTAGCAAGGTGCACAGAGGCCCCAGTTGCTCCTATTACAATGATGCCCACACCTGTAGGTACAGTCCTGATGAGCACAAAGCATGTGGAAGTGACAAATTGGACAATGGGAAGCACATCATATGTGCAGGGGTGCAAGCCACAGATGTGACCATGCCAATGAAATGTTCACAGAGAGATGTACACAAATAGTTGATCCTGACACACCCAGGTAGCTGCAAAGGATGGCATGGATACCCACCAGAATAGGATACATATATCATGGACCACAGGGAGTACCTCACATCAACACATCAGTATTCAACATTGTAAACCAAGCATTACAGGTGCAAGGGCATGTAAAACAACAAACATCAACATAGTGTACAGTTAAATCAAGTTCACAGGGAAAAAGAAAAAAGCTTTATTCAGCATAATAAAAGTGAAACGTCTGTTCTAACAAAAGGCCAATGGCCAGGCCATGTCCAAATGCCAAGGAGTGAACTAGAGTTACAAATTCAGTATATGAAAATCTAAATGTCTGTGCAAACAAAAGGCCAATGGCTAGTCCATGTCCAAATGCCAAGGAGTGAACTAGAGTGACACCTTGCTTGCCTGCACTGCTAAGGACCGGGGTCATCCCCTCGGAGGGGCATACATGGGGGCAGGCCAGGCACCGCAGGGACAGGATCAGGGCGCACCAGAAGGAGGCAGTGAAGAGGTGGTGGATGCAGGCGAGACACTTGCAACTGCAGTGGAGCTGACTGAAGTGGTGGGTGCTGTCACAACTGTGGAGCACAAGTCAGATAGGGTGGGTGCCGGCACAACTCCAGTGGGCAGGTCAGATGGAGTGGATTGGCTCACCACTGCAGTGCCCAAGTCAGACGCGGTGATCGTGGACTCCAAAGCAGTGCCTACATCCATGGGAGTGGAATGGGGGACAGGTGAGGTCGACAGGGCAGGGGGGGACACGGTCCCCACATCAGTGTCAACAACTGTCTGACCAGGTGTGGAGGACCAAGCGCTAGGGGGGAAGGCCTTAGCATTTTGGGGATGGTGTATCTGTGTATGGGGGAACCCGGGGCAGGGAGTGGCGGGGGAACCTCTGGAGTGGTGGCCTGGGGGATGGAGGACGGAGACTTTGCCTTGGAGCTGCGTGGTGGCGGGGAGGTCTTGCTCTTCTGGTGCCTGGGGGACTTGGGGGTGGGCGTCTCGGTCTGACTGCGCCTGGGGGAGGGTGTCCGGGTGTGAGGGGCACTCCCTTCTGTGTGTGGGAACTTCCTCTTCCGCTTGTAATCAGGATCTGCAGGGTCGGTGGGGAAAAGGCCAAGGTCACAGAGGAAGAGCTTCTGGGGGGATGGGGTTGCAGGTGAGGCAAGGGAAGGGGGCTGGGAGGGAGAGGTCTCGGAGGACTGTGGAGTGGTTGTGGATGACTGTGTGTGTGTCAGCAAACCATCCCCTGTGAGTGCGGAATCAGTCCCCTGCGCTTGCTTGTGTGCACATCTAGACCTTGGTTTGGGGGTTTCTGTGGTTGGGACAGGTAGGGAGCTAGGAATCGTGGGTGGTGCAGGGGTAGGAGGGGTGTGGGACTATTGGAGGAGGGACACTGCTGCCATCAGGGAGGAGGCCACGGACTGATTGGTCCTCTGTAGGGCAGACATGCCCGAGGAAATGCCCTCCATGAATGACACCAGTTGTGTCAACAGACCTGTGTGTGCATGGAGGACCTTCAGCATCGACGTCTGCCCTACATGGATCTGTCGAAGTAAGTCCACAGACTCCTTACTCAGGGCAGCAGGGGACACAGGGGCAGGGGGTGCGGTGCCCGGCACAAAGGAGACATGCTCACGAACATGGGAGCCCACTGGGACCTCTGAGATGAGAGCTGATGGGAGGGGGCTGGTGGTGGTGGTGGTGGTGGCGGGGGTGGGGACAGCCTCACTAGCTGGGGTTTGGTGGCTGCTGACACCCGCCTCCACAAGGGAGTCATCCTCAGAGCTGCTGTGGCCCTCAGCTGGGGGGGATTGTGCTGACGACTCCTCTGTGTGGCTCAACTCGCCCTCTGTGCCACTGGGTCCACCCGGCTCCTCTCCTTCTGTCCCTGTAAGGCTCTGTGGCTCCTCCTGGTCCATGGAGCTGTCCCCTCCTGTGGCCGTGGATGTATCTGGATAGGAATAGGAAGTAAGAGAACAACATCAGTCACCTGCACCGACTGCACACACCCCAGTGAGTACATCACAGGGCAAGCCCTGGCATCATCAACTCAACACTGCCCAAAGTGCCAACACTGTTTAGGATAAGACAATTGTCATTCTCAACATCAATCATGGCACACATATCCCTCCTTGACTTTCACACATATGTCCGTTGCATGTTGGATGCTAACACCCCAATGTGCCAACATGCACCACCCACACATCAGTTGTACATGCAAGTGAACATGTAGGAGTATGTCACTATACACACAGCAAATCTCTTGCTACTGACTCAGTACAGGTGTCCGGATGAAGGGATGGGCAGAGACTCATTCCACATGCTTGTGATGCATGCCAGCAACACACACTATGATATACTCCTGTCCTGATGGGCAATGCCACAATGTGGTGCATGGTGCACACTTGAACACAATGCAGGCTCGCTCATAGCAAATTAAATGCCATGGCGCTGGGATGCCCTGAAAGTCAGTCAATACTGTCTCCTGTCACAGGGGCAGGGTATCCAGACAACAATAATATGCACTGACCCACAATCCTAGCTCAGGGGTAAAGCTAACTCTGCAGTTGACTGGCGCAATTGCCCATCCCATGCAAACAACATATCCAGGACCCAGAAGACCCCACATCATGCAAATCAGACATATGAGTGTCAGCAAACACAAATCCCTGTACATTAACACATCACAGTCTTCCATGCATGTAACCCAGCTGCATGAAGGACACAGTTGCATACACCATTGTGCGCTGCCAGATGATCACACACCTATATGTCACACAGGTCTTGTCTCTCACAGTCACTTCGCAGATGTCATGCTGACACTCTGAATCATGGACACCCCAGTTGTACGTAGCAACAAGCCACACCCTGATGACACAGAGGCAGACACCTGAGGGCACATGTCACTGAGCACAACCTGCAATTTCATACACAGGAGTGGGATTACAGAGTGTTTGTAAATGCCCTTGAGGGGGCATGACTGGCCAGGACTAAGTGAAACAGTGTTTGGCCCTGGACAGTAGTCAGGTGGCTAAGCAAATGGGACATAATTGCTATACATACTCCTGAGGCCCCTAAATTGGAGTCCCCTGCAGCAAGGGTTTGTTTGGAATACCCCAGCCACATGTTGCGAGTCAGACCAGCAATTGGTACACATCTCAAGGGCACACACAGATCACATGTCAGATCTCAGGCATTGTGTAAACAATTGACCCACCCATGAAACACACAACAGATTCACGGGAACTGATGCAGACCGGTACCTGAAGCATAGCTGACTGCAGGGACACAGTGCCCTAGTGACACAAGCAACCGATTAAAGGGACCACACCTGTGGAACAGATGAGGAGGGTGCATCACACAAATGAGGGACCTGAGTTTGGGACTACAAGAGCTACATAACGTGGAAGTGTGAGCAGGACAAAAGACTGCTATTTGCATGTCAGACATAGTGCACAGATCAGACATGGACTCACTCCCTTCCTGCTGCTGTCTGGCCTTCAGCTGCCTATCCAGGTCCGGGAAGACCACCGCTAGGATCCGGAGCATGTGGGGAGTCAGGGTCCAGTGTCCACCCCTCCTGCGTGGAGGTGACAGCTTCAGCTGGACTCTAGCTATCCTCCGGGTCCAGCCCCGAAGGTCCTGCCACCTCTTCTGGCAGTTGCGGATCCGGCGCTTGTAGACCCCCACAGAATGAACAGCCCGGGCGATGGTCAGCCAGAGCTGCTGCTTCTGGTGGGCATCAACCTGTGAGGAGGACAAAGTGAAAAGTACATTAACACACATGCCCCAGATTGCAGCAGCACACATTTGGATAGACATGTCATCATCACAAAGGGAAATAAATTACACAGGTAGTGCAACCATGGGGATTGCAAAAGCACATGCATGTCTGACAGGTTAACAATGCCTGGACAGTTTGAGCTTTCAATAATGCACTTTAGCAGCAGGAAAACTATTTATTGCATGTACCTACACACTTTGGGGGATGAAAGCAGTCATTGAGACTGCTTGCCACTGGTGTACACACTGCTAGTACTGCTAGTCAGACAACATGCATAATTAGGAAGGCAGTGGACTGCACACTCACCTGCTCCCCTGGTTTCCCATAGAGCTTTCTGTACTCTGGACGGAGCCCGTCCAGCAGGGCCTGGTTCTCCTCCTCAGTGAAGGCTGGGGCCCTCTCCAGAGTACGTGCCATAGCAGGAGCCAGAGGATGCAGAGACAGCAGCAGTGGTAGCAGGGATGTGGTCCAGTAGCATGTAGTGCAGGCAAGTGAGCTCCCTGGGGGCTAGCCAGCCTTATATATGTGCTGCAGAGGCAGACTCTGTGCCATGTGTCCCAAGTGATAGGTCCAACACGGTTGCATTCTATGAATCTGGCCAATCCATTTAAAAGTACGACTCATACACACCTACCACATCATTCAAATCTTCACCTTCATGGAACACTGAAATTGCAACATTGTTATAGGCATCCAACTGAATTTCCAGTGCACAACTCATACAACTTTTGAATCCGCATCCGTCTCCATGACAGTCCAGAGCCAATGGGTGCGCATGGCTCGTTCAACTGACTGTACAACGCGTATTTTGAATGTACACATGCACCCGTCTCCATACGATTCAATGGCCAAGGCATATGCCTGTCTCGGACCATGCCTGTCCGACGCGTATGCATGATAGTCACCTGCGTCGGACCTCATTGCATTCAATGTCAAAGCGTACGCACGGCTCGGACATGACCCATGCAATGCGTACACATTGTCACCCGCATCGGACCTCATTGCATTCAATGCCAAAGTGTACGCACGGCTTGGACATGACCCGTGCAATGCGTACGCATTGTCACCCGCGTCGGACCTCATTGCATTCAATGACAAAGCGTACGCACGGCTCGGACATGACCCGTGCAATGCGTACGCATTGTCACCCGCGTCGGACCTCATTAGTGTGACTATTATACGGATGCAACACACATATACTGGCCATAGACACCTGTGCACACCTGCCACACTATAGCATTGAGTTAATGGCAAGCTCTGGACTTGGATAAGCTGTGCACTATTCACCTGGTGTCTACTGCGACACTATATTTAAATTCCAATTGTGTTCAAGTTACTCAATTTATTTCTTGAAATGACAACATAAATTCATTCAATTGTAACAATGTCAAGCGGTGCTGCTCAATAAAGTTTTTACATGTTGAATGATATCACATACATAATACATTTGTATTACATGATCATTTGGCAATCACTGAATTGCATCTTAATATGCGCATGCCCAATGCATTTCGGAACCAAACGGTTCCTTCATCAGGGGAAAACTGAAATGAAAATAAACATATGTGTAAGAAATTGTGTATCCGGTGGCTCAAGATCATTGATTATGAATGAATTCTATTTAAATGTACTCAATCCTACCTGTGATGGGTTTCTGTTTGGTGGACACTAAAGAAAACCGAGGATGTGTAATAAAATTAGCATAACGGTACATGGATGATGGTCATTGCGATATGCTAAGATGATAATGACTACGCTTACCTTGATATAGGTGGGTGTACACACTGTGTAAAAAATAACATAAACACACAGAATGAGCGATAAGTTAAGGGCAAGAACGTGAGAAATACTAAGGCTCAACTGTAGCCTCATCCAAGAATATATTAAACTGCAGCGTGCTTACCTCAATGATGTGAGGTTCGTGTATACTGAAAAATAAAAACATGAAAGAGACCTCTAAGTAATGGTATTGACGAGTCTACAAATCAGCCTTTAAATGTCAAAACTGAAGAAACCGCCTTACCTATTGCTAAATTAACGGAGATATATCGTTGTGCACCGCAATTGAAGTTTTGAAAGAGAACGCCGCGAATGCCGCATTAAAAGTGACTGGTCCAAAGGAATGAACACTAAGAAAGGACTACCGTAGTTAAATCAAGACTACTAGTGATGTTATGTAAGCGCCATCTTGGAACAAGAAAAACCTGTCTATAAAGCTCTCTACGGTGGATATAATAATAATAACAAATGAATAACGATCTGCTATGTGAGTGTAACAATATAAAAGTTCACATTAAGAGATAGACTGTTTGACGTGAAGATAGATAAATGTTGTGGATTAATGCAATGCTTCATGATTCAACATAGATGCGATAAATTTAAAATAACCACTAGTGCCGCGATTGGGCTAATGAATTCTGAAAAAAATTGAGAACAAATAGTGAAAAAATAGTGAAAAATGTAGAAAAATAAAATAAACCATAGTTTACCAAAGTCGAGCTTATGAGCACAAATAGTTCAAGAGAGCGATGTGTTAAGTGCCAATAGTGCTCCAAGATTGCATGTGTGATCTTATTCGGGGAGCTGGAGAGAACCCATATATGCACGTATAATGAGATGTAAAGTCTTTATCCACTGAATGTGGCGGGTAGACAATATATCGTGCGATATAAAAAATATCGTGCAATGTAAAACTATAGTAAATGCTGATACCAACTGAACAAAAAACCCGCTGCTCTCAAAAAATAAGTAGGTTGAAAGACACCTGTGTGATGTACTCCACTTACAAATACCGATGAACTGATAAAAAAACTCAAGAGAGTATGCTCGTGTGAAGTGTTGAGTTAAAGATAGTGAACCACTGAATGGGTAGGTATGAGGATTAAGAGGAACCCAAGTGGGTAATGTACTAAGCCTGAGTTTACCTTTGTATAGATTCTAACACCCTTTTATAAGTAGCATGACATGTCTAATCTGTCGTTAATTCCCTTTGGAAGCATGGTGTCTAGACGTTTTATCCAATAGACTTCTCTCTATAACAATTTGAGATGGTTGTTAACCCCTTGTTGTATTGGAATGTGTTCAATCACTTGAAACCTGAGTTGGGATATGGAATGGTTTGCTTCTGCCCAATGGGTGGCCAATGAAGAGTTCAAATTTCTGGTTCTTATACGACTTTTATGTTCCGTGAGACGAGTCTTGATTTTGCGTTCCGTTTTGCCAACGTACATTTTGCCACATGGGCATTTGATACCATATATCACGTTGCTCACATTACAATCACTTGTATGTCTCAATGTTATTTCTTTTCCTGTAATAGGGTGTGTCAAAACATTTCCCAAAATTACATTGTTGCAGTGTGAGCAGTTCAAACATTTTAAAGTTCCTTTGGAGGGTGTCGGTATTTTAGTGTCTTTAGCTGGAACTAGGAGTTCTCCTAAATTTTTCCCCCTAGTGTAGGCATGTAATGGAGGATCCCGAAAGATGTTGTTAAAATCTGGTTCTTGAGTCAGAAGTTCCCATCTTTTATTGATTATTTTCTTGATCGCTGGAGAACTCGTCGTGTATTTGGATACAAATACGATGTTATTCTTTTGTGGTGCAGTAGTAGTGGTAAGAAGTTCCCTATGTTGTTTCTTCATGGCTCTGTCCATACAGTCTTGTACTGGTTTTTCTGGTAACCTCTTTGACGGTACTTCTTTTTGTATTCTTCAATTTTAGCTTTGCAATCTTGAGAGTTAGAACAGATGCGCTTGATTCTAATGAATTGTGAATACGGGAGGTTTTTAATGAGACCGGTTGGATGAAAACTCGAGTGATCCAACGCATTGTTGCGATCCGTGGGTTTAGTGTAGATCGAGGTTTCTAGACTCTTTCCTTCAGCTGGTTTGAAAATTGTTACATTAAGATATTCAATGATTTGTGTGTGAATCTTATGGGTGACTTGGATCCTGGGGTTGTATGAGTTGATTGTTTCAATCATGTTTTCCAATTTTTGCCTTGAGTCTTTCCAAATTAAAAAAATTTCGTCGATGAAGCGGCAGTATATGTGAATATTAACCCACCATTGAGGGTTACTCAGGATGTATTCATGTTCAAATAGTGCCATAACGATGTTCGCGTACGCCGTGCCCCTGAAAAACCCATGGAGGTTCCCAAGAGTTGGGCATAATATGTATCATTCCATTTAAAATAACTGTGATGTAAACAAAAATGTAACAGCTGTAAAAGAAACACTTTGTCAACATCGATGTCATCTCTTTGTAGTATTGCCCATTCAACTGCCTCCATTATAGCATTGGCCACACAGTGTCCCATGGCATGTAAGGCTGCATTCCCTGGGTGTTTGGGGGGCCACAGCTGTTTTTTTACTGGCACTTTGTGCAGCCACTCCCAGGCTGTGCACGTGTACATGGGGGCAGAATCCTTTGTGCGTTGTGCACATTAACACTGTGATGTGCAATTGTACAGTAATAGGCATGAGTCAAGGCCACAGTGTCAGGTTGGATATGTTTAGGACATGTCACATACACCCTGAGTCCTGGGGGTGATGGCATGTACGTCACAGTGAGACCTGTAGCCACAATACTGATGTGCACCCACAGTCTGTGTGCATGTTGTCTCTCAGATGTGTCTGATCACATGTTACCAATGGGTGACAGTCTCCACAACTATGTGGTATATGCATCAACCTTGATGGGGTGTGTGTCTAAGAGACGTACATGTAGGGCCGGCAGGAACAAAAGTGGCCACTACCTGTGGGACTTACGCTTGCCTTGTGGTGTGTACATGCTACGCCATGTCCATTGCTGTGTTGATGTGGCAATACAGGTAGCCTGGGTGTCTGCATGGCTAAGATCTGTGATGCCTGGGAGACATGAGGCCTCAATTGTCACTGGGGTGTGTTTTTTGAACGTTGCAGCAGCACATAGGTTGGGTGACACAGCCAGATGATTGGCCCATTGCACTACATGGGACTCATGTGGACATGTGGAATTGAGATGTGAGGTGGTGGTCTTGTAGGTAACATATGAGTCCATGCCCAACAGCACACACCTCAGCACATTGTGTAATGTCATGAACTAGCATGTGATAGTGATCGTGGTCATGGCCACATGGGTGGATGTACGGACAATCTTCCTTTGTGCATCTCTGTACTGCAGGGCACCAGCTGTCCATCGTCTGTTCCCAGATCTTGCAACCATGCAGGAACGCGTCTGTATCAGACGGTACCGCTTCACCAGGCCACTGATTGCGGAGTTGGCGAAGCAGTTGGCGCCACATCTGCTACCTGGCCGGACATACCCTACAACACTGACCCCAGAGGTGAAGGTGATGGCAGCCCTGCACTTCTTTGCTACGGGTACCTTCCAGTACACTGTGGCTACTGCTGGTGGTATGTCGCAAACGATGTTTAGTCGGGTGCTACGCGATGTCTTGGAGGGGATGTTGCAATTCCTCGACCTGTATATCAAGTTCACGAGCCCAGATGAACTCCCTGAAATTAAGGATGCCTTTTATACACTGGGGGAATGCCGAACGTCATCGGATCTATTGATGGGACACATGTTGCCCTGATACCACCACAGGCACATGAGCAGGCATACCAGAACAGGAAGCACTACAATTTGATCAATGCTCTGGTGGTCTGTCTTGCTGACATGTCGATCACACATGTGTGTGCACGGTTCCCTGGTTCTGCGCACGATGCCTACATTATGAGGAGTAGTCGCATTGCAACGCTGATATCACAGATGCCAGCTCAGCGTGCCTGGCTTGTCGGTGTGTACTGACTGTTTTTCATTGTGTGTGTTTGTCACTGTTGGATTCCGCACTCCTACAAAACTCAGCTACTTGCTCATTTTTGTGTGTGTAGGTGACTCCGGATACCCCAACATGCCGTGGTTGCTGACACCCCTCAGGAACCCTGTCACACCAGCCGAGATGCGCTACCATGAGGCACCTGGTCGAAGCAGGAGGGTGATTGAGCGGATATTTGGCCTCCTGAAAAGCCGCTTTCGCTGCCTGGACAAGACTGGAGGGGCCCTCCCATATGAGCCTGCAAAGGTGTGCAAAATAATCCTTGTCTGCTGCATGCTACACAACATGGTGGTGCGGAAGGAGGTGCCTCTCATCCAGGATGACGATGACGACGACCAACGTCCGGCACCTGTGGAGGATCCCGGCCTGGGCCAAGATGCCAGTGATGATGAAGATGATGGTGACGTCCGCTCCCAGCTCATCAACAACTTCTTCACCTGAATGTGAGTTTCCACGGTTGTTATTTGAATGTATGGAGGTAGCCTGGAATGTGTTGTGCCAGCTCTGTTGCTGTTTGAGTGTGTCTGTGTGCCACTTGACTGGATGTGTGCTGTGATGTGTCCATTCAGGTGGTGTGTACTCCACAATAGGGTAGTACTGCTAACTAATGTTTGTGTAGGTGTTTTGCAACATGTTTTGTGCATGTGTATTGCATTTCTCTCCTGTTCATCTGTGCTTTTGAGTGTATCTTGGCTGTCCTTCCCAGCGTACTTTGCCTGTTGTGTGGTCAACACTGACCCCCAACACCCAGAAGCCAACACCAGTGTGGAAGTTGACAATTCCCATCAACTGATGTACCACACATCCCTGGACTTCCATTCTCCAACACATTGTGAGTGTGTGTCCACTGTTACGTAGAATTACCGTGCAACTATTGTGGAATAAACGTGTTGCTGATGTGTAATGAACCTGTGCTACGCTTTGTTATGTGCGTTGTCTGTCTTCCCACATCTGAGTGACATCTGCTTACCTCACCTGTGGATTTGTTACCACTGACTGGTCTTGGTGTTGTGTCTGTGCATGCCAATGTGTTTCAGGTCAACATCATTGTGTGTGATGAGTAACATGGCCATGGTGAGTATCTTTTGTGTTGCCATAGTGGTGTGTGTCCCTCACATGTGTCACATCCCCATGACTCACCTTACGTTGGTCGTATTGTTGCAGTATTTGGCATGCACTGTGTTGTGTAGCAGATCGACATCTCCCTCAACATGACAAGTTGGAATCACAACAGAGGCAAGTATGGTGTACTGGTGAGTTGATTTACAAACATGTGTGAGGGAAGTGCACAGGATGGTGGGTGCTGTACAGTGGTTTGGGAATCCAAAGTTCACATTGGAGTTGGAAGTGCTGGTAGATGAAATGTTCAGAGTAAAGTCCACAGTCATCTGATACATTGGCCCAACATGACCCCTCCATGTCATGTGGGCGAGTTGTGTGGGATTGGAGAAGATGAACGGGTTGCGCACAAAGAACATTGTCCAGAACAGGTTTGGAGGCCCTGGGGGATGTGCTGGGACATCTGCCTCTCACATGTCCTTCTTCGGACGACCCCTCTTCTTCCGGGGGAGGATCCTCATGTGCAGGCCTCTCTCTGGTGCAGGGGACTCTCCGCCAGAGTCCTCCTCCCTCCCTGTGGTGCTGGCAGATGGTGTTGCGACAGATGTTGTGGGCACACAGGGGGGTGTGGACAGGTTGGTGTTGATCTGGGGGAGGCATTGTAGTATGTCCTGATGCACCGCAGTGATGTCATCCCACTTGGCCTCTATGCGGGCATGGTGGGCGACCTGCTAGTGTTGCATGTCCTTGAGGATCCCCACTACCTGGCCAAATCCTCTGGTGCTATCCTGGTACGCATCTAAGATGCGTGCCAGTTGGGGGTCATCATGCAGTCCAGACCCCTCTGCAAGGCGTGCCCTGTGCCTCCCGCCCCTCCCAGCACCCCTCTCCACACAGGCAGGACCAGCGGCGGTACGTACAGGTGACACTGGGACCCCTTGGGTGGTGCTGCTGGTGGTGTTGGCTGTAGCTTCCTGGGGGTCCTGGGTCCCTGTGCTGTGGGTGTTGATTGGCCTTGGTCTGTCCGTGTTGGCGGGGGTGCCCTGTCGGTGTCCAGATGCTGGAGGCGTGGGTACAGAGGGGGCAGATGTTAATGCTGCTGGTGCTGCATGATGGCTCACACCGGAGGGGCCAGGTTGGTCGTCGTCATCCGAAGAGGACAGTGAGAGAGTCAGACCAGAGAGCTCAGTGTCCACCAGAGTATGGGACTGGGTATCCTCGTCATTTGGTGCTGGGTGCCCAGCACCACCTATGTTTGGAAGAGACACACAATGTGATTTATGTTTCTACATGCATCGTTGGTTCACAAACATGACATTTTCTACTTTTCAAACAGATGCCTGCCTGTATATTGCTTTTTACCAGCTTGTCACAGACAGAGTTTGATATTGTTGGCCATTTCCCAGCATGGCCTTGTGCCCCGCACAAGAGAGCCCAGTGTCAGACATCTTATCAGTCCCTTCCCACTCCTTGTGAGGCGAGTATGGTTCAGTTTGATCTTGCTGGGCCATGTGGGTGGGTGTAGGTTGTCTGTGACTGCGACTCCCATCATACTCTTGGCTACATCTCCTTCCCAGCATGCGCATACTTCCTCCCTCTTGACTCTGCTTCCCTGTGAGGGGGTGTGACAGCGATGGCAAGATGTCCGACTGTGAAATCCTGGTGTTTGTTTGGCTACAAGTCGCAGCATGGCCTTGTGCTCCCCACAACAGAGCCCAGTGTCAGACATCTTGCCAGTCCCTTCCCACTCCCTGTGAGGCAAGTATGGTTCAGTTTGATCTTGCTGGGCCATGTGGGTGGGTGTAGGTTGTCTGTGACTGCGACTCCCATCATAATCTTGGCTACACCCCCTTCCCAGCATGCCCATTCTTCCTCCCTCTTGACTCTGATTCCCTGTGAGGGGTTGTGACAGCAATGGCAAGATGGCTAACTGTGAAATCCTGGTGTTTGTTTGGCTACAAGTCCCAAGTGAGCCCCTGTGCTTCACACATCAGTACCCAGTACGGGGTATCGTTTGCTGATATTTCAATGAGGTGTGTGTCAATGCATTGTACCCGGTGAGCTGTGTGGAGTTTGTGTTGACGGGGGGGTGTCTCCCCATGCTGATAAGTATGGTCAGGGCTGTCAGTCCTCCTTCCCATCATGAAACGTGCTTCCATTGTAGGGTGTGCAAGTTGTCTTTCAGGATGTCAGTCGGTGGTGTCCTGCTTCTGATTTGCACACAAGCCCTAGCAGGGCCTTGTGCTCCCCACAGCAAGACCCAGTATCAGCCATCTTGTCAGTCATTTTCCACTCCCTGTGATGTGGGCATGTTTCAGAGAGGTCTTGATGGGCCAATCAGGAGGATGTGCATTATCTGTGACTACAGGCCCCATCATGCTTTTGGCTACACTCACTTCACCTGCATCCCCACTATTCCTTCCTGACAGTCAGCTGCACTGTGAGGTGGTGTGTTTGTGGTGGCAAACTGTCTGGCAGGGTCTATTTGGCTTAGTGCCACTGGCTTGCTCTATTTGTTTGTAGGTTGGTGCATGTCATGACACAATCCCCAGTCACTATGAGATGGCAGGTATTGTGTGTGTCTGACTGGCATACACATCTTGGGCTGATTATCTATTGGTTAGTGTAGCTTTCCTTGGGGTGCATGGTTTCACTGTCCCCTTGCCACACAATCTTGGGTATTTTGTTTGTGTACTCACCAGGCTCTGGGATGTGTGTTAAGCCATGGACACTCTCTGGTGGTAGGATGTCCCGCACCTTCTCCTCCCAGGTCCTGAAGTAGACTGGTTTGGCAGGAGGGCCACCGCCGGTGCACTGACTCAGGGCGTGATCTTTTTCGATGAGTTTCTTAACATTCCTGCGCACGTCATACCACCTGTTCTGGATGTCGTCCTTTGTGCGCCTTGCTGGTGCTTGTACGTTCACCTTGTCCACAATCCTCGCCCGCATCTTGGTTTTCTGTGAGTTGGGGGTCCTTTGAACCAATGTACCACACAAATGTGGCTCTACTCTGATGATCTCGTCTACCAGCACTTCTAACTCCTTATCTGTGAACTTTGGATTCTTCTTTGGAGGCATGGTGATGGGTGGTGGTGGTGAGTGATGTGTGTGTGAGGGTGCAAGTGATGGTGGGTTGGTGTTGGTTTTGCTGTGTGTATGTGTGTGCTTTTGTATGAGGTGCTGATGGTGTGTTAGTTGTGTGATGGGTGAGTTGTGAGTGCGTGTGTGGTTGCTGTGTACTGGTGTTTGCTGCTGGCTGTGTCTCCTGTTTGCAAGGGATGATGGTAGTGATTGTAGTCCTTTATATAGTTAGAGTTGTGGGTGTGTCTTGGTCCCATGTTTTTTTTTGTTGGTATTTATTGGCTTTGTCATTGCTTGTTTGGTCCCTTTTTTGTGTTTTTTCTTTTGTGTTTTGTAGGCATGAAGGAGACGTTCATGTGACGGAAACGGATGCGGCTGTTGTCTCGTGCGGGCTTCTCCGCCTCGTTCACGCTGCCTGTCTTCTGTGTTTGGTACGCGCCGTTCACGGCGGTCTCTATTGCTTGTGTGCCGGGTTGTCTGTGCTTTTCAGTCGTGCCGCTTGGTCTCCGTGTGAGTCGGTCTGGTTTTACACGCATTGCATCGTACTGCGCTAATCGTACATCGCAGGTACGGGTCTGTCGGGTTCATTCCGGGTTCGTGTCGGTCGGTGAAAATCGCGTCGGTTTTCTGGCCGGATAACTATTTTCCCTACGGCTCGGTTGTACAGCATGGGTCGTAAGGCGCTGGTCCTTGTCGGTCGGTATTCGGTCCGGGTCCATGTCGGTCGGTTCATTTTGTTGCCGGAATCGGAATCGGCCCCTAAGTGGACAAATTGAAAAAGTGGACATGTCCAGATGTGAAGAAATCTATGAACCTTACAGTGTACATCCACTTCATTCCAAAGAGGTGATGGGGAATATGATTGAGTTGTTCCAAATGAAAAAAGCAAGAGGAAGTCCCATGAGTGTATGGGAAGAGAGCTTGGAAGCTCGTTGTTTCCCGCAGTTGTTTCCAACAGGAAAAGGTGGAAGATATGATGAACGTCCTGTGCAGATTCCTTCATCTGAATATCGGACAACAAGATTATATGCAGAAGATCAAAGATTTCGACAATGTATCCCTTATGTTTAATCTTCTGTTTGAAAGTGACTTGTCTGGACTTTCATATGCAGTAAATCACATTTTAAAAACTGGAATGCATCTGCAAAATGTAACTGCAAAGGATTTTATGGATAAAGTGCATCAGAGAGATGATCATTTAGAATCTCAGTTGATTAATCTGATGGCATGTCAGCGTGGGACTAATGAATATTGGTACCGTCGTCATGGAGAACTGAAATGTATGCTACGGAACTTAGGAACTCCTACATGGTTCGTTACACTAAGCTGTGCTGAGTATGCTTGGGATGATTTACTTGAATTTCTTCGAGAGGCAAATTCCAATATTAAAAATATTGAATACAAGACACCTGGAGAATTGTGCTCTTAGGATCCTGTTAATGTATGCAGATATTTCAATCATAGATTGGAAGCTATGATGTCTTTCATCTGCAATAAAAAGAATCCTCCTCTTGGAGAAGTTGTGGATTTCTTTTGGAGAAAGGAGTATCAAGCAAGAGGTGCTCCTCATATACATATGTTGTTATGGATCAAGGATGCCCCCAAATTTGGAACAGATTCAGATGATACAGTTTTGTCTTTCATTGAAGATTATGCCACATGTGCTGTGCCCAATAGCAGAGAAGATAAAAACTTAAAACAACAAGTCTTACGATTCTAAATCCATAGGTGTGGAAAATACTGTCGACGAAAGTACAAGTCAAAGGATAACTTCTATACCAAATGTCGTTTTGGATTTCCACGTCCTGTATTATCCAAAGGAAGAGTGAACAGTTTTATGTCAGCTATGCGACATACCATCACAAGAAAGTCTCAGAAAAATACCTACAAGTTAAGAAGAAGCGAAGAGTCAAAATACATAAATGAATACAATCCAGTTATTTTATCCATGTGGAACGCTAACATGGATATTCAGTATGTTGCGGACAATTCCATTGCTGTTGCTCGATAGGTAACGTCCTATATTACTAAATCAGAAAAGACGGAATTGAAAGAAATGTGGGAAGAGATTTCTCACGAGAAGACTCTAAGTAAGAAATTATACAGTTTCAGTTTGAAGATGTTATCGCATCGTGAAATTGGAGCATATGAATGCTCAGATTGGTTATCATCTGCAAGTCTATACTCCAAAAGTAGAAGAATCATTTGGGTGAGTCTAGGTCTTGCAGCAATGCGAAATCGGGTACTGAAATCTGTTCAAGAAATTGAATATTTAGCGGAAAAAGAACCAGAAAGTACAGATATTTTGAAAACGAATATGTTGGACACATATTACCCAAACAGAAGTCATCATCTTGAGAACATGTGTCTCTATGAAGTGCTGCAAAACTACACTTTTAAATGGAATACTACAGAGAACATCAATGATGGAAATATGCAGTGATTGGTTCCGAAGGATGTTTGGTGAAACAAAGGAAAGGAAAATTAATTAATCACAGGAAACTGACTTGCGACACTGCAGATAAAAGGGAATTTTACTATTTAGCCCTTTTGCAAATGTTCAAACCATGGCGTTCAGAACTGGAATTACTTGGAGATTTTCAGAGCTATGAAGATTCATTTAATGCTTGTAAAGATATCATACAATGCAGTGCTTTTGCAAATTATGTGAAAATGTTGAATGATGAAATTGATCAAGAAGCTACAATTGCAGCAGAGATTGCTAAAGACAGTTCTCAAGACAGTCAAAGTTCTGATGTACTGAGTCAAGATCCACTAGGACAACCAATTGTTGAAAATGAAGCAGCAATTGCCATGAATGAGGTGGAAACAGCAATGCATCAAGCTCAAGAAGATTTAATGCAGTTAGGGAACTTGGAAGAACAACTAAGGTGCCGATTCGGATCCTGGAAAAATTTCCCCCGTCCGAATTGAATCTGGACTTTTTTCCGTCCGAATCGTACAAGTAGCGTACAAACTGCCAAGTACGATTCGCATGGGAAAAACTCCATACGAATCACATCCGGAAAATTTCCCCACACGTCCTCGGGTCGGAAATTGTGTCCGACACATCCCCGGAAGATTTACCGTACGAATCGGAAAAATGAAGTCCGACCGCGCAAGTACGATCACTCCCGTCCTTTCGATTTCACAACTGTATGGAAAAAACACCGTATGGACCGAACTCCCATAGCAACCATGGAGACACGTGCCCGCATACGTGCCGAACACCCCACCACAGACCCCGCATGTACGCACAAAATGCCCCCCGGCCGCGGATGTACGCGCCAAACCCCCACCAGTGTATGCATGGAGCGTACCCCCACCCATGTATGCATGGAGCGTACCAACTCCCCACCCGTGTATGTACGGACCGTACCCCCACCCGTGTATGTACGGACCGTGCCCCCACCCCACCCGTGTATGTACGGACCGTACCCACACCCCACCTGTGTATGTACGGACCGTACCCCCACCCGTGTATGCATGGAGCGTACCAACTCCCCACCCGTTTATGTACGGACCGTACCCACACCCCACCCGTGTATGTACGGACCGTACCCCCACCCGTGTATGCATGGAGCGTACCAACTCCCCACCCGTGTATGTACGGACCGTACCCACACCCCACCCGTGTATGTACGGACTGTACCCCCACCCGTGTATGCATGGAGCGTACCAACTCCCCACCCGTGTGTGTACGGACCGTACCCCCACCCGTGTATGCATGGAGCATACCAACTCCCCACCCGTGTATGTACGGACCGTACCCCCACCCGTGTATGCATGGAGCATACCAACTCCTCACCCGTGTATGTACGGACCGTACCCCCACCCCACCCGTGTATGTACGGACCGTACCCCCACCCGTGTATGCATGGAGCGTACCAACTCCCCACCCGTGTATGTACGGACCGTACCCACACCCCACCCGTGTATGTACGGACCGTACCCCCACCCGTGTATGCATGGAGCGTACCAACTCCCCACCCGTGTATGTACGGACCGTACCCACACCCCACCCATGTATGTACGGACCGTACCCCCACCCGTGTATGCATGGAGCGTACCAACTCCCCACCCGTGTATGTACGGACCGTACCCCCACCCGTGTATGCATGGAGCATACCAACTCCCCACCCGTGTAAGTACGGACCGTACCCCCACCCATGTATGCATGGAGCGTACCAACTCCCCACCCATGTAAGTACGGACCGTACCCCCAGCCCCCCCTGTATGTACGGACCGTACCCCCACCCGTGTATGCATGGAGCGTACCAACTCCCCACCCGTTTATGTGCGGACCGTACCCCCACCCGTGTATGCATGGAGCGTACCAACTCCCCACCCGTGTATGTACGGACGTACCCCCACCCCACCAGTGTATGTACGGAGCGTACCCACACCCGTGTATGAATGGAGCATACCCACACACCACCAGTGTATGTACGGAGCGTACCCACACCCGTGTATGAATGGAGCGTACCCACACACCCGTGTATGAATGGAGCGTAGCCCCACCCCACCAGTGTATGTAGGGACCGTACCCCCACCACACCAGTGTATGTACGGACCGTACCCCCACCCGTGTATGCATGGAGCGTACCAACTCCCCACCCGTGTATGTACGGACCGTACCCCCACCCCACCAGTGTATGTACGGAGCGTACCCACACCCGTGTATGAATGGAGCGTACCCACACACCACCAGTGTATGTACGGAGCATACCCACATCCATGTATGAATGGAGCGTACCTCCACCCGTGTATGAATGGAGCGTAGCCCCACCCCACCAGTGTATGTACGGACCGTACCCCCACCACACCAGTGTATGTACGGACCGTACCCCCACCCGTGTATGTATGCAGCGTACCAACTCCCCACCCGTGTATGTACGGACCCTACACCCAGCCCCCCCTGTATGTACGGTGCGAAACACCACCACCGATGGACGGTGCGGACCAACACCCTGCCCGTGTTCGGACGCACCCTACCCCAGGCCCACACACCAGCACCCTCACCCAACATTGGGCATGTACGAGTCGTAATAAGCCATAGCAAAGGACAGCACTGTACAACAACATGGCCCATGTACGCACCGTACAGACGCTAAAAACACTCCTACTGAACCAGGACAAACCAAAAAAACAAAAGGAGAGTCAATTGGAGGCACACAAGACCACAAAACATATCCAACAAGGCCAAATACATCCTATACACTGACCTGCAACTGACAAACAGATAAACAGAGGCCCAAACCAGTACCACTCCTTATAACACACCCACCCAAAGTTCAAACACAGCCACACCCACAAATGGACAAATAAAAAGGCCCAACACACACAAACCATGATCCTTTGCAACAGATCCACTGCTGCCAGACCCCAGAGACAATGCACTGCACCATACTTCAACCATCAATACACCTTACACTTGCACTCCTTCACACAACCACCATCACAAACACACCCTCATCTCATTCACACACACACACCTGCACACCCACAACCATCCACAACCACACCCATCCACACCCCCACCCCCACAACCATCCACACCCACACCCCACACCATGCCCTCCAACAAGAATCCAAAGTTCACAAAGGTCGAGCTGGAGTCCCTTGTCGACGAAATCATCAGAGTCGAGCCACAGCTCTTTGGAACATTGGTCAGACGGACCAGCAAATCTGCCATGTGGGAGAGGATAGTCAATTCCGTGAATGCTGTTGGGGCCACCAGAAGGACCAGGCATGAGTGCCAAGCCAGGTGGTACGATCTGCGGAGGACGGTCCGCCGCAAAATGACGGACGAGCACAACCAGGCCAACATCACTGGAGGAGGTCCGGCCCGCAGACCGGTACACTACCATCCCTGGGAGGAGAAGGTGATGGCCACGCTGCCGCCGTTGGGAGTAGACGGACTAGAAGGAGTCCGAGAGCCTGGTGAGTACACAAACAACTCACCTCACATGGGGGGAACGCCATATACAACCCAAATACCAATCATGCACGCAACCCCCCCAAAGCCAGCACCGGACACAACCACACTCCAAAAACACACACATGCCACTAGCGCCTCCATGCCCCATGCCCCAAGCAAGGCCATGCCAAGTCACAGGCCACACAAAACACCAACACAAGACAGGAAGTCCCTGATGCCGGGAGGGTGGGCCTCAAAACTAATGGTGGCCGCGTTGCAGGACGACATGGGTATGAAGGCACAATTTGCACATAACAGCAGCCAATGAAGACGCAGCACACGGAAAGAGTGTCAGCACACACCGCCACAGCAGCAGCGCAGACTCAGACACTCCGCCCAATGGGTGCCGGCAGAGAAGAAACAAACCCACATGAGCAAGCCAATGGCCTTTGAAAGACCTGCAAACTGTGTGTGCCCAGGAAGCTGGGCTGAGGTGACAGAGGGTGACACACAGAGGGAGGGAGAGGGGCAGAGAGAGGGACACAGACAGAGGTGGACACAGGGAGACAGACAGAGGGAGGGAGGAGGCTGACAGAGGGAGGGAGAAGGGGAGACAGAGGGAGACGCACAGAGGGAGGAGGCTGACAGAGGGAGGGAGAAAGGGAGATAGAGGGAGACGGACAGAGGGAGGAGGCTGATAGAGGGAGGGAGAAAGGGAGACGGACAGAGGGAGGAGGCTGATAGAGGGAGGGAGAAAGGGAGATAGAGGGAGACGGACAGAGGGAGGAGGCCGATAGAGGGAGGGAGATGGAGAGAGATAGAGGGAGGCGGACAGAGGGAGGAGGCTGATAGAGGGAGGGAGAAAGGGAGACAGACAGAGGGAGGAGGCTGACAGAGGGAGGGAGAAAGGGAGACAGAGGGAGACGCACAGAGGGAGGAGGCTGACAGAGGGAGGGAGAAAGGGAGACGGACAGAGGGAGGAGGCTGACAGAGGGAGGGAGAAAGGGAGATAGAGGGAGACGGACAGAGGGAGGAGGCTGATAGAGGGAGGGAGAAAGGGAGACGGACAGAGGGAGGAGGCTGATAGAGGGAGGGAGAAAGGGAGATAGAGGGAGACGGACAGAGGGAGGAGGCCGATAGAGGGAGGGAGATGGAGAGAGATAGAGGGAGGCGGACAGAGGGAGGAGGCTGATAGAGGGAGGGAGAAAGGGAGACGCACAGAGGGAGGAGGCTGACAGAAGGAGGGAGAAAGGGAGACGGACAAAGGGAGGAGGCTGACAGAGGGAGGGAGAAAGGGAGACGAACAGAGGGAGGAGGCTGACAGAGGGAGGGAGAAAGGGAGACGGACAGAGGGAGGAGGCTGACAGAGGGAGGGAGAAAGGGAGACAGAGGGAGACGGACAGTGGGAGGAGGCTGACAGAGGGAGGGAGAAAGGGAGACAGAGGGAGACCAAATCACCCTTGGGTGGTGTGGCCATGTCCGCTCGTCAGCAGGTGGACTGTGTGCATGTAGACAAGGTTTGGCAGTGCCTTAACCCCCCCTTCAACCTTTGATAAACACTAGGCCATGTGTCAATCTGTGCACGAGTACATCTGTGCTGCAGGCACAAACAGAACCTTACACCCAATTCATTCTTTTTTTTTTAAAGGGTTTGTTTACCGTGCGCGCTCGGTCACCGCACCCAGTACGCATGCGTACGTTTTTTGTGTACGCATGCGTATGTTATCTACGTACGCATGCGTACGTCATAGTGCGCACTCGGTGCGTGCACTAAGTACGCATGCGCACGTTTTTCGTGTATGCATGCGTACGTACTCTGTGTGCACATGCGTACATTCTCCACGTACGCATGCGTACGTCGTGCGTGCTCTGCGTGGTACATTCGCGCATGCGCGCGTACTACGCACGCTGAGTTCGCGCATGCACACATAGTACGTTCGCGCATGCGCACGTGCTTAGTATGCGCGTAATTCATACGCGCATGCGCACGTAGTACGTTCACGCATGCGCGCGTGCCTCGTATGCGCGCTACATACGCGCACCCGTTCGCGCATGCGTACTTGCTCCGCCGTGCGCGCACCGAGTGCGCACCTCAAGTCATGTGATTAAAAAACAACACTTTTCATTGGTTCATACTAGTTTCAGTTTTCGATTCTTCCAACACCACACCCACTCCCCTCATGGCAAGTCATGTGATCAAGAAACAACACTTTTCATTGGTTCATACTAGTTTCAGTTTTAGATTCTTCCAACACCACACCCACTCCCCTCATTATTACTTCTGATTCACTAGGAGAAGGAGCTAATCTGTTTTTGAGATACAATGGCAGAGCAGCAGCCATCTTCTGAGAGTGAACAGGATACTCTTGTGAGACAGAGTCAGAGGAAGCAGAAAGACTCCTTCAAATGGCAGTTTTTCACTTTTCCAGAAGGCCAAAAGAAGGTGAATGCACCAAAAGTCACCTGCATTCTTTGTCACCGGACCTTATCATGTGGAAATGCTAATAAGAAATACTCTTTTAGTATTCACACAATGTTAAGGCACGTTGAAAAAGTGCATCCTGCGACTTTTGCTCGAGCTGTTAGTAAAAACCCACCAGCAGCTCATCCGAGCACATCCGCAACAGCTCAGCCGAGCACACCATTGGCAGCTCAGCCGAGCACTTCTTTTGCGGTGGTGCCTTCTCCTACTTCCACACCTCTGGATATACGCCCTTCTTTTGGGAGGCTGTATACAAGGTGCATGGACTGTCATACTCTCATTTCTCTGGGTGAGACCAGTATTGATCTCATTTAGAGGAAATTAGAGCAGCACTTATGCACCAGGCCATAGTTTTTTTTCATTTTTTCGTTTTTCTCTTCCTCTGTCCCTATATTAACACAAGGGCTCTTTTTAGAGCCACCTAAAATCTAAACACAAAAACTTGTTTTTTAAATCTATTTGTCAATTTTTTTTTTAGGGTGCGCACACGGTGCGCTCACCCTATGATTTAAAAAAAAAAAAAATCGTTGCTTTCACCCTTTGTGATCCTTCAGGGACTCCCTGACAAAGACTAGGGGGTCAGGAAGTCTCTACCATGCCCCCTTTCCATGTTCTCCACCTTTGTTTTAAATTTAAACACATTTTTAAATGGTTTTTTTTAATTGCAAGTAAAATGGATTACATTTCCTAAATTTTCTTTCATGATCTGAAAAAAAGAAAAAAAGTATTAATATTCAACAATACATTTTCTTAAGCAGTACATATTTTTTCATATTTATCAAAGCAATTTTTTGCCCTTTTTTTGCTGTTTTCAGAATGTATTGAATTTCACTGAAAATAGTGATATCAATTGTTTTCATCATTTAACAGCGGGCAAAAAAAAAACAATCTGAAAGATTGTTTAAAAAAAGCCCTGAATCTCTTCTCACTAAAACAGACCTTGATAGAAATGTCACAAATATATTAAAAATACCTTCTAAGAACAATAACTATTTGCAATAAATAACGTCTGTAAATCTTGCTGCTTAAGCACGTACACCAAAATAATATCTGTCAAACAAGTCCACAATTGTTACCTTTACCTTTCCTTGAGGCCAAATGGTAATTTTGAAATGCTTTGTAAGTGAAATATCCAATGTTAATCCTATAAAATTGAAATAATGGTTTCTTCAGATGCTGGAATTTGTATCTAAAATTTTGGTTTTAGAAAAATTAAAGTAACAATTTGGTAAATCATAAGGCAAACGTTGCTTGAAAATCAATTGAGAATCATTACACAGTGTCCATCCTTTTTCACATTTAAGATAAACTGTGTAATGACCAGAAGTTATAGAAGGTCCATCATGAAAAATAATTGCAACTGCAACAAAAGTTTTACCTGATATTGATAATTGATTTCCTACAAACTTCTTTAGTAAAGTTTCCATTTTAGTTCCATCTGCTCTACAACGTTGCATCATTAAAATTACATACTGTCCATACTTATGTAAAAATAATGTTGATAACATGTCTGATTTACATTGAGAACATTCCATGTTGTGATTTGCATCTTTAACTAATTTACTGAAAGTCACTGTTTACTCTCTGGTAATGTTAAATATATGAACCTTTCAGAATCAACATTACTGCTGCATGTGTTCATACAGTTTTCACAACAATGTTCCCATTTATATGAGACACCTAATATATTTTCTATTTCTACCCCTTCATCTTCCAGTACCATAAGCATATACATCAAGAATTCCTGTGCATCTTGCTGGACATCTTGTGTAAACTGTGTACATCCAGAACATTCATTTAAAAGATTTCTAACATCAGAAGCACTTTCTATTTTAGTTTTATCATTACTCAGCTTCTCATAAAGGAGACTCAGCAGAGAACAGAATCTTTTTTCATGATTTAGTATTATCTGCTCTTGCAAAATTTGAAGATAAAATACAACATTGAGCACTACATTTGCGTAGCAGTTGACACCAGAGCTATTTTCAAAATGACAACAAACATCCTCTTCAACACTGTCCTTTTTCTTTTTGCTTGCAGTCACATCACTCTCTTTTTGTTTTCTGTTCTGTACATCCTCATTACAGATATTCTCAAAACTCCTTTTTCGACAAACAACACGTTTTTCAAACACAGGATACTGACCTAAATGAGGAGCATAGCTTCTTCTTAATCTATTATACTCCTTTACACAGCTTGCATCAGCACTTACTTTTGAGTCATCAAAGTCTATCATGAATAAACCAGATATTTTTTTCACGCGTGACAAAGCAACATATGCCATACCTTCTTTAAACACAGTAGATCCAATGTTTACAAATGCACTATCTACAGTTAATCCTTGAGATTTGTGAATAGTTACTGCATATGCTAGAGAAAACGGAAACAGCTTCCTACGTACATATAAGTCTTTCACAAGCAAGAAACGAACTGAACAATGACAAATGTCTTTAACCCCTTCCATGCTCATGACGGAACGGTTCCGTCATGAGCATCGGTTGAGCTGTGCTCATGACGGAACCGTTCCGTCATGGCCCCGCCCACGCTCGAACCCTTCAGCACCGCGGGGGAATCCGCGCAGCGCTGAAGGGGTTAACCTCTTCAATCTGATCAAATTTTATTTTTAAAAATTCAATTCCAACTTTTTTCTGGTAATTAACAAAACCCACAACTTTACCCATAGCTCCGTTCACTAAACCTTTCTCTACATCCAAATTACGTCTTAAAATTACTCGACAGTTCATACATACATAAAGATTCTTTTCTAAACCGGCTGTTTTCGAGATGTTTTTCTCTAGAGAATCCAATTTACTTGTCAATTTGTTTGTCAATATAATAGTTATTCCTTCATGTTGTATTTTATCCACAGCTTCCAGTTTGACAATCTCTTCATTTTCCAATTTCAAAAGTTCTTGATTGAATATAGAGCATTCATGTAGTGTTGGTATTAAGCAGATTACAGTATGTTTTCCAGCAATGTTCTTGTATATTTTCTCTGGAACTATTTGTTCTGTTGGAAACACATTACATAGCAATTGACTCTGTAAAGCTTTTCTGCCATGTTCAGTGAGTAGTCCAATTCTGATATCTTTGAGAATACTTGCATAATCCTCATCATTGGCTTGCCGCATATTGGTAATGAGTTCTTTATACTCAAAGTATGTCCAAATATTCACATTACCTATACTTCCTAATGACTTTTTTGTGTCTTCATGTGTAAGGGTTTGAAATACTGGTTGTCCTTTAACTGGAGTAAGCTGCAGAAGATACCCAAAAACTATAACATGTTTTCCTCCAAATAGCACGTCATAGTTTGTCTTTAGAATTTGCTGCATTCTTAAATGCACAAAGGCAAGCATTAAGTTTGATACCATGCTTACCTCATCAATGATGAGAACTTTCATTTCTTCAATACTCTTGCAACTTCAAAATATGCTTCTCCTGTTAGCTTGTGGTATTGTATTTTGTTCTCGTGCTCTACTGGTAACATTAGCAAACGATGGAGGGTAATTCCTTTTATGTTATATGCTGCTAACCCAGTTGGAGCAGTAACAACACAAGACAAAGTTGAATCTGTTTTTGCTGTAGGTAGCTTCTAATTACTTTAATCAAGAAACTTTTTCCAGTTCCGGCTTGTCCATTCACATACATTCTGATTGGTTGAAACGATGTGCATGAGCACTCTTTATTTTCATGTAGTAATCCGTAATCAATTTTTTTCTGACTTCCTCATAAATTTGTTGTTGTTCATCATTCAGTTGTTGTTCAATATTTGGTAAGTTTATTAAATCTTCCTGAGCTTGATTCATAGCTGTTTTGACTTCAGTCATGGCTATTGCAGCTTCATTTTCTACAATTGGTTGTCCTAGAGGATCTTGACTGAACGTCCCAGAACTTTGACTGTCTTGACAACTGTCTCTAGCTACTTCAGCTGCAATTGTTGCTTCTTGTTCAATTTCTTCATTTAACATTTGAACATAAGTTGAGAAAGTACTGCATTCTATGCTATCTTTGTAAGCATTAAAGGAATCTTCATAGCTCTGAAAATCTCCAAGTAGTTCGTCCTCTGAACGCCATGGTTTAAACAGCTGAAAAGTGCCAAGTAGTAAAATTCCTTTTTGTCAGTAGTGTCACAAATCAGCTTCCGGTGATTAATCAAACTTCCTTTTGTTTGTTTTACCAAACATCCTTCCTCACCAGTGACTTTATATTTTTCATTGTTGCTGTCATCTGTGGTATTCCGTTTATAAATGTAGTTCTGCAGCACTTCATATAGACACATGTTCTCAAGATGATGACTTCTTTGTGGGTAATATGTGTCCAACATGTTTGTTCTTAAAATGTCTGTACTTTCAGGTTCGTACTCTGCTAAATATTCAATTTCTCGAACAGATTTCAGTACCCGATTTCTCATTCCTGCAAGGCCTAAACTTACCCAAATTATTCTTCTGGATTTGGAGTACAGACTTGCAGATGATAACCTATCTGAGCATTCGTAGGATCCAATTTCTCGATGAGATAACATCTTTAAACTGAAACTGTATAGCTTTTTACTGACAGTCTTCTCATGAGAAATCTCTTCCCACATTTCTTTCAATTCTGTTTTCTCAGATTTAGTGATGTAAGATGTGACATACCGAGCAACAGCAATAGAATTGTCAGCTACATACTGTATATCCATGTTAGCATTCCACATGGATAAAATGACTGGGTTGTAGTCATTTATATATTTTGACTCTTCTTTTCTTCTTAGGTTGTAGGTATTCTTAGGCGATTTTCTTGTAATAGTATTTCGCACAGCTGACATAAAACTGTTTACTCTTCCTTTTGAAAGAACAGGTTGTGGAAATCCAAATCGACATTTTGTGTAGAATTTATCTTTACTCTTGTACTTTCGTCGACAGTATTTTCCACACCGATGTCTTTGGAAATGTAAAACTTGCTCTTTTAAGTTTTTTTCTTCTGTGCTTTTAGGTATAGCACATGTTGCATATTCTTCAATGAAAGATAAAACTGCATCATCAGAATCTGTTCCAAATTTTGGGGCATCCGTGATCCACAACAGCATATGAATATGAGGAGCACCTCTTGCTTGGTACTCTTTTCTCCAAAAGAAATCCACAACTTCTCCAAGAGGTGGATTTTTTTTATTGCAGATGAAGGACATCATAGCCTCAAATCTATGATTGAAATATCTGCAAACATTAACCGGATCCAATGAGCACAATTCTCCTGCTGTCTTGTATTGGATGTTTTCAATATTTGAATTTGCCTCTCGAAGAAAATCCAGTAAATCATCCCAAGCGTACTCAGCACAGCTTAGGGTAAGGAACCATGTAGGAGTTCCTAAATTCCGTAACATACATTTCAATTCTCCATGGCGTCGGTACCAATATTCATTAGTTCCTCGCTGACAAGCCATCAAATTTATCAATTGAGATTCCAAATGATCATCTCGCTGTTGCACTTTGTTCATAAAATCCTTTGCAGACTCATTATGTAGATGTACTCCAGTTTTTAAAATGTGATTTACTGCATAAGATGGTGCAGACAAGTCACTTTCAAATAAAAGATGGAAAAAATATGGAATACTTTGACGAAATCTTGGATCTTCTGGATATAACCTTGTAGTCCGATACTCAGAAGCAGGAATCTGTACTGGACGTTCATCATATCGTCCACCTTTTCTTGTAGGAAACAGCTGGGGAAAACAACGAGCTTCCAAGCTCTCCTCCCATACACTCACGGGAGTTCCTTGTGCTTTTTTCATCTGAAACAGATCAATAGTGTTTCCCATAACTTCTTTAGAATGAAGAGGATGTATGCTGAAATGTTCATAAATTTCTTCTTCTTTTGACTTATCCACTTTTTCAATTTGCCCAGCTGGTATTCCTGAGTCTGCTAGTAAAACTTCTTCATCTTCATCCATATAAATTGTTTCGTACCATTTATTATTTCTTTTCAGATATAAATTTGCTCTTTGTACTTTTCGTACATCTACCAGCTCCTGCCCAATTTTCTTATTCTTTGTTGGTACTCCATTAACCAGAATAACTAATGGTTCAGTTTCCAATCTCTCTGCATCAATTGTTTCCATATTTTTTTTCAAATCCAATGGCAAATAGACAACTCTTCCTTTTAAACCTCTTTGTAAATCCGAAGGAGGTAATTTACCTGTTTTTGGCTCCATACACACTATGGTCTGAAACAGATGGACACATTGAATGAGTATAGACTCATACGTCTTTAAATCCAAAAGTTCTGCAGGAATATCAACCAATTCTAAATTATTATGTAAAGCTCTGGCTGGCATTCTATTTTCTTCTAACTTGTTATAACAGTATTTACAAATACGCTGATCTTCACCCAAATCAAAACTATTTTCCAGAAATATATATGTTGCAAAATCCTTCCACTTATAATTATCTTCATTTTCACTTTTTTTATACAGATCAACATTTCTTGTTTGAATTTTATAATGGCTTCTCCGGCAACAAATACAAGTAATATTTGGTCTTTCATTAGAGATGATAGCAAATTTTGTCATTTCATCTTCAAAATTTTTACTAACAGTGAGTTCTACATTCTCTTCCACATTTTCCTCAATAACTGTGTCATTTCCTGCAATTTCTTGCTCTAGACCAAAGTAACAAAACTGAATGTCATCAGTAACCTTCACTACATCTGATACAGATCCACCGAACAGAGCACTATTCAACTCATTTAACTTTAGTGCTGGACTTTTAGCAAAATACAATGTTCTCACAAACTTTCTCATTTCAGTATGATGAACAGCCAGCATCCTAAAATGGTGAAAAACACTTTGGCAAACTTTCCTAGATAGACAAGCAAAAGAATGTCCTTGCAAACCAGTATTCTCTCTCACTCTGCATGGGTCTAGTCTTTGAAGCACCTTAATCTTCTATTTAACACTCTTTTTACTATATTCTCTTAGGAAGTCACGTAATTTATCAATAGATTCCTGTCGCACAGTGCAAATATTACTACAATTCCAAGTGTACACTGGGGCTTTAGGACGTCTCCCCATAACCTCATCAGCTAACACTTCTTTCTCATTTCTTGGAACCATTTTCTCCTTTTCCATTACACAACCATCTTTAACTTCATAAGCTCGACCATTGGTGTCAACTGCATGCAACAAACTATTACTTTGAAGATAACTCTCTTCATTAAAAAATGGCTCAGTACTTGAACTATGCTTCCATTCTCCTAAGAACACTTTACAAAAGTTATCTTTTTTCACTACTCTTTTCCTTTTGCTTTGTGACTTCATTGCTTTGACTAATTTTTCTAATCTACGCATTCTGTTCAAAATTAAAATGAATAGTTTTCGTTTTATTTCCAAAGCCTTAGCAACAATTGTTTCAATATATTTCTTTTTTTTATAAAATTTGGTTTTCATCTTATATTTTTTCACATCCTTTAGCAAATTTAACATCACTCTTCTCTGAAACATTTTTCTATGAATGTTTTTAAAATCTATTTTTCGTGTTAAGTCACTCTTTCTTACTTCTGATTCAACATTGGCTTTTCGTATTTTCTGTCGACTCTGTTGTTGTTTTGTACTTGAAACATTATTTGCAGTGGATATTTTCTTAACATTTTTTCTTTGTTTGAAGATATTTTAAGAAAAATCCTTAGTCTGCTTACCAGAAGACTTTTTCTTTTTTCCAACATGAGGTTCTTCAACTATTTTTTTTGGTCCAGTTTTCTTCAAATAAAGATGTTGTTGCTGTTCTTTTCTCTTTCTTGACTTTATAGGCATCTTTAATTAATTTCACTGTTGTTCAGCAATACCTGAAAGAAACTAAAAAAAAAATACCTTTACGTAATTTTAATACATTACGATTTTTTTTGGGAGCTTTTCAAATCCTATCATATGACCTGTCCCTTTCCTACAACTGCAAGTCTGACAGAACAAGAGCAACACGTATTAAATCTCTAACATCAATTCCTGTGTGCACACAGACTCATGGTGTGATTCTAGGCAAAAAACGATTTTGGTTTGGCAATTTCAAAGCACATTTACTACTGTGGAAGAGTAAGTGATAATTACTATGGCAGCCTGACACATTTTCCTTATGTTTTAGAGAGGCAGAAAAGAGTACATGTCCTAACAGCTACTTGAGACCATCAGCATGTGTTACAGGGTGAGTGATTAGAGTAGAGCAAAGGAAATGAGCCTTGGTGACGTTGAATGTGTTAGCATTACACACTGCTATCTGAAATACCACACAGAGCTGAATAGTAAGCATGAGAGTGCAGGAGAAGCACCTGTCTGTGTGCTAAGAGCGTGCTTCTGGAGACCGTGTATTGTCAGGTGCAACACAGAACTGCATGTCCGCTTGCACAACTGCATGAAGACTGCAGACATGTATGTAAGACTACATGTGTGGTAAAGGTTAATTGGACTTTTGAACATGTAAAAACTACCTCACCCATTGCGGGAGTGGAAGGAAAATGTACCATGCTAATTTCAAATGTGTTAGCATTTGCCTCTCATTTGTGAGAAAGTGATTTCTGGTAAATGCTAACCATCACAGTTCTTGAAAACAAGCTCCCCCTTTCCTGCGAGTGCAAGTCTAACAGAGCAAGAACAACACAGATTAAATCTCTGAGAAGAACTCCTGTGTGCACACAGACTCATGGTGTGATTCTAGGCACAAAACAGTATCCCTGGGTGATACCAGTACACCTTAACTTATGGTGAAGACATACTCCATAATATCTGACATGTTCAAGGCAGTTAAATATCTTCCTTAACATAAAATGTAAAACACAACTTTTAAAGTGGTAGGAAAATGTACCATGCTTATTTAAAATGTGTTAGCATTTGCCTCTCATTTGTGAGAAAGTGATTTCTGCTGAATGCTAACCATCACAGTTCTTGAAAACAAGCTGCCCCTTTCCTGCAAGTGCAAGTCTAACAGAGCAAGAGCAACACGAATTAAATCTCTGTGAAAAATGCCTGTGTACAGACAGACTCATGGTGTGATTTGAGGCACAAAACAGTATTTCTGGGTGATACCAGTACACCTTAACTTATGGTGAAGACATACTCCTGAATATCTTTCAAGTTCAAGGCACTTAAATATCTTCCTTAACATAAAATGTAAAACACAACTTTTAAAGTGGTAGGAAAATGTACCATGCTAATTTCAAATGTGTTAGCATTTGCCTCTCATTTGTGAGAAAGTGATTTCTGCTGAATGCTAACCATCACAGTTCTTGAAAACAAGCTGCCCCTTTCCTGCAAGTGCAAGTCTAACAGAGCAAGAGCAACACAAATTAAATCTCTGTGAAAAATTCCTGTGTACAGACAGACTCATGGTGTGATTCGAGGGACAAAACAGTATTTCTGGGTGATACCAGTACACCTTAACCTATGGTGAAGACATACTCCATAATATCTTTCAAGTTCAAGGCACTTAAATATCTTCCTTAACATAAAATGTAAAACACAACTTTTAAAGTGGTAGGAAAATGTACCATGCTAATTTCAAATGTGTTAGCATTTGCCTCTCATTTGTAAGAAAGTGATTTCTGCTGAATGCTAACCATCACAGTTCTTGAAAACAAGCTGCCCCTTTCCTGCGAGTGCAGGTCTAACAGAGCAAGAGCAACACGAATTAAATCTCTGTGAAAAATTCCTGTGTACAGACAGACTCATGGTGTAGTTCGAGGCACAAAACAGTATTTCTGGGTGATACCAGTACACCTTAACTTATGGTGAAGACATACTCCATAATATCTTTCAAGTTCAAGGCACTTAAATATCTTCCTTAACATAAGATGTAAAACACAACTTTTAAAGTGGTAGGAAAATGTACCATGCTAATTTCAAATGTATTAGCATTTGCCTCTTATTTGTGAGAAAGTGATTTCTGCTGAATGCTAACCATCACAGTTCTTGAAAACAAGCTGCCCCTTTCCTGCGAGTGCAGGTCTAACAGAGCAAGAGCAACACAAATTAAATCTCTGTGAAAAATTCCTGTGTACAGACAGACTCATGGTGTGATTCTAGGCACAAAACAGTATCCCTGGGTGATACCAGTACACCTTAACTTGTGGTGAAGACATACTCCATAATATCTTTCAAGTTCAAGGCACTTAAATATCTTCCTTAACATAAAATGTAAAACACAACTTTTAAAGTGGTAGGAAAATGTACCATGCTAGTTTCAAATGTGTTAGCATTTGCCTCTCATTTGTGAGAAAGTGATTTCTGCTGAATGCTAACCATCACAGTTCTTGGAAACAAGCTGCCCCTTTCCTGCGAGTGCAAGGCTAACAGAGCAAGAGCAACACAAATTAAATCTCTGAGAAGAATTCCTGTGTGCAGACAGACTCATGGTGTGATTCTAGACACAAAACATTATTTCTGGGTGATACCAGTACACCTTAACTTATGGTGAAGACATACTCCATAATATCTTTCAAGTTCAAGGCACTTAAATATCTTCCTTAACATAAAATGTAAAACACAACTTTTAAAGTGGTAGGAAAATGTACCATGCTAATTTCAAATGTGTTAGCATTTGCCTCTCATTTGTGAGAAAGTGATTTCTGCTGAATGCTATCCATCACAGTTCTTGAAAACAAGCTGCCCCTTTCCTGCGAGTGCAAGTCTAACAGAGCAAGAGCAACACAAATTAAATCTCTGAGAAGAATTCCTGTGTGCACACAGACTCATGGTGTGATTCTAGGCACAAAACAGTATTTCTGGGTGATACCAGTACACCTTAATTTATGGTGAAGACATACTCCATAATATCTTTCAAGTTCAAGGCACTTAAATATCTTCCTTAACATAAAATGTAAAACACAACTTTTAAAGTGGTAGGAAAATATACCATGCTAATTTCAAATGTGTTAGCATTTGCCTCTCATTTGTGAGAAAGTGTTTTCTGCTGAATGCTAACCATCACAGTTCTTGAAAACAAGCTGCCCCTTTCCTGCGAGTGCAAGTCTAACAGAGCAAGAGCAACACGAATTAAATCTCTGTTAAAAATTCCTGTGTACAGACTGACTCATGGTGTGATTCTAGGCAAAAAACTGTATTTCTGGGTGATACCAGTACACCTTAACTTATGGTGAAGAGATACTCCATAATATCTTTCATGTTCAAGGCACTTAAATATCTTCCTTAACATAAAATGTAAAACACAACTTTTAAAGTGGTAGGAAAATATACCATGCTAATTTCAAATGTGTTAGCATTTGCCTCTCATTTGTGAGAAAGTGTTTTCTGCTGAATGCTAACCATCACAGTTCTTGAAAACAAGCTGCCCCTTTCCTGCAAGTGCAAGTCTAACAGAGCAAGAGCAACACAAATTAAATCTCTGTGAAAAATTCCTGTGTACAGACAGACTCATGGTGTGATTTGAGGCACAAAACAGTATTTCTGGGTGATACCAGTACACCTTAACTTATTGTGAAGACATACTCCTTAATATCTTTCAAGTTCAAGGCACTTAAATATCTTCATTAACATAAAATGTAAAACACAACTTTTAAAGTGGTAGGAAAATGTACCATGCTAATTTCAAATGTGTTAGCATTTGCCTCTCATTTGTGAGAAAGTGATATCTGCTGAATGCTAACCATCACAGTTCTTGAAAACAAGCTGCCCCTTTTCTGCAAGTGCAAGTCTAACCGAGCAAGAGCAACACAAATTAAATCTCTGTGAAAAATTCCTGTGTACAGACTCATGGTGTGATTCGAGGCACAAAACAGTATTTCTGGGTGATACCAGTGCACCTTAACTTATGGTGAAGACATACTCCATAATATCTTTCAAGTTCAAGGCACTTAAATATCTTCCTTAACATAAAATGTAAAACACAACTTTTAAAGTGGTAGGAAAATGTACCATGCTAATTTCAAATGTGTTAGCATTTGCCTCTCATTTGTGAGAAAGTGATTTCTGCTGAATGCTAACCATCACAGTTCTTGGAAACAAGCTGCCCCTTTCCTGCGAGTGCAAGGCTAACAGAGCAAGAGCAACACAAATTAAATCTCTGAGAATAATTCCTGTGTGCAGACAGACTCATGGTGTGATTCTAGACACAAAACATTATTTCTGGGTGATACCAGTAAACCTTAACTTATGGTGAAGACATACTCCATAATCTCTTTCAAGTTCAAGGCACTTAAATATCTTCCTTAACATAAAATGTAAAACACAACTTTTAAAGTGGTAGGAAAATGTACCATGCTAATTTCAAATGTGTTAGCATTTGCCTCTCATTTGTGAGAAAGTGATTTCTGCTGAATGCTAACCATCACAGTTCTTGAAAACAAGCTGCCCCTTTCCTGCGAGTGCAAGTCTAACAGAGCAAGAGCAACACGAATTAAATCTCTGAGAAGAATTCCTGTGTGCACACACACTCATGGTGTGATTCTAGGCACAAAACAGTATTCCTGGGTGATACCAGTACACCTTAACTTATGGTGAAGACATACTCCATAATTTCTGACATGTTCAAGGCAGTTAAATATCTTCCTTAACATAAAATGTAAAACACAACTTTTAAAGTGGTAGGAAAATGTACCATGCTATTTTCAAATGTGTTTGCATTTGCCTCTCATTTGTGAGAAAGTGATTTCTGCTGAATGCTAACCATCACAGTTCTTGAAAACAAGCTGCCCCTTTCCTGCGAGTGCAAGTCTAACAGAGCAAGAGCAACACAAACTAAATCTCTGTGAAAAATTCCTGTGTACAGACAGACTCATGGTGTGAGTTGAGGCACAAAACAGTATTTCTGGGTGATACCAGTACACCTTAACTTATTGTGAAGACATACTCCTTAATATCTTTCAAGTTCAAGGCACTTAGACATCTTCCTTAACATAACATGTAAAACAAAACTTTTAAAGTGGTAGGAAAATGTACCATGCTAATCTCAAATGTGTTAGCATTTGCCTCTCATTTGTGAGAAAGTGATTTCTGCTGAATGCTAACCATCACAGTTCTTGAAAACAAGCTGCCCCTTTCCTGCAAGTGCAAGTCTAACAGAGCAAGAGCAACACAAAATAAATCTCTGTGAAAAATTCCTGTGTACAGACAGACTCATGGTGTGATTCTAGGCACAAAACAGTATTCCTGGGTGATACCAGTACACCTTAACTTATGGTGAAGACATACTCCATAATATCTGACATGTTGAAGGCAGTTAAATATCTTCCTTAACATAAAATGTAAAACACAACTTTTCAAGTGGTAGGAAAATGTACCATACTATTTTCAAATGTGTTTGCATTTGCCTCTCATTTGTGAGAAAGTGATTTCTGCTGAATGCTAACCATCACAGTTCTTGAAAACAAGCTGCCCCTTTCCTGCGAGTGCAAGTCAAACAGAGCAAGAGCAACACGAATTAAATCTCTGTTAAAAATTCCTGTGTAGAGACTGAATCATGGTGTGATTCTAGGCACAAAACAGTATTTCTGGGTGATACCAGTACACCTTAACTTATGGTGAAGACATACTCCATAATATCTTTCAAGTTCAAGGCACTTAATTATCTTCCTTAACCTAAAATGTAAAACACAACTTTTAAAGTGGTAGGAAAATGTACCATGCTAATTTCAAATGTGTTAGCATTTGCCTCTCATTTGTGAGAAAGTGATTGCTGCTGAATGCTAACCATCACAGTTCTTGAAAACAAGCTGCCCCTTTCCTGCGAGTGCAAGTCTAACAGAGCAAGAGCAATACAAATTAAATCTCTGAGAAGAATTCCTGTGTGCACACAGACTCATGGTGTGATTCTAGGCACAAAACAGTATTCCTGGGTGATACCAGTACACCTTAACTTATGGTGAAGACATAGTCCATAATATCTGACATGTTCAAGGCAGTTAAATATCTTCCTTAACATAAAATGTAAAACACAACTTTTAAAGTGGTAGGAAAATGTACCATGCTATTTTCAAATGTGTTTGCATTTGCCTCTCATTTGTGAGAAAGTGATTTCTGCTGAATGCTAACCATCACAGTTCTTAAAAACAAGCTGCCCCTTTCCTGCGAGTGCAAGTCTAACAGAGCAAGAGCAACACAAATTAAATCTCTGTGAAAAATTCCTGTGTACAGACAGACTCATGGTGTGATTCTAGGCACAAAACAGTATTTCTGGGTGAAACCAGTATACCTTAACTTATAGTGAAGACATACTCCATAATATCTTTCAAGTTCAAGGCACTTAAATATCTTCCTTAACATAAAATGTAAAACACAACTTTTAAAGTGGTAGAAAAATGTACCATGCTAATTTCAAATGTGTTAGCATTTGCCTCTCATTTGTGAGAAAGTGATTTCTGCTGAATGCTAAACATCACAGTTCTTAAAAACAAGCTGCCCCTTTCCTGCGAGTGCAAGTCTAACAGAGCAAGAGCAACACAAATTAAATCTCTGTGAAAAATTCCTGTGTACAGACAGACTCATGGTGTGATTCTAGGAACAAAACAGTATTTCTGGGTGATACCAGTATACCTTAACTTATGGTGAAGACATACTCCATAATATCTTTCAAGTTCAAGGCACTTAATTATCTTCCTTAACCTAAAATGTAAAACACAACTTTTAAAGTGGTAGGAAAATGTACCATGCTAATTTCAAATGTGTTAGCATTTGCCTCTCATTTGAGAGAAAGTGATTTCTGCTGAATGCTAACCATCACAGTTCTTGAAAACAAGCTGCCCCTTTCCTGCGAGTGCAAGTCTAACAGAGCAAGAGCAACACGAATTAAATCTCTGAGAAGAATTCCTGTGTGCACACACACTCATGGTGTGATTCTAGGCACAAAACAGTATTCCTGGGTGATACCAGTACACCTTAACTTATGGTGAAGACATACTCCATAATATCTGACATGTTCAAGGCAGTTAAATATCTTCCTTAACATAAAATGTAAAACACAACTTTTAAAGTGGTAGGAAAATGTACCATGCTATTTTCAAATGTGTTTGCATTTGCCTCTCATTTGTGAGAAAGTGATTTCTGCTGAATGCTAACCATCACAGTTCTTGAAAACAAGCTGCCCCTTTCCTGCGAGTGCAAGTCTAACAGAGCAAGAGCAACACAAACTAAATCTCTGTGAAAAATTCCTGTGTATAGACAGACTCATGGTGTGATTTGAGGCACAAAACAGTATTTCTGGGTGATACCAGTACACCTTAACTTATTGTGAAGACATACTCCTTAATATCTTTCAAGTTCAAGGCACTTAGATATCTTCCTTAACATAACATGTAAAACACAACTTTTAAAGTGGTAGGAAAATGTACCATGCTAATCTCAAATGTGTTAGCATTTGCCTCTCATTTGTGAGAAAGTGATTTCTGCTGAATGCTAACCATCACAGTTCTTGAAAACAAGCTGCCCCTTTCCTGCAAGTGCAAGTCTAACAGAGCAAGAGCAACACGAATTAAATCTCTGTTAAAAATTCCTGTGTACAGACTGACTCATGGTGTGATTCTAGGCACACAACTGTATTTCTGGGTGATACCAGTACACCTTAACTTATGGTGAAGAGATACTCCATAATATCTTTCATGTTCAAGGCACTTAAATATCTTCCTTAACATAAAATGTAAAACACAACTTTTAAAGTGGTAGGAAAATATACCATGCTAATTTCAAATGTGTTAGCATTTGCCTCTCATTTGTGAGAAAGTGATTTCTGCTGAATGCTAACCATCACAGTTCTTGAAAACAAGCTGCCCCTTTCCTGCGAGTGCAAGTCTAACAGAGCAAGAGCAACACAAACTAAATCTCTGTGAAAAATTCCTGTGTACAGACAGACTCATGGTGTGAGTTGAGGCACAAAACAGTATTTCTGGGTGATACCAGTACACCTTAACTTATTGTGAAGACATACTCCTTAATATCTTTCAAGTTCAAGGCACTTAGACATCTTCCTTAACATAACATGTAAAACAAAACTTTTAAAGTGGTAGGAAAATGTACCATGCTAATCTCAAATGTGTTAGCATTTGCCTCTCATTTGTGAGAAAGTGATTTCTGCTGAATGCTAACCATCACAGTTCTTGAAAACAAGCTGCCCCTTTCCTGCAAGTGCAAGTCTAACAGAGCAAGAGCAACACAAAATAAATCTCTGTGAAAAATTCCTGTGTACAGACAGACTCATGGTGTGATTCTAGGCACAAAACAGTATTCCTGGGTGATACCAGTACACCTTAACTTATGGTGAAGACATACTCCATAATATCTGACATGTTGAAGGCAGTTAAATATCTTCCTTAACATAAAATGTAAAACACAACTTTTCAAGTGGTAGGAAAATGTACCATACTATTTTCAAATGTGTTTGCATTTGCCTCTCATTTGTGAGAAAGTGATTTCTGCTGAATGCTAACCATCACAGTTCTTGAAAACAAGCTGCCCCTTTCCTGCGAGTGCAAGTCTAACAGAGCAAGAGCAACACAAACTAAATCTCTGAAAAATTCCTGTGTACAGACAGACTCATGGTGTGATTCTAGGCACAAAACAGTATTTCTGGGTGATACCAGTACACCTTAACTTATAGTGAAGACATACTCCATAATATATTTCAAGTTCAAGGCACTTAAATATCTTCCTTAACATAAAATGTAAAACACAACTTTTAAAGTGGTAGGGAAATATACCATGCTAATTTCAAATGTGTTAGCATTTGCCTCTCATTTGTGAGAAAGTGTTTTCTGCTGAATGCTAACCATCACAGTTCTTGAAAACAAGCTGCCCCTTTCCTGCGAGTGCAAGTCAAACAGAGCAAGAGCAACACAAATTAAATCTCTGTTAAAAATTCCTGTGTAGAGACTGAATCATGGTGTGATTCTAGGCACAAAACAGTATTTCTGGGTGATACCAGTACACCTTAACTTATGGTGAAGACATACTCCATAATATCTTTCAAGTTCAAGGCACTTAATTATCTTCCTTAACCTAAAATGTAAAACACAACTTTTAAAGTGGTAGGAAAATGTACCATGCTAATTTCAAATGTGTTAGCATTTGCCTCTCATTTGTGAGAAAGTGATTGCTGCTGAATGCTAACCATCACAGTTCTTGAAAACAAGCTGCCCCTTTCCTGCGAGTGCAAGTCTAACAGAGCAAGAGCAATACAAATTAAATCTCTGAGAAGAATTCCTGTGTGCACACAGACTCATGGTGTGATTCTAGGCACAAAACAGTATTCCTGGGTGATACCAGTACACCTTAACTTATGGTGAAGACATAGTCCATAATATCTGACATGTTCAAGGCAGTTAAATATCTTCCTTAACATAAAATGTAAAACACAACTTTTAAAGTGGTAGGAAAATGTACCATGCTATTTTCAAATGTGTTTGCATTTGCCTCTCATTTGTGAGAAAGTGATTTCTGCTGAATGCTAACCATCACAGTTCTTAAAAACAAGCTGCCCCTTTCCTGCGAGTGCAAGTCTAACAGAGCAAGAGCAACACAAATTAAATCTCTGTGAAAAATTCCTGTGTACAGACAGACTCATGGTGTGATTCTAGGCACAAAACAGTATTTCTGGGTGAAACCAGTATACCTTAACTTATAGTGAAGACATACTCCATAATATCTTTCAAGTTCAAGGCACTTAAATATCTTCCTTAACATAAAATGTAAAACACAACTTTTAAAGTGGTAGAAAAATGTACCATGCTAATTTCAAATGTGTTAGCATTTGCCTCTCATTTGTGAGAAAGTGATTTCTGCTGAATGCTAAACATCACAGTTCTTAAAAACAAGCTGCCCCTTTCCTGCGAGTGCAAGTCTAACAGAGCAAGAGCAACACAAATTAAATCTCTGTGAAAAATTCCTGTGTACAGACAGACTCATGGTGTGATTCTAGGAACAAAACAGTATTTCTGGGTGATACCAGTATACCTTAACTTATGGTGAAGACATACTCCATAATATCTTTCAAGTTCAAGGCACTTAATTATCTTCCTTAACCTAAAATGTAAAACACAACTTTTAAAGTGGTAGGAAAATGTACCATGCTAATTTCAAATGTGTTAGCATTTGCCTCTCATTTGAGAGAAAGTGATTTCTGCTGAATGCTAACCATCACAGTTCTTGAAAACAAGCTGCCCCTTTCCTGCGAGTGCAAGTCTAACAGAGCAAGAGCAACACGAATTAAATCTCTGAGAAGAATTCCTGTGTGCACACACACTCATGGTGTGATTCTAGGCACAAAACAGTATTCCTGGGTGATACCAGTACACCTTAACTTATGGTGAAGACATACTCCATAATATCTGACATGTTCAAGGCAGTTAAATATCTTCCTTAACATAAAATGTAAAACACAACTTTTAAAGTGGTAGGAAAATGTACCATGCTATTTTCAAATGTGTTTGCATTTGCCTCTCATTTGTGAGAAAGTGATTTCTGCTGAATGCTAACCATCACAGTTCTTGAAAACAAGCTGCCCCTTTCCTGCGAGTGCAAGTCTAACAGAGCAAGAGCAACACAAACTAAATCTCTGTGAAAAATTCCTGTGTATAGACAGACTCATGGTGTGATTTGAGGCACAAAACAGTATTTCTGGGTGATACCAGTACACCTTAACTTATTGTGAAGACATACTCCTTAATATCTTTCAAGTTCAAGGCACTTAGATATCTTCCTTAACATAACATGTAAAACACAACTTTTAAAGTGGTAGGAAAATGTACCATGCTAATCTCAAATGTGTTAGCATTTGCCTCTCATTTGTGAGAAAGTGATTTCTGCTGAATGCTAACCATCACAGTTCTTGAAAACAAGCTGCCCCTTTCCTGCAAGTGCAAGTCTAACAGAGCAAGAGCAACACGAATTAAATCTCTGTTAAAAATTCCTGTGTACAGACTGACTCATGGTGTGATTCTAGGCACACAACTGTATTTCTGGGTGATACCAGTACACCTTAACTTATGGTGAAGAGATACTCCATAATATCTTTCATGTTCAAGGCACTTAAATATCTTCCTTAACATAAAATGTAAAACACAACTTTTAAAGTGGTAGGAAAATATACCATGCTAATTTCAAATGTGTTAGCATTTGCCTCTCATTTGTGAGAAAGTGTTTTCTGCTGAATGCTAACCATCACAGTTCTTGAAAACAAGCTGCCCCTTTCCTGCAAGTGCAAGTCTAACAGAGCAAGAGCAACACAAATTAAATCTCTGTGAAAAATTCCTGTGTACAGACAGACTCATGGTGTGATTTGAGGCACAAAACAGTATTTCTGGGTGATACCAGTACACCTTAACTTATTGTGAAGACATACTCCTTAATATCTTTCAAGTTCAAGGCACTTAAATATCTTCCTTAACATAAAATGTAAAACACAACTTTTAAAGTGGTAGGAAAATGTACCATGCTAATTTCAAATGTGTTAGCATTTGCCTCTCATTTGTGAGAAAGTGATATCTGCTGAATGCTAACCATCACAGTTCTTGAAAACAAGCTGCCCCTTTTCTGCAAGTGCAAGTCTAACCGAGCAAGAGCAACACAAATTAAATCTCTGTGAAAAATTCCTGTGTACAGACAGACTCATGGTGTGATTCGAGGCACAAAACAGTATTTCTGGGTGATACCAGTGCACCTTAACTTATGGTGAAGACATACTCCATAATATCTTTCAAGTTCAAGGCACTTAAATATCTTCCTTAACATAAAATGTAAAACACAACTTTTAAAGTGGTAGGAAAATGTACCATGCTAATTTCAAATGTGTTAGCATTTGCCTCTCATTTGTGAGAAAGTGATTTCTGCTGAATGCTAACCATCACAGTTCTTGGAAACAAGCTGCCCCTTTCCTGCGAGTGCAAGGCTAACAGAGCAAGAGCAACACAAATTAAATCTCTGAGAATAATTCCTGTGTGCAGACAGACTCATGGTGTGATTCTAGACACAAAACATTATTTCTGGGTGATACCAGTAAACCTTAACTTATGGTGAAGACATACTCCATAATCTCTTTCAAGTTCAAGGCACTTAAATATCTTCCTTAACATAAAATGTAAAACACAACTTTTAAAGTGGTAGGAAAATGTACCATGCTAATTTCAAATGTGTTAGCATTTGCCTCTCATTTGTGAGAAAGTGATTTCTGCTGAATGCTAACCATCACAGTTCTTGAAAACAAGCTGCCCCTTTCCTGCGAGTGCAAGTCTAACAGAGCAAGAGCAACACGAATTAAATCTCTGAGAAGAATTCCTGTGTGCACACACACTCATGGTGTGATTCTAGGCACAAAACAGTATTCCTGGGTGATACCAGTACACCTTAACTTATGGTGAAGACATACTCCATAATATCTGACATGTTCAAGGCAGTTAAATATCTTCCTTAACATAAAATGTAAAACACAACTTTTAAAGTGGTAGGAAAATGTACCATGCTATTTTCAAATGTGTTTGCATTTGCCTCTCATTTGTGAGAAAGTGATTTCTGCTGAATGCTAACCATCACAGTTCTTGAAAACAAGCTGCCCCTTTCCTGCGAGTGCAAGTCTAACAGAGCAAGAGCAACACAAACTAAATCTCTGTGAAAAATTCCTGTGTACAGACAGACTCATGGTGTGAGTTGAGGCACAAAACAGTATTTCTGGGTGATACCAGTACACCTTAACTTATTGTGAAGACATACTCCTTAATATCTTTCAAGTTCAAGGCACTTAGACATCTTCCTTAACATAACATGTAAAACACAACTTTTAAAGTGGTAGGAAAATGTACCATGCTAATCTCAAATGTGTTAGCAGTTGCCTCTCATTTGTGAGAAAGTGATTTCTGCTGAATGCTAACCATCACAGTTCTTGAAAACAAGCTGCCCCTTTCCTGCAAGTGCAAGTCTAACAGAGCAAGAGCAACACAAATTAAATCTCTGTGAAAAATTCCTGTGTACAGACAGACTCATGGTGTGATTCTAGGCACAAAACAGTATTCCTGGGTGATACCAGTACACCTTAACTTATGGTGAAGACATACTCCATAATATCTGACATGTTGAAGGCAGTTAAATATCTTCCTTAACATAAAATGTAAAACACAACTTTTCAAGTGGTAGGAAAATGTACCATACTATTTTCAAATGTGTTTGCATTTGCCTCTCATTTGTGAGAAAGTGATTTCTGCTGAATGCTAACCATCACAGTTCTTGAAAACAAGCTGCCCCTTTCCTGCGAGTGCAAGTCTAACAGAGCAAGAGCAACACAAACTAAATCTCTGAAAAATTCCTGTGTACAGACAGACTCATGGTGTGATTCTAGGCACAAAACAGTATTTCTGGGTGATACCAGTACACCTTAACTTATAGTGAAGACATACTCCATAATATATTTCAAGTTCAAGGCACTTAAATATCTTCCTTAACATAAAATGTAAAACACAACTTTTAAAGTGGTAGGGAAATATACCATGCTAATTTCAAATGTGTTAGCATTTGCCTCTCATTTGTGAGAAAGTGTTTTCTGCTGAATGCTAACCATCACAGTTCTTGAAAACAAGCTGCCCCTTTCCTGCGAGTGCAAGTCAAACAGAGCAAGAGCAACACAAATTAAATCTCTGTTAAAAATTCCTGTGTAGAGACTGAATCATGGTGTGATTCTAGGCACAAAACAGTATTTCTGGGTGATACCAGTACACCTTAACTTATGGTGAAGACATACTCCATAATATCTTTCAAGTTCAAGGCACTTAATTATCTTCCTTAACCTAAAATGTAAAACACAACTTTTAAAGTGGTAGGAAAATGTACCATGCTAATTTCAAATGTGTTAGCATTTGCCTCTCATTTGTGAGAAAGTGATTTCTGCTGAATGCTAACCATCACAGTTCTTGAAAACAAGCTGCCCCTTTCCTGCGAGTGCAAGTCTAACAGAGCAAGAGCAATACAAATTAAATCTCTGAGAAGAATTCCTGTGTGCACACAGACTCATGGTGTGAGTCTAGGCACAAAACAGTATTCCTGGGTGATACCAGTACACCTTAACTTATGGTGAAGACATAGTCCATAATATCTGACATGTTCAAGGCAGTTAAATATCTTCCTTAACATAAAATGTAAAACACAACTTTTAAAGTGGTAGGAAAATGTACCATGCTATTTTCAAATGTTTGCATTTGCCTCTCATTTGTGAGAAAGTGATTTCTGCTGAATGCTAACCATCACAGTTCTTAAAAACAAGCTGCCCCTTTCCTGCGAGTGCAAGTCTAACAGAGCAAGAGCAACACAAATTAAATCTCTGTGAAAAATTCCTGTGTACAGACAGACTCATGGTGTGATTCTAGGCACAAAACAGTATTTCTGGGTGAAACCAGTATACCTTAACTTATAGTGAAGACATACTCCATAATATCTTTCAAGTTCAAGGCACTTAAATATCTTCCTTAACATAAAATGTAAAACACAACTTTTAAAGTGGTAGAAAAATGTACCATGCTAATTTCAAATGTGTTAGCATTTGCCTCTCATTTGTGAGAAAGTGATTTCTGCTGAATGCTAAACATCACAGTTCTTAAAAACAAGCTGCCCCTTTCCTGCGAGTGCAAGTCTAACAGAGCAAGAGCAACACAAATTAAATCTCTGTGAAAAATTCCTGTGTACAGACAGACTCATGGTGTGATTTGAGGCACAAAACAGTATTTCTGGGTGATACCAGTACACCTTAACTTATTGTGAAGACATACTCCTTAATATCTTTCAAGTTCAAGGCACTTAGATATCTTCCTTAACATAACATGTAAAACACAACTTTTAAAGTGGTAGGAAAATGTACCATGCTAATCTCAAATGTGTTAGCATTTGCCTCTCATTTGTGAGAAAGTGATTTCTGCTGAATGCTAACCATCACAGTTCTTGAAAACAAGCTGCCCCTTTCCTGCAAGTGCAAGTCTAACAGAGCAAGAGCAACACAAATAAAATCTCTGTGAAAAATTCCTGTGTACAGACAGACTCATGGTGTGATTCTAGGCACAAAACAGTATTCCTGGGTGATACCAGTACACCTTAACTTATGGTGAAGACATACTCCATAATATCTGACATCTTCAAGGCAGTTAAATATCTTCCTTAACATAAAATGTAAAACACAACTTTTAAAGTGGTAGGAAAATGTACCATGCTGTTTTCAAATGTGTTTGCATTTGCCTCTCATTTGTGAGAAAGTGATTTCTGCTGAATGCTAACCATCACAGTTCTTGAAAACAAGCTGCCCCTTTCCTGCGAGTGCAAGTCTAACAGAGCAAGAGCAACACAAACTAAATCTCTGTGAAAAATTCCTGTGTACAGACAGACTCATGGTGTGATTCTAGGCACAAAACAGTATTTCTGGGTGATACCAGTACACCTTAACTTATGGTGAAGACATACTCCATAATATCTTTCAAGTTCAAGGCACTTAATTATCTTCCTTAACCTAAAATGTAAAACACAACTTTTAAAGTGGTAGGAAAATGTACCATGCTAATTTCAAATGTGTTAGCATTTGCCTCTCATTTGTGAGAAAGTGATTTCTGCTGAATGCTAACCATCACAGTTCTTGAAAACAAGCTGCCCCTTTCCTGCGAGTGCAAGTCTAACAGAGCAAGAGCAATACAAATTAAATCTCTGAGAAGAATTCCTGTGTGCACACAGACTCATGGTGTGATTCTAGGCACAAAACAGTATTCCTGGGTGATACCAGTACACCTTAACTTATGGTGAAGACATAGTCCCTAATATCTGACATGTTCAAGGCAGTTAAATATCCTCCTTAACATAAAATGTAAAACACAACTTTTAAAGTGGTAGGAAAATGTACCATGCTATTTTCAAATGTGTTTGCATTTGCCTCTCATTTGTGAGAAAGTGATTTCTGCTGAATGCTAACCATCACAGTTCTTAAAAACAAGCTGCCCCTTTCCTGCGAGTGCAAGTCTAACAGAGCAAGAGCAACACAAATAAATCTCTGTGAAAAATTCCTGTGTACAGACAGACTCATGGTGTGATTCTAGGCACAAAACAGTATTTCTGGGTGATACCAGTATACCTTAACTTATAGTGAAGACATACTCCATAATATCTTTCAAGTTCAAGGCACTTAAATATCTTCCTTAACATAAAATGTAATACACAACTTTTAAAGTGGTAGAAAAATGTACCATGCTAATTTCAAATGTGTTAGCATTTGCCTCTCATTTGTGAGAAAGTGATTTCTGCTGAATGCTAAACATCACAGTTCTTAAAAACAAGCTGCCCCTTTCCTGCGAGTGCAAGTCTAACAGAGCAAGAGCAACACAAATTAAATCTCTGTGAAAAATTCCTGTGTACAGACAGACTCATGGTGTGATTCTAGGAACAAAACAGTATTTCTGGGTGATACCAGTATACCTTAACTTATGGTGAAGACATACTCCATAATATCTTTCAAGTTCAAGGCACTTAAATATCTTCCTTACCATAAAATGTAAAACACAACTTTTAAAGTGGTAGGAAAATATACCATGCTAATTTCAAATGTGTTAGCATTTGCCTCTCATTTGTGAGAAAATGTTTTCTGCTGAATGCTAACCATCACAGTTCTTGAAAACAAGCTGCCCCTTTCCTGCGAGTGCAAGTCTAACAGAGCAAGAGCAACACAAATTAAATCTCTGTTAAAAATTCCTGTGTACAGACTGACTCATGGTGTGATTCTAGGCACAAAACAGTATTTCTGGGTGATACCAGTACACCTTAACTTATGGTGAAGACATACTCCATAATATCTTTCAAGTTCAAGGCACTTAATTATCTTCCTTAACCTAAAATGTAAAACACAACTTTTAAAGTGGTAGGAAAATGTACCATGCTAATTTCAAATGTGTTAGCATTTGCCTCTCATTTGTGAGAAAGTGATTTCTGCTGAATGCTAACCATCACAGTTCTTGAAAACAAGCTGCCCCTTTCCTGCGAGTGCAAGTCTAACAGAGCAAGAGCAATACAAATTAAATCTCTGAGAAGAATTCCTGTGTGCACACAGACTCATGGTGTGATTCTAGGCACAAAACAGTGTTCCTGGGTGATACCAGTACACCTTAACTTATGGTGAAGACATAGTCCATAATATCTGACATGTTCAAGGCAGTTAAATATCTTCCTTAACATAAAATGTAAAACACAACTTTTAAAGTGGTAGGAAAATGTACCATGCCATTTTCAAATGTGTTTGCATTTGCCTCTCATTTGTGAGAAAGTTATTTCTGCTGAATGCTAACCATCACAGTTCTTGAAAACAAGCTGCCCTTTCCTGCGAGTGCAAGTCTAACAGAGCAAGAGCAACACAAACTAAATCTCCGTGAAAAATTCCTGTGTACAGACAGACTCATGGTGTGATTCTAGGCACAAAACAGTATTTCTGGGTGATACCAGTACACCTTAACTTATGGTGAAGACATACTCCATAATATCTTTCAAGTTCAAGGCACTTAAATATCTTTCTTAACATTAAATGTAAAACACAACTTTTAAAGTGGTAGGAAAATATACCATGCTAATTTCAAATGTGTTAGCATTTGCCTCTCATTTGTGAGAAAGTGTTTTCTGCTGAATGCTAACCATCACAGTTCTTGAAAACAAGCTGCCCCTTTCCTGCGAGTGCAAGTCTAACAGAGCAAGAGCAATACAAATTAAATCTCTGAGAAGAATTCCTGTGTGCACACAGACTCATGGTGTGATTCTAGGCACAAAACAGTATTCCTGGGTGATACCAGTACACCTTAACTTATGGTGAAGACATAGTCCATAATATCTGACATGTTCAAGGCAGTTAAATATCTTCCTTAACATAAAATGTAAAACACAACTTTTAAAGTGGTAGGAAAATGTACCATGCTATTTTCAAATGTGTTTGCATTTGCCTCTCATTTGTGAGAAAGTGATTTCTGCTGAATGCTAACCATCACAGTTCTTGAAAACAAGCTGCCCCTTTCCTGCGAGTGCAAGTCTAACAGAGCAAGAGCAACACAAACTAAATCTCTGAAAAATTCCTGTGTACAGACAGACTCATGGTGTGATTCTAGGCACAAAACAGTATTTCTGGGTGATACCAGTACACCTTAACTTATGGTGAAGACATACTCCATAATATCTGACATGTTCAAGGCACTTAAATATCTTCCTTAACATAAAATGTAAAACACAACTTTTAAAGTGGTAGGAAAATGTACCATGCTAATTTCAAATGTGTTAGCATTTGCCTCTTATTTGTGAGAAAGTGATTTCTGATGAATGCTAACCATCACAGTTCTTGAAAACAAGCTGCCCCTTTCCTGCGAGTGCAGGTCTAACAGAGCAAGAGCAACACAAATTAAATCTCTGTGAAAAATTCCTGTGTACAGACAGACTCATGGTGTGATTCTAGGCACAAAACAGTATCCCTGGGTGATACCAGTACACCTTAACTTGTGGTGAAGACATACTCCATAATATCTTTCAAGTTCAAGGCACTTAAAAATCTTCCTTAACATAAAATGTAAAACACAACTTTTAAAGTGGTAGGAAAATATACCATGCTATTTTCAAATGTGTTTGCATTTGCCTCTCATTTGTGAGAAAGTGATTTCTGCTGAATGCTAACCATCACAGTTCTTGAAAACAAGCTGCCCCTTTCCTGCGAGTGCAAGTCTAACAGAGCAAGAGCAACACAAACTAAATCTCTGTGAAAAATTCCTGTGTACAGACAGACTCATGGTGTGATTCTAGGCACAAAACAGTATTTCTGGGTGATACCAGTACACCTTAACTTATAGTGAAGACATACTCCATAATATATTTCAAGTTCAAGGCACTTAAATATCTTCCTTAACATAAAATGTAAAACACAACTTTTAAAGTGGTAGGGAAATATACCATGCTAATTTCAAATGTGTTAGCATTTGCCTCTCATTTGTGAGAAAGTGTTTTCTGCTGAATGCTAACCATCACAGTTCTTGAAAACAAACTGCCCCTTTCCTGCGAATGCAAGTCTAACAGAGCAAGAGCAATACAAATTAAATCTCTGTGAAAAATTCCTGTGTACAGACAGACTCATGGTGTGATTCTAGGCACAAAACAGTATTCCTGGGTGATACCAGTACACCTTAACTTATGGTGAAGACATACTCCATAATATCTGACATGTTCAAGGCAGTTAAATATCTTCCTTAACATAAAATGTAAAACACAACTTTTAAAGTGGTAGGAAAATGTACCATGCTATTTTCAAATGTGTTTGCATTTGCCTCTCATTTGTGAGAAAGTGATTTCTGCTGAATGCTAACCATCACAGTTCTTGAAAACAAGCTGCCCCTTTCCTGCGAGTGCAAGTCTAACAGAGCAAGAGCAACACAAACTAAATCTCTGTGAAAAATTCCTGTGTACAGACAGACTCATGGTGTGATTCTAGGCACAAAACAGTATTTCTGGGTGATACCAGTACACCTTAACTTATAGTGAAGACATACTCCATAATATATTTCAAGTTCAAGGCACTTAAATATCTTCCTTAACATAAAATGTAAAACACAACTTTTAAAGTGGTAGGGAAATATACCATGCTAATTTCAAATGTGTTAGCATTTGCCTCTCATTTGTGAGAAAGTGTTTTCTGCTGAATGCTAACCATCACAGTTCTTGAAAACAAGCTGCCCCTTTCCTGCGAGTGCAAGTCTAACAGAGCAAGAGCAATACAAATTAAATCTCTGAGAAGTATTCCTGTGTGCACACAGACTCATGGTGTGATTCTAGGCACAAAACAGTATTCCTGGGTGATACCAGTACACCTTAACTTATGGTGAAGACATACTCCATAATATCTGACATGTTCAAGGCAGTTAAATATCTTCCTTAACATAAAATGTAAAACACAACTTTTAAAGTGGTAGGAAAATGTACCATGCCATTTTCAAATGTGTTTGCATTTGCCTCTCATTTGTGAGAAAGCGATTTCTGCTGAATGCTAACCATCACAGCTCTTGAAAACAAGCTGCCCCTTTCCTGCGAGTGCAAGTCTAACAGAGCAAGAGCAACACAATCTAAATCTCTGTGAAAAATTCCTGTGTACAGACAGACTCATGGTGTGATTCTAGGCACAAAACAGTATTTCTGGGTGATACCAGTACACCTTAACTTATGGTGAAGACATACTCCATAATATCTTTCAAGTTCAAGGCACTTAAATATCTTCCTTAACATAAAATGTAAAACACAACTTTTAAAGTGGTAGGGAAATATATCATGCTAATTTCAAATGTGTTAGCATTTGCCTCTCATTTGTGAGAAAGTGTTTTCTGCTGAATGCTAACCATCACAGTTCTTGAAAACAAGCTGCCCTTTCCTGCGAGTGCAAGTCTAACAGAGCAAGAGCAACACGAATTAAATCTCTGTTAAAAATTCCTGTGTACAGACTGACTCATGGTGTGATTCTAGGCACAAAACAGTATTTCTGGATGACACCAGTACACCTTAACTTATGGTGAAGACATACTCCATAATATCTTTCAAGTTCAAGGCACTTAATTATCTTCCTTAACCTAAAATGTAAAACACAACTTTTAAAGTGGTAGGAAAATGTACCATGCTAATTTCAAATGTGTTAGCATTTGCCTCTCATTTGTGAGAAAGTGATTTCTGCTGAATGCTAACCATCACAGTTCTTGAAAACAAGCTGCCCCTTTCCTGCGAGCGCAAGTCTAACAGAGCAAGAGCAATACAAATTAAATCTCTGAGAAGAATTCCTGTGTGCACACAGACTCATGGTGTGATTCTAGGTGCAAAACAGTATTCCTGGGTGATACCAGTATACCTTAACTTATAGTGAAGACATACTCCATAATATCTTTCAAGTTCAAGGCACTTAAATATCTTCCTTAACATAAAATGTAATACACAACTTTTAAAGTGGTAGAAAAATGTACCATGCTAATTTCAAATGTGTTAGCATTTGCCTCTCATTTGTGAGAAAGTGATTTCTGCTGAATGCTAAACATCACAGTTCTTAAAAACAAGCTGCCCCTTTCCTGCGAGTGCAAGTCTAACAGAGCAAGAGCAACACAAATTAAATCTCTGTGAAAAATTCCTGTGTACAGACAGACTCATGGTGTGATTCTAGGAACAAAACAGTATTTCTGGGTGATACCAGTATACCTTAACTTATGGTGAAGACATACTCCATAATATCTGACATGTTCAAGGCAGTTAAATATCTTCCTTAACATAAAATGTAAAACACAACTTTTAAAGTGGTAGGAAAATGTACCATGCTAATTTCAAATGTGTTAGCATTTGCCTCTCATTTGTGAGAAAGTGATTTCTGCTGAATGCTAACCATCACAGTTCTTGAAAACAAGCTGCCCCTTTCCTGCGAGTGCAAGTCTAACAGAGCAAGAGCAACACAAATTAAATCTCTGAGAAGAATTCCTGTGTGCACACAGACTCATGGTGTGATTCTAGGCACAAAACAGTGTTCCTGGGTGATACCAGTACACCTTAACTTATGGTGAAGACATAGTCCATAATATCTGACATGTTCAAGGCAGTTAAATATCTTCCTTAACATAAAATGTAAAACACAACTTTTAAAGTGGTAGGAAAATGTACCATGCCATTTTCAAATGTGTTTGCATTTGCCTCTCATTTGTGAGAAAGTTATTTCTGCTGAATGCTAACCATCACAGTTCTTGAAAACAGGCTGCCCCTTTCCTGCGAGTGCAAGTCTAACAGAGCAAGAGCAACACAAACTAAATCTCCGTGAAAAATTCCTGTGTACAGACAGACTCATGGTGTGATTCTAGGCACAAAACAGTATTTCTGGGTGATACCAGTACACCTTAACTTATGGTGAAGACATACTCCATAATATCTTTCAAGTTCAAGGCACTTAAATATCTTTCTTAACATTAAATGTAAAACACAACTTTTAAAGTGGTAGGAAAATATACCATGCTAATTTCAAATGTGTTAGCATTTGCCTCTCATTTGTGAGAAAGTGTTTTCTGCTGAATGCTAACCATCACAGTTCTTGAAAACAAGCTGCCCCTTTCCTGCGAGTGCAAGTCTAACAGAGCAAGAGCAATACAAATTAAATCTCTGAGAAGAATTCCTGTGTGCACACAGACTCATGGTGTGATTCTAGGCACAAAACAGTATTCCTGGGTGATACCAGTACACCTTAACTTATGGTGAAGACATAGTCCATAATATCTGACATGTTCAAGGCAGTTAAATATCTTCCTTAACATAAAATGTAAAACACAACTTTTAAAGTGGTAGGAAAATGTACCATGCTATTTTCAAATGTGTTTGCATTTGCCTCTCATTTGTGAGAAAGTGATTTCTGCTGAATGCTAACCATCACAGTTCTTAAAAACAAGCTGCCCACTTTCCTGCGAGTGCAAGTCTAACAGAGCAAGAGCAACACAAATTAAATCTCTGTGAAAAATTCCTGTGTACAGACAGACTCATGGTGTGATTCTAGGCACAAAACAGTATTTCTGGGTGATACCAGTACACCTTAACTTATGGTGAAGACATACTCCATAATATCTTTCAAGTTCAAGGCACTTAAATATCTTCCTTAACATAAAATGTAAAACACAACTTTTAAAGTGGTAGGAAAATGTACCATGCTAATTTCAAATGTGTTAGCATTTGCCTCTCATTTGTGAGAAAGTGTTTTCTGCTGAATGCTAACCATCACAGTTCTTGAAAACAAGCTGCCCCTTTCCTGCGAGTGCAAGTCTAACAGAGCAAGAGCAACACAAACTAAATCTCTGTGAAAAATTCCTGTGTACAGACAGACTCATGGTGTGATTCTAGGCACAAAACAGTATTTCTGGGTGATACCAGTACACCTTAACTTATGGTGAAGACATACTCCATAATATCTTTCAAGTTCAAGGCACTTAAATATCTTCCTTAACATAAAATGTAAAACACAACTTTTAAAGTGGTAGGAGAATGTACCATGCTAATTTCAAATGCGTTAGCATTTGCCTCTCATTTGTGAGAAAGTGTTTTCTGCTGAATGCTAACCATCACAGTTCTTGAAAACAAGCTGCCCCTTTCCTGCGAGTGCAGGTCTAACAGAGCAAGAGCAACATGAATTAAATCTCTGTGAAAAATTCCTGTGTACAGACTGACTCATGGTGTGATTCTAGGCACAAAACAGTATTTCTGGGTGATACCAGTACACCTTAACTTATGGTGAAGACATACTCCATAATATCTGACATGTTCAAGGCACTTAAATATCTTCCTTAACATAAAATGTAAAACACAACTTTTAAAGTGGTAGGAAAATGTACCATGCTAATTTCAAATGTGTTAGCATTTGCCTCTTATTTGTGAGAAAGTGATTTCTGCTGAATGCTAACCATCACAGTTCTTGAAAACAAGCTGCCCCTTTCCTGCGAGTGCAGGTCTAACAGAGCAAGAGCAACACGAAATAAATCTCTGTGAAAAATTCCTGTGTACAGACAGACTCATGGTGTGATTCTAGGCACAAAACAGTATCCCTGGGTGATACCAGTACACCTTAACTTGTGGTGAAGACATACTCCATAATATCTTTCAAGTTCAAGGCATTTAAAAATCTTCCTTAACATAAAATGTAAAACACAACTTTTAAAGTGGTAGGAAAATGTACCATGCTATTTTCAAATGTGTTTGCATTTCCTCTCATTTGTGGGAAAGTGATTTCAGCTGAATGCTAACCATCACAGTTCTTAAAAACAAGCTGCCCCTTTCCTGCGAGTGCAAGTCTAACAGAGCAAGAGCAACACAAATTAAATCTCTGTGAAAAATTCCTGTGTACAGACAGACTCATGGTGTGATTCTAGGCACAAAACAGTATTCCTGGGTGATACCAGTACACCTTAACTTATGGTGAAGACATACTCCATAATATCTGACATGTTCAAGGCAGTTAAATATCTTCCTTAACATAAAATGTAAAACACAACTTTTAAAGTGGTAGGAAAATATACCATGCTATTTTCAAATGTGTTTGCATTTGCCTCTCATTTGTGAGAAAGTGATTTCTGCTGAATGCTAACCATCACAGTTCTTGAAAACAAGCTGCCCCTTTCCTGCGAGTGCAAGTCTAACAGAGCAAGAGCAACACAAACTAAATCTCTGTGAAAAATTCCTGTGTACAGACAGACTCATGGTGTGATTCTAGGCACAAAACAGTATTTCTGGGTGATACCAGTACACCTTAACTTATAGTGAAGACATACTCCATAATATATTTCAAGTTCAAGGCACTTAAATATCTTCCTTAACATAAAATGTAAAACACAACTTTTAAAGTGGTAGGGAAATATACCATGCTAATTTCAAATGTGTTAGCATTTGCCTCTCATTTGTGAGAAAGTGTTTTCTGCTGAATGCTAACCATCACAGTTCTTGAAAACAAGCTGCCCCTTTCCTGCGAATGCAAGTCTAACAGAGCAAGAGCAATACAAATTAAATCTCTGTGAAAAATTCCTGTGTACAGACAGACTCATGGTGTGATTCTAGGCACAAAACAGTATTCCTGGGTGATACCAGTACACCTTAACTTATGGTGAAGACATACTCCATAATATCTGACATGTTCAAGGCAGTTAAATATCTTCCTTAACATAAAATGTAAAACACAACTTTTAAAGTGGTAGGAAAATGTACCATGCTATTTTCAAATGTGTTTGCATTTGCCTCTCATTTGTGAGAAAGTGATTTCTGCTGAATGCTAACCATCACAGTTCTTGAAAACAAGCTGCCCCTTTCCTGCGAGTGCAAGTCTAACAGAGCAAGAGCAATACAAATTAAATCTCTGAGAAGAATTCCTGTGTGCACACAGACTCATGGTGTGATTCTAGGCACAAAACAGTATTCCTGGGTGATACCAGTACACCTTAACTTATGGTGAAGACATAGTCCATAATATCTGACATGTTCAAGGCAGTTAAATATCTTCCTTAACATAAAATGTAAAACACAACTTTTAAAGTGGTAGGAAAATGTACCATGCTATTTTCAAATGTGTTTGCATTTGCCTCTCATTTGTGAGAAAGTGATTTCTGCTGAATGCTAACCATCACAGTTCTTGAAAACAAGCTGCCCCTTTCCTGCGAGTGCAAGTCTAACAGAGCAAGAGCAACACAAACTAAATCTCTGAAAAATTCCTGTGTACAGACAGACTCATGGTGTGATTCTAGGCACAAAACAGTATTTCTGGGTGATACCAGTACACCTTAACTTATGGTGAAGACATACTCCATAATATCTGACATGTTCAAGGCACTTAAATATCTTCCTTAACATAAAATGTAAAACACAACTTTTAAAGTGGTAGGAAAATGTACCATGCTAATTTCAAATGTGTTAGCATTTGCCTCTTATTTGTGAGAAAGTGATTTCTGATGAATGCTAACCATCACAGTTCTTGAAAACAAGCTGCCCCTTTCCTGCGAGTGCAGGTCTAACAGAGCAAGAGCAACACAAATTAAATCTCTGTGAAAAATTCCTGTGTACAGACAGACTCATGGTGTGATTCTAGGCACAAAACAGTATCCCTGGGTGATACCAGTACACCTTAACTTGTGGTGAAGACATACTCCATAATATCTTTCAAGTTCAAGGCACTTAAAAATCTTCCTTAACATAAAATGTAAAACACAACTTTTAAAGTGGTAGGAAAATGTACCATGCTATTTTCAAATGTGTTTGCATTTGCCTCTCATTTGTGGGAAAGTGATTTCAGCTGAATGCTAACCATCACAGTTCTTAAAAACAAGCTGCCCCTTTCCTGCGAGTGCAAGTCTAACAGAGCAAGAGCAACACAAATTAAATCTCTGTGAAAAATTCCTGTGTACAGACAGACTCATGGTGTGATTCTAGGCACAAAACAGTATTCCTGGGTGATACCAGTACACCTTAACTTATGGTGAAGACATACTCCATAATATCTGACATGTTCAAGGCAGTTAAATATCTTCCTTAACATAAAATGTAAAACACAACTTTTAAAGTGGTAGGAAAATATACCATGCTATTTTCAAATGTGTTTGCATTTGCCTCTCATTTGTGAGAAAGTGATTTCTGCTGAATGCTAACCATCACAGTTCTTGAAAACAAGCTGCCCCTTTCCTGCGAGTGCAAGTCTAACAGAGCAAGAGCAACACAAACTAAATCTCTGTGAAAAATTCCTGTGTACAGACAGACTCATGGTGTGATTCTAGGCACAAAACAGTATTTCTGGGTGATACCAGTACACCTTAACTTATAGTGAAGACATACTCCATAATATATTTCAAGTTCAAGGCACTTAAATATCTTCCTTAACATAAAATGTAAAACACAACTTTTAAAGTGGTAGGGAAATATACCATGCTAATTTCAAATGTGTTAGCATTTGCCTCTCATTTGTGAGAAAGTGTTTTCTGCTGAATGCTAACCATCACAGTTCTTGAAAACAAACTGCCCCTTTCCTGCGAATGCAAGTCTAACAGAGCAAGAGCAATACAAATTAAATCTCTGTGAAAAATTCCTGTGTACAGACAGACTCATGGTGTGATTCTAGGCACAAAACAGTATTCCTGGGTGATACCAGTACACCTTAACTTATGGTGAAGACATACTCCATAATATCTGACATGTTCAAGGCAGTTAAATATCTTCCTTAACATAAAATGTAAAACACAACTTTTAAAGTGGTAGGAAAATGTACCATGCTATTTTCAAATGTGTTTGCATTTGCCTCTCATTTGTGAGAAAGTGATTTCTGCTGAATGCTAACCATCACAGTTCTTGAAAACAAGCTGCCCCTTTCCTGCGAGTGCAAGTCTAACAGAGCAAGAGCAACACAAACTAAATCTCTGTGAAAAATTCCTGTGTACAGACAGACTCATGGTGTGATTCTAGGCACAAAACAGTATTTCTGGGTGATACCAGTACACCTTAACTTATAGTGAAGACATACTCCATAATATATTTCAAGTTCAAGGCACTTAAATATCTTCCTTAACATAAAATGTAAAACACAACTTTTAAAGTGGTAGGGAAATATACCATGCTAATTTCAAATGTGTTAGCATTTGCCTCTCATTTGTGAGAAAGTGTTTTCTGCTGAATGCTAACCATCACAGTTCTTGAAAACAAGCTGCCCCTTTCCTGCGAGTGCAAGTCTAACAGAGCAAGAGCAATACAAATTAAATCTCTGAGAAGTATTCCTGTGTGCACACAGACTCATGGTGTGATTCTAGGCACAAAACAGTATTCCTGGGTGATACCAGTACACCTTAACTTATGGTGAAGACATACTCCATAATATCTGACATGTTCAAGGCAGTTAAATATCTTCCTTAACATAAAATGTAAAACACAACTTTTAAAGTGGTAGGAAAATGTACCATGCCATTTTCAAATGTGTTTGCATTTGCCTCTCATTTGTGAGAAAGCGATTTCTGCTGAATGCTAACCATCACAGCTCTTGAAAACAAGCTGCCCCTTTCCTGCGAGTGCAAGTCTAACAGAGCAAGAGCAACACAATCTAAATCTCTGTGAAAAATTCCTGTGTACAGACAGACTCATGGTGTGATTCTAGGCACAAAACAGTATTTCTGGGTGATACCAGTACACCTTAACTTATGGTGAAGACATACTCCATAATATCTTTCAAGTTCAAGGCACTTAAATATCTTCCTTAACATAAAATGTAAAACACAACTTTTAAAGTGGTAGGGAAATATATCATGCTAATTTCAAATGTGTTAGCATTTGCCTCTCATTTGTGAGAAAGTGTTTTCTGCTGAATGCTAACCATCACAGTTCTTGAAAACAAGCTGCCCTTTCCTGCGAGTGCAAGTCTAACAGAGCAAGAGCAACACGAATTAAATCTCTGTTAAAAATTCCTGTGTACAGACTGACTCATGGTGTGATTCTAGGCACAAAACAGTATTTCTGGATGACACCAGTACACCTTAACTTATGGTGAAGACATACTCCATAATATCTTTCAAGTTCAAGGCACTTAATTATCTTCCTTAACCTAAAATGTAAAACACAACTTTTAAAGTGGTAGGAAAATGTACCATGCTAATTTCAAATGTGTTAGCATTTGCCTCTCATTTGTGAGAAAGTGATTTCTGCTGAATGCTAACCATCACAGTTCTTGAAAACAAGCTGCCCCTTTCCTGCGAGCGCAAGTCTAACAGAGCAAGAGCAATACAAATTAAATCTCTGAGAAGAATTCCTGTGTGCACACAGACTCATGGTGTGATTCTAGGTGCAAAACAGTATTCCTGGGTGATACCAGTATACCTTAACTTATAGTGAAGACATACTCCATAATATCTTTCAAGTTCAAGGCACTTAAATATCTTCCTTAACATAAAATGTAATACACAACTTTTAAAGTGGTAGAAAAATGTACCATGCTAATTTCAAATGTGTTAGCATTTGCCTCTCATTTGTGAGAAAGTGATTTCTGCTGAATGCTAAACATCACAGTTCTTAAAAACAAGCTGCCCCTTTCCTGCGAGTGCAAGTCTAACAGAGCAAGAGCAACACAAATTAAATCTCTGTGAAAAATTCCTGTGTACAGACAGACTCATGGTGTGATTCTAGGAACAAAACAGTATTTCTGGGTGATACCAGTATACCTTAACTTATGGTGAAGACATACTCCATAATATCTGACATGTTCAAGGCAGTTAAATATCTTCCTTAACATAAAATGTAAAACACAACTTTTAAAGTGGTAGGAAAATGTACCATGCTAATTTCAAATGTGTTAGCATTTGCCTCTCATTTGTGAGAAAGTGATTTCTGCTGAATGCTAACCATCACAGTTCTTGAAAACAAGCTGCCCCTTTCCTGCGAGTGCAAGTCTAACAGAGCAAGAGCAACACAAATTAAATCTCTGAGAAGAATTCCTGTGTGCACACAGACTCATGGTGTGATTCTAGGCACAAAACAGTGTTCCTGGGTGATACCAGTACACCTTAACTTATGGTGAAGACATAGTCCATAATATCTGACATGTTCAAGGCAGTTAAATATCTTCCTTAACATAAAATGTAAAACACAACTTTTAAAGTGGTAGGAAAATGTACCATGCCATTTTCAAATGTGTTTGCATTTGCCTCTCATTTGTGAGAAAGTTATTTCTGCTGAATGCTAACCATCACAGTTCTTGAAAACAAGCTGCCCCTTTCCTGCGAGTGCAAGTCTAACAGAGCAAGAGCAACACAAACTAAATCTCCGTGAAAAATTCCTGTGTACAGACAGACTCATGGTGTGATTCTAGGCACAAAACAGTATTTCTGGGTGATACCAGTACACCTTAACTTATGGTGAAGACATACTCCATAATATCTTTCAAGTTCAAGGCACTTAAATATCTTTCCTAACATTAAATGTAAAACACAACTTTTAAAGTGGTAGGAAAATATACCATGCTAATTTCAAATGTGTTAGCATTTGCCTCTCATTTGTGAGAAAGTGTTTTCTGCTGAATGCTAACCATCACAGTTCTTGAAAACAAGCTGCCCCTTTCCTGCGAGTGCAAGTCTAACAGAGCAAGAGCAATACAAATTAAATCTCTGAGAAGAATTCCTGTGTGCACACAGACTCATGGTGTGATTCTAGGCACAAAACAGTATTCCTGGGTGATACCAGTACACCTTAACTTATGGTGAAGACATAGTCCATAATATCTGACATGTTCAAGGCAGTTAAATATCTTCCTTAACATAAAATGTAAAACACAACTTTTAAAGTGGTAGGAAAATGTACCATGCTATTTTCAAATGTGTTTGCATTTGCCTCTCATTTGTGAGAAAGTGATTTCTGCTGAATGCTAACCATCACAGTTCTTAAAAACAAGCTGCCCACTTTCCTGCGAGTGCAAGTCTAACAGAGCAAGAGCAACACAAATTAAATCTCTGTGAAAAATTCCTGTGTACAGACAGACTCATGGTGTGATTCTAGGCACAAAACAGTATTTCTGGGTGATACCAGTACACCTTAACTTATGGTGAAGACATACTCCATAATATCTTTCAAGTTCAAGGCACTTAAATATCTTCCTTAACATAAAATGTAAAACACAACTTTTAAAGTGGTAGGAAAATGTACCATGCTAATTTCAAATGTGTTAGCATTTGCCTCTCATTTGTGAGAAAGTGTTTTCTGCTGAATGCTAACCATCACAGTTCTTGAAAACAAGCTGCCCCTTTCCTGCGAGTGCAAGTCTAACAGAGCAAGAGCAACACAAACTAAATCTCTGTGAAAAATTCCTGTGTACAGACAGACTCATGGTGTGATTCTAGGCACAAAACAGTATTTCTGGGTGATACCAGTACACCTTAACTTATGGTGAAGACATACTCCATAATATCTTTCAAGTTCAAGGCACTTAAATATCTTCCTTAACATAAAATGTAAAACACAACTTTTAAAGTGGTAGGAGAATGTACCATGCTAATTTCAAATGCGTTAGCATTTGCCTCTCATTTGTGAGAAAGTGTTTTCTGCTGAATGCTAACCATCACAGTTCTTGAAAACAAGCTGCCCCTTTCCTGCGAGTGCAGGTCTAACAGAGCAAGAGCAACATGAATTAAATCTCTGTGAAAAATTCCTGTGTACAGACTGACTCATGGTGTGATTCTAGGCACAAAACAGTATTTCTGGGTGATACCAGTACACCTTAACTTATGGTGAAGACATACTCCATAATATCTGACATGTTCAAGGCACTTAAATATCTTCCTTAACATAAAATGTAAAACACAACTTTTAAAGTGGTAGGAAAATGTACCATGCTAATTTCAAATGTGTTAGCATTTGCCTCTTATTTGTGAGAAAGTGATTTCTGCTGAATGCTAACCATCACAGTTCTTGAAAACAAGCTGCCCCTTTCCTGCGAGTGCAGGTCTAACAGAGCAAGAGCAACACGAAATAAATCTCTGTGAAAAATTCCTGTGTACAGACAGACTCATGGTGTGATTCTAGGCACAAAACAGTATCCCTGGGTGATACCAGTACACCTTAACTTGTGGTGAAGACATACTCCATAATATCTTTCAAGTTCAAGGCATTTAAAAATCTTCCTTAACATAAAATGTAAAACACAACTTTTAAAGTGGTAGGAAAATGTACCATGCTATTTTCAAATGTGTTTGCATTTCCTCTCATTTGTGGGAAAGTGATTTCAGCTGAATGCTAACCATCACAGTTCTTAAAAACAAGCTGCCCCTTTCCTGCGAGTGCAAGTCTAACAGAGCAAGAGCAACACAAATTAAATCTCTGTGAAAAATTCCTGTGTACAGACAGACTCATGGTGTGATTCTAGGCACAAAACAGTATTCCTGGGTGATACCAGTACACCTTAACTTATGGTGAAGACATACTCCATAATATCTGACATGTTCAAGGCAGTTAAATATCTTCCTTAACATAAAATGTAAAACACAACTTTTAAAGTGGTAGGAAAATATACCATGCTATTTTCAAATGTGTTTGCATTTGCCTCTCATTTGTGAGAAAGTGATTTCTGCTGAATGCTAACCATCACAGTTCTTGAAAACAAGCTGCCCCTTTCCTGCGAGTGCAAGTCTAACAGAGCAAGAGCAACACAAACTAAATCTCTGTGAAAAATTCCTGTGTACAGACAGACTCATGGTGTGATTCTAGGCACAAAACAGTATTTCTGGGTGATACCAGTACACCTTAACTTATAGTGAAGACATACTCCATAATATATTTCAAGTTCAAGGCACTTAAATATCTTCCTTAACATAAAATGTAAAACACAACTTTTAAAGTGGTAGGGAAATATACCATGCTAATTTCAAATGTGTTAGCATTTGCCTCTCATTTGTGAGAAAGTGTTTTCTGCTGAATGCTAACCATCACAGTTCTTGAAAACAAGCTGCCCCTTTCCTGCGAATGCAAGTCTAACAGAGCAAGAGCAATACAAATTAAATCTCTGTGAAAAATTCCTGTGTACAGACAGACTCATGGTGTGATTCTAGGCACAAAACAGTATTCCTGGGTGATACCAGTACACCTTAACTTATGGTGAAGACATACTCCATAATATCTGACATGTTCAAGGCAGTTAAATATCTTCCTTAACATAAAATGTAAAACACAACTTTTAAAGTGGTAGGAAAATGTACCATGCTATTTTCAAATGTGTTTGCATTTGCCTCTCATTTGTGAGAAAGTGATTTCTGCTGAATGCTAACCATCACAGTTCTTGAAAACAAGCTCCCCTTTCCTGCGAGTGCAAGTCTAACAGAGCAAGAGCAACACAAACTAAATCTCTGTGAAAAATTCATGTGTACAGACAGACTCATGGTGTGATTCTAGGCACAAAACAGTATTTCTGGGTGATACCAGTACACCTTAACTTATAGTGAAGACATACTCCATAATATATTTCAAGTTCAAGGCACTGAAATATCTTCCTTAACATAAAATGTAAAACACAACTTTTAAAGTGGTAGGGAAATATACCATGCTAATTTCAAATGTGTTAGCATTTGCCTCTCATTTGTGAGAAAGTGTTTTCTGCTGAATGCTAACCATCACAGTTCTTGAAAACAAGCTGCCCCTTTCCTGCGAGTGCAAGTCTAACAGAGCAAGAGCAATACAAATTAAATCTCTGTGAAAAATTCCTGTGTACAGACAGACTCATGGTGTGATTCTAGGCACAAAACAGTATTCCTGGGTGATACCAGTACACCTTAACTTATGGTGAAGACATACTCCATAATATCTGACATGTTCAAGGCAGTTAAATATCTTCCTTAACATAAAATGTAAAACACAACTTTTAAAGTGGTAGGAAAATGTACCATGCTATTTTCAAATGTGTTTGCATTTGCCTCTCATTTGTGAGAAAGTGATTTCTGCTGAATGCTAACCATCACAGTTCTTGAAAACAAGCTGCCCCTTTCCTGCGAGTGCAAGTCTAACAGAGCAAGAGCAACACAAACTGAATCTCTGTGAAAAATTCCTGTGTGCAGACAGACTCATGGTGTGATTCTAGGCACAAAACAGTATTTCTGGGTGATACCAGTACACCTTAACTTATAGTGAAGACATACTCCATAATATATTTCAAGTTCAAGGCACTTAAATATCTTCCTTAACATAAAATGTAAAACACAACTTTTAAAGTGGTAGGGAAATATACCATGCTAATTTCAAATGTGTTAGCATTTGCCTCTCATTTGTGAGAAAGTGTTTTCTGCTGAATGCTAACCATCACAGTTCTTGAAAACAAGCTGCCCCTTTCCTGCGAGTGCAAGTCAAACAGAGCAAGAGCAACACGAATTAAATCTCTGTTAAAAATTCCTGTGTACAGACTGAATCATGGTGTGATTCTAGGCACAAAACAGTATTTCTGGGTGATCCAAGTACACCTTAACTTATGGTGAAGACATACTCCATAATATCTTTCAAGTTCAAGGCACTTAATTATCTTCCTTAACCTAAAATGTAAAACACAACTTTTAAAGTGGTAGGAAAATGTACCATGCTAATTTTAAATGTGTTAGCATTTGCCTCTCATTTGTGAGAAAGTGATTTCTGCTGAATGCTAACCATCACAGTTCTTGAAAACAAGCTGCCCCTTTCCTGCGAGTGCAAGTCTAACAGAGCAAGAGCAATACAAATTAAATCTCTGAGAAGTATTCCTGTGTGCACACAGACTCATGGTGTGATTCTAGGCACAAAACAGTATTCCTGGGTGATACCAGTACACCTTAACTTATGGTGAAGACATACTCCATAATATCTGACATGTTCAAGGCAGTTAAATATCTTCCTTAACATAAAATGTAAAACACAACTTTTAAAGTGGTAGGAAAATGTACCATGCTATTTTCAAATGTGTTTGCATTTGCCTCTCATTTGTGAGAAAGCGATTTCTGCTGAATGCTAACCATCACAGCTCTTGAAAACAAGCTGCCCCTTTCCTGCGAGTGCAAGTCTAACAGAGCAAGAGCAACACAATCTAAATCTCTGTGAAAAATTCCTGTGTACAGACAGACTCATGGTGTGATTCTAGGCACAAAACAGTATTTCTGGGTGATACCAGTACACCTTAACTTATGGTGAAGACATACTCCATAATATCTTTCAAGTTCAAGGCACTTAAATATCTTCCTTAACATAAAATGTAAAACACAACTTTTAAAGTGGTAGGAAAATATACCATGCTAATTTCAAATGTGTTAGCATTTGCCTCTCATTTGTGAGAAAGTGATTTCTGCTGAATGCTAACCATCACAGTTCTTGAAAACAAGCTGCCCCTTTCCTGCGAGTGCAAGTCTAACAGAGCAAGAGCAACACAAACTAAATCTCTGTGAAAAATTCCTGTGTACAGACAGACTCATGGTGTGATTCTAGGCAAAAAACAGTATTTCTGGATGACACCAGTACACCTTAACTTATGGTGAAGACATACTCCATAATATCTTTCAAGTTCAAGGCACTTAATTATCTTCCTTAACCTAAAATGTAAAACACAACTTTTAAAGTGGTAGGAAAATGTACCATGCTAATTTCAAATGTGTTAGCATTTGCCTCTCATTTGTGAGAAAGTGATTTCTGCTGAATGCTAACCATCACAGTTCTTGAAAACAAGCTGCCCCTTTCCAGCGAGCGCAAGTCTAACAGAGCAAGAGCAATACAAATTAAATCTCTGAGAAGAATTCCTGTGTGCACACAGACTCATGGTGTGATTCTAGGTGCAAAACAGTATTCCTGGGTGATACCAGTACACCTTAACTTATGGTGAAGACATAGTCCATAATATCTGACATGTTCAAGGCAGTTAAATATCTTCCTTAACATAAAATGTAAAACACAACTTTTAAAGTGGTAGGAAAATGTACCATGCTATCTTCAAATGTGTTTGCATTTGCCTCTCATTTGTGGGAAAGTGATTTCAGCTGAATGCTAACCATCACAGTTCTTAAAAACAAGCTGCCCCTTTCCTGCGAGTGCAAGTCTAACAGAGCAAGAGCAACACAAATTAAATCTCTGTGAAAAATTCCTGTGTACAGACAGACTCATGGTGTGATTCTAGGCACAAAACAGTATTTCTGGGTGATACCAGTACACCTTAACTTATGGTGAAGACATACTCCATAATATCTTTCAAGTTCAAGGCACTTAAATATCTTCCTTAACATAAAATGTAAAACACAACTTTTAAAGTGGTAGGAAAATGTACCATGCTAATTTCAAATGTGTTAGCATTTGCCTCTCATTTGTGAGAAAGTGATTTTTGCTGAATGCTAAACATCACAGTTCTTGAAAACAAGCTGCCCCTTTCCTGCGAGTGCAAGTCTAACAGAGCAAGAGCAACGCGAATTAAATCTCTGAGAAGAATTCCTGTGTGCACACAGACTCTTGGTGTGATTCTAGGCACAAAACAGTATTCCTGGGTGATACCAGTACACCTTAACTTATGGTGAAGACATACTTCATAATATCTGACATGTTCAAGGCAGTTAAATATCTTCCTTAACATAAAATGTAAAACACAACTTTTAAAGTGGTAGGAAAATGTACCATGCTATTTTCAAATGTGTTTGCATTTGCCTCTCATTTGTGAGAAAGTGATTTCTGCTGAATGCTAACCATCACAGTTCTTGAAAACAAGCTGCCCCTTTCCTGCGAGTGCAAGTCTAACAGAGCAAGAGCAACACAAACTAAATCTCCGTGAAAAATTCCTGTGTACAGACAGACTCATGGTGTGATTCTAGGCACAAAACAGTATTTCTGGGTGATACCAGTACACCTTAACTTATGGTGAAGACATACTCCATAATATCTTTCAAGTTCAAGGCACTTAAATATCTTCCTTAACATAAAATGTAAAACACAACTTTTAAAGTGGTAGGAAAATATACCATGCTAATTTCAAATGTGTTAGCATTTGCCTCTCATTTGTGAGAAAGTGTTTTCTGCTGAATGCTAACCATCACAGTTCTTGAAAACAAGCTGCCCCTTTCCTGCGAGTGCAAGTCTAACAGAGCAAGAGCAATACAAATTAAATCTCTGAGAAGAATTCCTGTGTGCACACAGACTCATGGTGTGATTCTAGGCACAAAACAGTATTCCTGGGTGATACCAGTACACCTTAACTCATGGTGAAGACATAGTCCATAATATCTGACATGTTCAAGGCAGTTAAATATCTTCCTTAACATAAAATGTAAAACACAACTTTTAAAGTGGTAGGAAAATGTACCATGCTATTTTCAAATGTGTTTGCATTTGCCTCTCATTTGTGAGAAAGTGATTTCTGCTGAATGCTGACCATCACAGTTCTTAAAAACAAGCTGCCCCCTTTCCTGCGAGTTCAAGTCTAACAGAGCAAGAGCAACACAAATTAAATCTCTGTGAAAAATTCCTGTGTACAGACAGACTCATGGTGTGATTCTAGGCACAAAACAGTATTTCTGGGTGATACCAGTACACCTTAACTTATGGTGAAGACATACTCCATAATATCTTTCAAGTTCAAGGCACTTAAATATCTTCCTTAACATAAAATGTAAAACACAACTTTTAAAGTGGTAGGAAAATGTACCATGCTAATTTCAAATGTGTTAGCATTTGCCTATCATTTGTGAGAAAGTGTTTTCTGCTGAATGCTAACCATCACAGTTCTTGAAAACAAGCTGCCCCTTTCCTGCGAGTGCAAGTCTAACAGAGCAAGAGCAACACAAACTAAATCTTTGTGAAACTTCCTGTGTACAGACAGACTCATGGTGTGATTCTAGGCACAAAACAGTATTTCTGGGTGATACCAGTACACCTTAACTTATGGTGAAGACATACTCCATAATATCTTTCAAGTTCAAGGCACTTAAATATCTTCCTTAACATAAAATGTAAAACACAACTTTTAAAGTGGTAGGAAAATGTACCATGCTAATTTCAAATGTGTTAGCATTTGCCTCTCATTTGTGAGAAAGTGTTTTCTGCTGAATGCTAACCATCACAGTTCTTGAAAACAAGCTGCCCCTTTCCTGCGAGTGCAAGTCTAACAGAGCAAGAGCAACACAAATTAAATCTCTGTGAAAAATTCCTGTGTACAGACAGACTCATGGTGTGATTCTAGGCACAAAACAGTATTTCTGGGTGATACCAGTACACCTTAACTTATGGTGAAGACATACTCCATAATATCTGGCATGTTCAAGGCACTTAAATATCTTCCTTAACATAAAATGTAAAACACAACTTTATAAGAAGAATCACATTTCTATTATTTATATCCAACTACACCACATACATCCCCTCTCAAATTCATAACTCACCTTTACAAGTAGTTAGTTGAGAAAGAAATGTGCCACTCACACAGCAGATTATCAGAGCCAGAATCTCTGAACTGTACACCTCTCAGCAGAACCAGTAAATGGCAATCTTTCCCTCTCTTTTTTCACACATATACATGTTAACTTCAAATCACAGTGTTTCCCACATTTTTTCAAATGGAATCACACATTTCTATTGGTTGCAAATGTCAACCCTTTTCCAAATGATCCCTTCCCCCAACATGACTTCTGCCTGCTACCATAGCAACAGGTCATGGAACACTGGTGTGAGCAGAGAGGTCAGAAGTTCAGCACACAATGTTTCAAATCCAAAGAGCAAGAGTGCTTGACTTTTCAAACCTAACAGCAAATCCAAACTAATGTTCTGTGGGAACACATTTTTCTGAACCAATCCAAAACATGCTTTTAAAAATTTAAACATACAGCCTAGTTTTTAGTGTTGAATGGTCTGAAACAGCCAATGATTTCTTTTTATTTTGAAAAAAGTATGTAAGCCTCCATTTTACATCTATCTTTCTTTTCATATTGCCATTCTACTGAAAGACACCTTCTGAGTGCATCCAGATCTCCTTGGAAGATGTTCACAGTGTGGATTATAGGTCACTGCTATGTCTTCTGGAGTGAAAAGTTTGCAGAAAAAAGAGGTATTGTGAAAGATCTTGCTTTGCCGAATGTAGACATTAAATGGATTGGTCAGAGAGGGTTAAAGTGGCACCAATTAATGCCTTTGGTGAAAACCTTTCTACATCTCCCACAGCCTAACCTTATTATTGTGCACTGTGGTGGAAATTACCTAGGCACTTTAACTGGGGTAGGTCTGGAAATGCAATTGATGTCACTTTTTCCACAAACTGCCTTTGTATATTTTAATATATGCCAAAGGCAAAAGTGGAACTGGTCCAACCAACATTGTCCGCAGATTGACAAAGCAAGAAAGCACGTCAATAAGTGTGTTTCTGCTTACCTCAGAGACTATGGTATGGGTTCTATATACCACAACAACTTGCGTTACAACATGCAAGGCATTTATAGAGGTGACGGTGTACATTTCAATGATGAAGGGAACAGAGTCTTCCTCTTGAACTTTAGACTCTGCATCGGTACTTACCTGTAGGTACCAAAAAACACTCAATAAACACAATGGCTCTTTTTAGAGCCAACTAATATCTAAACACTTAATCTTCTTTTTTAAATCTTTTTTTTTTTTATTTTTTGCGCGCAACTCGCAAATTTTTTAAAAACATTTTTTAAAAAAATGTTGCCCTTCAGGGTCCCACTGTGACCCCCTGACAAACGCTAGGGGGTCAGGAACTCCCTACCCTGCCCCCTTTTCACATTCTCCACCTTTCCTTTTCAGTGTGACAGACAGAATGGCGGCCGACACTTCCTGATTTCGACCGATTCGAATGTTTACAGACATATAACAACCAATCAGAATTTCGCTCGCGCACGTTACGGTGCGCGCACGGTACGCTTACGGCGCGCGCGCGGTACGCGCTTATAGATATTTATATGCTTTTAAATGCTATTTTCTCAGGAACTACTGAACAGATTGACACCAGACCTGCAAAAGGCACTTCCCAGACCTGAGGACTACCTCTCTGCCAAATTTCAAGTAATTCTGTTCAGCCGTTCGGGCTGTACCTTCGACTAAAGGTCCTATGGGAAAATGCATGGGGAAAACGCGTTTTGGGACCCCCCTTTTTTCTCGGCCCCCGCTTGACGAATCACCCCGAGACTTTCAGGGTAGGAGCTGAGCGGAGCGCCCCATTAGGTTTGAAATTTTCGCGAAGATTCGTCAACCGGCGCCAAAGTTATTCAAAATAGAACTTTGAGATTTCCTATGGAAACACGGTCCTAACTAGAACTATCAACTGGCGACCGCCAGTAGATAATATGTATATATATATATGTATATATACATACTGAGTAGATACACATATGTGGAATAAAGTATAGAAAATCTACACTTACCTGTCAATATTTTAGAGTCGATATTCTGCCCTTGATATTCTGAATACTAGTTTCAATGTACAGGGTGCACACTGTGTGAGTCTATGTGAAGGAATACATGTTTGTATTTAAGTTACATAATAAAGCACACTCAATTTTTCACAATCCAACTTAAAAACCTATCTATTAGATGGAATTTAAAGTAGCGAGGTGTAAAGTTGTAAAGTAGGCTGGCTCACAACTCTACGTATTATATAAACTGTTTAAGATTTGTTAAATGCAAACAAATACATTGGTCTCCCCTCAGAGGCCCCTATCCCACACCTCTTATCTCAGGTGGTAGATGTCCAGCCTCCACACTCAACAGTTTTCTGCTGCAGGATGTCTTACCTGGAACATTCTGCATCGGGAAATCATCACATCTGGAAGGCCTGCAAGTACAAACCTTACCGCGCATAGTTAGCAAACTTCATCTGCTTTGTGAAGTATAAGGATTCCCAACTCCATCCACCTTCATAAGTGAAGTTTTAATTTAACTTGCCACTAATTTAAAGCACATTTACAGAGAGCTTAGACCATATCTATCAAGAACATTTTGGGAAATTAGTGGTGAACAGTGTATTTCAAAAAAAGTAGGGCTACAACAATGGTGAAAACTAAATAGAACTTAAAATGTAATTTTACAAGTTAAATTGGGAAGGTTCCAAAAGGAATTTCACTATAGAGTTGTGACAAAAGATTTATAGTTGAATTACATTTGAGTAGAGGCACCAGTCAAACCTGCATAGCTTTGAAGCAGGTTCCGACATTGGGATACATTCTCATAGTTAGAGGCAGGTTGTGCGAAAGATGTTGTACAGAGAGACCTGTGTTAGACATCAACCTGCAAGACAGGATAGGTGATTGGTATTGGTCCAGTTGGGGCCTGTGGCCTGGCTGAGGATTCCCGTCTCTCCTGTTCTCTCTCTTGATTTTTCTATGTACTCTCCTGTCTTTCTCTCAAGCTTCTCTCTTTTTCAAGAACCTCCTCTCTTCTATTTTCTCTGTACTTGTGAATATGCTTTATTCTATCTCCAGCCCTCTTCTACATAGAAGATATATGGCAACAGAAACTTTCTCCTGGCTGTGCAATGCCATTAGCAGCTCCTGTCACCTTTCTTTGACCTCTGTGCTTTTTGCTATATTCCAGTACCAAAAGCCTACCATCCTGGGACTTCCTGGAACCAGAGAAGTCCCCTACGATCATGGAACAAAGAAATTAGTTGAATCTGGCCATCATATCAATGCAGTGTATTGTCAGTTCTTGTTAGACAGGACATCAGGCTACATGACTTGGTGGGTTTAATTGATTTAGGTCAGATGGTGACCCGTTGTGGCCCAGCACACTACCTTCACTGTGGGGTGAATTCCAATGGGTCTTCCACAGTACTAGAAAAGAAAATGTTTCTGGTAAAAACACCAGAAACATTTTGTTTTCCAGAATTAAAGTCAGGACTAGGGAAAAGCTCCCACATTTCCCTATTTTGACTTTGCTTTATTGCACAACATGTTGTGCGAGCTGATGTTACACAGCAAAACAAAAGCGAAAGCAGGCAGTGCTAATGGACTTTGTGGAGAGCCAGACATTTCCTACACCATAGCATTCTTACACTTCTCCCAATAACAATAGTTCCCCACTTGTGTGACTGGGATGTCGCCCGTTAAAAGAAAGCTATACCAAAGGGGATGATGGACGGAGCGTTTGAGCAAATCAAACACTAACCCCCCAGTCAACTGATCTGGGTTTAACAATGGATTTAGGCCCAGATCTCTGTACTGGGGTGAATGTATGACATTGTTCTGCATTCTGTCCATCAACTGTTGTTTTTGCATTAATCACCCTGAGTGGGACGGGTATGCTCAGACGTGAGTCCCGTGCTCTCCATGCCACTGGAATCAAGCTATCCTGGCTGAAGAGGGTTGAAACCCCGAAACCTGTCCTAGGATGCTTGGTTCCAGTCCAGTGAGGACCTGGCTTGGCAGTTCGGGCTGGACTGTTCCCATGAGGCACAGGGTCAAGACTGATTTGCATATGGCTGGGTTCAAACTGGAATGGCATGGTGAGCAACAAAATGATGGATTTAGGCCCAGATCTCTGTACTGGGATGAATGTATGACATTGTTCTGCATTCTGTCCATCAACTGTTGTTTTTGCCCTTTAAAAGAAAGGCTCCTTAGGCCCCCTAAGACACAATGAAACATCAAGATTTGGCCTTGCAAATTTACGCATGTTGCCTATGTAGATAGCTGTGGTATTAAGGCCAAGGCATGGTCAACACCCAGTAATTTCTCCCAGACCTAGACATTTCTTAAAACAAGGCACCTAGGATAGTCTGTTGTGGTGTGGTTTGCATGGATCCCAATATCTTTTTTTCCCCAAAATGCCCTGCAAATACAGAACTTTGGCTAATACTCTGATTTTTCTTATATTTCTGTGAAGGGAAATTCCAGAATGTGTGAGGATTCATAATTTTTTTCCCAGCCAATGTTCCTAAACTTCTCCCAATAAAATCGCTACACCAAATGTTCACCAAGTATTATGTATTTAGGACAGTGTAGTATTTTATAATAGTTTGTTGGGACTTGGAACCTTGCTGTGCGGTAGTTCCATGTACTCTAGGGCAATGTTGTATGTGGCAGTTTAGAAGCAGTTGCTGCCTGGTGTTGTCCTTGATGGCTCGCAGAATTATACAGCTGAGAATGAATCACCTTATTGGAAGAAACTTACCTTGTCTTCATTTCTCAGCTACAGCATCTCTTTGGCCATGAGCGAGCAAGCCATCTAAACGAACTCTCCTGCACAGCACTGATGCCATATCTTTGATCGGGGGCACACCATGATTACAGCGCAGCCAGACACAAACAGGAGCTCATCATCTGGCTGGAGAGTTTATTTTGTTCACTGACGACCCGACGTTGGTGTGATTTTCATGAGGAGACCATTACCTTGCCGACATTGTGACAGTTCAGGGACTAGAGACTTTTGGGTGCTTTGTAGTGAAACACATTATCTATGTTGCGTTCCATTGCCTAACTAAGCATATTTTCCATCTTAGATGAGGCGCTCATTTTATGTGATTGCTGGCAGAAATTTCAAAAACCTTAAGATGCATGAAGACGTTAGTGACATGGCAGACATTTTGGGAGTTATCAGCGGTGAGCGGTCCAGTTTATTTGGTCAGTGTGATCTAGCGCATCAGCTGGCATCGTTTAGAGAGACATCAAGTCACATTCCAGATCACTGGCCTATGCGTTTGCTTTCATTGTACGGGGAGTTGCTCAGCTGATTAGGGTTTCTGAGGGAAGACCACAAGAAACTGAAAGACAGGGTGGAGGACTCGGAGTCCACCTTGGCGTCATTGGGCCCCACAGGAAAGGCAGCAACTGACCAAATTCAATCACTCCAGCACAAAGAGCTTGTGTGGAGGACCAGGAAGCACGCTCACGCAGGAGCAATGTGCGGGTAGTAGGACTCCCGGAATGGGCAGAAGGCCACAACATGGAGCTCTACCAGAAAGACTGGTTCTCCACGGAAATCCTCCAGACCAAGATTTCAAAATTCTTCTCAATTGAGAGAGCCCAAAGGGTACTGGGGGGGACACCCGCGCCCGGGCAACCCTCCCAGACCAGTGGTGGTGGGGTTATTTAATTATTGAGACAGAGACCACATCCTGCAAGTAGCCAGAGCCCGGGCCTGTGGCAAGTTGGCAATGCCACACTTCACATATACCCAGATTACACCCTGTTGGTACAGCAATGCAGATCTTCCTACCTAGAGTCAAGAAGTGCCTGAGAGATCACGAAATACAATATTCATTACAATACCCAGCCAAGCTATGTATTCGTCATAAAGACAATACTGTCTTCTGTGCCACTCCTGATTAGGCCTGGGCTTGGATAGATCAACAAGGACTTACACACACACTACCCACGATGTTGTCAGACTCTCGCCAAGCAGGGAAACTGGTGGAACTCAGCAGTGGCCGCAGGAGGGGTAGACTGTGACAACCAACAAAAGCCCAGCTGGCTCAAGAACGTGCACAAGCCATAAAGTCAGCGGAACATATCAGCCCAAAATTTAGACTCGGATTCGGACACAGCAATGAACCAGACATTACTCCATACTGCCTCACAGCACGAGGCACTATCTGAGGGCAGTCCAGCCCTCACCCTGCAAATTGCAGAGGCACTAGGCTGAACATTTAGAGGCATGTCTGTGAGTTTTCAACAAAACCGCATATTGTAAATAGGAATATTACTAGATCGAACAATATCCTTTTCCTTTCTTTCTCTATTCTTATTCTCAATTTTCTCATTCCCTCTTTGGTCCCTCTACCTTTCTATATTTCAGCTATTTAAAATGGATTCTTTGGAACGTCTCGTCATAATTTTCAACTATGTTATTTTTTGTTGCAATAAATAGCATTTCAGTGCAGATGGCTAATTGCCCGTTGACAAGTTGGCCTGGGTTGGGATGCTAGGGAACCTGATCATTAAAGTCGATCTGTCTATTGCTTCGCATGGTGTGGGCTGACTGCTTGCTTTTTTGTTGCTGGGGGTGGGGGTTGTGGGGTTGGGGGTTGGATCATGGCAGGGGTGGGACCGAGACCGTAATCCTGTGTTTACTTATTTCTTTATTGCCAAGTAGATGGTTGACGGGGATTGTACTCTGCTAACTTGGAATGTACATGGCTTGGCAGGGTGCGCCAAACGCCACAAGGTATATCAATACTTGCGCAGCCACAAAGTCTCATTAGCACTACTACAGGAAACACATCTGACCCCGCAAACTCTTGCGTCCCTCCGCCAATGCTGGAGAGGCAAGTTTCTCAGTACCATATACTCACGGTATGCCCATTTTAGTTGAGTCTGCCCTCATCTCCCATGGAGCGAGTGGCCAGCTCCAAGATGCTTGTACTCCCCCGTCTTTTGTATTTCTTCTCTACACTCACTTATCGCCTACCACAGAGGATATTCAAATTCTTAGAGTCATTTCTAGTCTCCAAGATATAGGGAAACTCTAGGTCCCGGTGGCTCTAAAAAAACTATACCTACCATTGTCGGACGGCAGCCTGGGTGCACCAAATTATGAATGTTATTATGTTGCAGCGCAGTTGCAATGGCCAATGAGGTTGCTGGCAAAGAGCAACACCACTGAATTAATAACTATGGCCTTATCCAACCATCAATACTGGAGTGGCTATCGGTCTCTGATACAATGCTGCAGAAACAGCAAGGCAATATCTTAATGGTGACAGCCAGACGCAACTGGCCTAAATACGTGTTACCAAAAGACTGGGCCAAATCCTACGCCCCCAGTCCACCACTAGAGGTCTTGCTGGGCACATTTGCTTGCAAAAACAACTATTGATGGGCAGAATGCAGAACAATGTCATACATTCACCCCAGTGCAGAGATCTGGGCCTAAATCCATAGTTTTTTTGCTCACCATGCTATTCCAGTTTGGACCCAGCCATATGCAAATCAGTCTTGACCCTGTGCCCAATGGGAACAGTCCAGACCGAACTGCTAGGCCAGGTCCTCCCTGGACTGGAACCAAGCATCCTAGGACCGGTTTCGGGGTTTCACCCCTCTTCAGCCAGGATAGCTTGATTCCAGTGGCATGGAGAGCACGGGACTCACGTCTGAGCATACCCGTCCCACTCGGGGTGACAAATGCAAAAACAACTGTTGATGGACAGAATGCAGAACAATGTCACACATTCACCCCAGTGCAGAGATCTGGGCCTAAATCCATCGTTTTTGTGCTCACCATGCCATTCCAGTTTGGACCCAGCCATATGCAAATCAGTCTTGATCCTGTGCCCAATGGGAACAGTCCAGACCGAACTGCTAGGCCAGGTCCTCCCTGGACTGGAACCAAGCATCCTAGGACCTGTTTCGGGGTTTCACCCCTCTTCAGCCAGGATAGCTTGATTCCAGTGGCATGGAGAGCACGGGACTCACGTCTGAGCATACCCGTCCCACTCGTGGTGACAAATGCAAAAACAACTATTGATGGACAGAATGCAGAACGTGTCATATATTCACCCCAGTGCAGAGATCTGGGCCATTTGCTTGTCATGGCTGCTCGGAGCTTGGGGCCTGGAAGATCGGAGGATTGGGCACCTGAGAGACATGTATGTGGACTCGCATCTACAAACATTTGAGGCCCTAGTGACAAATTTCGAGCTACCACAGGGAACGTATATACTATACGACTACTAACACACCAATTTCTCCAGACATAGGATAATGGCCACACTGAACCTCCCACGTCACACCTCATACAAACATTACTGACGCAGGGGTGGGGTAGACACGCAAGAACCGCAATATATATTAAACTGAATGGAGTGACCCTGCTGACAACACTGCACGCATATTGGGACACTGAAGTGTCAACCACTATCACCGACAAACAGTGGGCACAATGTATCAGTCACCCTAAAACCATATCGACAAATGCCAGATTGAAATATACCCAATTTAACTATTTACATCACACACATTTAACGGCGCATAGGCTGGCCCGAATGTACCCAACGTCTGCTGATGTATGCCCCAGGTGCGGGGACTCGGAGGCAGCGTTCACGCACATGGTATGGACGTGCCCCCGCATCCAGTCATACTGAAATCAAATTGTGGGAGTACTCACAGAAGCCGCAGATGCCCAGGTGGTAGTTCAGGCCACTCATTTCTTGCTGGGAATTACAAAACGCAGTGACTCCCGCAAAGGCCTTAATACATTTCTGGATTTGGCTCTGGGCCTTGCCAAACGCAAAATAGCTATGTCATAGAAAGCACAGCTGGGCCCCAACATACAATCATGGTTGCTCAACCTCCGCAGGGCACTGGTCCCAGAGCATACGATTCAGCTGTCTAAAGCAGCACGAGTGACCGCACCTACACGAACCAATCCCACTCAGTGGCAAGACTATTTAACGCTTATAGAGATCAAGATAGCTGCGACACAACCACCCCTGACTTAGCTTGCAACCCGGTTAGATGACCCCGAGGAGCAATAGCCATACACATGAACAACCGCAGCACCTGATTGTGCCATGACGGGAGGGCCCTATTGGGTCTCCTGGATGGGGGCCCAGGTTGTGCTCATGCCCCCGCCCCCTAATCCCCGCTCCCCTCCCCATGAACGCCTTGCCACGCATGAGGCTCCAAGCCCTGCACTACCAGCAACCGAGATTACACTCGGACCATTCAGATGAGATCGAGCTTATGTTTTGTCTTCTCTTTTACATTTACAGTTAATAGTTTGATTCGCTTGTGAAGGGACAAAAATTCCTTTTCTTATGTAGTTGAATGTTTATATATTCTTCTGCGAAATTGTAAGTCGACTAATGCTAACATTGTGTTACCCTTCACTGTACTAGTCATGTCTTGGCATCCCACCTATGCTATCTAAGCAGCTGTCTTTGTAATGCTTACATATGATTTTTGCCATACGTATATTCCTTGTACAAATTGTTGAAAACCAATAAAGAACATTTTTAAAAAAAGAGTATTGAAAGTCCAGTTATCAGCCAAAGAACTCTAAGGTGAAAATACTCAGCCAGTAGTTGTAGCTAAAGTGAGAAGTGGAAAAGATGAGAAGGATAACAAACAGGTTGATAAGTCATGTTTATTTTTCTTTGAGAAACACAATTGATTCTTTTCTCAACAGAATATTTGTTTTAGGTGCGGATATCACACACATGTGAAAGGGGGCAAACAATGTCCAGCAAAATATGTGACTTGTAGGTTACACAACAGACAGGGTCATTGCACAAATGGGTATCAACCAGCTAAAACTAAACAACAGTCATCAGTCTTATGTGTTATTGATAATTACATTCAAGAAAAGGAAGATATAAGTATCAGCACAGATCTATGAAACATGGTCATGGCTCTCCAAAGTGACAAGATAAAATTGAGCAACCCAGAGATGTGTGTGGATCCATGGGTGGAGATCATGGTGAGTGACAAGGAGTAGAGATTGTATGTGGATTCTGGTGCGGGTTTTACCATGATCATCCATGGTCAGTATGACAGCGTATGGCTCACCGACCGCTATTACCACCTGATCGTAGAACAGTGTCTTATGAGGGAGGGGTTATTAGTTTGTGTGGGTACATTGAGCGCATATTAGATTTAAAAGGTAGAAGACTTGCTGCACGCATGTTTGTAGCCCAAAAGGGATTGAATATCTTAGGGTGGTTCCACCAGGGGCTATTTGAAATGGTTCTCAGACCTGGGGCAAAGGAGCAGGTGTAGGCTATTAGAGACGATATAGATTAAGGGGAATATCATGAGCAGGTATCCCCATGTATTTGCAGGTAAATTAGGGAAGGTCCAAGATTACAAAGACAAGATAGTAGTGAAGGAGGGAGCTAAGCCATTGAAACATAAATAGAGGAATGTTTCCTTTAAGCATATGGCAAGATTTGGAGAAAGAGTTAGACTCTTTGTGCAAACTGGACATTATTCCTCCCATTGATTCATCTTCATGGTTATTTCCCCTGGTAGTTGCCCGTAAGCAAAATAGTGAACTGAGGGTTAGTGTGAACCTGCGTTGTCTGAATAAAGATTGGATGAATCCAATTGACTTTACACACATCATGTCACTAATAACAGGCAGTAGGCTCTGCATTGAGCCAGCGAAACCCATTGTGATAAAAGTGGATTAAAAGGTTGAAATGGATGGTAGTCTTCTTCAACTAATAATGGCACTATTCCTTTCTAGGTATAATTTAGTCACAAAACATTTTAAACTGAGCTTTAACCCTTGGTAGCTGTAGCACAGAGCAGGCAGGTTTAACTTAAGATAAATGTATACAGCATTTATCAGTACCAAAATGGTTACAACAACACAATGCAATAAAAATCTGGCAGCTGGCAGTGCAGGACCTTGGTGGGAGTATCGACCGCAAAGACCGAAAAACTCTGAGCAGGCGAAGTCTGAATTTGGCAGAAATCATATTTTGAATTTTTAATGCTCTTGTCTCTACTGATGAAATGTAATCCACCTGTAAGAGATAAACATTTTGGGGGATATGTACAATAGAAGTGGCAGAGTGAGGCGTTAGCCATCATGGTTTAACATCTCGCTCAGCCACTTAAGAAACGCATGGTTGCACCATATTTACAAAGGTATGGTACATCCTTGCGTTTCCCCTTGCGATGGCGCTACACTTAACAGAGTAGTGCCGACTCAGGCACCTTTGCACCGTATTGAAAGGGTGTCTGCGTGCAGGGGAGGATTGTTTATGTGTAGGAAGGTGTCCCTTCCTGCACATAAACAATCCTGAAATGCCATTTTGTCACTTTCGTGTGTGCTGCTGAATGCAGCACACATGGAAGTTACAAAATTGAATTTTGGACCTTCCTGTACATAAACAATCCATGGCATTTTGCTTTTTCCATGTGTGCTGCACACATGGAAAAGACAAAAACAAGGAGAAATAATGCATTTCTCCTAGTTTCGCCAACTTAAGACCAGGTTTTACCTGGTCTTAATTTTGGCACTGCCTCCTACGTACGCTGCCCTTGTACATAGGGGGCAGCGTTAAAAATGAATGGGTGTTGCGGTGGAACACCCACAGCAACACCCACTGCCCAACCATTTCACACTAACACAGCGTGAAAGGGGGCCTTATTTACAAGGCAGCGTTCAGCCACATTAAGTGGCTGAAGGCTGCCTTGTAAATAAGGCTTAGCCCCTATCGCCACCACAAAGTCGATAAAAGTGACATAGTGGTGGGGATAGGGGCTTGTTCATATTCCCCTTTGTCTCTTCACTTTGATTCACTGATTTACACTGGGCACACTAGTTTGTTTTCATTTTGAGCGAGGCACCTTTCTTTTTAAATATTACCTGGCCAGATGATGCCCCTGTTGAAAAGCTTGTTTGTATTTTCTTCTTTTGAATGTGGAATGATTCATTACATTTTCATGAAAACCACTCTCATTCGAAAAGCGGAATTCAATCATTATTATTATTTAATTCTTGTAGAGCGCATGGCTACCCAGAGGGTTTCTCAGCGCTAGGTGGTGGGAAAGACACTTTAGGAAGAGAGCTCAGAATAGCCCAGTTTTCAGCTCCTCTCCAAAGGTGAGCATAGAGGTGCAGCTCCGTAGAGATTACGAAACGCATTCCATAGCTCTGTTCCCAAAGAGCTCAGGAGCAACCACCCATCAGGGTGCGACTGACTCTAGGAACGGTAAACAGAGATTGATTCCTGGAACGTAGAGTACAGGGACCGGCGGTGGTAGTCTGGGCGGTAAACTCCGTTCCACTTGTGGAGTTTGTGGAGTTTTCGCACTCCGCAGTATGGAGTTCCAAAAACCTCCGCTTCGAATAGCGGAGCAGAGTTTTTTTCTTCGCTCCCATTCGTCAACGTCAAGCTGTCAAGCGCGAGCGAGGAAAATTCACCTCCCAGCGAGATATTTCTTTGTTCCCGATCGTCAACATCAAGTTGACGATAGCGTAGCGCGGCAGACTTTTTTTTACGCTTCGTGGAGTTCCGCGTAGTGGAACTTGGAGGCAAGGTTTTGCAAGTACTGAGGTCCGGAGTGGGAGAATATTTTGTGCATATAAAGCAGAGTGCCTTAAAAGTGATACGCTTTTCCACCGTAAACAGTGGAGGTCATGAAGAGTCCTGGCAGCAGAGTTCTGAACTACTTGAAGATGCCTGATCACGTACTTGTCTTTTCCTAGTTATTAGATGTTACCATAATCTAACCTGGACAGAATCAAAGCATGGATGACGATTCTTTGAGTAGCAAAGGGAAGTATCCACAGGATCTTACTAAGCCACTTCATAGTAGCAAAACACAAGTAGGCCTCCTTAGCTGCCTTAAACTTCATGGACAGATTTGAGTCTAGTTACAAGGTTCTTTACCTTGTCAGCCAGAACAGGACGGGCCACCAGCGAGGCAGGATAGTGTTGGAGTACTCAGAGCTGAGGGTTCTTAACCAGAACCACAACCTCTGTCTTGTCACCATTCAATTTTAGAGAGTTGTAATTTATCTGGGTAGAGACAAGACTGAGGCAGGAGTTAAGATTTTCCGGGGTGGAATCTCGCTCCGATGACAAAGAGAAAATTAGCTGGGTATTGTCCGTATATGAGGATAGAGTAAGGCCACACCTTTCCACTAAGTCCGCCAAAGTACAGACATAGATATTGAAAAGCAAAGGGCTGAAGACGGATCCCTGTGGGACACCAGAAGTAAGCAAATGAGTTCTACAAATCACATTTGATGAGAAGACCTGAAACGTGTGATCAATCAGAAAGGAGGAGAGCCAGGCCAGAGTACTGCCCTGAAGACCCATGACTGGCAACCTTTTGATAAGGGTGTCATGAGACACGGTGTCAAAAGCCACACTAAACTCTGAATCCTGAATGGGAGGGATAAAGGGCATTCTGCGCTTCCATGAAAGAAGTAAGTTGGGTGTTGATGTGCTTCTCCAATATCTTAGCGAGAGTGGGTAATATGGAGCTAGGCCTAAAGTTGGACCAGTTAGACGGGTCCAAATGTTTTTTTTTAGCAAATGGAGCATAGTGGTTTGTTTCCAGGATTTGAGCAAGGAACCCTCCCGAAAAGAAGAGTTAAAAAGTTCAGCCCGAAGAGAAGGGTGATGAGGGCTCAGGTTGCACTGTTTGGCAGGGGGAAAAGGATTGAGTGGGGAACCTGATTAAATGGATTGTAATAATACCCACAAGCTTAATGAGCCTAGGGGAAGAAATGACCATAGTTGGGCTGACGTCTGGCACATTAGCGGTTCACTAACTTACTCAGACTGAGAGGGGATGGAGTGAGAGGGTGAACTAGGGCTCCCTAGCTGGTGCTTGTCTTTGCTAGCTAAGCTTAAAGCAAGTTCAATATTGTTTACTTTCTACAAAAAGAAAGTTGGCAGCTCTTCGCATTGAGCTTGTGATTGTGAGGTGGGAGTACCAGCGTTTTTAGGGTCAGACAAAGCTTGAAGAGAGTATTCAGCAGTTTTGAACTTTAGAAATCTTTTAAGAGTAAAGAGCAGTATGAGCATCTTTACACCTCAAATGAAAATGATTCAAAGCTGTTTTGTATTTCAGTTTTAAACTCAGGTCCTAAAGCTTCCTCCATCATCTTTCAAGCCACTTCCAACATTTGTTTCTCTTCCTGCAGGGTTGCACTGAACCAGGGGGCAGGAGAGGGAAGCCTACAAGTCAATTTTAACTTGTCAGGTAGAATAGTATCAAGAAAGAGCCAATTGTCGACCAGGAGCTGATCATGGAAGATCAGATTGGTCAGTTGGGAGGATGTGTTGGGTAAACAAGTGTTATGGGAAAACGGATCCAGTTTAGCCCAATTTCTCACCATTGCCTTAGGCCTGAAGGCTGTGGGGGTGGGAGGTGAGCAGTGGGGAAAAAAAGGGTACATCAAAATGGCCGCCCATAGTAACGGCAAGGGGGGGGGTTTAGTGATGAGACCAGCAATGTTTGAGAAAATATGGTCCAACATAAAGCATATGATCATAATCTCTGAAATATTGGGATATTGTTTAAGGTGTGAGATAGCATATCAGAAGAGGAGGAGCTTACGGTTATTGGCATCATAACAGCTTGGCAGTTTGGCAGCTTCCCTGCTGGCGCTCCAGGCCCCCTCACTTCAGGACTTGGCCTCGTTGCAGCCTTTTTTTTTTTACCAATTCTGCAACGATGATAGGAGCTGATAGTCGGGCATTCACTGAGGAGTAGAATTGACGGGGCTGCTACCAGCAGGACCCTGTGCAGGGTCAACCGAAGTAATTGGGGGACAAAAGATGAGCCACAACACACTAGGGGGCATATTTACATAGAATTAAAGCCACTAGGATGTCTCTGTTAGTGACATTCTGGTAGCGTTAAGTTCTTTGCCTCATTTGCAGGGCGGCATTAAGCCACTTAACGTGACTTAACGCCCCCTCTTATTGATGCAGCCCTTAGCGTGAAGGGGGCGTGCAGGGGGTAGTTCTGCTGCAACATCCATTGCTTTTTGATACGGCTCCATATTTACAAGGTATACCTGGTCTTAAACAGGTGACACAGGGAGAATTTTTTTATTTCTCCTTCTATATTTCTCTTTCCTTGTTTGCAGCATTCTGCAGCACACATAGAAACAGCAAATCGCCTGTGCCGATTCTTTATGTGCAGGAGGGTCTCCCTTCCTGTGCATAAACAATCACCCCTGCAGCACAGGCACCCTAGCAAAATGGCGCTAGGGAGCCTGCGCTGGCGCTAGGCAGCTTTTTTAGCACGAGCGCAAGGGGAAACGCAGGGGTGCGCTGTATTTTTGTAAATACGTCGCATCCCTGCATTTTGAAACTGAGGGAGCACGGTGTTACCAATTTTGATGTAACAACGCATCTGCCAGTTTATTGTAAATATGCCCCTTGCTGTTATGGTGCTGGGTCGAGCCGCGATGCACAGATGTGGCCAGCAACAGTGCCGATAGGGCCTGTTTGCCGCAAGTCAACCCCACCTTTCTCTCCCTGCTTTTCAACAACCTCATCACTTCTTGTTTGCCCGAGCTGCACCCCAACTTATCTCCCCTTCTCTCTTGGATTTGAGTGACCTCCCCACCGCCCCTTTGCAGGTTTGTGCCTTGTGGGCTTGTCCCTGCTTGCATACTGCCTGCTATATTGGTCCTATCCCCTCCTTGCATAATTGAACTATCTAATTGACTTACATGACCTGCATGATTGGCATGATATGTGAATGATACATGCATGATAAGAATGGTGACATTCATTAGACAAAAAGGAGTTTCAATACTTTCAACAATACAATATGAGAACGTCCAGCTCCTTTTTATTGCAAGCTCATCAACACCTAAATAAGTCTCATAAATTCAAAAGCCACAAAACTGCAAAATTTTCTAAAGGGGCTTGTTATGGAGAATTATGCAACCGCTGTTTTAAGCGAGGAACTAATTACTGAAAACACGAAGCCATACAAATGTATGTAAGTCGTAAAATCAATCAATGGGCATTATGCACTATTTTAAATCACCTAAAGTGCCCAGCAAATCATCTAGTTCTAACTATACTATTAGTGATCAAGGATACGGTATTAGTAATGAGACCAAATAAGTTATCACTTTGTCTAGCAAAGATTCCAGGGAAGAGGCTAAGAAAGGCAATATGGTGAGTGTAGAGGAAACAGACGACCCAAAAGATCTAGACGATCTAAATAAAATAAATTGGATCATAATGGAGGAAAAGCCAGAGGAATGCGTCAACTGGGCTGTACATGATGCAGAGCTTGAGCAACTCGGGAGTGCAGATGATGCTATAATTGGAAAATTAATTGAACTGTCGAGGAGTATTTTTGTACCTGAATTAACTAAAGCTGAAGTTAAATCAAGGTATACAATGAAAAACTGTTTACCAAATGGTGCCTGATCATTGTTAGAGGAAGTTATAAAAACCAAGGATTATTATATAAGTTCCCCTTGCAGGGAGCTTCCTCACCATCATGTCAATGAGGTGTCTAATAAACATCATAGATTAGCACCTATAAACGAAGTTGTAGACATGGCTCAGAAGGGCGATTTGATTTTGACTAAGCATTGAGTTGATAAGTGTAAGGACAGAAAATCAGAGACAAACATAAATAAAATCAGAGACTTTGACGTAATGTCGACAAGAAATACAGATGCCTATTACTAACACTAAGGTCAATAAAGAGACGCATACTCGATGCAATACAACAATAAAAAGTGATCACAAGATAAATAACAATTCGGATGTAAACGCATCACCACCTGGGTGGCCTAGACTAGACGCATTGCTGTCATAACTCGTGTGGTCTGTCCAGACGCATTATCATAAAATGGACACTCAGATTGAAGTGCTGCATAATTTAGCAACTTATACAGATGTAATTGACTCTAAATTAAACCCAATGATATATAGAGTACAGAATGAGAATAGAAAATGGGAAGAAACATGTCACTGATCCTCCATCATTGATAAGTTGTCTGCATTGCCTGTCATAATGCAAACTTTAAATGGTGATTTAAAAAAAGAACTAATGGACTTAAAAAATCTTCAAACAGATATTTAGGAAACAGATGGCCATAACAGGTACATCACATGTGCCACAAGTGGGAGAGATGGAGAATGGTATATCAACTGCAGGTGAATGGTTGATCCCGCCTATCGAGGGACCTCAAAAAGTCACAAGCGAGATAGAACTTGAATCGGAGCTAGGTAAAATGTCCCACAAAAACAAACAATGTATGAAAAAACTCAGCAAGAAAGAACGTCAGACCCAGAACAAATGTACTTCAGGGGGACAGCGAGTATATAAAATGTTCGAAAGGGATTGTACTATAAGGTTACAAAACTCAACTAATATGAAAGAGAGGTCAACCTCGACACGGAATGATGTTCAAACGCTCCCACAGATATGGCTTGAAAGCCTAACAAAAGAGGGGGGGCGTGGCCAAGCCGCTGACCAAGATGGCCGCCCGGCATTGAAGCTCTGCCAGTCGGCCAAATTTTATCTGCAATATCCCCCTCAATCGGAGCAGTTCCCGCTGCAATTGCCTCACCATTGTGCCATAGATGATCGGCTGAGCGTGATCATGTGCGTGATTGTTGGTGGGGCGCATTATTGACGGTGCTCCGGAGACCTGAGTCAGCGAGAAGCCTGTGTTCGGCCCAGCGGGAGGAGGTGAAAGCCAAAGCGACAAAATCTCGAGATCACAACCTTCCAGAACCGGGGACCGGAGTTAGCGGTGAGTGCTCTGGGTGCCGGTTGGGCAGGTCTCCCTTCTTTACTGGGCTCCAGATCGTCCCGTTAGAATCTGGGCCTATGCACATCATCAGCCCGTGCTCCCTCTATGTCCCTAAGGCCACGCAGGGATAGGGCCTGCGGTCGAGTACGGGAGGCAGTTGACTGGCTGTCGCTGGGAGCGCGGCGGAGGGGTGGGGTTGGAGACTGCCTGGTGTCCCCGGCGCCTGGTTCCGCTCCCGCGCTGTCCCTGAGGTCACGCGGCCCCTGCAATCTTGACCAGTGCCGCCATTACACAGCTAAAGCCCTCCACCTGGCAGCGAGACCCCAGCGCCTTCCAGCAACAAGTGCTACCACCCAGATGCGACCTACATGATAGCACACTGACAAAGTGACTGATCTGGTGCTGCTCGGCCCACTCCTGCCGGTTGCTGTCAGCCCTGAATGCATTGCGCCCCACCTCACTTCAAAGAGATCACACCGATCCCGGTCTCTCCTAAGTGTCCAGCCTCATCGGAGCTGATTGACCTTCTGCATTATCCTGAGATCAGCGCCGCAGTGCCCATACTCCATCCCACACCACCCACCGGCCGGGATTTATGAGGTAGTGGGGATACCAGACACGGAGGGGTCACCAGGCGCTGTCTGTGATCACTAGGGCCTACAATCGGCTTGCAGTGTTCCGTGGCTATCTCCGCCCTGGGCCTGGGCCAGCTCTCCCTCTGCACTAAGTTTAGTGGGCACGTCTGAGCGGCCTGACTCATCTCGCAGCGCTGCGGCATGGGCCGCAAAGATCCGAAACAGAAAGCTCTCCCATTCAAAACACTGGTCCAGAGGGTCGCCTATGAGAGTTCCAGCATGGCGGAGGAAGGCCAGAGTTCAGAGCGTGTTGATTCCTCATCTGCCCCCACAGCGGCTGCAGGAGATGAGGGCGGTCTTTAGGGACTTGGATGGGTGCTTTGACGCCCTTGACAAGAATCTGGAATCACTTGGGGCCAAGATCCTGGTCCATGACAGGCGCCTTGATGTGGCAGAGGCACGTATCTCCGACCTTGAAGATGGCACTGCTCAATCAGTTAAACGACTAGAGAGGGTGGAGCGCATACTAAAAGAAGTGGCCATCAAGAATGAGGACCTCGAAGCGCGCAGACGGCGCAACAACATCCGCATCTTGGGAGTGCCGGAGTCCACCGCCACTGGCCACCTTGACCTCTTCGTCGAGACCCTGCTATCTGATCTATTTGGGAGGGAGTCCTTTACACCAGGGTTTGTGGTGGAGCGAACCCATCGTACCTTGGGGCCCCAACCCAACCCTGGCTGCCCTCCGCACCCAGTTATTGCACGTATCATGAACTTCCGAGAACACGGCACTGCGCTGAGCCTAGCCAGGGAACGCAGAGACACCATCTGCCAGGGCTCCAAACTTGCTTTGTATCCAGATTTCACCATCATGGTGCAGGAGGCCCGGCAAAAATACAACGGGGTAAAGGCCTCACTTAGAAATCTGGGATTGAAATTACAGCATGCTGTATCCGGCCAGACTTAGGGTGGAGGTGGGTGGTAGGGCACGCATCTTTGACAATCCAACCGGAATGCAGGACTTCTGTTGCACTTACAAACACAATACTGATCAGGCAGCTGTGGGTGGGAGTGGTCCTTCTCCTCCACATAGTGGGTCAGATGAGAGCATGGAACTTTTCTCTGGCTCCGGAGTTGGTTACTTTTATTGAACTGCTGCTTTCTATTTAGGTCATGCTGTTTGGGGATTTTACCACTCATCAGTTTAGTAGGTTACATGTAATGGGCCGGCTGGTGTGGCGTTGCCACCCCTCTTGGTGTATACCTTGGGTTTGTTCATGAAGTTCCTATTGTACCTATTTGAAGTTTTGTTGTTCCAAAGTGAAGTAACTTGGTACTATGTCTTACGTTCTCATACACGTGTTTGCCTTATCTTTATTGCACTAAGGCTGGGTGGGGGGTGGTGGGGGGAAGGTTATTCTTACATTGCGATTGCTGATTATCTTTTGTGTTGCTCACTGTCACAGTCTACTTCTTCCTCATTGATGCTCAATTCTATAATGCACATCATGAAAACAAAATGGCACAGCCTGGTGTGAATGAAGGCCCCTCCACTCTGTCCTTTCTATCCTGGAACGTCCGGGGTCTCAATGACGATCGTAAAAGGTCCTCCACTACTTACTTAGACATAATGTAGATGTTGCCTACCTTCAGGAAACCCAAATGCCTACGTCAGACCCTGCCCGTTTTGCTTCCAGCAGGGCCATGCACAGATATTTTGCTAATTTTAGTAACTATGCGAGAGGAACGGCTGTTCTTATACACAATAGAGTCCCCTTTAGTTGCCAGTTGGTCAGCAATGACAGAGAAGGTAGATACACCAAAGTGGTTGGGTTATTGATGGGTCTGAAGATTACGTTCCTGTGTGTATATGCCCCTAAACACCGACTCCCCGGAATTTTTCCATTCCTTGCAAGCTCAGCTCTCCAAACTAGAGCCCACTTTACGACTAGTTGGTGGGGATTTCAATCTCCTTCTCAACACGGACCTGGATAATACTGCCGATTCCACTGACACTAAACCTAGAGCGTGGCGTGCTCTTCTTGACCTATGCGACCAATTTTTGCTGATTGATATTTGGCGCAGACGCAACCCTTCCCTTACGGACTACACACATTATTGGGGTCAACATAATACCTGGACCAGGATTGATTACTGGCTTCTCTCCCCTGGTATTTCCTCTTGGTATCACACGTTGAAGACACTCCCCAGGACATATTCCGACCACTCCCCGGTCTAGCTATTTCGCCGAGTCCCGCGACCAGATGGATTTGAGCGGCAATGGCGCTTCCCTGGTCGAGCCCTTCTCGATGACCTTTTTTGCCATGAGATCCGCGAGGACATTGAGGACTATTTTACTATTAATACTGGCTCGGTTGACACCTGGGCAGTGCTATGGGAGAGGTTCAAAGCGTACATTCGAGGTGTATGCATTTCCAAACACGCGGGCGTGCTCAAGGCGCTCCGCACCACCTTGACAAAACTGGAAGGTGAGCTTACAGATCTAGACAACGAGGCCCGGCACGCCCCAGCACCTGCTTTGGCAGACTGAAAGCTCACCCTCCTCTCTGCCTATAGGGACACAGCGGATCGAGAGATCCTATTTCTGGGCAAATATCAAACTGCCTGACGATATGGTGAGGACAATCACCTGGGTCGAGCTTTGGCTCAGATGCTTCAACCTCCCTATGACAAAGCCTACATTACTGAGATCCCCTCTTCCGCGAATACTATACTTACCTCACTACAGACATTCGCAACAAATTCCAGTCCTACTATATCTCCCTTTACACCTCTAAAATAGGCCGGGACCCTACTGCACAAGAGGCCTATCTCTCAGAGGTAGCACTAGTGTATCTAGAAAAGGACAAGCAGGACTTTCTAAAGGCTATGATCATATGCAAGATCCATGTTAACCCCAGAAGTGATGAGAAAAAGCACACAATTGAAAATCTGATCAGAGCATCTGAAGAGATCATGAGGAAAAATCCAAATGTAATGTTGATTGTCACTGAAGATTTTAATGCATTCTTATTTAAAGATGACTCTGTGCTAGAATTACATGATATAGACAATGCTTACTGAAATATTCCAGAGGCACATGTTACTAACCAAAAGCTAGATAACAAAGGGAGTATCTTAGTTGAAGAACTACAAAATTCTAAAATGCAATCATTCAATGGCCATCTTAAATTGGATAGACCAGGAGGATGTATTCATGTTTCTCCACAGAGACCAGCTATCTTAGCTTACACATAGGTGATGACCGAAGACTTTAAGTATGTTAAAGATTATGCAATGGTTCCAACGCTAGCAAGTGATCCCTGTAGCCAAAAGATTGTTATAATGAGAGAATTATACCTACAACAAAAAATGCTTACAAATGTTTCATTCATTGGCAGATACAGATGCGAATAAATAAACTTAAATGGCAAATTGAATATTCTGACCAGCTAGAGGAAATATCTAAAGGACTTCAAAACAGTATACAAACGTTCCTAAATATCAAAGATGACTCGCTTGCATTTATTGCCAAATGGCCTCACTGAAATTCAAACTTAATGCTCTTAGCCTCAAAAATTCTAGATCAGTCAGTTGTGGTAAATACAATTCATCGATTTACTGGACTAGAGCATTTAGTTTTGGGAGCAGATTTAGAATTAAGAAAGTTAAATACATTGTTAAACCACTCCAGGAGGCATTGGAAGGGTAGCTATGATAAAGGAGCACTTGGGGCGAGAGTTTAAACTTCTCCACCATACTTATTGGAAAAAGTTTTGGGATATAAAGAAGTTCAACCATGAAAAGCAGGCAATGTGGATGAATGATGGTGTCAAACATAAAGATTCCAGAATATTTTGGTTAATTGTTAAATTACATCTCAATAGAAGGAAAAGAATCACCTGACATAAATATCACTCCTATGATTTGGCTAGACTATATTTCAACAGCAGAACCTCCATAGATAAGAGCCCTTTTTATTCAAGTGGTGTTAATGGAGAAGAGAAGGTGGATGTTTTTTTGCTGTTGAATATCCAAATAGCTATTAAATCTTTTTGTAGCGTGGAGCCCTTAAGGCATTCTGGCCTCCTTCCTTAAATCTTTGATGGATTACTGGTTGACAATTTTAAGTCCACTCTACATTGCTTGCTTTACTAATGATATGTCCCAGATTCCTGGAGATGCTCATTACTGGTCCCGATTCATAAAAAAAAGGATCAAATAGATCACCTCAAAGCTTTCGTCTGCATTATTGGATGTCGAAGACAAAGTACACACGAAGCTACTTTTAAAAGATTTGCACAAGTAGGCTACTGAGCACAGATTAATTCCTTTTTCAAACAGGAATTGTTAAAGGCTGTAGCATTGAGGCTAACCTACGTGTGCTGTCAAAATTTGTAGAGAATGTCCTGATAAGAAAAGAAAGCTTCTTTTATGCAGCTTTTATTGATTTTACTACAGCCCAATGTCAATTGGGGAAGCTCTGGGTAAAACTTAATGAATGGGGCATTCCACAACCCTTATTGAAGGAATCATTGGCCTCTCCAAAAACGTGGGTGAAGATTAGACTTACGTCCAAATGAGTCACGACAGGGAAATTGTTATGAACAAGGGTCTGAAGCAAGGTTGCTTATTGGCCCTACCACTTCTTAACGTATTCCTGGCGGACCTGTCCAAAGTCACTCTCCCTAAAAGAGTCTGCCAACTAAACTAGCAGATGTGAAGATTTATATCTTTAAGTATGTTGATGATACAATTCTGTTGGATCGAACCAGAGTGGGCCTCTAAAGGCAATTAGATCAACTTTTAGGATATGGCATTTGCAATGATAATAAAATTAACACGTCTACAACAAAGATCATTGTTTTTAGAAGAAAAAAAAACAAAAAGGCCACTGGGTGATCAGCAGTGAATCTATTGAGAAGGTGCCTCACTACAAATATCTAGAATTGTGGCTTGAGAAGACGGGGCTTACAATGGTGCACAAAAAAGCAATTAGGAATTTGCCACCTTTTTAAGCACAATGTTCTGTTGTCTTTTAAAAATCATTTTATGCTCTGATACAACTCAACTGTGTAACGTGATGGTGTGTCAACTAACCTCAACCATTCTTTATGGTATGATTGTATTTATAGATAAACTGGGTGACTGGCTTGAGACAATGCATTGTAAGAGTTACCACCAGGCATTCAGAGTCCTGTCCTCCAAAGCACAATTAAGATTAGAACTTAATTTGACCAGCTGCACCCAATTATCCAAGCCACATTAATTTTGTATTGGTATAAGTTAAAATGAGCGGACCCGTATACTGTGAAGTGTTATCTTTGGACAATGTAAAATAAAAAATCCAGTTGGTTATTTTGTTTGGAAAGGACCATAAAAGAACTAGAAGCTAGGGACCTCTGGTTGAAGGGGTGTCCAGATAAGACAGAGAGAACGAAGAGTGCTCTCCCAGAGAGTTTGCCGTGGACCAGCGAACTGCTAATGCGTGCCGTGTGTGCCTCAGTCGAAGCGAAAAAACAATAGTTGGCGTATGTGGAGTCAAAGCGATACTCCAGCCAGTGGTAGGCCTGTGGAGAAAGTGAAGGCCTTACAGAAAGCGTGTTTGCCGCTGGCTAGAAATTTATTGACGAAGTGGAGACAAGAGGTACTGCACCACAACACGACACCGAATCGTCATTCATACAGTTCAATAATGCTAAAAGCAGTAACAACTAGGTAGGGAAAGTGCAGTGCACAGCACCGCCCAGGTGCAAGAGAATGCTGTGAGCTGAAGCAGGTGAATGACAAGAAATGCTAGAGGTAGAACAAAACTAATAGAATGCAAAGAGGGAGACAGTTGAAAAATCCATGAGAGAAACAAAGCCGTTACTCACGCCAAAAAAAGAGACAGCACCTTACAGTCAGAGAGTGGAAGTGATGATCCAAACTTCAGAATGCAGCTAGAGCATAATGAAGATGCCAGTATAAATGGGCAACAGATGCCACCGGAGGAAGCTCTGCTCCCGGTAGAAGACAGCTCCACAGGTTAAGGTGCTGCAGCATTCCTAAAACCACTCCCTCTTTCGATACTGCCAAAAAGCTAAATATTAATGATAGATGGACTGCCTGGATTGAAACTTTTGATGTTTTTATTTATGCACTGGAAAAAGCAAATAATAAAAAGATCATTAAACATCTTTAGAATTTAGCAAGTGATGGAGTAAAAGAAGTAATAACGAAAATACCACCAAGTGATGAAGTGAGGCACTATCAATTGAAAGAAGTATTAAACACCAAGCTTAACCCAATGCCAAATGTTGACTATGAAAGGCACATTTTTAGTCAGGAAAGACAGACAGCTGGCAAAATGATGGATGAGTTTGTAGAAAGACTTGATTTGCTCATAAAGCATTGCAAATTCAATGAGTTTAACAATGAAGAGGCTATGTGTCTCAGAATACTAGATGGCTGCTTCTCTGAATTCCTTCAGATGACAAATGCTGAAATGCTGAAATACTGAAAGAGACACTCGCTTGGAGCAAGTAGTCATGGCTGTCAGAGCTGATAAACAGGCAGCTAACATGGCGGAACCAACGGCCCAAAATGAATCAGCACTGAGTGTGAAAAGCAAACCAAAGTACAAGTTAGAAGGCCATTAAGTAATATCTCCAAAGAAAAAGTTGTGTTTTTGATGTGGATTCTCCTTTCAACATGAGGGTAGATGTCCCGCCATTGGACAGGTATGCAAAGGCTGCAGGAAAGGGAACCAGTTTGTAAAAGTGTGAAAAGCGTGGGAAAGATCAAGGGCACCACGTCAAGAAAACAAAATGGAGGCAAGTTCAAGTGCGTCATGTCAGGAAATATAAAATAGATGGCCGAAAATTCCAGACACGATGTTCTGTGCACGCCCAGAAGGCCAAGCGGCAACATCAGTTGTGGTAAGTAGAAACTGAACAATGTTGATTGTCATCAAATTCTTTCTCTAAAAGTTTGCCACTGTCATTGTTGAGCGACAGGGTGGAAGATGGTTGTGCAATGTCAATGTTGAAAGCCCGACGACGAGCACATGTACGATTAGCTTTGTGCAAGGAAGAATGACGGTCAAAGCTAGGCGTACAAGTGAAAGTGCAAAATTAATTTGGACACTGTCCGAAGATCACACTAAAAGTGAATAGGTGCTTAATACCTTTTATCATAGACAGTGACGTGTAAATAAACATTGTACCGGTGGAGAAGTACAATGAACTGTCTCTCGTGCTCCACTTTAATCCATCAAAAACCAGAGTGTTAAAGTGAGCTGCTTCGAAACCACTGCAAAATCAAGATTAATTTATATCCATTGCAAAGCATAAAAAATAAAAGTACAAGCACCAATTCAATATCTTAGCAGGCACTTCATCGATTGCATCTTCACTCAATTTCAGTACTCCTGCTGACATGGGGCTGATATCTGTAAATTACAATGTCAATGCCTATCATGAGATAGTGAATCAGTTTCCGTCTTTGTTTCATGAAAGTGCAACTTCACATAAATGATTACATTCATCCTGTTGCTCAACAACATCATCGATTGCACTCCATTTACAGGAGGCTGTTGGGAAAGAAATTGATACCTTATTAAAGCATGACATCATTGAGCAATCCAATGGTCCAACACCATCGGTATCACCCATAGTGGCCAAAAAAAGGATAGGAGAGAAGCTGAACAAACAAGGCGATTAAAAAAGAAATACATTCAGATTCGCACATTGCCAACATGATTATGAAGCTAAATTGAGCTTGTCTTTTCCTGTATTTATTTGAACAAAGGCTTTCATGAGCTCAAACTGGTAGAGGATTGCATATACAATACTACCTTTTCAACTCCTGTTGGTTTGTTTTAATATAAAAGGCTACATTTCGGAGTGTCATCAGCTGCCGAACCTTTTCAGGATGTCATTCATCGCATAATGCAGCCAGTCACAAATGCTTTCAATTACAGTGATGACATACTAGTTTTAGGGGCCACACAAAAGAAACATAATAAAGTTCTGGGACAAGTGTGTTGCATACTTCCTGATGCAGGTCTCACGTTAAATGCGGCAAAATGTGAGTTTCATCAAACCGAACTCAAGTTCTTTGGCCATGTCTTTTATGTTGGTAGGATGACTCAAGACCCGAACAATGTACAAGCCTTGAGATTCACTTCTCCTCCACAGGATGTAATTATGCTGAGATCCTTCCCTGGTATGGCCAGTTACTATTCAAGGTATATCCATAAACTTGCCACTGTAAGTGCCCCATTAAGAGACTTAATGAAACAACATTTTCTATTGAAAAGGTCAAGTGAATGTGAACAAAGCTTCAAGAAAATCAAGCATGCATTTGAGAACGCAACTGAAATGGCATACTTTGATCCTAAATTGCAGACGGAGGTTGTTGTTGATGTGAGCCCAGTGGGGTTAGGTAACATTCTTGCCCAGATCACTGGACATCATAATGCCCCAAGACACATTGTGGGTTATGCTAGCCGAGGTTTGTCAACGACAGAACATACTTATTCACAGCCCAAAAAAGAAAGCCTAGAGGTAATGTGGGCTTGTGTACATTTTCATGTGTTCCTGTATGGAAAAACTTCACAGTTAAGACTGATTTGCATATAGCTGGGTCAGAACTAGGGTGGTGAAGTGAGCTAAAGAATGATGATGGTTTCAATCCAGATCTGTGAATAGGGGTGAGTCTCTGAAAAGTTTCAGCACTCCGTCCATCATCTCCTTGTGTTTGCTTTGTTCGCCCTAAGTACGGAGGGTATGCCCAGACGTGGGTCCCTTACTGACTTTGCCACTGGATTCAAGCTAGCCTGGCTGATGAGGGGGTTATCCTGAAACTGGTCCCAGGATGCTTGTTTCAGGTCCAGGGAAGACCTGTTTTGGCAGTTCGTGCAGGACTGTTCCCAAGAGGCACAAGGTCAAAACTGATTTGCATATGGCTGGGTCTGAATTGGGATGGCGAGGTGAGCTAAAGAACATTGGATTCAACCCAGATCTGTGACTGGGGGTGAGTGTCAGTGCTCCCTCCATCATCTCCTTGTGTTTATATATTAGAACTTGTCAGATAGCAGTTGAAACTTGTCTCATCGGTTAATTTGTTCAGTTGACGTTTCACTTTCTTAAATTCATGAAATTTGTCTGTAAAGAATTTAATAACTGTGAGTAGTTTCTCCCTTGATTTCTAAATTAGAAATCTTATTTATATTATTCTGTTGCAATCATTTCGATGAATTTTATTTATTAGACTATATGATAGCACTTTTGATTCTTTGTGACATAATTTTTGCTGATGCTTATTTTATTATGAGCGATTATATATGTAATGCCACGATTGCACTTTCTGCATTTGGTCCTATATAGATGACATAATTAATTTTGTCTGTGATGGTCTCTTTTAATGAATCATATGTTTTTGACAACACAATTGGACTTTTGATCCTTTTGTTCCTAACCATTTAAGCCCATGAAGACTCAGAATGTTAGTACTGAGTTTTTCGTTCATGGACTTTATGTATTTGATGGCACAGTTGCCCTTTTGGTTCTTTTGATAGCATGATTGTACTTTCGCCCCCCTCTGTGACATAATCATTTTTGCTGATTTTACTAAGATGGACTATATATGTAAACGCCGCATTTGCATTTTCTGCATTTGGTCCTATTTAGATGAGATAATGAATCCTATCAAAAATAGCCCCTTTTATTGACGTTTATGTATTTAATGACACAACTGCACTTTTGGGTCTTCTGCCATTAATCATTTTCGCCTATACAGACTCAGATTGTTAGATGTAAGTTTTCTCGTTAATGTATCTTATGCATTTGATGGTATGATTGCACTTCTGATTCTTTTGGTACATAATCATTTTAGCCTATGAAGGCTCAGATTGTTAAAATGAGTTTTGTTTATATGTTTTGTTGATCCATGTTGCTCACATGTTTTCCTGCTATAATTTTAATTAGCATTTGCAATAATGATCATTCTTTCAATCACTTTAATGTTTTATATGTAATACACCTTCCGTCTGGATTGACAGTTGACTCTCCTCCGACTTTTGTAGCAGTCCATGGTTATTGCAGTTAAAAAATATTTACTCTAGGTTGAGCCGAAACTCTTGATACTCGAACCCATGACTTGTAGGTCAAACACCTTCGGTGAGCACTGTGGCCAGGCACATTCCACAAATTTGGAAAGCATGTGGATCATGCCAATATGCTATTACTGCTGCAAAGTTTAAGGGCTCAGTTTACCTTGCATAATAGTAGCATGCTTCTAACATACCCATTACAGTAGATTTCAAAGCGGCTGTAATGCCGACTCTTCTGGTAGGGAAGCATGGTTTTTTGAAGGTTCCATTTCAAACACTCATTTGCAAACTGCAGAGCATGCAGCACACAGAAAACAGAGAACTGCAAATAGAGCAAGTCTGGCCTTGATTGTCTTTTATACAGCAGTATTGAATGCATTATACATTTATTAAAAAGAATGAGAATGAATGCAAGTTTTTAAGTTTCATATGTAATGGTGCTTGCACCAGTGTTAGGTTCAGCGTGAAACCATTTTGGCAAACACATTGTATTCAATATATAATCCATTCATACCGAAAGGGGCTGTAGGTCATCCTTCTTTCACTATTGGCTTGTGATATTGTAAAAATACCTTGGAGCATCACACAGTAACATTTTACTCTCACCATTTTTTATCAGTTTCGATGTGTTCTTTTGCTTTTTATGGACTGCATGAGAAACTAACACACACACACACGCACGCACACACGCACACACGCACACACACACACACACACACACACACACACATTTTTGATCTCAGTCATGGCTTGTGCATTAAAGCAATTTCTTTGTTGTGCACTGCAGCAAGAATGTTTTATTTGCTTTTATCATTGGTGAATTAGGACACCGGAGTCTCTATACAGCTCTTGATGTAAACCTTTTGCCAGGAGTTCTGGGGTTGCTACTGGTGACTCAGCTTGGACCAGCTACAGACTTACTATACAGCAGACAGATATCCTTAAAGGAAAATACAGTTCCTGGAAAGCTGAAGTTGCACTCTATAGCCAAAGGATGCCTTGATAGAAGAATATAGTGGAGATTGACAGCTGTCGTTGCACTATACTACTGACAGATGTCCTAGCAGAAGATGGAGGACTACAATTGTTCTGAAGGGTAGACAGGCATACTCACATAAAATTATAATATAGTTGCAATGAATGTACAGGAGACTGTAAACAGTCTCCTGTTAAAGACTACTAGCAAACGAAATCAGGAGGAGGCATAAAATTCAGATGAAGAAAAAGCTTTCTGAGTGTCCCAGCTCTTCCTGAGTGAAACCTTAATGCTTCACCCTGTTCAAACTTTTGCCTGCATTCTGTTATTTGAAGTCATTCAATTGCTGAAGTGGGCAGGGTCATTGTGATGGGTGGGATCATTATTTGAGTAAAAGACACAAAATTGATGGACGGAAACTGGTCCTAGCATGCTTGTTTACGGTCTAGGGAGGACCTGGCCTGGCAGTTCGGGCTGGACTGTTCCCATTGGGCACAGGGTCAAGACTGATTTGCAAATGGCTGGGTCCAAATTGGAATGGCATGGTGAGCAAAAAAACGATGGATTTAGGCCCAGATCTCTATACCGGGGTGAATGTATGACATTGTTCTGCATTCTGTCCATCAATAGTTCCTTTTACCATTATTTGAGTATCATTAGAACAGACCAACGGTGAAAGAGTGTTTATTGAGAGCTTTTATATATGTATTTATTTTTGTATGACATTTTTCAAAAACCTTAGGCTGGGAAGACTGGTAAAGCTGTCATAGAAGGGAAGTTTTCAGTGAATATTCTGTTTATAATAAATATAATTAATGAAGGGGCCACGCTAAACAGTCTTTTGTTAAAGAGTAATGGCAAATGAAGTCAGAAGAAGGCATAACATTCAGAGAATGAGAACAACTTTTGAGTGTCACAGGCCTTCTTTGATAAATGCTTAATAGTTTACACAGTTCTACTTGTTCCCTGCATTCTGGTATTTGTATTATTTTCTTAATAACTATATACCAGAATAGCAGTACAGGACCAAAAATATAAGAAAAGTGTCCTTTTTGCACTTTTTATAGATAGGCATCAGGAAGAGTGAGTTATGCAACCTCTGTATTTATTCTCAGGAAATGCTGAACCATACTTGTGCCATACAAAAAAGTTGACATTTTGATAAAAATGCTTAGAGCACTGCCCCACATCTGGGCCCAAATTTTTCTCAGACAAGTGCTGGAAGGCTGAAGTGTCATTATTCAGCCTACAGATGTCCTCACAGGAGTGTTCAATAAAGATGGAAAGCTTGATACCCTCTGCTTTAAACAGTTGTACACAGAGGAAAGAACAAGGGTGTTTGAAAGCTGAAGTTGCACTATACTACTAATAGAGGTCCTCACAGAATAAAGTAATGGAGATGGAAAACTTGTTGTGCTCTATTACCAACAGAGGCCCAGTGCTACCATAGCCCTTCCTGGGTGTGCACGTACGCTTTAAGAGCAAGCTATACGAAAGGCACCCATTGTTGACATTATAAATACATGCAGCACTGCTTTGCACTTGTGTCCAAGTGCTTCTCAATCAAGTGTATTAACCAAATCTGTTAACTTCTGTAAGATCATATTCACCATGGACTGACTTCCACTATTAAATTGTTCCTTTGGGATGTGCCCTGCAATGGAGAATGGCAACAGCACAACTATTCTGGGATGACCACCATCTCAGAATGTTTGCACACAATGAATACATGTAACTTTAACACCAGGATATTGGGAAAAAACTTAAGTACAAGAGCTGCAAAGCTGCTCTAGTTCCTTGAGTTGTTAGTAGAGGTACCTCTCTAGTCAGATAGAATTGCTTGAAATGTCAGTCACAAAGTGGTGGATGTGGTGCTTGAACCTAGAACTTTGCATTTACATTCTTGCTGCCCTCATGCCTTGTGCTTGTGTTTTTTAAAGATACATAAAAATACCAACGCTGGTTAATGGTGATGAGTTAACATTGCAACTTACAATGAATGACAATGATTAGTGCTTCCCAAACTGTTTAGAACCATGACCCACTTTTTAAAACTTTCACTTTTAAAATGTAATAAAGCATTATGTGGTAGCACATTGTTATTTGTAGACAACACATTTCCCATTAAAAGGGTCACTGAATGCGCACAGACATATAGTTTTATAAATACAAATCTGGTTTCAGTAGATAATAGTTGTACATCATTGTTAGATCTGGGGGTCTCTAGTTGGCAGAGGTAGGTACCACTGTCCGAATAGGGACCCTTGCTTCTAGTCAGGGTAAGGGGGTACACTCTTTAGATAACCCCTGCTCACCCCCTTGGTAGCTTGGTACGAGCAGACAGGCTTATCAAAGGCAATGTGTAAAGTATTTGTACCAACACTCACAGTAACACAGTGAAAACACCACAAATGGACTCCACACCAGTGTAGATAAATAAAGTACTTTTATATAAACTACACAAGACCAAAACGACAAAAATCCAACATACACAGTTCAAGAATATGGTTTCAAAAAGAGTTCTTAGTTTAGCGACAAAATGATCCACATTAGCGTCGATTTTAGCCAACAGTACCTGGTGATGCGATAAAAGTTCCTAGCGGCGCTCAGGCATCGAAAAACAAGCAACACCGTCAGTCCTGAGAACCTGGGGAGGCGATGTGACAACCCGGCTGCACGCAGCGGGCGTGTGCGATGAATCCGGTCTGTATGGGGAGTGAGGCGATACTTGTATGGATCCCAAGGCGTAGCTTCTCCGGTAGAAATTTACTCACAAAGGCACGATGCGACAAAATACGGCCCGCTAACGAGCGGTGCACCGATCTTCGATGGCTCTGCGACGATGTTCGCAGCGACGAAGGGCGACCCACTAACGAGCGGTGCGACGATCTCACTCAGGGGCGGCAGGCTCTGCGACGATACTCGCAGCGACGGGAATCTTCCCGCTCCGGGGGCAATGCACTCCGAAGATGAACGCGGCGTTGACGTTGCAGCGGAAACAGGCGCTGCGACGATCTTCATGGCGACGGAAATGTTCTCGCTAAGCCGGCGGTGCGTGAAAAAGTTGCAGTTCTTTTACTTCTTTTCTCTTGGTCAGCTTCCCAACAGCAGGCACAACTTCCAGAGGCCCCACAATTGGATCAAGCACTCTAGGAAGGGCAGAACTCACACAGCAGAGTTCAGGGGGAAGCTGGGGGTGAAGTCCTTTTGTTCCTGGGACTTCTTAACAGGAGGCCAGCTCTACTCAGGCCCTTGGAGATTCCTTCAAGCCAGGGGACACAGCACCCAGCAAATTCCTTCCCCTCTCCTTGGCAGCAAAGCAACTGCAGGTCAGCCTTACAGCAGGTCAGTCCTTTTTCTTCAGTCTTCCAGCTTTCTCCTTGGCAGAGGTTCCTTCTTGATTCCAGGATGATCTAATTTCTTGGGATCAGGGTCCCAGTACTTATACCCCCAAATCCTTTGTCCTCTGAGGGCAGAGGGGCCTTTGCCCAGTCCAAACCAGTTCTGGAGCACTCTGTTTACATGACTCCTTCTTTCCTTTCACAGTGCAGGGCAGAAACATCAGACGCCCCACAGGAGGTGGAGCCAGCATTGTGGAGGGAAAGCACAGCCCTGGAGCACTTTGGTGACATGATTCCTTCTCTCCTTTCACAGTGCAGGGCAGAGACATCAGACGCACCACAGGGGGTGGAGCCAGCACTGTGGGGGGCAGGCACTGTCCTATTCAGGTCCCAGGTGCAACTCCTCCCACCCATCTACATGGAGATCTCTTTATTCAGCCCTGTGCTGACTCACCCTGTCTCTGGGAATTCCCCAGCCCCCTGGAATTCCCCAGCCCCTATAACTCAAACTCCAGACAAGGAATACACAACCTAGCAGAGGCAGGTTTGGATAGTTAGGCAAGAAAATACCTACTTCCTAAAAGTGGTATTTTCAAACACAGAATGTTAAAACCAACTTCACTAAAAGATGTATTTTATCTTTCTTAGTTCAGGCATACTAAACTCAAATTTCTACCATGCTCCCTGGGTCAGTTAGGATTATAGGATGTAATAATAAAACTGCCCATTCTGGCCTATGGGGAACAGGTAGCCTTGCAATAGTGAAAAACGAAAATGGCTGTAATTCACTATTAGGACATGCCACTCACACCAGGGCATGTCCTACCTTATACTTACAATGTGCCCTGCCCTTGGGCCTACCATAGGGGTGACTAATATGCAGAAAAGGGAAGGTTTAGGGACTGGCAAGTGGGTGCACTTGCTCAGTCAGCATGGCAGTTAGCAACTGCACACAGGCACTGCGGTGGCAGGCCTGACATACCGTTTTAGGGCTACTCATGTGGGTGGCACAATCAGTGCTGCAGGCTCACTAGTAGCATTTGAATCACCAGCCCTGGCACTCTCAGTGTACTTTACTAGGGACCTTCTGATGAACCAAATCTGCCAATCATGGATAACCAATCATAGTAACAATTTATACAGAGAGCATATGCACTTTAGCACTGATCAGCAGTGGTAAAGTGCCCAGAGTCCTAAAGCCAACAACCACGGGTCAGGAAAAACAAAGTAGGAAGAAGCAAAAAGTTTGGGGATAACCCTGCAAAAAGGGCCATTTCCAACACAACCCTCTTCCAGCCTAAAGCCAGGGTAGACCAAACAATACCTCGATGGGATTCCCTGCTTGGGGCGATAGAACACGGAAACTGGCACAAACAGCAGGGCACTATTCCTGTTCTACGCCTTCCTGAACCCAGTTGGATCCCTCTATCCATACTCTCAGGGTCCATCAAGCCAACCCACGTGGAACCCTTCTCCTCACCTGTGGACACCATCTGTGCAGCTCCTAACCTTAACTTGCTCACAGGTGTGTCCCGACAGAAAGCCACAGTGGCCACTCACAGTGGTCAGGGATGTGACCCAGGCCTTATGCCTCTCAGGGCTCTCAAACCCCTGTGGCATCAGAGGGTGGGGGGCCATAGCCCCTGGTGCTTGGCACCCTTTGTCCACTCCCCCTCCTGTCAGGTCAGGTCTGACATCCTGGCACTGACCCACCAGCCCCGGGCCGGTACCCGGCGGCTGGATAGGAGGCTGGGGTGGGCTTTCCCATACCCGGTCCACCTCTTCCTTGGGGCTCTGTACCCTCCCACCTGGAGCGGTACCCCCTTCTAGAATAGTCAGGGCACCTGTGGCAGGGGTCCGGCACCATTCCCCCACCAGTTCAGGGGTTCTATCCTGCAACTGGGATTCCAGGTCAGGAGGGGACACCCCCGACCTGGCCCTCCAACCTAGGGTCTAAACTCTTCAGGTGAACCGGGGGTCAAAGGCGAGGACTCCCTCCCTCTGCACCCCCTTCCAGAGTTATGCACCCTCCCGCTTGGAGTGGTACCCCTAGAAGACAACCTGGTAGGGACACTGCTTACAGATGCGCCTCCCTCCGGGTCAAGCAACACCTGAACCTGGCTTCCCAACCCAGGGACCAACCCCTGCGGTTGAACACTTGCCCGGCGCACCAGTACTTCACTCACAGATGTGTCCACACTGGTAGACAGCACCCACCTGGCCAACACAACGGTGTGGCCCAGTCCACCCCCAGGGTGTGACTCCTGCTCTCCTCCCAGGGGCAATCCTGTCCACCAGAACAACCAGCCACAGGGGCCACTGACAACGGTCAGTGATGAGAGCCAGGCCTCAAGCCTGTTAGGCCTCTCTAACCTCTGTGGTGTCAGAAAGTGGGGGGCAGCAGCCCCAGGTGCCTGGAACCTTTCCTCCACTCTCCCTCCTGCCACGTCAGGTAGGGCATCCTGACACTGGCCCGCCAGCCCAGGGTCTGTACCCTCAGGCTGACCAGAGGTCACGGGCAAGGCTCTCCTCCCCTAGCTCTCCTTCTGGGGTCCTGCCCTCTCCTCCCAGGAGAGTCACCCTCAGAACACAACTCACCCACCAGTTCAGGACCTCTCTCCAGCAACTGGTCTCCCAACCTAGGGTCTAAACCCTCATGTTGCACCAGGGTCAGAGGCGAGGACTCTCTTCCTCTGCACCCCCTTCCAGAGTGCTGCACCCTCCCCACTGGAGTGGTACTCCTGGAAACCAAACTGGTCAGGACACGGATTACAGATGTCCTTCCCTCCAGGTCAGGCAGAACCTGAACCTGGCCTCCCAACCCAGGGACTAAACCCTGTGGTTGAACACTTGCCTGGCATGCCAGGACTTCTGGGGACTCACACAGCACCCCCCTGAGGGTGACACATGACTCATGTGTCTGGTGACAGTCCACCTGGCACAGATCTCCCGACCCCTGTCCATCTGACAGTGCGCGAAGATCCCCCAGGACAGAAGTGGTGTCACCATGGTCACTCCTGGGAGACTCAGCCCTTCTGGCTGGTCCCTGGCCCACTGGTTCTTCCACTGGGGAACACTTCCCCCTTTCACCCCTCAGTCTGGATTTCTGCACCCTCCCAACTGGAGCGGTACCGCCAGACACCAGAACCACTGGAGCTCTGTTTACAGACGCTCCAGGCTCTCCTGACACTAAGAGATCCCCCTCAAATGGCCTTCTAGTACAACCTAGGCCCCCAAACTGGTATTCCCTTAAGGAACCCTGCAGGCCCTGAGACTGGGTTTCGGGCACCTTGGGACCCACAGTCCTACACTCACTCCTTCTCCACTGAGACAAGACGTGAGCCCCTACACCCCTCCAACTATGCTGGAACCTAACTGGGCTACACTGAACCTCTTCCACCACACAGGTCAGGAAGATATCTGCACCACTCCTTTTGGGATCACTCTCCAATGCCTCTTCAGACCCTCTGGAATCCACCAAGAGGTCTGCCTCCAATGCAAGCTCCCTGGAATCAGAGAACTCCCACTCCACCGGATGTTGGCATAGCTCTGGAAAACAGGGACTTAAAATATGCTCTCCAACAAATGAATCACACAGCCCTCTACAAGGGTTAACCAAACCATCCTTCACCTCACCATCCAGTTCCTTGCACACATACCCCACACCACTCTCCTGAGACTGGCAAGGCAGTATCTGACTGTCTCTGTCACACAACCCACACTCTTCTGGGGGGTCTTCACACTCACACGCCAAGGTTTCTACTATGGGGGAACCCCTCTCCCTGCACCACTCATCTAGAGTCAGTAGATTGTCCCTCCCACCACTAGGAATATGGTCCCCTGTGTCAGTTCCCCAATCTACTTCAGGGACACTGCACACCACTGGAACTACCTCATAAACCTGAACCCCCTTATGTATGTCACCCCCTCCCTCAAGTCAGGCGCCACATCTCTGGGTGTTTGTACCTCTCCCTCAGCACTAGATATTACAATCTTGCTGCCACCATCTGAGCTGGACTCCACCTCCAACTCAGCAAAGCTCTCTTCTTGAGCTACCCATTTTTCTTCTTCAGCTGAGACACTCATGGCCTCAAGCCTCTCGAGCTCCAAAACAAGCTCCCTCATCCTTAGGTCATGTGCCAAGGTCAATTTAAATTCTTCCAAGGCATACATCGTCTTGCTCTCTTCTACTTTGTTCTGGGTTTCTATTTCCACCAGCTTGAACTCAAGCCTCATAACTTCTAACTCATGATCTGTAACCCTTTGGTTTTCCTCCAACTCCTCTGGGGAAAATCTTGTAGCTGAATGGTTGCTGCCAGCCCTGGAGGCTGCTCTGGACACCGGCAGATCCTGTGACCTGAAACCATCCCCTTGTGCATCCTCATCCACCTCTGCACCATCTTTCTCCCCAGCCTCTTTGGCCTCCCACCAGGCCCTTAAGGCCTTTCGTAGCTCCTCCTTCCTGGAGCTGCTCTCCATGGGACATCCAAAGCTCCTGCAGAACCGCTTGAGTTGACCTACTTTGTAATCACTTAACATTTCAATATCAAACTCCAGTTCTGCAACATCACTTGCTGGTTTACCCTTCTGAGACATGATGCGTGGATGACTCAAGGATCAGATCAAAAATAGAACCAAAACAAAGCACAATATGTGGTTGCGTAATGGTCTGCACTAAACTAGTGATGTACATCAATGACTGCGGGTCAAGTACAAATACAAGTTCAAATCCCACCGCTGACCACCAATGTTAGATCTGGGGATCTCTAGTTGGCAGAGGTAGGTACCACTGTCCAAATAGGGACCCTTGCTTCTAGTCAGGGTAAGGGGGTACACTCTTTAGATAACCCCTGCTCACCCCCTTGGTAGCTTGGCAGGAGCAGACAGGCTTATCAAAGGCAATGTGTAAAGTATTTGTACCAACACTCACAGTAACAGAGTGAAAACACCACAAATGGACTCCACACCAGTGTAGATAAATAAAGTACTTTTATATAAACTACACAAGACCAAAACGAAAAAAATCCAACATACACAGTTCTAGAATATGGTTTCAAAAAGAGTTCTTAGTTTAGCGACAAAATAATCCACATTAGCGTAGATTTTAGCCAACAGTACCTGGTGATGCGATAAAAGTTCCTTGCGGCGCTCAGGCGTAGAAAAACAAGCAACAGTGTCAGTCCTGAGACCCTGGGGAGGCGATGCGACAACCCCGCTGCACGCAGCCGGCGTGTGCCTCGAATCCGGTCTGTATGGGGAATGAGGCGATACTTGTATGGATTCCAAGGCGTAGCTTCTCCGGTAGAAATTTACTCACAAAGGCACGATGCGACGAAATACGGCCCGCTAACGAGCGGTGCGCCGATCTTCGATGGCTCTGCGACGATGTTCTCATCGACGAAATGAGACCCGCTAACGAGCGGTGCGACGATCTCACTCAGCAGCGGCAGGCTCTGCGACGATACTCGCAGGGACGGGAATCTTCCCGCTCCGGGAGCAATGCACTCCGAAGATGAACGCGGCGTTGACGTTGCAGCGGTGATAAGCGCTGCGTCGATCTTCGCGGCGAAGGAAATTTTCTCGCTAAGCCGGCGGTGCGTGAAAAAGTTGCAGATCTTTTACTTCTTTTCTCTTGGTCAGCTTCCCAACAGCAGGCAGAACTTCCAGAGGCCCCACAATTGGATCAAGCACTCTAGGAAGAGCAGAACTCACACAGGAGAGTTCAGGGGAAACTGGGGGTGAAGTCCTTTTGTTCCTGGGACTTCTTAACAGGAGGCCAGCTCTACTCAGGCCCTTGGAGATTCCTTCAAGCCAGGGGACACAACACACAGCAAAGTCCTTCCCCTCTCCTTGGCAGCAAAGCAACTGCAGGTCAGCCTTACAGCAGGTCAGTCCTTTTTCTTCAGTCTTCCAGCTTTCTCCTTGGCAGAGGTTCCTTCTTGATTCCAGGATGATCTAATTTCTTGGGATCAGGGTCCCAATATTTATACCCCCAAATCCTTTGTCCTCTGAGGGCAGAGGGGCCTTTGCCCAGTCCAAACCAGTTCTGGAGCACTCTGTTTACATGACTCCTTCTTTCCTTTCACAGTGCAGGGCAGAAACACCAGACGCCCCACAGGAGGTGGAGCCAGCATTGTGGAGGGAAAGCACAGCCCTGGAGCACTTTGTTGACATGATTCCTTCTCTCCTTTCACAGTGCAGGGCAGAGACATCAGACGCACCACAGGGGGTGGAGCCAGCACTGTGGGGGGCAGGAACTGTCCTATTCAGGTCCCAGGTGCAACTCCTCCCACCCATCTACTCTGAGATCTCTCTATTCAGCCCTGTGCTGACTCACCCTGTCTTCGGGAATTCCCCAGCCCCCTGGAATTCCCCAGCCCCTGTCACTCAAACGCCAGACAAGGAATACACAACCTAGCAGAGGCAGGTTTGGATAGTTAGGCAAGAAAATACCTACTTCCTAAAAGTGGTATTTTCAAACACAGAATGTTAAAACCAACTTCACTAAAAGATGTATTTTATCATTCTTAGTTCAGGCATACTAAACTCGAATTTCTACCATGCTCCCTGGGTCAGTTAGGATTATAGGATGTAATAATAAAACTGCCCATTCCGGCCTATGGGGAACAGGTAGCCTTGCAATAGTGAAAAACTAAAATGGCTGTAATTCACTATTAGGATATGCCACCCACACCAGGGCATGTCCTACCTTATACTTACAATGCACCCTGCCCTTGGGCCTACCATAGGGGTGACTAATATGCAGAAAAGGGAAGGTTTAGGGACTGGCAAGTGGATGCACTTGCTCAGTCAGCATGGCAGTTAGCAACTGCACACAGGCACTGCGGTGGCAGGCCTGAGACACCGTGTTAGGGCTACTCATGTGGGTGGCACAATCAGTGCTGCAGGCCGACTCAGTGCACTTTACTAGGGACCTACTGATGAACCAAATCTGCCAATCATGGATAACCAATCATAGTAACAATTTATACAGAGAGCATATGCACTTTAGCACTGATCAGCAGTGGTAAAGTGCCCAGAGTCCTAAAGCCAACAACCATGGGTCAGGAAAAACAAAGGAGGAAGAAGCAAAAAGTTTGGGGATAATCCTGCAAAAAGGCCCATTTCCAACAATCATCAAGTAAACATTCTGTATAGGGTGGTGGGAGAGATGCGTAGGCTGCCATCTTGAGGTGCAGCCTGTGGCCTCTGGTCTGGCCTCGTCACTCCTAAATGACATACAAAAGGCGGAAAATGGCTGTTGAGGGTCCTACATATTTCTTATCAAGATCCCTCAAGGCTTCAGGGCTCCACTCCTTTTTGATTCTTTATAATATATTCGGAAGCTGAGTGGGACCCCAGACTGCTTCTATTTCCCTCTCCTGATGAACGGACTCACAGCCACCTTCAGCAGACCTGAGACCCCCCCTCCCCCATTCAAAGGGAACCAGAGCCATGGGTAGTGACTCTCACGGTTGTCAGCAGCAACAACTTGGTGGAACCTATTAGGGACTCCCTGCTCTGAAGACACCAGATGGCACCTGACGCAGGTCATGCTGGCTCCTGTGTCTCTCAGAGCCTCCACCCTCTGCCCATTGATGGATACACACTGACCGTACTTCTTAGTATTGTCAGGCATGAGGATTCTCTGTACCATCTCTCCATCACCTAGGGACACATGGGTCAATTCTACACTACCCCAAAACTATTTGGGGCAATCTCATCCCCAAGCGCTACACTAGCCAATCCTAGCTACTGCCCACCGCTGGGGGTCCGTGCGCACTTCAGACACGAGACATCCCCTTTGTAATGACCTTCTTGCTGACACTCATAACACTTTATGTGTGCCCTCCCTTCAAGCCTATTTTCAGAGGACCGTGTATTCTTCTTATCAGCAGTGGGAAGGGATCCCTGACTCAAAGCACTAGTTTGGGGCCCTCTAGGGAACTCCTTGCGATTCCCCCACCTCATTCTGGTGAGGACACTGCCCACTCTTGTTGTGATTCCCTGGTGCTGACCCAGTGGTCCACCTCCCTTAGCAAGCTCTCAGGGAACAGTGAGCATACTATCAACAAGGCATTGGCACAGATCTGGAAAGCAAGGACTGAACATATGCTCTGTTGCAAACAAATTATACAGCCCCTGGTAATCTGCCCTTCACCCAACCATTGAGTGCCTTGCAAAAGAAATCCACACAGTCCACCCAGGTTTCTTGGAAAAGCGCCTGATTATCCCTGAACCAAACCTCCTGATTAGAGCCTCCTGCATGGGGGTGTACCTCATCTTGTCACTCCCTTCTATGGCCAGAAGAGTGCCTCACTAGGAATATGTCTCCAAAGACTATCCCCCTACCTCAATGTGCCTCAGGGATCTTGTAAATTTGGAATGCAATGTCATATGCCTCAAACCATATGTCTGTCATCTCCCACCACAAAATCAGACACCAGAACCTTTGGTATGTAGACTCTCCTGTCAGAGGGCACAGAAGAATTGCTGTCACCAAGTCACGGTGGCCGTTATTTTTCCTCGGGATCTGCGCGATGCTCTCAATGGCCCACCTCCAGGCACCTCTGAGCTTGATCTGCTATTATAGCATAAAAATCACAGTGGCCCAATGGGGGAAGGGTATGGGATGGGTTCAGCAGGGAAGGAGACCTGTAAAAGTAATGTACAAAACAACACAGAACCATATCCTTTGTTAAGCCTTGAGACTAATATGTTACAGTGTTATTCCTCCTATGATACAGCTGATAGGACTTTGCATGTCACACATATAACAATTATAATGCTGATAAATTACTCATAAGACTCTTTAAATCAGCAAGGGTCTTGTATAATGTATCTAGGCTGTCGGATTTTAGGTTTAAACCTATAATAACTGTTAAACTCCACCAAAAGGGAAATAGCCCTCATCAGTATCAATATATAAATACTGAAAAAACACCTGCACAACCACAAATTAAATCTCATTCAAAGAAAGGAAAAGGAGAGTGAAAGAGTCATTTTGTTACTTCCTGAAGGGGCTAATAAACTTTGCTATACAAGCTAGCAGCATGAAAGACTGGCTACCGTTATTCTGCTTGAGTTTTGTTGTTTATGGATGTCACTAAAATATTGTTTTTTCTTTCTTTTGCTTTTTTCAGTTTTGTAGTCTTTGGTCTAAATATTCAAAGAAGCATGTTTAAGGTCTTGTTCATTTATTCCATAAACTGTATAGTATCAGGAAATATCAAAATCATATTTGATATTTTGGCTGCGTTTGATTCTTTCACTGATATGTAAAATGGCTAGTTTCATAACAATCTTTCCCAATATGTGCCATCACATTTACCCACAGAGAATGGGTAAAAACCCTTGATACATCAGCCCCCAGTTTCTAGTGAGTCAGCATTGATAGTGGGTGAATTGCCTACACCTCAGGCTTTAAACATTCAATACAAGGTATAGTGACAAGTATATGTGAAAAGAGTGCTATCACCAAGCCTCTGGGATAGTGGTGAAAACATGGAACGCAGTGTCACTTGAAATGCTGCTGCAAAGAGGTTGTTTCCAATTTCAATAAAGATTGAAGTGATATTGTTTGTATTTGCAGTGATTCATCTATATATATGAAAAAGTTGTGTGATGACCTGTCAAAATCAATACCTGAGCTGAAGTGCTTCACTGTAAGAGATCCTTGCCACTTGTCAAATGGCATGCTGAAAGCATCTTTACCATCTTCAGACTTATTGAAGAATGCTATTGACTTTTTATTCCATTTTGATGCACTGTTTTGTTATGCACGGGAACGAAAATGCAAATATTTCTCATTTTGTACTTTGTGTGACATCAAAGAGTCATGCCAACTCTGTCACTTAGTTGATGGTTCTCTTTCCAAGAGAAGGGGCTGTGAATGCTATATTATCTATTTGGCAACCTTTACAGAATTTTTGCTGAGTGATGATGAGAAAGGCAATAAATTTGATGATCTTTGGTCACATATTGATAGTGATGTAAAAAAACTCTACTGCAGTCTTAGATTTTTACAGGAAAAAATAACTGTTGTAGTGGACATAATAAAAAACCTAGAGTCTGAAAACACCCTTGTCTGCCAAGTGTTCAGCATAATTGGTGTAGATGTGAAACATCTTATTGAGAGTAGGATGGGTGACACCTTTAGTGAATTTGTCATGCAACATGTTCCATGTTACAGTGCTTGCCACTTGGTAAGCAAAGCAGTGTTGAAAAAAAATTCAGGAACTTTTATTTTACAATGAATGATGTTTGGCTTGCAATGATGCATAGAAATGTCCCCTCGCCAACCATGGCATTTGAAGTCAATGAAACCTCACTGTGGTACTCTGTAAAAGTGCTGCTTCATTTTTGACTGTTTCAATAACTCTGAGGGCATAAGCGCCCAGTTCAAGGCAAATCTTGCAGAACCTGCACAGAGAATCAACCTTCAATGTGCACCAGTATTGGATGGAGAGCTATGTCAGTGGCCAGAGTTAGCAAATTGTGTACTGGCTGTTTTGGCATTGCCCGTCTTAAGTGCCAATGTTGAGATGGCATTTTTACAGAAATAAGTTTACATGGGAAGGAAAGAGCGAGAGCACATGACCAAAGACTCACTGAAGAAGTATTCTATGGTGTACTACAATAAGCTTGATTTGCAAAAATGCCTTTGAACCTCGTATACACTGTACGTACACTGTCTATATACCATTCACTATCAGTGCAGATAGCAAGCAATAATAAAAGCAAAATGTTCAATAAACACCAGAAAAAACATTGTTTCTGTTGTTTTCAATGGTTTGAAAATGTGTAACCACTGATAACCACTGTTTTTTAAAGATATTGAAATCACTTGAAAACACTGAAAAAACTCCACCAGAATTTACCAAAAATAGAAACTGAAGACAGGAAAGCCTAAATATATCACAGTTTTTACTTATAGTACTTCACAAGCCTCTTTAAATCTACAAAAGTCTAGTATGAAGGTCACAGCAGTAAAACAATAACGTGAGAAGCTAAATCGACATCTCACTACAAAAAGAAATATCACCATTTGATAATAACAGAGTGCGAGGAATATGTTATTAAGAATATCTAATTGCTCTAGTAAAGATGTGGTGTACCACCCAGAGCACGGCCTGCTCTGAAGTTGATTTGCAGAGAAGTGAGGAAGATGGCCCTAGGGAAAGAAATACCCACCGGGATCGCTGACATGCTGCGGGAGCTGGCTGAATGGAAAAACTCTGCGGGAGTCATCAAGGAAGCTGACCAGAAAACAAAGACCCATCAGGAAGGGACACAAAGAATCACCAAGGTGAGATGAAAACAAGAAAAACTCCCCAGCTGCACCAAAAACTCACCAGCTGCACCACAGCGAGGAAAGAACCTCCTACACCAACTGGATCAGGAGAATAGTGAGCAACAGTTGCTGGGCGGGGCTGCCATTATCAAGGAAGGCCACGCCCAGGGATACACACCAGAAGACTGCCTTCAAGAAAGTGATACACAAAGGTAAAACAAGAAAGAGAACTTTCTCGATACCAAAAGGGCCGAGAGGAACTCTCAAGAGAGAGTACACCCTCCCGTGTGTTAACACTAAGCCACAAAAACTACTCCTCTAGTAGTCTGGACCTAGAAAGGACCCCAGAATTAATGCCCGAAATAACCCCAGATGAGATAAGGATTATCAGAGGGAGGAGAGAGGGAGCGATAGGGAAAAGAAGGATAAACCCTAAAAATCCGATTCATCATGACTCCAGTATCCAACACGAAGTAAAACTCACAACACCCCTACAAGACAATCTCCTTTCTGACAACTCAGCTATTAATCAGTCCATACATGACAATCCAGACTCTCTTAGCGTAGCAAACTCTATTCATTCCCCACCTAGTAACACGCAAAGGGATAATGTCAACCCACTTTTAATAAACAACATAGCAGAGCTCTTAAAAATCGCTATTACACCACTTGAATTAAAGACTGTCCCAGATGGAGCAACAATTACAGTTTCTTGTTAACATCATGAAACCTAAACAAGTACTAGGGGATAAGAAAAAGAGAGGAACCAAACCACCCCCTCAAAAGGTGCCACAAATGCATAACAACAAACACGAAATTGCCCCAACAGAGTCCCCCTCAAAACTACAACCCCCCGAAGTACTTATAATAGAGAGAGTAGAAGAACCTATTGTTAACTCCAATATAAATTCTCCCCAGGTTAATGTCCCGGCCGTACTAACCACAGGTTCCAAAAATCCCTCCTTTAGGGGGGAAAAAACGTTGTACCAAACAAACACTTCGATTTTAAACAAGCAGGCCCCCAAAACAGCAACAACTGATTCCAGCATAGCCGATACGAGGGGCCCTAAAAGTAGATTGGTGGTAGACTTGCCACCAGAAGCAAGTCCATACGTTGTAGTTATGGTTGGTGTACCCGAGCTAGAAGATCATGCTGTGGAATCTACCTGGTCGTTGAAAAACAAGGTTCAGTTCTGGTTAAATAATAATCGCCCCATCACTGAACCCGGGTCATCTAGGATTTTGATGGTCCGTAGAACCCCTTGGGTGGGAAATAGCAAGAAAACAATACCGGGAGACTGTATCTTGATTTCATTTGAACACCCCTGGGTGGCGGATTATATATGCTCTTGGGAGTTTCCAAACACCTATGGTGAAATAGGAACTAGACGACTTTCCTTTTTCTACCCCTCGAGGTTCTTTAGGGAGGCTCCTACCATCAATGCTCCTCCCCGTGTAACAACAGCCCCAGCCCACGACAATTATTCTAACCAATGGAAAACAGTGGGTTCTCGTTCCCGTGAGCATGGTGGTTATCGGCACATACCAGGGCCTCGATTTTGGGGTGGAGGTAGAGATGAATGGGGCGTCCACCAACAGCGGATATCAAATAGAGAGCCAATGCAAAGGGAAACCTGGTTTGGAATCCCAACTGACAATAGATTCAGTGTCCTTGAGATGGTTGACTGACTATCAATTCCTTCTAAGGTCACCAACCATAGTTCATGTCACTCATTATCCAATGCCACAATGGACAGCTCAATTCAAGAAATAGCGACTAACGCAGAATCGTACCCGTTATCTATTCTTTTTTGGAACATAGCGGGGCTTCGTTCCAAAATCGAAGATGGCTCGATAGCATATTTCCTGGAACAGGGGAAAATTATATGTCTACAGGAGACCTGGTCTCTAACGGAGCTTCATCTCCATGGGTTTCAAACGTATTTTACGTCAGCTTTGAGAGGAGGCATTGGTAGACCAAAGGGGGGGCTAACCACATATATTGCCAACACAGTAAATTATTTTACAACATCGCTGGTTGCGTCGGACCCAAACTTCCAACTATTAAAGCTCCTTTTCAATAAAACCGAGCCCATCCTCTTGCTTAATGTGTATAACAATCTCGAGGATGATCAATTTTTGTCTCTTATTAGTAAAATCAAGGAGAAATTGAGAAATAATTCTATAATTGGTAAAGGGCCAGTTCACTTCATATGTGGCGGAGATTTAAACATACATCCATGCCCACATGTCGGGAAAAATAGATGTGGAATTGTGGATGAAGATGACGCTCCTATTATGCACTTCACTCATAGTAAAGTGGGGATTGCTATGAATAACATGTTACTGGATTTAGAACTTGAAATAGTAAACTAATCAATTCCAGGGTCAAACCTCCTACAACCAACGTACGTGGGCAGGGGCCATAGTACGACAGTAGACTATATCCTCCTCTCGTCAGGATTGTCTCCTCGAGTGAGGTCCTGCGAGGTGTTGTTAAACACCTTTAGTGACCATTCCGCTCTCAGATTAGAAATACAACGAACAAAGGGACAACCTGAAATGGGCGCAATAGCGACAACCCTCGCACAAAATAAATTGGAGCTAGGCAGGACAAACGGGTATGCATTGAAGTGGGAGATGATCAATCCGGAGGTAATTATGGGGAAACTAGTAAAAGAGGCATATATAAATATAATCAACTGCCTCGATCTAGCGCTATCTGACGAAGAAGTTTTAACTAATTTTATACAAATATCAGAGAAGATCAAGGAACTTCTCACCACAACATCGAGGAGGCCACCCTCAACTAATAAGGGCTGGTTTAACCATTCCTGCACTATGGCCCTAGCTAACTTAAAAAAGGAAATAAAAAAAACAGTTAGAGTCCTTGAAACGATCCAATTGCTGAGGCGTCAATATCTTTCTGCACGAAAGCAAAGAATCATTGAATTAAAAAAGAAATTATGGGAAGATTTACACTCCAGTGCTGTATCAAAGAATAGTCTGGCTTTTTGGCGTACTGTCAAAACACCATATCTCTTGGATTCAGACAGCCCCAAGATAGAAGTGGCCATCGATGAAGCTACGTGGGTGGCACACTTCTCTAAAATTTTTAAAAACACAGCAACTGTTAGCAAAGGACCAGAACATTTTCTCCCAAATGTTGATTATCCCATTTCCCTATTCTTCGATATTACCGAAGTTTTAGCGGCCCTGAATGCAAGTAAAAGTGGGAAAGCCCCAGGCCCTGATGGGGTCCCAGTAGACCTGTTTAAATCTAATCCGGACCTCTGGACCCCCATCATAACAAGAGTATGCACTGCAGCGGCAAAAGTGGGCCTGATTGATTCTTGGACAAAGTCAACTATGGTCCCGATCTTTAAAAAAGGAGACCGCCAAGATGTTAATTGTTATCGTCCCATTTCCCTTTTGGACTCGCTAGGTAAAGTGGCTGGCAGAGTTGTCCTCGAACGACTCCGACAGTGGGCTGAGGAGGGAAACATTATTTCAGATCTACAATTTGGATTTCGGGAGGGCTTTGGAACGGTGGAGCAAGCCCTTAATCTCAGTCTGATCCTGGGAAAATATTGCCAAGCAAAAAAAGAAACAGTTTATATGGTGTATGTAGATTTATCTGCCTCCTTTGACTATGTATCACACATAAAACTCTGGAACATCTTGACACATATGGGAGTGGACCCCCCTCTCGTAGATTTTATGAGAGAGTTATATTCTGGGGCCTCCGCAAGGGTGCGTTTTGGTACGAAGGGTGAATTGACCGCGCCTTTCGGAGTGGAGCGAGGAGTCAGGCAGGGGTGTGTCCTCGCCCCCTTCCTCTTCTCCTTGTATACAAGTGGTTTGGAGGTGGAGATGATGAGGGGGGCTCTGGACCTACCTCGGGTAAAACGGCGTTTGATACCTGCCTTGCTCTACGCGGACGATGCGGTCATTCTGGCCCGCACCCCATGCGAACTGCAGAAATCCCTAAATAGATATGTTGAGTTTATGGGCGGCTTGGACTTACAAGTCAATGTCAAAAAAACATTTGTTATGGTAGCCGGGCGAAAAAAGAAGCGAGTAAAGAACATCTTTCTCAAAGATCAAAAATTGGAGGTGACTACGAAGTATTGCTATCTGATGGTAATGATTGACGACGGGCTCAACTGGAGAGCAGCAGTAGAGGCCAGATGTCACTTGTTTAAGAGAGCAATAATGTCCCTGATAAGTTTCTCACAGAGACTAGGGAAAAGGCCCCCAGTGGAGCTTCTAAAAATCTACTTAGCTAAATGCCAGGCGATTGCCCTCTACGGAGCCGGAGTATGGGGATCCGCAGAGGTCAGCGCCCTCCAGGTTGCTGAAAATAACTTCCTGAGATTTCTTTTAGCCGTACCAACGAGCACCTCAGTATACGCTCTCCATTTGGAGCTTGGAATCCCCTATCTCGAGGATTTGATAAGAATTCAGCCCCTATTGCTCTGGAGACGTATTTGGACGTCCGATAATAATGTCTTTTCGCAGGAAATTTTGACGGACTCAATGACCATAGACCATTCTGTAAAAATAAAATGGTTATGTTATGTAAGAAATTTCCTCATGGATCTTGGCTTGGAGAAATATTATTCCGACCCTAAAAAAATTATTGAAATCCCAAAGATAACACTGAAAAAATTGGCGTTAACGCATCTGGAGTCCTTGAGGATCACCTCTGTTGCGACATAGCCATCGGCCATTCATGCCAATCTGATTCAGATCACTTACTCCATTCAACCATACTTGACATTACAGATTAGCACCTATCATAGAATGTTGCTGACAAAATTCAGATTAGATTCTTTTTTCAGATTAGTTTCTTTCCCCGATAGAAATAGTTGGGATTTGATTCCCACCCTTTGTCCTTGCGATGAAGTATCAACACAGTCAAATTTACATACTATTCTATTTTGTAAATTTTATCATCCACATAGGAAGGTTTGGTTACTACCTGTTTTAAAGCGATGGGGATTAAGACAATGTCGCCCGGCGATGCTACGTCTACAAATGTTAGACTCTGAATTGATCTGTTATCATGTCCTCAACTTTCTAAGATGTATTGTGAAACATAGGAATAACCTGTAAACTGGAGTTTGATCTGAGTCTATGTTGACGAAACGAAACTATGTAATTCCATGGTTTAAAGCTATATGACATGATATTTGATTAGTTTTAACCAACACTTTTTAAGATTAGTGTGTTTTTTTTTTTTGTTTTTTTTTTCTCTTTTTCTTTTTCTTTTCTTTTATTTTGTATTGTATTGTCGAAACAATTGTTCTTTTATGGTTTTTAAAATTGCAAAAAACCGAATAAAGAAGATATTATTATTATTATTATTATTACTCCTCTAGTACATAAATCGTATTCATGACGATTGTATAGATGGATGCTCATCCAACAGTGATAGGAAGTACCTATGTGAAGCTAAGGATTATAAGCCACTAGGAAGTGGGGAAGGAAACAAGTCCTTTTTGTTTTAATTACCCTCACACACCCTAGTGGTGTCATAATCGATCACCCTGACGCCTAAGAGTCAGGGTAGGCTCAACCGTATTTCAGGGAGCTCTTAGAGAAGTTTTTGGCCAGGGGGAATAAAGATTAAAAGTCCGCAGACAAATTCCAGATTCCCTTTATTCTTGGATCTGTCAGGGATATCAAAATAGAAATGAATGGGTCGTTACTTTATTATGGTCCTAAGACCCTAGTGCCAACATGTTTCAGTCCGCTTAAGCCCCTAAAGGATGCTGGACTTTCTTCAGGGCGATGACGCAATACCCCCTGGAATAGACAATAGTGAGGGAATTCCCTTATACTATTTACAATAAGGGGAGGTAGCTGCTCCTTTTCCTGTCAGCAGAGTATTATTGTTTCTGGTTACTCCATCCCAATGTGGGAGAGGTTGTGTTCCACAAGGGACCTCACATTGTTAAAACCCTTGGGACCCACGCCTAGTAGGATTCACAACGGGGCAGGACCCTTGGAGGCAGTGTGATTACAGGGCTACCCCTTATCCCTGACAGATCCAAGAGTAAAGGAAAACTGGGATCTGTCTGCGGACTTTTAATCTTTATTCCCCCTGGCCAAAAACGTCTCTAAGAGCTCCCTGAAATACGGTTGAGCTCACCCTGACTTTTAGGCGTCAGGGTGACCCAATGATGAAGCATGACAGCACTAGGGTGTGTGAGGGTAATTAAAACAAAAGGACTTGTTTCCTTCCCCACTTCCCAGTGGCTTATAATCCTTAGCTTCACAAAGGGACTTCCCATCACTGTTGGATCAGGATCCATCTATACAATAGTCGTGAATAAGATTTATGTACTAGAGGAGTACTTTTTGTGGCTTAGTGCCTTCAAGAAAAGGCCATGCCCAGGGACAAACCCAAGATGGCTTCCTCCAAGGAAGGCCACGCCCAGTGACACACCCAAGAGGGCTGCGTCCCAAGGCAGCTGGACCATGTAGTGTAAAGCTGCAAAGGGAAGGAAAAATACACAGAAATAAACACACATACACTGCCATAGGAGCCCTAATAGCATGATCTAGAACAAAACAACCACCAATGGGCAGAAGTGGTACAATGCAGTTTATCACAATATATTTTTGTGCAAGGGAGACAAACAAAACCTTTCTTGGGGGTGTGCATTAAGGTTGGGGCAGGCCCCAGAACACGCGTCGCCATTACACACCATCACTGCTGTTCTCCACCTGCCTGGCCTTGATATACAGCTCGCTGACACTCAACTCCTGAGCCAACATAATTTTCTTTTCCTCTATGGCCCATATTTTCTCCTTCAAGGTCGGTTTCTTTTCTTTTAAGGCCTTCTCCAATTTGAGGAGCTTACCTGGCTTTAATGTCAATTTCCTCTCCTACCTCCTGTTCAAAGCACCTCTGGGGACATGCCTTGAGATGACACCCTGCTTTCTGGCCTGGGCGGTACCATCTCTCCTTGCAAGTTGGTTGCCCCCACAGGTAGTTCCATATTATACACTGAATCCTGGTACCCCTCATCATCATCCTCCACCTCCTCCTCATCCTTCTCTAAGGCCACATTGGCTTCATCCCTAGCTTCAATCTAGGTCCTCAGACCTTTTGCAGCTCCACCTTCTTGGTGAAACCTTTAGTAGACACCCCAAATCCTTTGCAAAATTCCTTCAGCTGGTTTGCAGTGTACCTTCCAACTTATCCAGCTCAGCATCTATGCTTGCAGGTGCAGGAGCAGGTGCAGTTATGGCACCTCAGAGGCATGATTTATAGAAAAGCAAAAATGCCAATGAGGGAGAATTGTACATTTAAAAATGCCAATTAAAGAGAGTAGGGAAAAATGCCAATGGAGATCAGAGACAATTGATTTGAATTGGTCTAGATGTGGATAGTAGTGAACTCCAAATTACTATAACATACTGCACAAACAGATGCCCTATCCAACTGCTGCCAGCAATGTTAGAAATTGGGTCTCTAGTTGGCAGAGGTTTGCACCCTGTCCAAGTAGGGACCACAATCCTAGTCAGGGTAAGTCAGATACAAAACCTAAATTAACCTCTGCTAAGCCTCTGGTAGCTTGGCACAGAGCAGTCAGGCTTAACTTAGGAGGCAATGTGTATTAGCATAATGCTTAAATTACAGTAGCACAGAGAAAACACCACAAAAGACACCACAAGAAATAGAGAATATCTATGTGAGTAAAACAAGACCAAAATGACAAAAATCCAATAAGTAGAACTTGAGATATACATTTTTAAACATTTAATCTAAAATCAGTGCAAGGCCAGGAAAGAGAGGACTCACAGACCGCAGAGTCCAGCAGCTGAAGCACAGCTGAAAGAAGTCTTTGATGGCCCTGAAACTTCAAAAACAGGGGGCAAGCCAGCAAGCCCTTGGAGAAACTTGGGTTCAAGGATGTAGAGCAAAGGTCCACTCCTTCTCACTTCCAGGCAAGAAGGAGCGGGCAGCAGACCAGCACAGCGAAGCAGGTAGCAAAGGGGCAGTCTCTCCTACAGCAGAGCAATCATCAGGCAGCAAGCCAACACAGCAAAGCAGTTAGCAAAGTAGCCAGTCCCTCCAGCAGAACAACTGCTCTTCTTCCTGGCAGATTTCAGCAAAGTTTTGATTTGGTGGTCAGAGGTCCAGTACTTATAACCCGCTGTGCCTTTGAAGTAGATGAGACTTCAAAGAGGCCTTTGAAGATCACAAGGTCCCTGCCTTTCCTACAGAGGGGTAGGCAGCTTTTTGTGTAGGGACATGCACAGCCGTGTTCAGGTGCAACTGTCAGCTCCTCTCCCCCAATCTACCTCAGGAAGGCCCATCAGCCTGGGCCATCAGGATGCAAATGTCATACCCCAGCTCCCGTTGTCTGACTGCCCAGAGAAAATATACAAATCCCAGCTGTCTCCCAACCCAGACATGTATTCAGAGTCAGGCAGAAGCACAGAATGGTTAAAGTAAGAAAACTACAACTTTCTAAAAGTGGTATTTTCAGACTTACAATTTAAAATCCGGCTTTCCCATAAGTTGTGATTTTAACCCCTTCGGTGCTCATGATGGAATGGTTCTGTCATGAGCACCAGTGCTCCTGTGCTCATGACGGAACCATTCCGTCATGAGGACAGGGGCACGAAATCCCTCTGCTGCAGACAGCAGAGGGATTTATTTTTCTCCCTCAAAGCCTCGGGACAGCTCCCGAGGCCCCCCCCCCCCCCACCGTTTCAGTGAACTGACGATCAGCGCGCACTTTCCACTGACGTCATTCTACAGAAAACAAATCTGAAATGAGCCTTTAGGCTCATTTCAGTTTCACTTTCCATTTGCTCAGGGGGCTATATCAGCTGCCTGAGCACATAGAAAGACGGGAGAGGTATCATTGGAAAGGGGAGAACCAGTGGATCCCTGCTTGGGGATCGCCCCAGGCATTTGGGCAAATGTATTCTTGTTGGCCCCCCTGGGGGGCAGATGGAGCAGTAGCCGGCAATCTGCCCCCGGGGGGCAGAAAGTCCACTAGACACCAGGTTTTTCCCCCCGATAAATTTAGGGTGGGGTTGCCCAAGCTGGGCATGCCAATGCCCCCACCCCCCCACAAAATTCCGGTCTTTCTGCCCCATCCTGGGGGGACAGAAAGCACCCTAGATGCCAGGGATTCTTTTTTTTATAGGCCCGGGGTGGGAGCTGCCCAGAATGGGCATGCAAATGCCCCCTCCCTACCCTCAAAGAAAACAAAAGACTTTCTGCCCTCCCCAGGATGCAGATGGGTGCAATAGCCCCTGATCTATCCCCACTAAGCACCAGGGTTTTTTTTTATATAGGTAGATACCACAGTCTTCCTGCCCCGCTCAGGAGGCAATTGGGGCAGTAGCTCCTGATCTGCCCCCGGGGGGATCAGAAAGCCCACTATGTGCCAGCGAATATGCAGGGGTGGGGGCTGACCAGAATGGGCATACCAATGGCCCCCACCCCCCAAAAGAATAGCCACAGTCTTTCTGCACCCCTCTGGGGCATATCGGGGCAATAGCCACTAATTTCCCCCTTTCCCAGGGCGGCAGAAAACCCACTAGGTACAGACTTTTTTCGGAATGTGCCTACCTGTGGATTTTGGGTCCTAGCGCAATATGTCTTAAGGCAATCCCAATGATAAACTATGAGAGTGGCAGGTCTTGCAGTGGTAACAAATTAAGTTAGCAGTTTTTCACTACCGGGACATGTAAAACTCACAAGCACATGTCCTACATCTTAAGTACACTTGCATAGGGCTGCCTAAGGCCTACCTTAGGGGTGACCTATATGTAATGAAAAGATAAGGTTTGGGCCTAACTTACCAGGTCCAAATGGTTGTTTACAACTGCACACACAGGTTCTGCAATGGCAGGTCTGAGACATGTTTACAGGGCTACTAAAGTGGGTGGCACAATCGGCGCTGCAAGCCCACTAGTAGCATTTAATCTGCAGTCCCTGGACATATATAGTGCACTTTACTAGGTTCTTATAAGTAAATTAAATATGTCAGTTGTGGATAAGACAATGTTACCATATTTTGAGTACAGAGCATATGCACTTTAGCACTGGTAAGCAGTTAGTAAAGTGCACAGAATCCTAAAGCCCGCAAAAATAAAGTCAGCAAAACAGGAGGTCAGAAGGGAAAAATTCAGGGGAAACTACACCAAGAATATCAGGTATCAGGATTGTCAGAAGCAATGTGAAATCATTTATAGAAGGAAAGCTTTAGGTGATGATTCTGTTCATAATAAAAAGCACTGCCTTCAAATATGATGTGAATAAGCATGAACATGAGTTACATTTGTCAGATGTTATTTTTGAATAAAATGACTTTTTTATTTTAATTGCAGTTTTTTCCACTAAAAAAACGTTAATTTATTGAGAAACAAAACTTGACAATCTTATTTACGTCATACTGACAGTAAGCATGCAGAATGTGCTATTTTTAATGGGATAAGCCTTCTTCTAGATAGTGCCTGCATTCATCTAATAGTCTCTGGCATCATTTGATGTTCCTCTTGAAAACAATCCACCGCAAGCATTATGATTCGATCACCCTCTAACAGGCAGAATAATGCAAACAATGGCCAGGAACCTGACTGTTGAGGAGGAATGATCCACTAGGCTGAACCAGGAACTGAAAGACCCTGTATCAAAGCAATGGCATTAGGGGGCTCACCCAAACAAGCTATGGATTGAAAGGGAGATTCCCAATTTTCTGCGTGTTATTTGCATGATGTCTGGCAAACAGTTAAAGCTGTCAAACCAGACCTAAAACACTCCCTATATGCACCAAACCTGGCAATAACCCGAGTCCAATGTCCCTCACCAGTAAACTCAAAATGTGTTCTTGGGGTAAGGTTACACTGCACAACTCAAGGCAAGGCCTATGGGTGCTGGGACTGAGGTACTAGGCACAGGATGTGGTAGCAGGCCACCACAAGCAGTAATGCTATGCACGAACTGGGATACTGACTGAAGTTAGAACCAGGGGTGGGATACTGTGAGAATGGCATGGCCACACTTTATGTCCTGTGCTCACTAGTCTAAGAATTCTGCATTGCCTTGAGAACTGAGATGGAGTAATGTGAGTGGGGTAGGGGTCGCAGGGCATAGATAAAGACCATGCCATGTGTCATGGCCACTGCCTGTGCCCAGTGGGTATAAATATTGGACTCAGTCCCATTCATGACCAGCAGGTATTAGGGGAAGGGTACTGGGTGGGTGCACTGTGGGATGGGTTAAGATCATAGCAAAAAGCTCTGACTTTTGGTTATTGTGCACAGCTTTTTGCCTTGCTCAGCACATATTGCCATCACATTTCTCAGCAGAGGGAGTTTATGATTGCCTTGCCCAGCTGGCACTATTAATATGTCCTAGTCTATGCCACAGGCCATTACCAGGAATAACTGTAGCTGGATTATTAGCCCAGGATTTGGTTAACACCACACTGTATGTTTTTTTGGGCTATGATTAGCTGATGTTGGGCCCTGGACACAGTATATGGTTGAAGACTTTAATGAGAGGGTCCTGAGGGTGGGTACTCAGTGTGGGGTGCAGCCATGCACAGCTTGTGGTGGGCCCAAGGAAATAATAAAAGATATGGCTTGAGACCACATAATGTGAGGAGCACTTTCAAAACATGTAAAGAGGCCATGCCCATCATGTGTTGATACCGATGTACTGAGAATAGGGCATGGCGAAGGCCATACCCCATGCCTAGTGTTCACTGCAACCAAGGTATATCATTATAATGTATTACTGACAGAATATCAGAACCAAAAATATTGTGTGGGCAGAAGATTGTATAAAAATATTGAGTACCAAAACATCAAGAAGGCAAATGCAAATAGGTAAGTATAGGTTTACAATTCCTAACGCCACCTCTATGTACCATGAAGATATATATGTCATCAAGGTACGTGGAGTTATATATAGCAAAACTTTACTTATCTATAGAAAGTTATCTTTACAATATTTTTGGCCTCAATAATCTTGACACAATATTTTGTCCCACAATATTTTTGGTTACGATGTCCTGCCTAAACACCATTAGAATACCAAGGACATTTCCTGAAAAAGATGTATTAAAGGAATATTGTTGGCTACTTATATCACAAATAACGCAGGAGTTAAAAAAACATCTCTTAAAACCATAAATAAAATAGGCTTACGGGTCAGATTCAAAACCTTAAAACTCCTGTAATTCCCCATGTATGGTTAGCTGTGCGAACATAGCTAACCTAATGTGCCTATCCCATTACTAAGCTTTGCCCCCTATATGGAACACTGAAAAGGCATCATCTCTAACATCACTACAAAATTTGAGAGGTTTTCTTATTGTTGAGAGAGTATTTCAGTGTTTCAACTGCACATAATGTTTTAAGAGGCTACCTAGTACTTTACAGAGTAACTACATAGCCTTTTATTTCATTATAACGTTTAGTTACAGGTGGTTGCAATGTGGGCTTTAGCTGTGACATACCCATAACTGACTTGTTTCAGATGCTTCTAGATTCAAATATACTTTAAACATAGCATTTTGTAATGTTCTACATATCAAAACAATGTAAAACAGGCAGCTATTTAATATGGCTTAATATTGCTTGTGATGGGTTCTGATGACATGGTTTGTGTCACCCGGAATGATTGCTTTTCTTATCATCCTCAGTAACAGTTCCAGGTTTCCTTCCCACATGAAATGTGGGCAGTCAGCGGAGCCCCGGTGACTGACTGCTGAGTTCCGAGACGTAGTCTCCTCCCATCAGAGTTCGTCGCAAGCTCCTGCTGCACGATGCTGCCCAACGGCTCCCGGTAGCAGTGCCAGAGACGCAGAGGGGCTTTGATCCCCTTGTTCCATGGTTAGCTAGTAGAGCTTACAGGAGATCGGTCCCTTCTTTGTGGGCAGAGACATAGTGGGGCTTATTTACAAGCCCCTTGCGCCACCCGTACGTCACATTTCCCATGTTAAAAATAACACAAAAGTGGCGCAAGGGCCTTGTAAATCTGCCCCTGTGTGTTTTTGAAGTGCGCACTGCAGGAGTACGGCACACAATGCTTAAACGAGGCGTTGCAGAATGTAAGAGAGCTGCACTCGCTCAGCCTCCTAGGACTGCGATGTTGCTGAATAGTGACAGCAGTGAGCTTGGAGGAACGACAGTGGTGCCGGCTAGTGGATTACTAGGTGCACAGGGCCGTCCAACTGACCCAAGGTAGGTGGGATCAGCGCCCGAGGAGCAGTGGGGTGGGCTCTACCTACAGGGCAGAGGCAGCCAATGCGTCCAAACGTAATGCAACAACAGCGCTCAAAGCAGGCGGAAAGTGTCCCAACTACCCTGGTCATACCGAAACAATGCAAAAAAGCACCGTGTAGCAAGTTGGAGAGAGAAGAGCATACCGGCAAGTACTAACTTGGTATATGTTACTACGGAAATACATTGCATGGACATGACTCAGTCTGCCATTCATCGTGCTCAACGGAAAGGAGAGTTTTGTAGAAGGAGGTGGTGCTGAGGCAGGAAGTGATCCATTCCAGATGCAATCTGTCTTGTTAATCAGCCAGTCCAGCTTCCCCCCCCCCCCCCCCAACTGCTGTAATGCCTACCATAACCCTCGACACACTAGGGAAATCTAAGTACTATCCTTTGCTTCAGAAACTGAACCCCAAAGCAAGTTCAGTATAGGCGGAGACTGTCCTAAGATTGCAAGGGCTACCAAGGTCAGCCTAGATTCAGGGGGTGTCTACACCAGACCTTCCAGTGTCAGTGAGGTCATTAAGTAACACAGGGCTGGCAGACAGCCCCGAGAAAATAAATACAGGTCAAGGTTCGGCACAGGATAAGCAACAAGATTTACATCATTAAGAGTCAACACGGGGCGCATCGTTGGGAGTGAAAAATGCAATTTTATTGGAGATTCGTCGGCTGAAAACACAGCAAGCTCTGGACAAGCTCTGGACACAGGAACAGTTAATCAAAGACTGTCTAAAATTGAGGAACGCTTGGCACAGTTACCTAAACGTCTCTGGAGGCCGAGAAAAGGATTTCTGATCTTGAAGATAGATTTCAAAGACTCAATAAGAATATTCTCCCAGAATTAAATAAATTGCAGCTCATGATGCAGCAATTTAAGATTTATTGGTATTCCAGAGGGACGCCAGTCACAGGGGGATTTCAGAGTCCCCCAACGGTTAAATCTTCTCATTAAGAAATGTATATTGCCAACAGCACCAAATGATTTATCTATTATGAGAGCACACAGGGTTCCTGCCCATCGCTCAGAGGATGCCATATATCCCAAGGACAATATTAGTCAATTTTGCAGACGTCTACATTAAAGAACAGATTCTGGCAACAGCAAACCATCACTATTTTGTTATCTCATCATTGGGAGGGGGAGTAAAAGATGTATCAAAAGCTGGCCCAGATTTAGGAAAACAAGAAAGATACTAGACAACACAAAATGTAAAAACAATTATATAAAATGTCAGTGGGATGCTGAACCCATGTAAGTCTGGTGCGATTCTTAAATGGCTAGCATCTTTTTCCCTGGAAGTAATTTTCCTGCAAGAAACTCACTTTAGGACCAATACCCCTAAGATATGTCTACAGAGCAAATACCCTTCTGCTTATTTTTCCTTGGCAAATGTAGCAGTACGTGGAGTGGAGATTTTATGAACAAATATGATTGATTTGCAGATTAAGGAAGTGGTGCAGAATGGGGTAGAGAGATGGTTATGCATCAGGGTAAAGGTTGATGAGACAATGTTAAATTTGGTGAATTACTATGGCCTCATTACAGATGAGACCAAATCACTGGAACAACTCTATGAAATAGCTTTGAAGGCGGAAGGTATTTTAATCATTGGAGGTCAGTTTAACTATATCCAGAATTTGAAATTGGATACTTCCAATAAAACAAAGCGACAACTACAGCCAAAAAGGGCAAAGTTAATAACTACTATAAAAACAGATTTGGCATTAACTGATCCATGGAGGTGGGTGCATCCAGTTTTCTCCCAGTTTACCTGCTATTCATCCAGATATAGGACTCCATCGCCCCAGGACTTCTTTTTGGTAGATAGGAGATTGGTGAATGCTAAAATGGAGATTTTAGCTAACTCTTTCTCAGACCACTCTATAGTCTCCTGCGTGTTAACTCCAGGGATTATTCCAAGGAAAAAATCGAGATGGAAGTTCGATAAATCTTTGTTAGAAGATCTGAATTGGGAAAGGGAGATGAGAATTTTTTGAGGGGCATTATTTTCAAATTAAAATAGGCACTGCCCCAATCTTCATGGTATGGGAATCATTCAAAGCTGCCTTTAGGGGACACAGTATTTCCTATAAGGCTAGGGTATGTAAATAGCACTCACAAAAGGTTCAGGGACTTCAGGGCGCCATGGATAATGGGCATCAACAGGGCAGTATATTTTTAAAGTACAGCAGCAGTAATTATTAAAGGCCAAGGAAGATCTGAAATCATTTTTTATGCTCGAAGAGATTATGGGCAGTAAAGCATACCATCAAAACCTTTATGAGGAGAACCAGCACATTTGTACATTTCTGGCTTGGACTACAAAAACCTAGAAAAACGGGAAAATAATAAATCAACTTGAAGATCCAATTACAGGTCAGTTAGAAAAGGATAACCATAAGATTGAGGATATTTTTCTTACTCATTTTTAAAATGGGGAGAAGAGTTGGCCTAAAGATTTGGGCGCTCGACCTCGGACCTGGGGAACTGGGTTCGAGTCTCGGTAATGACGCTGAACATCCTGTGATTCTGGGCAAATCACTTAGGTGCCGATTATGATCCGGTAAAAACCGGGTACGAACCGTCGGTCGGAGCGTTTTCCCCGTCCGACTCGTACCCGGTCGTTCAACTTTACAAACATGGAATTACGATTCGCACGGAAACACCATTTCCGTACGAATCGTAAAAAACACCGACCGACAAAAATATACATACGAATGTGATCCGGGAATGCTGCGACGTGACGTCGGGACGCTTTCAGGCAGCGTTTCACGACCCAGGAATTACGATTCGAACCGACAGCAGTCCGGATGGCAATATTTTCACGGCACCCAAAAAGTGCCGGAAAAGCGAAGTACGGCGCGAATCGACCAGAGTAGGTGGCCCGGTACGCACCGTACCCCCCCAGCCCCCGTGAGTACGCACCGACCCCCCCCAGCCCCCGTACGTACGCGCCGACCCCCCCCGGCCCCCGTACGTACACGCCGACCCCCCCCAGCCCCCGTACGTACGCGCCGACCCCCCCAGCCCCCGTACGTACGCGCCGACCCCCCCCAGCCCCCGTACGTACGCGCCGAACCCCCCGTGTATGTACACCCGTGTACGTTCGAGTCGAACCCCCCGTGTACGTTCGAGTCGAACCCCCCGTGTACGTTCGAGTCGAACCCCCCGTGTACGTTCGAGTCGTACCCCCGTGTACGTTCGAGTCGAACCCCGTTCAGTCGAACCCCCCATGTACGTTCGAGTCGAACCCCCGTGTACGTTCGAGTCGAACCCCCCGTGTATGTACACCCGTGTACGTTCGAGTCGTACCCCCACCCGTGTATGTACGGTGCGTACCCCCAGGCGTAGAACCACAGGTAATAGAAGCACAAAAACTGACATATTTTGAATCCATTCAATTACCCCAACTTTCTGAGGATTCCACTACCATACTGAATAACCCAATAGAATCATCATAAATTGCTGGAGTATTAAAAAGCATGGCTAATGCTGAGGCTAGTAGAAGCGATGGGATCCCGATAGAGATTTATAAAACCTTTCAGGATGAATTACTCTCATTTCTAACTAACCTTTTTAATCAAATAAAAGACGGGTTGGGGATCCCTACATGATTCAAGTAGTTAGTTCTGATAATTATTCTTAAAAAGCATAAAAACATGCAAGATCCTAATTCTCACCACTCTATTAGCCCCCTAAATATGGACTATAAAATATTTATAAAAGTTTGGGGGAGGAGAATTGCCCCTTGTGCCCAACAACTGGTCCATACTGATCGAAATGGTTTCCTTCCGGACAGGCATATGACCACTAATACTTATTTTTTAACTCAGGCTAAGATTACTTTTCAGTTAACCAGATCCAAGTCGCAATACTTATGATGGATGCTGAAAAGGCTTCTGACCTGGTAAACTGGCAGGCCTTATTTTTAATTCTGGAAAATTTCATATTTCCATATCAGCTGATTGAGAGGCTGAAAGAAATCTATAAGCAGGCAGAAGCCAAAGTTATTATTAACAGAGTTGAAGCAGAAATAGTCAACATCAAGCGGGCACTCAACAGGGGTGCCTGTTAGCTCCCCTCTTGTTCTCCCTTTTTATTGAACCACTAGCGGTAAAAATCCGTACTAAATCATTGATTATACCCCCCATCATTGGGATGGCTAAAATTAAATTATACGCGGATGACATCATTCTGTATCTTATAACTGAAGGCTCTCATATATACAGAATGTGGTGGAAGAAGTAGAGAAATTTGCGCAAATCAGGGGATATAGATTAAACCAAGCAAAAACAGAAATTCTCACATTTAATTTGAATAGCTCAGAAACTCTGGCCTGCTTACAGCATTTTCTACCACACCCTAATAGATACTTTGGTATTTTCTGAACGAATGAATATGCAAAACTGTTTCCGTTAAACTATGGTAATACATGTCAACATTTTTAAAAATTAGATAAATGGACTCTTCTGAATCTATCTGTGATAGGGCGGATTTCAAAGATAAAATTGTATATACTGCCACTATTCTTATTTCTATTTATTAACTTCCCCTTAAAATTCCTACCTCCAATTTAAAAGAATTGGATGGAATGATTAGAAAGTTTGTCTGGAACAACAAGCAACCCAGATATAGCAGAGGGAGGTCTAGCATTGCCACACTTTGCGACATACTGTCAGGCCCCCTTGGCTAATTTGACAATACAATCAGCCGTAACAAATTCGGATTATGACATCTTTTTACTGAATCATATGGTAAATGAGAGCGCAATCAAGTTACTGCAGGGAATAGCTGTAATCATTCATCAGACAGCAAGCTTCACCATAAGATTATGATAGATGAGTGTAGTTTCTAGGAAAACGGAATTTAAAATAATTCACGTTCCCTTTTTAAAATTTCAGTTACCCCTGACAAAGAGCTACAGAGCCTGGAATGCTTCCGCGAAAGCATGGATGGGAACGACTGTGTCATTTGAATACGTTTGGAATAAGTTGCTTTGCAGTGAATGGATTAAGTGTGGAAGAAGCTTGAATAAAAAATCTGGAGTATTGGTTGAAAAATGGTTTGTTATGGATAAGTTCCGCGTTCTACAGACAATGCGGCTGACAGTTGGCGCGTGACGCCATGCCACGTATTCTTAATATACACTTGTGCTATTTGAGGCAGAGTACGACCATCAGTCTGCACGCCACCATTCGCCATGAGCAGTCACAAAGGTGTATAGAACAAGGTGTGCATCGTATCATTTTTTTCCGAGATTTCTTATTTTATCTCCCATAGGAAACTTTGCTCTCATCTAAATCACAAACTAAATAGTTGTGTCAAACGTGGTCTGAACTAGAACTTTACTAAAAAAAAGTGAATTTGCTTATCATTTAACACCTTCCATTAGTTCTTGTGGTATTTAGGTTACACAATTGTGCCAGTGAGCTTCAACGCGTTAATTAGCCAGGGACATTTGTGCATCTCGTGTGTAATTTTCGGATTATTCAGACCCAGATGGGGGCGTGGTTAATTGCTTAAAATGGCAGACGGATTTTCCTAGCACTCCCACAGGGTGCTAGGAAACCACATGTGATCCAGCATTATCTAAGCACAGCACAGGGTAATGCAGTTGCACCGATGAGGAATGACTTGTCCTGAAACTTATGTCTGGACTTCATCGCTGAGCGAGCCAGTGAGCTACCATGATTTGTGTAGGCCGCACGCATGACAATCCGGTGCCTGCCTTCGCCAACTTAGACGACTCCGACCTCTCCCACACACCACTTCGACAAACCCCTGGAATCCGCTAAGGAGAGAAGATCCTTGATGTTTTTGCCGCTGAGCTCCACCGGACAGTCGTGGAGCTAGTGAGACGCCTGAACACCCGCCCACATCATCCGAGTGCAGTGTGGCCAATAGAAGCTGACCCTGACTCTGAGGGAATTTTTTAACCTGATATTAGGGGTGGGCGTCAAATTCCGTTCCGCTCGCGGAATTGCGATATTTCATTTTCGCGTTCCGCGGAGAGCGTGAAAATGCCCAAATTTCCGCTATTTGCTGCGTTGCGAAGATTTTTTCATGTTTGCGCTTTGAAAATGCGTTCTCGCATGCGCGATCGCCTTACCGGGATCCCTGGGTTCGCTGCCGAGTTTTCCAATCCCTTCGCGTGCGCCAAGAGATGTTGATAGCCGGTTGCGCTATCCCATTAGAGTTCGCGATCGCGATCACGTCATTCTCCTCGCCATCAGACACCGCGAGAGTCTGCGATCGCGAACATGTCATTTTCCACCGCGAGAGAGAACGTGAGGTAACAAACACATCAATCTCTACCGCGACAAAGAGCATGAGATCGCGAACACGCCATTTTGGACACGCCATCGACATCCGGCGGAAGTGTGGTGAAGGTCGCGAACACGCCAAATTTTCAATTTGGAGAAGAATATTAACTCTAGCTGCATAAAACCTTCTCTAAATGATGATTTGGATGGAAAAAACTCCTCTGATTGACATTTGGCTGTCCTTTTTTTTGTGCAAGGAGTCCTTTTTAAAAAAAAACTTTGGGGGGGAGAGGGAGAAAGTGCCACAGAGTCTCCAACTTCCTGTTCCTGTCCATCAGGCTCCTCCCAGTGCTTTGTCCATCTCCTGTTCATTCTGCCTTTGGATTTCAGCTGGGAGGATTATTCTTTGTGTCTGCTGCATCATTATAATTGGATTTGAGGACTTTTGAATTTGATATTTTACAAGTAAGTTGGTGTGGTGTCTGTTTGATTGGGGGCATTGCAGTTGCTGCAACTACAATTTTGGTACTTATCATTCTTTTTTTTTAATTGTTGGGGGTAGCCAGTAGGCCCAGAGCTAGTCATGGGTGGGTGTATGATGAAGCAACTGTTCCTTTGGTGTGTGTTGAATGTTTTTCAAACATCATTTAGGGCATGGATGGCATTTTGATTGAGTTGGAAAATGTGTTTTTTGGGGGGTATTTCTTTTTTTGGGGGTGTGTTAAAGAAATGTCTTTGTTGTGTATGCCTGGTGTGTCGGTGTGCACCCTGGAGACCTTGTTTGGCCCTATGGATTTTTGTTTTTGTATTTTATTGCATTATAAAGGCACAGCAGTGTGGTTTAGCATGCATCTTTTGCCTGGCTTCTTAATAGGCCTTTTGGCAGTTCATTGTTTCCCAGGCCTCCAGCTTGTTGCTTGTGATTTGTGAGTGTCCATGTGGCTGTGGGCCTTTTCTGGTGGGAGTTATTAGTGTGCTGCTTTTGCCATATATAGGCCTGCATGGTATTCCTTCGTGGCCTAGGCGTCGTGTTGTGGGCCTGGCCATGAGGCTGGCGGACATTTTCATGGCAGGCAGTGTGTTTTTTGCAACAGGTCTGCATTGTCTGTCTTCTGTTTCTTGTAGTTGGGTGGGCCTGGCCATGGGGCTGGCGGCCATTTTGACGCCTAGGCCTGCAAGCTTGTGTGGCCTTGTCTGCCCACGGGCCTGCCTTCATCCAGTAGGCTCAGAGCAGGTAGCCACACGTGCATTAAACAAGTGTTTATCTGTGTGTTCTGTTGAATTTAAAACATCATTTAGGGCATGTATGGCATTGGATTGAGTTGGAAAATGTGTTTTTTGGGGGGTATTTCTTTTTTTGGGGGTGTGTTAAAGAAATGCCTTTGTTGTGTATGCCTGGTGTGTCGGTGTGCACCCTGGAGACCTTGTTTGGCCCTATGGATTTTTGTTTTTGTATTTTATTGCATTATAAAGGCACAGCAGTGTGGTTTAGCATGCATCTTTTGCCTGGCTTCTTTATAGGCCTTTTGGCAGTTCATTGTTTCCCAGGCCTCCAGCTTGTTGCTTGTGATTTGTGAGTGTCCATGTGGCTGTGGGCCTTTTCTGGTGGGAGTTATTAGTGTGCTGCTTTTGCCATATATAGGCCTGCATGGTATTCCTTCGTGGCCTAGGCTTCGCGTTGTGGGCCTGGCCATGAGGCTGGCGGACATTTTCATGGCAGGCAGTGTGTTTTTTGCAACAGGTCTGCATTGTCTGTCTTCTGTTTCTTCTAGTTGGGTGGGCCTGGCCATGGGGCTGGCGGCCATTTTGACGCCTAGGCCTGCAAGCTTGTGTGGCCTTGTCTGCCCACGGGCCTGCCTTCATCCAGTAGGCTCAGAGCAGGTAGCCACACGTGCATTAAACAAGTGTTTATCTGTGTGTTCTGTTGAATTTAAAACATCATTTAGGGCATGTATGGCATTGGATTGAGTTGGAAAATGTGTTTTTTGGGGTATTTCTGGTTTTGGGGGTGTGTTAAAGAAATGCCTTTGTTGTGTGTGCCTGGTGTGTTGGTGTGCACCCTGCAGACCTTGTTTTGCCCTGTGGAGATTTGTTTTTGCATTTTATTGCATTAAAAAGGCACAGCAGTGTGGTTTATTATGCATCTTTTGCCTGGCTTCTTTTATAGGCCTTTTGGCAGTTCATTGTTTCCCAGGCGTCCTGCTTGTTGCTTGTGAGTGTCCATGTGGCTTGTGGCCTTTTCTGGTGGGAGTTAATATGGGCCTGCATGGTTTTCCTATTGGCTTACTGCTTCCATCCATCCCCTTTGCCAGCAGCAGCTCCCTTCCATTACATTTGTATTTTTGTGGTTGTTCTTTCTCTTTCCTATCCTTCCTGAGAGTGTAGTGTGTGTCTACTGTACACAGTAAGTAGTATACCATAGCCCTTGTTGCCAAAGTTTCACAAATGGCAAAACTATATCTTCTATGTTTTTGTTTGTACTAGTAGTAATTGAACCACATAACAAATGCAACATTTCACTGATGTTCTTCTCATGGCTTATTTGCTTTTAGGTGCACAAAAAGACAGAGGAGGAGGTAACTATCGACATCATCCGTTGTACTGTCAGACAGAAGTCCTGCTGCGCACCACATCACGTCCAACTGTGACCACAGACATCTCTGCAACTTGTGCACCTGCATCCTGTCTGACCTCTGAAGAAAATAGGCCCAAAGAAAGGTACCAGGTACTCCAGTACCAAGAAAGTTGCTGGTGAGAAGAAGGAACAGAAAAAGTAAGAGGCACTAACCACGACTGGTGTGCCGGCAAATGTGTTTTTTGGGACCAAAAAACACACGCCTGCAGCACCGTTGTCCGGCGGGAACCAAGCTGGGAGCAGCACATCCGCACCAGCGGGCCAACCCCACCAACCTAGGCCCAAGCCCAAGCCCATAAGTGTCGCAGAGGTAGCCAGTCTACTAACAAACAGCGATGTTGAAATGTCAGTATCGCAAAGTAGTACACAATCAACGCATGCGGAAACTCATTAGATAAGTCTGCAGTAGCAGGCACAGCCGCAAGAACAGCAGCAGCAGGCACAGCCACAAGAATAGCAGCAGCAGGCGCAGCCGCAAGAACAGCAGCAGTCACAAGAACAGCAGCAGCCGCAAGAACAGCAGCAGCCGCAAGAACAGCCACAACAACAGCCCACAATAGTAGTTGTTCCTCCTGAAGCAGGGGCATTTCAGGAAATCGAGCTTCCTGCAGACAAAGAGGGGCAAGCCACTGTTTCAGAAGATCCATTGTCTTCCAGACCCCCAGCAAGGAAAAGGATGGTTATTCCATCATCTTCTTCTTCAAGCCCCGCTTCTGATAATCTTGATGCCACTTGGAAGCCACCAGCTCAGTCTGAGAGTGATGCACGCCACAAGACAAGGCTAGTGAAAAGGAAGGTTCCAGAAAGCCTTAGAGTTATGGAGGTAGATGTACAAGAGGGGGATGATGATGATGACGGGCCAATCATCATGGACATCACTCCCGGCCCAAAGGATATGGAGACCAACATTATTACCCTATCCAAAATGGCTGCAAGGGATGTAGCACGGATACCACCAACACAGGTAACACCACCACGACCTCCAGCTTCCATATTTTCATTTGCAAAGGAAAGGCAGGGACCTACATTCAGTTCAACCACCACCTCAGTAGGTAGTGGTAGAAGTCGCAGTGTAGCTGCTCAGAGTCACATTCCAAGCACACCCTCCAGTTCATCTGGTATTGAAAGTGGCACATCCAGCAGCACCAGAAAGTTCTCCTCCCCAGTTTGGGACTTCTTTTCGGTTAGCAGTAAGGAGGAGAACATTGCTATATGCTCAATTTGTCGACATGCTGTTAGGCGGGGTAAGCTTGGTACAAACTATGGTACCGGAGGCCAAACAAGTCATCTCAAAATACACCACACTATCGTGTGGGAGGCTCACCCACTTCGCTTTGAACAAAGTAAAACTCAACCAATTGTTGTTGGGCATGAAGAATCAGGGGACGATATTATCGCGTTGGAAGGTGAACAAGAGGCAGACAATTCTAGCCCTGTCCCCAGTAGTGTAGTAGTACCGCCCACATCCTCCTCAGCAACATCTCAGTGGCACCGCAGTAACAGTCTGAGTCAGGCTGAGACACCAAGGCGACCAAGTAGTACTGCAATGATTATAAAACAAAGTGCGTCGTTGAGCCTAACTGGGTTAAAGAAAACTGCACCACAAAGGAAAATAATCCAGACTACCATTGACAGAATGCTTAGGTTGGAGGGGCAGTACCAATGCAACCACCCAATGGCACGGTTGTACAATGCGAAGCTGGCTAAAATGTTAGCGCTGGACCTTCTCCCTTTTTCATTTGTGGAAGGGGTGGGTTTCCTTGAATTTGTGTCAACCATCTGCCCTAAATGGAAGGTTACCAGGCGGTCCTGTTTCGCAAGAGTTGCTGTTCCAGCACTACATCATGATGTGCTGGAATTGGTTGGACAAGCTTTGCAGCAGAGTGTTGTTCACAATATTCACCTAACAACAGACATGTGGACCAGTTGCCAAGCCACTGATTACATGTGCATCACTGCACACTGGGTCTCATTTGTGGGGGTTAGAGATAAGCTATCTGAAGGTGCTGTTGACCCAGCTGAGATTTTTAAAGCTACTCGGAAACATGCAACTGTATCCATGTTCGCCATGGAGAAATCTCATACTGCTGTAAACATATTGGAACAGTTTCAGAGCAAGGTTTTTGAATGGCTGCGCCCAAGAGGGCTTAAGATTGGTTTTGTTTCCACAGATAATGGCAGTAATGTACTTAAGGCCATGGAGCTTGGTTCCTATTTCAGGGTTCCGTGTTTGTTGCACTGCATTAACATTATTATTCAAGACTTTCTGAAAAAAGAAGCCATAGTCAGCAACTTATTGACAATTTGCAGAAGAATATGCACTCATTTCAGCCATTCTTTTAAAGCTCGGAAGCAGCTGAGGATCATTCAACGTGACTATAGAATGCCAGTCAAAGCACTCGTCCAGTAGGTGGCAACACGTTGGAACTCAACTTATTACATGCTTGACCGTTGTTTGAGCTGTACAGGTCAATCAGTGAATATGTAATGCGAAGAGGGGAGGCTACTGTGAAAGGCATGAGCCTTCAGATGGACCAATGGTGCCTAGTTAAATGCCTGACTGAGATGCTTCTTCCTTTCGAGGTCTTCACACGTGAAGTCAGCAAGGAGGACTTTACTATGTGCCAAGCTATCCCATTGTTGCAAATGCTAGAGCATCAGCTGAAGGAGGTGTCTGAAGCATACAAAGATGTAGAGGAAAAAAAAGAAGCATATGAGTTGGTGGAGAGCTTAGCCCATCGCTTAGCTGACAATACAAGGGTGCAAAATAAGATTTTGTCACAAAAACATTAAGTTTGTACCACAATTCTGGATCCACGGACAAAATGGGCACTGAAGACATTAATTCCTTTTTCAGAAATGGATGTTGTCCGGTACAAAACTTGGATAGCTGAGTCAGCGAGTAAGTTGGAAAATGAACGGCTGCTAATTAAAAGCCCGTTAGATAAACCCACAACCTGAGGGCAGTACGTTTGGCTCAGAACACTCACCAACACTATCTACAACAGCAAGAACTGAATCTTCAGGCCCAGTAAAATCGTTACAGGATTGGTATTTACAGCAAGGCATTGGTAAGTCCAGTGCTGATGCAAAAAGTTTTGCACCCGTGAACATTGAGCGGATGGTCCAGGCCTATCTGGACGGCCCAACAGAGGTGTACATTGATCAAACCTCATTGAGGTATTGGTATGGGAAAAGGGCCCAAGGGCCAGTGCTCAGCAGGCTGGCGATAAACTATCTGGCTTGCCCTGTCGCAAGTGTCTCTTAGGAACGTGTTTTCAGTGCTGCTGGTTCCATTGTAACAGTAAGAAGGACCAGTCTCTCACCCAAAAACGTGGAGAGGTTAACAATGATCAAAATGAATCAGCACTTTATACCACCAAATTACACAATACATGAATCAAGGGAGGAAGATGAGGACAGCGGCTCAGGTGACGGAACTGGTGTGTTAGACGATGATTACCTACTTCTGGTTGAACCCCCAGAGTTTGAGGACAAGCTATACTTCCCTGACAATTAGGCTTGCACTTCCTCACTTATTTTCTTTTATTGGTGTATCTGTCTTTCTGGTTATAAACTTTGAATCACAACAAATCCATCACCACCGTCTTCTAATTGTTTTATTGCCATATACAAGTTTCGGCTGGCTGCATATCACAGTACACTCCTCAAAATCCTGCTCCTCCATCCTCCTGAATCTCCCTAAATCCATTGCCCTCAAGAAGTCAGATGATGATTGGATCATGCAAAATAGAAGAAAAAAGAACAAATATTTCCAAGTCCCTCCAAAATAAGTGGAACATGATTGATGATGACTACTATAGCTATCCTCCTTTGTGATCCGAGAGAGACTGCCCATTAACTGAAGATGAGACGGAACAGGTACTGAATGATGCCATGCATTGGACGCTGACTGAGTGATTTTGTTGTTGTTTGTTGTGCATGAAGGTACTTCATTGTGTACTTTATGTAATAATCTAAACACTAAAAGTAACTCAAGTCCCTTTTCCCTTCTTGTATTTTTAATACCAAATTTGTACTTCTACTGCAGGCTGATACATCGCATTTTGAATATAGGAAGGGGACTCACTCAGTACACCCAGACTGAGTTGAATAACACCATCATGATGACCACAGTGACATAGTAGCTTCACAGTCACTCAGTACACGGATCGGAGATGATTGATGGAATAAGTCAGGCCGTTTCATGGGTCGAATATAAGGTAAACAAGTAAACAACAACCACAGCAGACCTAAATGTCTGTGTAGCGGTGGAGTCAAGTGTAGCGGTGGTATGACTGCAGTAAATAGTAAAATGCTATGTTGCTGGATATGTGCTTTGTCCAACTCTTTCAAAAAATGTACGCTAAATGGAGGATGTGCAAAGGGTGCCGGCACTGTGGGCCTGCTCTGTCCTGTTGGTGTTGTAGGTTAATGCTGGAAACAGACTAGAGTAGAGATGATGCATCCATGCCACCTCGGAAAGTGTTCTTGTTGCACTACACCATTAACTTGTCCATTTTTTTCAACTTGGTTTCAATCTCAATATCCCTTTTGTTTTTGCATCTACAATTACAGGCCGGGCCTTACCCTGTGCTATACTTGGGAAAACAATGCACACTTACCTTACCAATGAATCTACATCTGCCAGGCAGGCAGTGGCGTCACCCCAGATTGATGGACGGAGTATCCATGGAAGGGAGGACCAAGAGGAATGCCGAGATTCAACTCACCATTTGACCAGGATAACGCAGTGACAGTATCAACTTTCTACATCTTTTAAATAATTTGGTTCATTTTTTGTCTACAATCATTACAACAGTGTGTTATTGTTGTTATTACTATTATTATCATTAGGTTTGCTCTCTGTCTATAATTCATCCCGACAGATATTTTAAAATTTTCTTTGCTGTCTGTAAAAGTAAGACCGGTAACACTGAACACAAACTGTATGTAATCCGGGTCTCTCCTTATCATCAATCATCATGCATGCTTTCCTTTTTCTTCCTTAACATATTGATATAGATATGGTAGTCTACAAAGATTCTGTTGTTTGATGTTTGTCCTTGTATACTGTTTTTCTTTCTCAAACCTTTCCCCAAAACCCCCTTCCCAACCATTCAACAAACCCTAACCCTCTCCCCCCGGGCTGTGTGACTTATTGAGGTATGACTACATTAAATGTTATGTTATGTTATGTTATGTTAATTTATTTCTTCTATAGCGCACGGCTACTCCCAGGAGCGTCCCGGCGCTTTGCTGAAGAACATTAGCAGATAAAAACAAAACATAGCGACTGCAAAAGAGAAACAGAAAAGAGACTCAGGTTATCTAGAAGTACTTAATTAGTGAAGAGCCACGTTTTAAGCTCCTTTCTAAAGGCAAGGAGACTCGGGGCCTGTTTGAGAGAGAGTGGTAGTTCATTCCACTCCTTCGGGACTAGATAGCGGAAGGATCGACCACCCATCCTTGCACGCTTAATGACCGGGACTGTCATTTTGGATAGCAAAGATGATCTCAGGGCCCTGCCCGGTACATATCGGGATAGACGTTTCCTTATGTACTTGGGGCAAGAGCCATGTAGAGCCTTAAAGGCAAATGTCAGGCACTTAAAAATAATTCTTTTAGTGATCGGCAGCCAGTGTAAGTCTCTCAAAAGAGCCGTGGCGCCGGCTCTTCTTGGGAGCCCGTAAATAGCACGGGATGCCGAATTCTGGACCACTTGCAGACGGGTCAGAAGATATTTTGGAAGGCCCAAAAAAAGGGCGTTTGCGTAGTCCAGTCGCGATCCAATCAAAGCCTGAACAATAGTCTTCCTATACTGAACAGACAAAAGAGGAAGGAACTTTCTCAGCATACGTAAAATGCGGAAGCATTTACCTGAGAGGCACGAAATATGTGGCCCAAAAGACAGTTCACTGTCCACAATTACTCCCAGTTTTTTTGCTTTAAGTGACACACTGTCAGGTGGAAACAAATCTTGAGGCCACCAGGCTTTCCAATCTGGTTCAAAGGTGCAACCAAAAAAGAGCAGCTCCGACTTGTCGGGATTACACTTTAACCCATTACACCTGAACCACTCGAAAACCGCCCCCAAACAGTCCTTGATCTGTACGCCATCGAAAGTTCCGCCCCTGTCACAGGTGAACAGGAGCTGGGTATCATCGGCGTAAGATATGACCTGGGCGCCAAAAGATTCCGCGACTGCCGCCAGAGGAGCCATGAAGATATTAAATAGCGTGGGGCTAAGGATGGAACCCTGCGGTACCCCTACCTCTAATGGAGACATATCCACGGAAAAAGGAGGCGCCCAGATCGTTTGTCGGCGGCCGGCTAGAAAAGATTTAAGCCAACTCCACACCGTTCCCTGAATGCCGCACTCCCAGAGTCTTTTAAGGAGGCGATCATGGGGGACGGTGTCGAATGCCGCCGATAGATCTAACATTACCAGCATAGCCCTTCCTCCGGAGTCGAGTACTTCCCTGATGGCATCCGTGACCTCTAAGAGGGCCGACTCTGTGCTGAAATTTGCACAAAACCCAGATTGCGTATCGTGCAACAGATCGTGTTCCTCAATGAAATTAGAAATCGTCCGATGGACAAATTTCTCGGCCACCTTTGCCAGAGCAGGGAGAAGGGAGATAGGTCTATAGTTGGCATGGATGAGGGGGACAAAGGTAGGCTTCTTGATCAATGGCAGGATCAAGGCATGTTTCCATGCTTGTGGGACCACTCCTGTAATCAATGAAGAATTCAAGAGTGGATTCAGTAAAGCATTTAAAGCAGGTGCTACCCTCCCCAGATGTTTAGCTGGGCACGGGTCAAGTGGAGAACCTGATTTCAGACCAGACAGAAGCTCCTGGGAGGTGTCAAGACAAAGATGAGGAAAAAGTGAGAGAGAAGGGCCTGAACTCTCCCTAAAAACAGGGAGAGATGGGAAACCTGCGGCCAAGTGTGAGCTAGAGTCGAGAAGAGAGGCTTGAATAGTTGTAATTTTGGTCGTAAAAAAAGTTGCAAGCTGTTTTAACCATTCTTCAGAATGAATATGAGATGGAGTGCAAACAGCAGGGGACATAAAATCCAAAACAACTTTAAAGATTTCCTTACAGCCATTTTCAGCCTCATCAATTCGACGCTCAAAGTATGATTTTTTTTCCTTCCAAATTGACTGATGGTAGGCTTTAGTTAATCCTCGAAATTTTGCTTTCTCAGTCAGGTCATAGGCCCGTCGCCAAACTCTCTCTGCCCTTTTACAGCCCTGACGCTGCTCCCTTAACTGGGGGGTAAACCGTGGGGCAGACACTTTGCGCTCGCCACTTTTATGCTTCTTTTCGGGAACTAGGGTCTGAAGTCTTGCTGTCAGCCAACTCTGAAAGAGATTAAGATTCTCCTCCAACGTACCCGGAAGAGGACAAGGAAAGATATTAAGAGCCTCAGATAGCATCTCCGCCGAAAGTAGATGGAAAGGGCGCGAGGATCGCGAGGTCTGTATAGATTCTCTCACCCGGGTGAGAACGGCGACAGGTACCGAAAAAGAGACCAAAAAATGATCAGACCAGAGTACCGGTTGTGAGGACTCTATCACAATAGTTTTTGTAGAAAAGATCTGGTCGAGAGTATGGCCTTTGTTATGCGTTGGCTTTAGAAGAAACGAGGACAGACCTAAGGTATTTGTAATGTCACTCAGTTTCATTGCGTCAGGGTCCGCTACAGACGGGCAGGACTCTGGCACGACTCCGGCGCAGGGAGGCGCACACCACTGAGCGTCACCGCTGCGCGTACAGACGGCTAGTTTAAATACGCTGTCGGAGCCTGCACTGCCCGCCTACTCCCCCAAAATGGCACCCAGCATACACCTGGCTGTTCCTTCCCAAACCAAGATGGCCGCAACAAGATCACCACACCTCCCAGCTACGTGATCCGGAAAAGAGCGGTGTTGGGCAAAGTTTTAATGTGCAAGTAAGCGGTTTAAAGTGTGTAAAATCAGGGGATAACAAAGAATAAACAAATCAAATAGCATAACACGAGGGTTCGTTTTTTAAAAATAGCGCTAATCGCAAATGCGTTTGAATCTGCGGCAGATAAAGGTTCACCAATAATTTATCACACGCTTGCTGGAGCGGATGTGGCAAAAGCAACAGTACTTCAATTTCAAGGCAGGGCGGGGATCTTCTTCTGCTTGCCCACCCATGGGCAGTATATTTGTGAGGTAATTTTTTTACCAAAGGAACCGGCTAATACATCAGCATTAATTCCGGGCATTGATTGGATTAATGGATTTCATTTGTTGTCATCCTCCTACACAGCACTAACAGTTACGCTTGTGTCCAGTGTACTGTAGGCCTAGTCAAGTGACTCAACACAACTAGGGTTTATAACTCTGTGTACTACTAGACTATCCCCACCACCATTATGTTTTGTTGTATTTGGGCATATTATTAGTTGGCAGTAAGTTCCGTACTGTACTTCATTCTACTACTCCTCGAAGAGTCTCTCTCAGGCTACTGACTGTCTCATTTTCTTTTTTGGCAAATGCTGCTGCCAATGTCTACTACTACTACTACCACCACCACAACCATGGCATGTTAGGAAAGAAAACCATCATCACCATGCAGCCATCGCTGTGCCTAAGTTAAACATCAAGCAAAGGTCAGAGAAGTTTGTGGGAGGCATAATTAATAATGGACATGTGTTTTCATTAATTCAATTTCACACACCCCTTTGAGTCCAGTTGCAGAGTGCCTAGAGTAGAAGAGGCTGACAGTACTAGTAGGACAAGTCACTCAGTGAGAGGTGCCACATCTACCTGTTTCTGTCTTACAAAGTCATCCAATTATTAAAATCAAACACTGGCTGTGGGCGGCCCTGCACCAGCAAGGAAAGAAGGATACAGTGTGATGTAAAACAGTAACCCCACCCAGAAAACATTAACAACATTGTATGTAAACTTAAGTAGAAATATATTATTTAATACCCTAAGAAAAATAAACTATGTAAAAATATCCCACACCTGACCCACCTCTCTCCCTAACCCCAACCAATGTCCATAAAGAAAATGTCCAATTGTCCAAAAGAGAAAACCCAACGCCCGATTCCCACCCACCCCAAGAATAATTAAAAAAGGGGCAATAATAACAGGGTCTAAGTTCGGCTGGCTTTTTTCAGAAGGACACAAACTTGCTCCTCCAGGCGGGCAACACGGTGCTTCAATGCGCGCCAGTTGCATCCATGGGGGGGCAGCACTGATGGAGGGGCGGCGGCGGGCAGCTGCCAGACGGTGGCGCCGTACCACTGGAGGGCGGTGGCTGGGGCCCAGGGCATTGGAGGAGGCTGCAGCTGCTGCCGCCTCCTCCTCCTCTTCCAGGACCACTAGCCGATGATATTCGGTTTGTATGGCCTCTAGTTTCCGGCGCCGGGTCTAGGCTGCCAACTCCTTCCGGTCAGGTATCCCCTTGGAAAGAGTAGCTATATTTGAAGAAGAAAAAACAAGACTATTGTAAAATATACTCCTAGCAAATCAGTAAGACAAATATTTCTACACATAGTGGCATGGTAGCACTAGCAAGCACATAACATTTGTGGTGTGCTATCTATCGTCCCACTTTCTTGAACTTTAAAATTTGTGGGAGTTTCAGGCATTCAACCAACCATGCATCTCATTCCTATCAACCACCAGTATGCATGCTGCATGCATCCCACGAATCCTTCTCGGCCAGTCATAAATCTTAAATCTCGCCCGTCCTTCTTCCTTCCACTCTTCTTTCCCTTTTCGTTCAACCCATCCATCAAGGTCATCTGATCTGACTTTTAGTCTTCTCCATAAAACTTTCACAGCTGAGTTGAAATCATCAAATAGAAGAGGCCATTGGTTACTCAACACTCCCGCCACTAATGCTTTTACTAATGCTACGTAAAGGGTGTCTTCAACCGTTCACAACAACCTCTTACTTAGTAAGTCAACTGTACAGTATTATACAGTACACCCTTGCAGTGAGTGGAATGTCAATAAGTAAGGATTAGGAATCTAACTGACCACCGCCCGCCACTGATGCTGGCTCACCCCCTGCAGCTCCTCTTGCAACTGCCGCCTCCTCCTCTCCTCCGTCAGCAGCCACGTCGCCGCTGGCCCCGGCACTGGTGGTTGGTAGTGCATCTTGAAAAAACATTACACATTTTTTAGGTGTCATATCCACCTCCCCCTATTTTTCACTAGCAAGATTGAAAAATTAGTTAATAGTAATACATGCATATACAACATACATCACTAGTACAAATCAGGTAGTAGTAGAGTAGACACTAGTAGTTATATGGTCCCTAGAGTCATTCTAGTCTTTGCTTAGTTAGCCCGAGCCATGCTACCATTTTACCTTTATGTCTTTTATTTTTGCACATGCGTCGTTACCTTGCAGCTTGTTGTATAAAGAGTGAAGCCTTTGAGCCCACACGAGCTCATACTGCTACTGTGTAAGCGCAGCGTACAAGGTCAATCAAAACAAGCCACTTTGTTATGGAGGTCTGGTGTTAGTCCGTATTGCTTATCCAAAATGCTACAGACGGAAGATTCCATTCTATGAACCAGAGCTTTGCAGAGCTTATGATGTAACCAGTACTTGCTTCTTCTAAGGTGAGGGGTCCACAGAATTCGCTCAGATCTTCATTTACAATTTTATATAAACTATATTCCTATTCTTACAAAGGGGATGGTGGTGCTTCCACCACTGTTCACTTATTACTAATCATGATTTCGCTTTTTTTTTCTTTGTTCTATGGACTTGTAGTTGTTGTAAGCGTAACTAAGTGCAACAATGTTTATAGTTTTAATCTAATGCATTTTGCTGTTGCTGCTGCATTATAGAACAACGTACAGAGCTTGTCAGTTGCAAATACATTTTTTGAACTTACATAGACTCGGTGGTATTTGGTGTGGATGGACTTACACGAGCGAGAGAAAGGAAGGGTGTGCAAACTGTGCATGTGCATTGCTTCCACGGCTGAGAGGTCGGGAGTGTTATGTTCTGGGTTGTCTACTCATTGGGTATCTTGGAGGGGTTCGGAGAGCTAATAGTAATAAAGCCCTTTTATAACTAGTCAGGCAGGAGATTGTGGTGGGTTCTGTTTTGATTAAGGTGTGAGTGTGAGGAATGTCCAACCTCCCATCACCAACATCCTATTTTCTTGTGCAATGTTCTGTATGTGGAAAATCCCTACAACAGTAGTAGTATGTCCTATCCTATCAAAATAGTAAAATCTTTGGGCATTTTGTTGGTAGGAATTGTCGAAAAACATCAAGATTAATAAAGCCTCAAAGATTAAGAAGAATAGTAGGAGTACAAGAGGACAACCCAATGGCTAGAGCTACTGGTGAAGCTGAGTTTTATTTAAAACCTTTTAAATAAAGAGTGGCCAACTGGGCATGCTTAGCTACAGACAGACTAATAGTAGTAGTACAGAGAGTCATAGCAGAGGCAGTTAGAGGCAGGAATAACAAGAATCTAGAAACAGATAGTCTAGATCGAAGGGTAATTGTTGGTAAAAAATAGCATTAGGAAACTGAAACAATAGTTCGGGAAAAAAAATACGGTGCAGTAAAAGTTAGTGAATAAGAATTAATATTAAAAACAGGAAGACTTACTGGGGCCAGCAGAAGAGCCTTCGTTCTGGTCCTCCTGTCCAACTGGAACTGCTCCTGCCGACTCTGCCCCCGTCTTCTTGCCCCTGGGTGCTGATCATGAAAGATATAAGAAAGAAAGAGACAACCATTGATGATTGGTGTGAAACAAATAAAATATTTTTATAAGACTGTCAAAAAAACATTTGTGTAAACAACAATTGCAATAAAATTGACCTATCTAATCTGGTCGACAAGTAGTATCTGGGGATTCGCGGACCGACTAGTTAATATTTATCTACACTAATCCAGTGTTCCATTCTGATTCCAAAATACTAACTAAGCCTAAGTAGTACGTACCACCTGACCGAGCCTACCTATTCCAGGCGTGCCAATTGTACATTAAGTAAGCATTGCCACTTCTTTTAGTCCTCAAAAATGCATAAATGGAGGACATATGCCTGTATTTTTGCATACACAAAATTGTTGGTTGGTTGATGCAGATGTGTTGCTAGTGCTAAGCCTATTAGCACTCACTGAACAAACTACAAAAGGTTCTCCTAAGGACTGGGGTAATCACTAGCAGCACTCAGCAGCACGTGATGTAATAGAGGGGGCGTCGCAGACCACTAAAAAATTACAAACTTATAATAAGTAACTAAACCTAAGTATCAATCCACCCCTATCTCTTAGTGACAGGACAAAGGAAGGACCAGAGTCACTCTAGCATTACCTAACTTAAGTTTTCTAAAATAAACTCTTACATAATCACGCAAAACGAGCGCAAATGCAAAGTTGCAAATAACAAGATTAGTAGCGCAGAGCACCAGTGTCATAACAATCACAGAAGACTTTTAAACGTAAATTACCTGTAATGTATGTAAGCAGCAGCATTCTAGCTGGTTGGAAAAAAATATATGCGCAATATATAACACAGAGCAGAAGAACAGACAAAAGTAGTAATAATTAAATAGTTACTCACCAAGACCCGGTACATCCACTCCTAGCAGGTCCAGCAGGTCCTGCTCCCGGTCCAGGATATCGGACCACCGGTGCGTCAGCTGGTTCTGGCTGCGCCGGACACCCGAGCAGCGAAACACTGCCCGGCGCACCTTTCCCCACCGCTGCCGATGCTCCCGGAGCCAGTACCAGGACTCAGGCCTGCCGCCTGCTGCCAGGGTTAAGGGGAGGTGGCGCTGCACAATAAAAAACAGTGCAACCAACTCCACCTCTCCAAATCAGGCCCGTGCCTGCACCCCTTCCATAGTTATCCTGGAATGTTCATTAGCTGCCAGTACCTTATCTAGTTTGTCCGACATTGTCGTTGCATGTGTAGTCTCCCCTTCTGGGCGAGTGGTCTTGACTTCTTGGGAGGACTGTCTCGTGTGGGCCGGCGTGTGCAATGCCCCCGTGCTACTTTGGCATCCCATATTTAGGTCTGGTGCTGAGATATTTGCAGTCTCTTGGCTAAGCCCGTTTGTGACTGGCAGTGGCTGGTTTTTTTTACATGACTCCCTCTGCCACCGTGTATGGCTCTGTCTTTCTTACCAGTGCCACCGGTGCCGGCTATTGGCGCCCTTGTTTATGTTACCCCCTTTTCAGCTCAAAGTCCAGTACTCTTCTCGGGGCACAGTCAGTTCCGCTATGTAGCCCAGATGTTGCTGCGTATTTTGTGATGTGCAAGCAGCATCGTAGCAGATAAACTCAGCCACTACTATTTTAGTCTACGCCCTACTTGTTGTTGCAGCTTGTGAGCTCCTCACCTTATTCACTATGTCCTTAGCTCCAGGCCAGTCCGTGCCACTGTGTCCGAGTCCCCAGTTATGGTGTCTGGCTCTGTGCTGCTGGTGATGTTATCATTGCGCCCAGTATAGATCTCACTTTTGCGTGCTGATGTCCATGTGTTGTCCGATTCTCGCTGCAGATTCTGCCCTTCCTGCATGTGCTGTTGCGGGCCGTTGCGAGTCCACATCGCACGCCTCGAGATTTGGCGCCGTTCGAGCGGGGACCCTTGGTTCTGGGGCAGTGGGGATTCTCTGGCCCTGAGACGCTGTTGCTCTTGTGGTTATTAATTACTCTGCCTGATTATAGGGGTGCCCTTCAGTGGCATTTGGCCTGCTCTCTCTCGGTCCTCCTGTTGGGGTGTACCTTGCTGAGCCGTGCCTATGGTCTTGCTCCCACGGACAGTGTCAGCCTCTCACTCACCTTTGAATATGGCAGCAGCGGTGGGGGGGGGTTTCCCCCTTTTGTTTCTTTAGTGTTCCTTGGGGGGGCCTTTGAGCCGGTCTATTTCACTGCTCTTAGGCCCCAATAATTTGTCGTCCGTCCTAGAATGTGTCCGGTACTGGAATTGCGCCTCCGGTATTGCGTGCCCATGTGCGTTGCAACCATGTAACAATCACCTCTGGTCCATAGACGTTGCCGCTTTCCACGTCCCTCCAGCTTCTTTTAATGGTGTGGGGGGTGTTTCCGGCTCCGATCTTCCATTAATATTTTTCCTCCCCCAATTTGTTGTCCCTTTCTTTGTCGGCTGCCGGATGCTCCCGTCACATGCCTCGAGGCCTGGTGCCATGTGTATGGGACCTGTGCACTTAGGAGGGAGGGAGGGGTTGTATTTGTTTGTCCCGGTCGATCACCCCTGCGAAGCTCTCAAGTGTAGCCCCACAGCGCACCAGTGTCCCGCCAGACCTCGGGACACCTTTTGGTGTGTGTGACAGTTGTCGCGGCCTATCTACTGGGCCGTATCCCCCTGGGCGATGCCTGCATTTATGGTCTGGCTGCTAATGCCGCGCTCACCTTCTTTTAAGGCTACAGTGAATGTGGTCAGAAGGTTTGGGGGCTCTCTCCATCTCGCCACGTCACCTGGCGATGCACCAGCGGTTTAGTGTAGGTCCTCCCCAGTCTTTGCTCCTCTCTGGTACTCACGGTCTCTGCCCGGGCGCTGCCATGTTGGTTGTGGGCCTTGCACCGCCCGGGTCTGGTTACAGCTGAGATATTCTCTTCTTGTGCTCTATTTCCGGGTGTCAAGTGGCGTCTGCATGTTCTCCCATTGAAGTACTGGGTTTTTCAGAACCCAGCGGTGCCAGGGAACACACCCAAAGACTTCGAGTCCTTCCTGTTTCAGACTACAGAAACACAGAGTCTTCTTGGTGCAGTCAAAGATCGTATTTATTGGCTGCAGCCAGTAACAGGTATCCTAGAAGTACAACACGGTGTATATTCTCAGGAGACTGCTCATTTTACAAAGCCAGGCTTCTCTTTTATACAAAATATTATGCTTTAGGCAAACATTCCTTATTTTACAGTTGACCATTCACATATTTTCACTACAAAGAAAAAGCAGAGTCATGATGACAAGCCCATATTTCAGTTTGTCCAGCCCTCAATCAATTACCCGGCGAGGCTTAGTACTTTCATCAGATATCGACGGACCCCCAATAAAAACGGGCACCTCCTCCTCGTAAAGCAATTCATAAAGAAAGGAACAGGGACAGGTGTGTGTAAGATTAGGCATGGTTTGTGTGTGATGAAAGGTTTTATGATATGTTGTGCCTTGATACTAATCTCATTCGGCCACTGGGAAAGGAACTGGCCGAACAGGTTTTGGCTTCAGGCAGTGGAGTCAGCTTGCCCAGGTCACAGAGGAGTCAGCAAAGGTGTACGTGTCCTTCAGACTCGTTTCTGGCCTTAGTCATTGGCCTATGTGAGGGCAATCACAAAATGGCTGCCGTTCAAAATGGAACCCGAGGGTTCAGGACGGAAACTTTGATTTTCGGGTGATTTCGTCACCCGAATATGACGAAAATGCTTGTGCGTAGTATTCTAATCATTGTCGGTCTGCCGATACCAAAATCGTCATGATACGACGATGTTTATAACACGGGTCCAGAATTTTCAGTACCACAGACCCTCCTTTTGCCCTTACATAGGCAATAACCTATACTCACGCTAATCTGAGTCCAGGTCTGAGTCCAGGTCTATATTCATAAAGCCGTTGAGATGTTGCTGTAGCATCATCCTATTACTTAGCTCGTCTCTTGATACAGGTTTCCTTACACACAATGTAGCACAGAGGCCACATATTGCTGGAGCACACTGTACACACAGACAGGACAGGAAAAGAATGGCTAAGATCATCCCAATGACTATCAGAATCTTCCATCCCCAGGCGGATATCAGTTCCCAGAACCACCCCATCAATGACCTATCTCCTTTATCCACGTGAATAGATTCGGAAATCTTATGCAGTTTGGAAATGGCCTGGTAAACTGTTGGAGTGTTATCTGGAATGAAAACACAGCAACGTGATTAGATCACTTTACATACCCCACCTCGGTCTGCAAGTATGACGTCTAATGCGACCCTGTTCTGAAGAGTCATAAGGCGATCCGACTGGAGCTCAGCAGTCAAATTACTAAGGGCACCGGCGGTTTCAACTACCGTGGATTCAACCACCCTTGTCAATTGCCTTATGTTCCTGCTGTTAACCATAGGCCCCCAAAACGGCAGAAAACCCTTTACGAAATCTCCAAGTTCTTGTCCTGTAGTGTCTTCTTTGCTGATGACACCTCTAACTATCCTTGTCTTATGGTAATCTGCCACGGCCGTGTAGGTGGGAGGCAACAGGAACGAAACAAAACATGTGCCTGAGAAGTCAGGGGGCAACCATGTATAGGCTCCATTATGGCAGATGAAATAGGTGCCCTTAGCTGCTAGGAACGAAGGGGAAGTCTGAGACGCAAAAACATATGTTTCAGTGCAGATACTTTTCCCTAACTGAGCTCTGGGATTCTTGCCATTACCTTGCAGACATAGGTGACCCTAATGGGGTACAATCCAAATCGGGGAGGATCTCTTTGCTCGCTGGTTCTCACTCAGAGTAACTCCATATCCTGTTATATTCCATCCAATATATGCTAGTGTCTCATCTCTCGGGATAGTGTCATAGGAAATATCTGCCTTAATCATATCTACTATACCCTTAACTAGAGCACTATTCTTATGATTATCTTTCACGGAACATAGGGGGTTGGCTTCATGAGCGTATATGAACATCGTTCTATATGCCCACACAGAACCATTATGGCTGAAAGGCAGAACCAGATAAGGGATACCTTTATCAGTAGTATGAGGCATAAGACCACACACCCAACAGTTAGTTGTGTTCACTACTAATTGGTGTTGGTGTAGAAGCTGAATGAATGAATTATTGACAAATTCTAATCTTCTAGCGGACTCGTGTTCAGGCAGAGGGTGAAAAGAATGCGAGGAAACAGTAGAAGGAGGTATGGGCTGTGTAGTGGGTGCAAATGTCACTTGAAAAGAGAATAAAACATATCCTATTAAAAACGTCATTACACTTAGCAACATGAAAATACATAACATCAAAAATTGTTTCTTTGTCATCATTATACACATTCTGGCTTTAAAGTTCATCTGTTTGGCAGGTCTCTCATTCTCGAATAACTCCATCCTCTCTAATTGCTGCTCGTGGTGGTAGGGTGTTCTATGCTAAGGAATGCTTCTGTCAGTCCAGGGCAACTCCCTTAGACCGACCAGAACTGTCGACCTAACGTCTTCAGCTGCACTCCAAAGACTTGGGCAACCACGACCCTACAGGTGAACCCGGATGGCAGTTCGAAAAAACAAAAATAAGAAAGTTTCTCAGATGAGAGAGCTGCACTTTCAAAAATAGCAAAGAAAAAGAATGGTTTATTTGTCCATAGTTCTCTGCCTCAAATTATAATGGCTTTTTCCAGGTACTGTCTGGTCCTGGAACAAGAGTTCAGGCTCTGTAGTGTTCAATCGAATTGACGGTGGCACAGCTTCTTGCAAAATATTGTCACTTTCTTGTTCAGAAATTGTTCCTTTTACACGTGCATCGCTAAAAGGCAGAAAACGAGGCACAGTCTCGGTCTCAGAGTCGGCGATCGCCTCCTGGACCCACCGGTCGTACGGTAGGCAAAGGGACCCTCTTGCAGTGCACGCCATGGATCCAGTTCTTTTTCCCTTCCACTCGAACAGCTGATCTTGTTGAGAGAAGGACGAGATGGGGGCCGGTCCAACGGAGCTGGTCATTCCTCGCCCGCTGGAAGTTCTTGACCAGCACCCATGATCCAGGATCGATAAGATGTCCTGGAGTTTCAGAGACCTGAGGCAGAGTATCATGAACCTGTTGGTGTAAAACACGCAATTTAGCCGTCAATTCATACAAATAATCAAGCAGTACAGGGTGTTCGATCTCACTGAATTTTGTCGGCCTTGGCACTACCCATATGTTGGCCGGGCGGCCGAACACAATTTCATAGGGACTAAGTCCCACTCGCGAATGCACAGTCATTCTTGTTGATAGGAGTGCTAAAGGCAGAGCGTCAGGCCATTTAAGACCAGAGCTCGCTTGAATCTTTGCCAATTTCAGTTTTAACTTGCCATTATAGCACTCTACTAGTCCAGCTGATTGGGGGTGATTTGCAGCGTGGAATTTTTGCTGGATACCTAGCCCCTCACATACTTTTTTCATCACTCGACCCACAAATTCACTCCCATTATCACTCCAGACCATTCTCGGCATTCCAAACCTAGGGAAGAATTCTTTGGCAAGGGCTTTAGCTGTGGATAAGGCAGTGTTGTCTTTTAAGGGATATGCTTCTACCCATCTTGAAAAGGCACAAACAACGAGTACGTATTTCAAATTGTTGCACCTTTCCATGTGGATGAAATCTAGCTGCAAAACCTCAAACGGATACGTTGGAGGCGCAAAATGACCAGCTGGAGTTGGGGTTCCCCTACCAGGATTGTATTTCAGACACACCATGCAATTCTTGACCACATTCTCTGCACATTTAGGAATTCCAGCATTTTGCCATACTGGAGCCAACAACTTACAAATCCCTTTCACACTGATATGGGCCATTCCATGAGCCATTGTCACCACTGCAAGCACATACGCATCGGGTAACAACCATCGCTGATGTTCTGACAAGTCAACCCAACAACCATTTTCATCCAATTTACCCGTACTTTCTCTCCACACACTCAACTCTTTTTCTGAAACTTCAGCTTGAAGAGACTTCACACTCTCTATCGTATCTTCACACATTCCAACGTCACCAACCCATCTTGCAGGACCTGCAACATACATTCGATTCATCACATCTTTTGCTGTTTCTTTTGCGATTTTGTCAGCAAATGCATTGCCACGACCAACATCATCAGTAACCTTCTTGTGTGCACTGCATTTCACAATCGCGACTTGTAGCGGCAAGGTCAGTGACTCAAGAAGCTCATTCACCAACTGACCATGCTGAATCTTAGCTCCATGCGAAGTCAGGAACCCACGTTCTTTCCACAATCGTCCAAAACTATGAGCCACACCAAACGCATACTGGCTGTCGGTATATATGGTCACTTTCATTCCTTTCGATAACACACACGCTCTCGTAAGTGCAATCAACTCTGCTGCTTGAGCTGAATTATGTGGTATACGTGCAGCTTCAACAATCGTATGCAAAGTCGTGACAGCATATGCTGCAGTCGTATCACCATTCGGAAGCTTGAAGCATGAACCATACACCCATAAGGTACCATCACACTTTACAAGAGGAGTATCTTTAAGATCTACTCTCCCTTTCGTTTCTTCTTCTGTCCTGAGAAAACAATCATGCTGTTCAACAGCATCTGTCTACTGAAATCGGCAATAATGTGGCTGGATTCAACGTATTGCACCTCTTTATGTGCACATGACTCGCTAACAGTGTCAACTCGTAACCTGACAATCGAGCACTAGTTAAGTGCTGTGTCTTGGTCCTGTTTAACAACGTGTCCACTGCATGTGGAACCATCACAATCAACATATTATTCATCACTAACCCAGTAGACTGTCGAATAGAAACAGCTGCTGCCGCTGTGGCTCTCAAGCAACTCGGCAATGCTTTAGCTACCGGATCCAAAGTCGATGAAAAATACGCGCATGGACGCTGCTTGTCTCCAAAAGACTGTGTCAGCACTGACAATGCACAACCCTCTTTCTCATGGACATACAGTGTAAAGGGCTTACTGTAGTCGGGGGTACCCAACACAGGAGCCGAACACAATGCATTACGTAATTCGGAAAAACTTTTCTGACAATCTTCAGACCACGGAACGGGATTCGGTGTATCTTTACAGGTCAATGCTACCAAAGGTTTGTCCAGCAAAGAAAAATTCGGTATCTATTGCCTACAGTATGATGTAATGCCCAAGAAAGCACGTACTTCTCTCTGTGTCCTTGGCACACTCAATTTTGCAATTGCCTGAATTCTTTCTGGAGTCAGTTTCCTTCCCTCCTTCGATAAGAGATGACCTAAGTAGGTCACATCTTGTCGACAATATTGTAGTTTTGAAAGAGACACTTTGTGATGTAAATTAGACAAATGACGCAACAACGACATGGTGGCTTCTTTACAAATTTTCTCAGTATCTGCAGCAATTAGTAAATCATTGACGTACTGAAAAAGGGTAGCGCCATCAGGTAAAACAATTGCATCAAGCTGCATTTTTAAAGCCTGACTATATATTGATGGACTTTCACAGTAGCCTTGAGGAGCACGTTTGAAGCGGAAGCTTCGGCCTCCTAAACTGAAGCCAAAAATATCCCTGCTCTCCTCGGCAATCGGGATGCTGAAAAAAGCATTCTTCAAGTCAATCACCGAGAACCAGGTGGCGGAAGCTGGAATCATAGTCAATAGGGCAGTGATATCAGGAACAACTGGAAACTGTGGCACAACTATTTTATTGACCTCTCTAAGATCAATCACAAACCTGTAAACAGGTGGCTGAGAAGGGTCAGTACGTTTCAAAACAGGCAGAACAGGACTATTACAAACGTTGCCTCTTGTTTCTTCAATTACATCTTTTTCAATCAAATCATAAATGATCGCTAGCAACGCCTTTTCAACTTCACTAGAGATCTTGTATTGGGGAATGCGTGGCAATTTAACATTGGCTTTCAATGTCACAACATATGGCGGTATTTCCAAAAGACCCACATCATTAGGACCAGTAGCCCAAAGAATATCAGGAAGAAACGACAATTCGGTCGGGAGTTTATCCTTTGACAAATACATTGGAGAGATCACTTTCCTACCCAGTGTAAGTTGTACTCCCGAAGGAGAACAATATAATGTTGCATACAATCTTTTCAACAAATCCAATCCTAACAAGTTTTCACCACAACCTGTTGTCAAAATAAGGGGTGCTTCCAATTCACAAGGTCCAACAGAAAGGGACATAGGACTAGAAATCGGGTTCCTAACCGGGGCGCCAGAAAATCCTACTGAAACATTCATCTGTTTCACGGTCTCACACAACATCTTGCTGAATCGACTTGAGGCCATAGGGATTAACGAACTTGCCCTTGACTGGTTCCGGTCCTTTCTTAAGGACAGATCCTTTCAAGTCTCAGCCCCTCCCTACATCTCCCAACCCCATTCCATCGACCAAGGAGTTCCTCAGGGGTCGGCGCTCAGCCCATCTCTTTTTAATCTGTACGTCCAGCCTCTTGCTGCAGTGGCAAGAGAGTGGGACCTTACGCTTGTGTCGTACGCCGACGACACACAGCTGGTTATCTCACTCTCTGAAGGCCCTTCTACCTCGGCCACCAAATTCAGGAATGGGCTAGCGGCAGTTGCACAGTGGATGACACGCAACTGCCTGCAGCTGAACGCCGGGAAAACGGAGGTGCTTTTCCTTGGCAAGAATTCCAGCTACTGGAGCGATCACTGGTGGCCCTCTCCGCTTGGCCCTACCCCTGTGCCAAAAGAGGTCGTGAAAAACCTAGGTGTCTGGCTTGACTCTTCTCTTAACTATCAGTCCCACACAAAGAAACTGGCAGCAACGTGTGTGGGTCTAATGAGGAGTCTTAACCCGATACTCGGGTTCTTCGACCCCAGTACCCGCCAACTCATTATTCAAGCCATGATACTTGCCCGGCTGGACTATGCCAATGTGCTATTCCTGGGGGCAAATAAAGCAGAATTAGCACGGCTGCAACGCATCCAGAACTCGGCCGCCAGAGCGGTGGTTGGCCTCCCAGGCAGGTGCTCTGCCAGAGCTACCATCCGTAACCTGCATTGGCTCCCAATTGAATCTCGAATTCACTTCAAAACTCTTACCACCGCTTTCAAAATTCTGAATTCTGACTGTCCGGAACTCCTACGCCCGCTCCTTGTACCCTACACCCCTCAGCGTAATTTACGCTCACTGGGACAACACCTTGTGTCGATCCCTCGATTCAGGCTCTGTAGAATGGGTGGACGTTCCTTCAAAGTCTTGGGGGCTAGACTTTGGAACTCATTACCCCAACATATCCGCACTTTAACTAACCTGACTGCCTTTCGGAAATCACTAAAAACCCATCTCTTTTCCCTCATCTAGTCCTCTGTAGCCTTCCCCCTCCCCCCTCAGGTACTGGTTAGGTCAGCGCCGGGACGCTCCGTTGCTGGGGCAGCTGTTTGCGCTTTAACAATCCTATAACATAACATAACATAACATCTTGCCAGACAAAGGTGCGCCAGGGAGTTTTGAGTGCATAATAGAATTCTTGGTAGCACCAGTATCCAACAGAAAAGGCTCTGACACACCTGATGTAATCACCTTAACATAAGGTCCACTCTGATCTACTGGAACTGAAACAACTCCCTCTCTTTGTCTATGGCTGTCCTAGCAATCATTACCTTCCGTATTTTCATCTTCCGCATAGTAGTCGTCAGCATAGTACTGAGTCGTCCTACCAGACGCATTATTTTGCTGGTCAAAACTATTCATTGAATTCTGAGACGGAAAGGAACGTGCGTTCTGGGGAAGACTTCCACGTCCTCTACCTCTAGGAGCTTGTTGAACACCTCGACCTCTTGCGCCAGAAGCACCATTCGTACGCTGTAACAAAATAAGACAACTGTACTTGAAATGACCCGCTTCTTTACAATATGAACACTGATTGGGACCTACAGGAACACGTGGTTGAGAAAACTCAAACCTTTGCGAGTTTCTTTGAAACTGTTGAGGTTGCTGATAGTTACTCTGACCACCACGTGGCGGATACGCCTGTTGTAAAAGAACCTTCATCTTTAATTCTTTAGTTTTCTTGTCTGCTCTATCCTTCTCATCTTTATCCCTATTTTCGTAGTACTGTGCAGTAGCCAATATTTGTGCTGAAGTGGAAACGGCCCAAGAACTCTCTGAATCTTTCAATTTCTTACACAGCTCGGGAAGCAAATTGTGCACAAACTTGTCAACGAACAACCGTTGACCACCTTCTGTACTCATATCTTGACCACTGTGGTCGATAAACGTTTCCTCAAACCTGGTGAAGAAATCAGACACTGTTTCATCTTTCTTCTGCTTACACGCAGACAATTTATCCCAATTCACACGCATTGCAGGCATTAAAGTCTTCATATAAGTGATGATCCTAGCAGGAAGTTCTGCTACCAAAGGCTCAGGCTTGGCACCACCAACTTGTCTATCATTAGCAGCACTAATATTAGCCCATGAGTCACCTAACTCTTGTGCATGATCTGTATGGCGAATCAATCCCCACAAAGGCTGTGGAACAACATTCCCAAATAACATGTCTATGTCGGCTAAATTCATAATGCATGAGTCTGCAGTCTGTGATAATTCCTTATAATACCCTGCAGGGTTTTTACGGGGGTCAGGCAAAGTCTGCTTAAGGGCTAAAACTTCAGCTCGCTTCCAAGGAACATGTACCCAAACATGCTGAAAATGAGCTGGAATAGCATCAATTTGATTAGCAGCATCAGCCGCAACGGCGTCCTTCCATACCGGAGGGACTTCTCTCATTGGGAACTGTCGCACATTTGTTTCTAACAGAGGAGTCATGTTCAAACAGTGACTGAGGAGGATCCTTATTCCTAAAGGACAACGTCGCAACTGCTTTTTCAACATCAGAACCCACAATCGTGCCCTTTGAAAACTCAAACCGTACACGGCACAAATCAGGCGGATTTGTTTCCAAATCATTATCCTCCAATTCCTCACAAAGGAAAGCACACATTTTCTCAAAAACATATCTTTGTTTTTGTGCTTCCCATTGACGGAAGACATCCATAACAGACTCCACATCATATTTTGAAGGGTAAATAACCCATTTACGCGCCATACGGTCAAACATTTCTCTTTCTCGAGAATTAGGCAGTTGACTACGCGACTGCTTACGCTCCGAATCAGGGGTCACACCAGATGACCCAAAGAGAGGAAATATAAGGCTAGCAACAGTATCAGTCATTTTCTGTCGGATAGAAGGAGAAGTTGACGAAAGAACAGGAGAAAAAACAGAGGGAGACAAGGCAGACGCAGATGCAGACACAGAGGCAGTATCAGGAAGAACACCAGAAGAGGCAGTCGATGTAGTAGACAAAGTCGTAGGAAGTACAGATGGAGCAGGTAGCAAAGTCGGCGGCCCTTGAGGGGGCTGCGCCATAGGAGTAGGAGGCAACTGAAGAGGAGCTGGAGGCTGTGGAAGAACCTGAGGCACAATAACCGGAGGTTGCACAACTAAAGGTTGCGGAGGTGCTGTAGCACTCTGCGCATAAGGTGGTGGCGAACTCAACAAGTGTGACATTAAAGGATCTTTCTCAAGTTCTTTTGCTGCATCTTGCTGAAGAAGCGGCAAAACTGGATAACATTTATCGATCACCATTTTACGTTGCCTGTGCAACTGCTCACTCATCTGTTCCTCTTCATTATCTTGAAACTGCATAGCAGCTTGCATTATCGAGATACCCTTTTCTTTCTTATTTCTCTTTGCTAATTTAATTTCCTTCTGTTTGGCTTCCTTACGCCATAGGCGGAAAGAGTCAAACATCGCCGGCCGGGCTTTCTTCTTAAAAAGTTTAACCTCCAGATTATCCAGAATCTCTGTGTCAAAACTACCATATTGGGGCCATTTTAAAACACCATCTTTCCTGGTGTACCGGATCCATACTTCATTATATGTGAGGGGGCCTATGCCATGTTTCACATATAGTTCACAGGTTGGAGTTCCAATCGGAGGAACTGGACACGAGTCCTCCAATCGGGAATCCCTATTACAACCAAGACAAAACAAATTTCCAAGTCTGCTAAGACCAGGCATCTTCGCTCTCTAGTCTAGCTTCAAACTTCAAAGGATTATCGAATACGATAGTCTCGTGAATACACAAGTCCCTCGGCTTTGGTACTTGCAAGTTCCAAATCAAAGATCCCAAGGGGATATCAAACTAAGAACCAAACTAAGGACTGGGAGACGCTCCACTTATACTTAACTGAGGTATCGATGACGTCACCAGAAGACACGACTATCGTTTCGCTCTACCAATCATCAAGGGTCAAAAACAGGGCGATAGTCAGGGCAGCAGTCCTTTGTAGCCGTCGGGAAGCGGGGAACCTCGCAGCAAAGACTTTCGGACCACGTCAACATACAGGGGTCGATGAAGTGGCGGCCTTCCTCCAGAATTTTCACACGAAGCTCCTCACGAACCTCTGGCTTGGACCGGTACCGCTGAAATCGCCCCACGTTGGGCGCCAACTGAAGTACTGGGTTTTTCAGAACCCAGCGGTGCCAGGGAACACACCCAAAGACTTCAAGTCCTTCCTGTTTCAGACTACAGAAACACAGAGTCTTCTTGGTGAAGTCAAAGATCGTATTTATTGGCTGCAGCCAGTAACAGGTATCCTAGAAGTACAACACGGTGTATATTCTCAGGAGACTGCTCACTTTACAAAGCCAGCCTTCTCTTTTATACAAAATATTATGCTTTAGGCAAACATTCCTTATTTTACAGTTGACCATTCACATATTTTCACTACAAAGAAAAGTCATGATGACAAGCCCATATTTCAGTTTGTCCAGCCCTCAATCAATTACCCGGCGAGGCTTAGTACTTTCATCAGATATCGACGGACCCCCAATAAAAACGGGCACCTCCTCCTTGTAAAGCAATTCATAAAGAAAGGAACAGGGACAGGTGTGTGTAAGATTAGGCATGGTTTGTGTGTGATGAAAGGTTTTATGATATGTTGTGCCTTGATACTAATCTCATTCGGCCACTGGGAAAGGAACTGGCCGAACAGGTTTTGGCTTCAGGCAGTGGAGTCAGCTTGCCCAGGTCACAGAGGAGTCAGCAAAGGTGTACGTGTCCTTCAGACTCGTTTCTGGCCTTAGTCATTGGCCTATGTGAGGGCAATCACAAAATGGCTGCCGTTCAAAATGGAACCCGAGGGTTCAGGACGGAAACTCTGATTTTCGGGTGATTTCGTCACCCGAATATGACGAAAATGCTTGTGCATAGTATTCTAATCATTCTCGGTCTGCCGATACCAAAATCGTCATGATACGACGATGTTTATAACACGGGTCCAGAATTTTCAGTACCACACCACCTCCGACTCTGCTTTTGGCGGTTCAGTGGGGTCCCGCTGGCATTGATAACTTTCGCGTCCGCCATCATGGCTCACTTCACAACAGGCACATGATGATGGGAAAAGTCTTGTTTCAGTTACAGGGAGCGTTCAGTTAAATCCAGTTTGCTCTCTGAAATTCAATCAGTTTAGAGAAGGTAATATACAACAGGTGAGACATGGACTCCATCAAGAAGCCAAATAAAACTTCCTTTTCTGCCCATTCTAGTGTCCTGTACAGACAGATATTGTCACTGAGTGAGTGATCCTCTAACTATGCAGCATTTTGAAGGAGCAGAAGGAGGAGTCACATCTTCTGACACCAGTCTGAGCATCTTTCCAGTGTGTCTACCTACCTCTGCTCAAGCCTATTCCCCTTTGAGTACCGACACTTGTGGAAGGAAGCGAGATCAGCACGTGCAGATCTGATTTCAGTAGGCACATCTGAAACTTTAAACTCTAGGGTGCCCACTGTCATCCTATAGTTGATATTTCTTTTGAGACTGAGGGCTTGATTCACAAAGGTAAACGTGCATTTTTGTGTAACTTTACTATTTTCTTGCGATTCACAAACTCTGAGCTAATAGTAAGTTTACGACTACAGAGACTCTGCAGTCGGGGCAGAGAACTCCACACATTAAAAGATTGGCCTGATCCAAAAATGAGCCAAGTGTCCTTTTAACATTGTATCCCCTCGTATACTTTCGGTCAGAAATCACTAACCTTGTACTCTGGAGCCAGCAGGATCAATGTACTATTCGATCTCTCACCATCACCACTAATGACCACATACAACAAAAATATGAGGTTCAGTGCTAGAAATGGGGAAAGAGGAATGGGATAGAGAGAGAAATAAAAACACCACTGGACACCACCACCCTCGCTCGTCATGCTGCAGGTTACTGGTGTTTGCTGGGCAAAGTGGATAACTAAATGCAATAAAAAAGATCTTAATATTCTGCCATGACAGTCCTAAAACTAACGTCATTTAATACGCTTTGCAGACATGTAAATACTTACACCAGACACACTCTGGAATGTCAGCTAGCGTTTCCTTCTCAAGACTCAAAGCAAGTGGGTTTAGAGTATCATTCCCCCGAACCTGCAAAGCCTTAACCGGTAAGCCTCCTGACACAACCCCCTCATCATTCTCCAGTACCCACTAAGTGCAGCTGGAGAAAGGGATGGCCAGCAGCAGGATTTGTATACTGATTTGGCCCCTACTAGTTAATTGGCTGTGGGTGAAGGATGGCTGTGGGGGAGGGAAGGGCTCCTTTAAAGGTGCCTATTCATCCATATCTGGTGGGAGTCCAGCAGGATAAATCTACAGGAAAGCAAGGAAAAGTGTTATGCAGAGCGTGCAGTAATTATTAGTAAATTTTATTTTGGTTTGTAGTATTAGCAGCATGGCCTTCTTGATTGTAGAAGGTAGGGCGCAGGAGAAATTATATATTTTTTACATCATATGTACCCTAGAGGTTGGTGGTATGGCATTCCAGGCACTACCTTGCAGAGGTTGTGCGACAGAACCAAGCATGCGATTATCACACATGCCGGTTTAATGCAGTCTTAACCAAGCAAGTCTTAACCACGCATATGCCTTGACCACGCATGCCCTTGCAAGGAAATATGCACCTTTAAGGCATATATGTCAAAGAAATATGTGTGGTAAAAACTTATCAGGTAACTGTATCCCTAAGATATACACACACAATATATAAACACACACAATAAATATATATATTTGGAGAGGTATGGTGAAGCGGCCAAAGCGGCTGACTCTGGAGCGCGGGGCTCGCGGTTTGATCCCTGGTGCCAGCAGCAGCTCAGCTCAGCATATGTGACTCTGGGCAATAGCTCACTTAATCTCCCTGAGGGCCCCCAGCACCTTGATACACTTAATGGGTGATATGTTTGCTCTTTTACAAATAGGAGTTATTATTACCCCGACCCCTGTGCCCCATACCGACTCCAAAGCCCAAAAAAGTACCCCTTCCAGCCATGAGACCTAAAACTACCCCCTCCCTCCTGAAAACCAACCCCCTCCCCTGAGCCCTAAAAACATACCTGATCCCCCTCTAAACCCTAAAAACGATCCCGCCTTGAGCCGGTTAACGGCTCCAAAGCCCAAAAAGTGCCTTCATCCATGCCCCCCATTCTGATCCCTAAACCAGCCTCCCAAGCTCAAAAGACTATCCCCTTCCTCACCACCCTACCACTCTACCACTGAAAACCAACCCCCTCCCCGAGCCCTGAAAACAACCCTGACCCACCCAGCCATGAACAACAACCCAACCCCCAGCCCTGAAATCAATTCCAACCCATATATATATATATATATATATATACATATTCGTTGAAACATCGTTTAAAACAACCATTATGGTAAAATTTAAATCGCATTATGTAAACAATTGGGTTTAACATGATGAATTATTACCATTTGTGTGTTTTTAAGATAATTTGTTTATATTATAATATTATATTTTTTTAAACAAAGTAACCTACAATTGGCGATTTCGCAATGGTATACAGTATTCAATTTGTAAATACGGTGTATTCAATAGGCAATTGCAAATGTGATGGGCATTGTTTTGTGAAGACAAACTAACAATGTATGCGTTGCGTGATTTCTATTTCTATGATTTATCCCCAGTTGTGCATGTGACTCACTCCAAGCATATTTAAGTGGTGGACCCGTTGTGTTGCGCATCATGTGACCAAGGCCTGTGACGGGCTGAAACGCGTAATGGCGGCGGTGGTGTCTGTTATATTAAAATAAATAATTGGATCTTTTCACCGCACCCTGGGTTTGCTTCTGTTTCGTGAGGAGACATCTTCGGCCTACGAGACGGAGTTTTTGTTGTATCCAGTGCCGGAGGAGCTTCACCGGTATCAGCAAACCCCTCCTCCACGAAGGGCCGAGTGGGAAAAGAGCTCACTTCCGGGTTTCCGGAAACTGCAGAGGATTTTGTTTGAAAGACGCCCGCGGCCCCCGAGCAGTAAAGAAATCCTTACCGCAACAGAGGAAGACGAAGAACCGGGTCGGAGGACCAGTTGTCGTCGAAACCCCAGGCGGGTAAAGGCATTACATAGACTCGGCGGAGGAGTTGCCACACGGATTGCGCACGGGAGCACCCGAGGTAATTTAAAGTGGTAGCGGGAATATATTAATTTAGACACCAAGAACTAACTTAAGACAAAATCCTAAACTTACTACAATTTTGGTATTCACAGAAGGCACTTACTCATTTTGGTATTCACAGAAGGCACTTACTCATTTCGGTATTCACAGAAGTTAGGAGTCCTAACTTTAGGACTCCTAAATGCCTTCTGTGAATACCAAAAGTCCTAAAATTAGGATTTTTCTCAGTTTAGTAGTAGTATAGTTAGGACTCCTAACATTAGGACTCCTAAATGCCTTCTGTGAATACCGAAAGTCTTAAAATTAGGATTTTTCTCAATTTAGTAGTAGTAAAGTTAGGACTCCTAACTTTAGGACTCCTAAATGCCTTTTGTGAATACCGAAAGCCTTAAAATTAGGATTTTTTTCAATTTAGTAGTAGTATAGGTAGGACTCCTAACTTTAGGACTCCTAAATGCCTTCTGTGAATACCGAAAGTCTTAAAATTAGGATTTTTCTCGATTTAGTAGTAGTAAAGTTAGGACTCCTAACTTTAGGACTCCTAAATGCCTTCTGTGAATCCCGAAAGCCTTAAAATTAGGATTTTTCTCAGTTTAGTAGTAGTAAAGTTAGGAGTCCTAACTTTAGGACTCCTAAACTGAGAAAAATCCTAATTTTAAGACTTTCGGTATTCACAGAAGGCATTTAGGAGTCCTAAAGTTAGGACTCCTAACTTCTGTCAATACCGAAGTGAGTAAGTGTATTCTGTGAATTCCAAAATGAGTAAGTGCCTTCTGTGAATACGAAAATGGTAGTAAGTTTAGGATTTTGTCTTAGTTAGTTCTGTGAATCGGGCCCCATGTTCGCCGATGCGCTACGAGGCAGGGAAGCGGCAGTATGCACTATGTTTGATGATTCCCCCAACAATGAGACAGTTTCACCAGTACAAAACGGTGCAGTGAGGGGGGAAAATAACAGTTTAAAGGAACATTTCAGGAAGTTGGAGTAAACCATGCGCGCCGAACAGGCGATATGGTGGGAGCATAAATCACTATCTCGTTACTTGGAGGTTGGAACAATCCCGAGGGGGTTAAGAATCATGCTGGCCCCAAGTTATGAGAAACCTGACCCCGCGATGTTAACCGAATGGGCCACTGTTAATTTGGACTCTTCCAGACGATTATTGGAAGTTTTGGTTAAATATGCTATCAGTGACCAAGCGGCATTACAAAAGGAAATAGAGGACATGGAAAAGATTGTTTCAGAGTTTGAGGATACATCGGAAAAATCCAAATATAGGGATGAAATGATGGCACGCTTGCGCAGGGATGAGGAAGTGATCAAAAAACGGTAGACCTTTAAGTTCCAAAGGGACAAATCCGATTATGAACAAGGGCGCGTGTTCACTTTCGCTAAGAAATATGATGTAGTTAAAGCTGGAGTACTGGCAAAGGGTCCAAAGGTTCACCCGCGAGCGGATGAGGAACTAGCATCTACATCAACAACCGACCTCAGCTCAGTGGTCGATAGTGAATCGGAAAGTGAACAATCAAAATCTAATCCGGGATTAGGGTTTCAAAGAGCGTCGCTTGCTCAAGAAATCAGTTGCATGCAACAGGATCGGAAACAAACCCTGAGACCCCTAGCCCCTGTAGCCTCAACTACGCAAGTGGCAGAAACAGGAAGAACAAAAAGCGCAGGGCAAGGCGCCGGCAAAACCACAAGCGCAAACAGTGGCAACAACAAGAAACCAACCAGAGGATGGAAACGGAGATAACTAACTCCAGTTTAGCCACCAACAAGACTGTAGTCAATCTAACTGATACCAATCTAACACAGGAGGAGACCAATATCCTTGCACTAGGGTTAACATACAGCCCTAAGGTGGATTTCAAATATGCAGAGACAAGGATTGACATCTGCAAATTTGTGCGTAAACTCAAGCTGCGCAAATTCTTTGCCCTCCAAGGTCCCAGAAATGCACCAGAGGTACATTCTCATGGCTTGGTTGATGGTGACAGTATACATGACAATCTTGTTGCTGGTGATGTGGATTTGATTAGGGATTTACAACAGCTCCACAATGAGCAAACAGGAGTTTTGGAAGAAGTGAGCTGTACACCACTGAACAAACCAATGACCAAAACTCCTTTTAAACCCAAATCCACCTTCTATCCCCTCATGTTGAAGGACAATCTTGATTCATTCGATGAAAAGGTTGCAGCGGACCTGAAGAATCTGTATTCTTTGACGGCTAGGGCACCAAAGAAATACAGTAAGCAAGACAATCAGTATTTCCAGCTCATGCAGAAATTAAAAACGAATGATAACATCATAGTGCGGCAATCAGACAAGGGTGGGAATGTGGTGCTATGGCCCAGGGACCAATATATGGAAGAAGCCCTTGCTCATCTCAACAACCGCAACTGCTACAAATTGAGCACGCACCAGATGATGAATGCAGCACGACAGGACTGTTACAACAAATTGTTAGCCTGAAAAATGGCAGGCTTAATTTCAGTGGATGAATTTAAATTTCTTAAAGTAGACCACCCCATTACACCAGTTATCTATTTCATCCCGAAAATTCAGAAAAGAATGGACAAGCCCCCTGGTAGGCCAATTATCTCAGCCAGAGGTAGTCTGTTGGAAAATATCTCCAAGTATGTGGATCACTTTCTCCAGGAACATATGAAAAGTCTCCCATCTTATATACAGGACACTGGGGACTTTTTGAGAAAGTTGGTCGAAATCCCATGGAGCCCCGACCTGTTACTCATTTCTATGGATGTTACATCCCTCTATACAAGCATTCAGAACTTGGATGGGGTCAGGGCATGTGAATATTATCTCAATCAGAGATCTATGGGAATGTACTCTCATAACAAGATGTTGCTCACCATGATATCTATGTGTTTAGAGAACAATCTTTGTTTCTGTTTCAGCATCAGGTATACCAGCAAACGCGTGGTGTGGCCATGGGGGCTTGTTTTTCTCCCAGTTACGCATGATTGCACATGGGATACTGGGAGGAGATGGTCCTCATGGCCAGACACCGCGTTATCATAGAGTCGAATATCATTTGCTGGTATACATTCATTGATGATTTGTTTTTGGTATGGCGAGGGGATGAAGTCAGTGCCAAACAATTTCTTGAAGCAATTAACATCAATGCTTTGAACCTGCAGTTCACTTTTGAAATCAGCAATAGGTCAGTCTTTTTTCTGGATGTAGAAATATTTGTTTGTAACAACCAACTACAGACTAGACTACACAGGAAAGACACTGCGGGAAATACGGTGTTACATGCACTCAGCCACCACCCACAACATCTGATCAATAGTATCCCCTTTGGTGAGATGCTAAGGATGCATCGTATTTGTAGCACAGAAGCTGATTTTCTTAAAGCCCAAAATGAATGCAGGGAACGTTTCAGGGAGAGAGGGTATGCAGAATCTTTACTCTCTAGGGCTGTGTTGAAAGTTAATAACATTACTAGAACTATGGCACTGGCACCTAAAGTAGCCCCACCAAATGATCTAACAGTCATCAACACTGAAGATACACGGATTATATTGACCTTTAGTACACAGCACAGAGCAGTACGTAAAATCATTAACAACAATTGGTCACTAGTCCGGGCTGACCCAGTGTTGGGTAATTCTCTATCAAAGAAACCAAAGATAGCTTTCAGAAAAGCACGCTCAATGAGCAATTTGCTAGTGAGTAGTAGCCCTGAATTGAGCCAATCCAAATCATGGTTGTTGGCAAGAAAAGGGTTCTACCGCTGCAATGTATGCAAAGCATGCAGATATGGAGTTAATCGAAAAACATATCTGACTCCATTTCTTCCTGAACCTGTGCCTATCTCCAAATACCTTAATTGTAAGACAGATTTTGCGGTGTATGTCCTGGAGTGCCCCTGTGGCCTGCGGTATGTTGGCAGTACCAGGCTGCAAGTTCACAAGCGGGTACTGCAGCATATGCAAGCAATCACTAATAAGGATTTGACCTACCCGGTGGCACGTCATTTTAAGGAGCACCATGCCAGTAAGCTGGAGGCTTTCAGCTACTGGGTGGTAGACTCAATTCCCACACAAAGAAGGGGAGGGAACCGGGAGGTCTTATTAAGGAGATTGGAAACTGAATATATCCTAGAGTTGGAAAGTAAGAGCCCCAAAGGATTGAATTCGAGTGAGGATTTCCACACTCATTTGTAAACTGGATATTCATCACTTTACCATTTAGAGAAGAAACACATAGTTTCAATAAATACAAGATGTATGCTGCTATTTCCCTGTCTCGAAAATTGCACTGAAATTTTAATGTGAAAGATTTTTTTATATATACACTTTTTTGCACAATGGGTTAATGCTTTTATAGATAATATATATTAGATTTTTTATTAATTTGGTACTGTATATTTATTTGTAAATAGGTGTCACGGATGTGGCTCTTAGTAATAGATATATGTACTTGTACAAATTTGCACAATTTGCACAGTCACTTTATTACAACATGGGGTTTTATGGAATGGGCCCACATGGGCCGTATCAAGAAAAGTGAAAAAAGGCAACAAGTCCTGTTTATATAATGTGATTAGGACTGATTAATCTTGTCTTTTCCTCTCTCTTTTTTTCGTTGAAACATCGTTTAAAACAACCATTATGGTAAAATTTAAATCGCATTATGTAAACAATTGGGTTTAACATGATGAATTATTGCCATTTGTGTGTTTTTAAGATAATTTGTTTATATTATAATATTATATTTTTTAAACAAAGTAACCTACAATTGGCAATTTCGCAATGGTATACAGTATTCAATTTGTAAATACGGTGTATTCAATAGGCAAGTGCAAATGTGATGGGCATTGTTTTGTGAAGACAAACTAACAATGTATGCGTTGCGTGATTTCTATTTCCATGATTTATCCCCAGTTGTGCATGTGACTCACTCCAAGCATATTTAAGTGGTGGACCCGTTGTGTTGCGCATCATGTGACCAAGGCCTGTGACGGGCTGAAACGCGTAATGGCGGCGGTGGTGTCGGTTATATTAAAATAAATAATTGGATCTTTTCACCGCACCCTGGGTTTGCTTCTGTTTCTTGAGAAGACATCTTCAGCCTACGAGACGGAGTTTTTGTTATATATACATATATATATAGAGATAGATAGATAGATAGATAGATAGATAGATAGATAGATAGATAGATAGATAGATAGATAGATAGATAGATAGATAGATAGATAGATAGATAGATAGATAGATAGATAGATAGATAGATAGATATCCAAACAAAAAAGCCACTTGATTCGCAAGTACTTGAGAGGACACAGCGGGGATTTAGAGAAAGTCCATTTATTTCAAACAGCATAGGGCATTACGTGTTTCGGCGGAGTTTGCCTTCTTTAGAAGCGGCTGTCATCAGGATACTGCCAAGTTACTCCTTTGAATTTGCTGCTTTATGTCCATTGGTGGAAAGTCAGTTGGTTCCTGTTGGCTGTTATCGGGTTGTACCGTAGTCTTAGTTGACCCGACTACAGTTCCCAGCATACATCCTCGCTGGGATCAGATTCTTGACCGGACCATATTGAGCCCTTAATGAGCTAGATATTGCTGTAAAGGAGAACTGAATAAAGATGGTAAGTCCCGATAATTTGGTAACATTAGGGCCCTCCTTCAGTCCCCAGACGCCCCAGCCGCAATAACATGTTTCAGTCGGGCCGTGCGACGCTGGTACATTGACCGCGCCACCCCGTGCAGTCACGGACTGTATTGAACAGCAGTCCTTTACTTGCACATGTTTCCGTGGCGGGCCGAGGTTATCCAATACCTTGGAAAAAGAATGCAGAGTTGCTTGCCAGCAAAACCTTGGCCAACTTGGAGGGCGGGACCTCTCTTCGCGCAACTGGCCTGCGTGATAAATATCCAAACAAAAAAGCCACTTGATTCACAAGTACTTGAGAGGACACAGCGGGGATTTAGAGAAAGTCCTTTTGTATCAAACAGCATAGGGCATTACGCGTTTCTGCAGAGTTTGCCTTCTTCAGATGCCGCTGTCATCAGGATACTGCCAAGTTACTCCTTTGAATTTGCTGCTTAATGTCCATTGGTGGAAAGTCAGCTGGTTCCTGTTGGCTGTTATCGGGTTGCACCATAGTCTTGGTTGACCTGACTACAGTTCCCAGCATGCATCCTCACTGGGATCAGATTCCAACCGGACCATATTGAGCCCTTAATGAGCTAGATATTGCTGTAAACAAAAACTGAATAAAGATGGAAAGTCACGATTATTTGGTAACTTTAGGGCCCTCCTTCAGTCCCCAGACGACCCAGCCGCAATAACATGTTTCAGTCGGGCCGTGCGACGCTGGTACAGTGACCGCACCACCCCGTGCAGTCACGGACTGTATTGAACAGCAGTCCTTTACTTGCACATATTTCCGGGGCGGGCCGAGGTTATCCAATACCATGGAAAAAGAATGCAGAGTTGCTTGCCAGCAAAACCTTGACCTCTCTTCGCGCAACTGGCCTTCGCGATAAATATCCAAACAAAAAAACCACTTGATTCACAAGTACTTGAGAGGACACAGCGGGGAAACAGAGAAAGTCCATTTATTCCATACAGCATAGGGTATTACTCGTTTCGGCGAAGTTTGCCTTCTTCAGATGCCACTGTCATCAGGATACTGCCACGTTACTCCTTTGAATTTGCTGCTTTATGTGCATTGGTGGAAAGTCAGCTAGTTCCTGTTGGCTGTTATCGGGTTGTACCGTAGTCTTGGTTGACCTGACTACAGTTCCCAGCATGCATCCTCGCTCAGATCAGATTCCTGACCGGACCATATTGAGCCCTTAATGAGCTAGATATTGCTGTAAAGGAGAACTGAATAAATATGGTAAGTCCCGATAATTTATATATATATATTCACTGAAAAAACCATAGGTTTTACAGACATTATAGTTCGGAATTAGCATTTAAAAAACCTTAGAAATTCACTGAAAAATCCATAGGTTTCAGGGACGTTATAGTTAGTTGGACATTTGACTCATATAAAACCAGAGAAATGTGCCTGTTATAGTTAGTTGAGCTATGCACTGCTGATGTCACATATTACATCACTCATGACATGGTCAGTGACATCACTGATTTAATCACTGATGACATCTCAAATGACATCACTGATGACATCACTCATGACATCATCCAGTGAATGTGTGTTTCTATAAAATGTAAATATGTTTTATATATATGCCAAGGTGTATTGAAGAATGAATGCATTTACAAGTGCCTAAAGGAATTATTTCGTATGTGTGTGACTGACTGTATAAGTGAGTGATTGAACGTGTCTTAATGAATGCATGGGTTAGTGACTAAACTGTATAAAAGTCTGGATTAATCTCTCCATTGGTGTGTAAGCAACTGCATGGGTTGCTGAATACCTACATGAGTGTCTATATAGGTTATTGATTTGTTGTCTGAGTATCTGTATGGACCCCTGAGTGTCTGTGTGGGTAGGTGTATGAGTCTGTGCATAGATGTCGGAGTGGGTGATTCAGTGGTTGTATGGATTAAAAAGTGTATCTGGAAAGGGCTGTATGGGTGAGTTAGTGTGTCTATGGGTGTGTTGGTGAGTGAATAAATGTCTCAGTGGTATATCTGTGACTAACTACATATGTTTTAAGCCACTATATGTGAATGTTGGAGTATATAAATGAGTATATGTGAGACTAAGTTATTTCAAGAGTGGGTGTATAAATAAGTGTCTTCTTCTATCAGTGATTGTATAAGACAGTAAATGTGTTAGTATCTGTATAAATAAGTGATGTGGTATGTCGAAAAATATCGAAGTTGGTGTGTATAACTGTATACATGACTAAATGGGTATGTGATTCATTCTTTGCATTACTGACTAGGTGTGTGAGTAACTCTATGGATGAATGATGAATGATGGATGAATGGCAGCATGTGACTGCATGTATAGATGTATGAGTGCATATTATAGTCCTCTATTGATGAATAACTACATGTATAAGTGACTGGATGTGTGTGTGGACCTAGGAAATAATGAATGCTATGTAGTATATGGCATTCTTCTGTGTATGGTTTCAAAAATAGTAGTCAGCATTTTACAATGGGTGTATCAAAGTTTATATTAGAGCATCAATATGTGCATCAGATTGTCACGTGGATGATGTCATGAGTGATGTCATGAGTGATGTCATTTGAGATGTCATCCTTGATCTATGGATAAACCCCCAAATTCTTGGGGAGTGTCCCCCGGGCTCAGGTTTAATCCTTATCGCAGGATTCAGTAGCTTGTATTGAGTGTAATAAAACAAATGTAGTCCATCGAAGTTACTGTCGTTTAATATTGTTATACCATCACAATATTTATTAACAGATTTCAGATCCCAGAATGCATTATTTCCGGAAGAATTGTTTTCTTGTATCCAACTTCTAATCATACATTTTTCAAACCCAATGCATTTCAGCTATTTAGCCTTCATCTGGGGATTATCTGTAAATGAATATAGTGGGCTTTAGATCTATGCCAGACTAGAAGAATACATAATAATAATAATAATAGTAGTAAGTGCACCCCGGGTTTATGTGTGTGATTGTTATAAGTGAAGAATATAAAGTAAAGAATTTAAAGTAAAGAGTTTTAAACCTGTGCCTTATGTTTACGGAATTATTGCATGGTGAGTTAATATGGTCGTGAAACTACCAACATTGTGGCCATATGCGAAAAGGGGTAAACAAACGGATGGTTTTAAAGCACCCTGGATGTTGAACATTAGTAATCGTACCCGATTTTAAAAGTTCGGTCGCTTTGCCCATGTTGTTATTCGTGATGAGATTAACCGCAAGCTTTGTGACCGTGAATTCGGTAAAAAGGTGGTAGCTTGCTCCCGCGTTGTTATGAAGCGTTCGGTAAAACTTTGTGATATCGTTAGTACATTAAAATCCAAACAGAGAGTTGTACATTCCTCTTACCGTGATGATGTATTCAAGCCAAGTTGATCCAAACGTTGCTCCTCGCTGGGGATGCGGTTAGTACGCGTCGGTGACCCGGATGTGCAATTTAAATAAGCTTATGAAAAGCATGCGCATAGAAAGCGGACTATGTGGATACAAAGTCGGTGTATGACACTAGTTCGGATATAATAAATTGAAGATGGGGAATAAAATATCCAACAATCAATATAGCGCTTTAACATGCTCTAGTATAAGCCGCTGTCAGTAGGCTCATATGTGCATAAAAAGCGGACTATGTAAATACACAGCCGCTGTATGACACTGATTCAAATGCAAAATGGCTCATATACGAACAGATGACAATAGTTGAAAATAAATAAAAATGAAGGTGGGGAATGAATTGACCAATAGTCATTATAGCGCTATGACATATTCTAGTATAAACCGCTGTCAGTAGGCTCATGTACACCATGTGTGCTATATTACAAATCATAACAAATGAATATTATTAAATGACCAATTATAACATATGTCATCATGTAGTGTCCCTGAATGTACAGCGCTATGCGTATTCATAATGATAAATTGTAATTAGGGGATAGCTGATATAGAGCATGGGTTAACTGTGTGTGATATCACTCATACAAAGTCTGAAAGAAAAAAGGAACAGAATACAGGCTGATTATATAGTCTTATAAGTAGCATTGGAATTCCATACGATCGTTCATTCCGCCCGGCTTCAAAGAGTTCAAATGATTGATCCAGTGGTTTTCACGTTGCAGTAAAACATTGTGGTTGTTTCTCCTTCTTGTTTTTTTATAACTTCTAAGACACAAAATTTTAACAGGCTGATGTTATGGCCTGCTTCAATAAATTGTTGTGCCACTGTAGATTTCATCTGTTTTACTCTTATGTTGCTTTTGTGTTCATCGAAGCGAATCTTTTTTTTTTTTTTTGTATTCCTCATATGCCACCAGATGAGAAGGGCAATCTAGATGGGGAGCCCCTTCCCCTCTACCCCCAATATGTATGATGCGGTTCCGATGTTTAAAGCCCAGGGGGAGAAAGAGAAGGGTCTAACCCCACTAGCATTTTACTGTTTGCTCCGTCCACTCCAACCTTCTCTCACTGAGAGGCCCCTTAACGATGTTGGAGATTGAGCCCCAACAGTGCCCAGGTAAAATCATCGGAATACCTTCATCTGTTCCACCAGGCCATTAGAGCTGCCCATATCTTTGCACCACTTGAAGGATCACAAGCAATATCGGACTCACATACAAGGATGATGTGTTTCAAACAGTCTGGAAAAGTGGGTGCCTTCTCGTTTTTCCACGCCCTGCATATTTCTCGCCTAGCTAACAACATTACATAAAAAATAAATTTGGAGTCCATGTCACCAAGTCGATATTCCTTAGCTAGCCCAAACAAGATTATCCTTGGAGTGATTGTAAATTGTATATTCAATACTGCCGCGATAAATTCGCCTATTCTAGCCCAATAACTCACCAGTAATGGACAATCAACAAACATGTGTATGTCGTCGTCGGCGAGGAACCTGCAACGAGGGCATCGATGTTCTAGGCTTGTAATTCTTACTAATTTCTTAGGTGAGATGTATATTCTATACAGGGTAAACAAATGATTCCTTTAGAGTATAGCTGACTTAACCACAGTGTGTAACATTGTAAAGGAATCCACCCACAGCTCCTGAAGATTGTTATGATCTAAGTCAACCTGCTCACCCCATATTTTTAAGAGTTCGGCCTCTGGCACTTCTTCTTCAACCATCATGGCCCAATACCAAAAGGCCAGCTCTCTTTTCCAAGTCCCTTTCCTATTTACTAAATCAAACTTTGGATTAGGTGAACAAGACGTCGACACGAGAGTTGCCCACCAACCCGATAGTTGATAATATTTAAACCTGGTGAGTGTACCCCCTGTCAATCTACAGAGAGAATCCCAATCCATAAGCTGCGTATCCTTTAGAAGATCTCCCCAGTGTGTTATACCGGCCGACCTCAAGGGGCGAGCTAGTTGATCCTTTAAACACTCGGGAGTCCCTGGGGAGTCCCATATCGGGGCCTGGGGAGCATAATAGGGAATTCCCAGCTTTTTCCTGAAAAAAACCCAATTTTTTTGGGCTGCTATTAAAATCTTTAGTCTCACTTTTTTTATAAAACCTGGGATCTCCGAATTTAAACAGAAAGTATTCCTGACCTTGGGGTAATCCATGTAACAATGCCTGAAATAGACAGCCTAAAACAGAAGTATCTGCCTTATCAGCCATTCGTCTAAAGTTTTTTAGTTGGAACGAGTGACAGTAAATGAGTATATCTGGGAGGGCGAGACCCCCAATTTTTAGTTTCCTCCTCAATTTCTTCCATGATATTCTCGGTGACTTGGAGTTCCATATAAATGAACCTATTTTCCCCTGTAATTTAGCCATGTCTTTCGGATTGAAAGTTAACGGGATAGAATTAAATAAGTAGGTGATGTTTGGTAAAATAACCATTTTTATGAGATTCACTCTGCCGAATATATTAAGCGAGAGACCAGACCAGCGTTGTAGGAGATGACAAATCTCCTTATAAACTCTATCCAGATTTATTTTAGATAGCTGGTTGATATCTTGAACTAAGTGAATTCCCAGGTACCTCATCTTAGGTTTGACAGCAGGATACTTCTTAACCTGGTTCCACTGCATAAGCTCGGTCTTTTCTCTATTTATTTTGTAGCCAGAGATTGCCCTAAAGTCTTCTGCCCAAGCAAAAAGTCTAGGGATAGCCTCTTCAGGATTCAGGGTGAACATTAAAAGGTCATCCGCGTAGAGAGCGAATTTCAGCTCCAAACTCGCAATATTAAAAGGTTTGAAAACAGAATCTGCTCTCAGCTTAATAACAAAAGGTTCAATGTATAAATTAAACAAAAGGGGAGAAAGGGGACATCCCTGTCTGGTGCCACGGGATATATGTACCCAATCGGTAAGAAGGCTATTTACTAAGATTTTAGCTTTGGGACGAATATATAGGGATCGAATCGAGGCTATAAAGTTCAATGGCATACCGAATGCGGCTAATGTTTCCCATAGATAGAACCAATTAACTTGGTCGAAAGCCTTTGCGGCATCAATAGCCACAATGGTCAGGGGAGATTTTTCATTGGTAGCGACATCTATAGCAGCAATAGCCTGAAACGTAAGCTCGTTCAGCTGCCTACCCGGCATAAAGCCCCTCTGATCGCTGTGAACCACTGATTTAATAACCTTAGCCACTCTCGCTGCCAGTACACCTGCAAAGATTTTATAGTCAGTATTCAACAGCGAGATTGGCCGATAGGATTCAACGGTCTGGGGGTCCTTCCTGGGTTTTAATATTAGAGTCACTGTCGCTTCAGTCCATGTTTGTGGGACAGCCTCACCTGAAAGATGTATTTTATTAAAGAAGATTGTGAGGACCGGTACGATTAATTCTGGACTGATTTGATACACATCTACTAGGAGCCCGTTTGGTCCCGCTGCTTTCCCTTTTGCCATGCTCTTTAGTTGATTATATACTTCTCCCTCTTTGATTGGCGAGCTTAGAAAGACCCTATCTGCTTCTGTGAGATGTGGTAGGACTAGTTGATTAAGCCACATTTCAGCTCTTTCAGGGGAAAAATCCCCACGCTCTGCATACATCCTTGACATATATTTTTGGACTTCCTCTAATATCTGACCGTTATCATAGGTCAAAATCCCTGTATCTTGTATGGTTAGACTCGCAATTTGGTTCTTAGCTCTATCTATTCTGGCCTTCCAGGCCAGGAGACGACCACACTTCTCCCCGTAAGAAAAATTTTGAAATCTACTCGCATCCCATCTTTCCTTAATAGCTTTATCAAGCTGGGCCTGATACTCTGCCTTTAAAGAATTCAACTCGTTTAATATTGCATCAGAGTTAGGATATTGCTTTAGGGAAGCGAGTTGAAATTGTTGTTTTTTCAACTTAATTTTAATAAGAGAGTCTGCTTCTGCTTTCCTTTTATCCCTGTTTGTCTTGATCGTGAGTGAAGTTACTATTCCCCTCAAAAAGGACTTAAAGGCCTCCCACACAGTCTGAGCACCAGCGGACCCACAGTTGAACCTAAAATATTCTTCCATCTGTATTAATAATCGTGTTTTTACTTCTTCTATTTGTAATAATGACCTATCAAGAGTCCACCTTCTCAGTTGTACTTCTTTTACAGGTTTAATTGTTAATTCTACCATCGAATGATCAGAGAGCAGAGCAGGAATGTAAGTGGAGGAATCTACTCGAGGAAGTAGCATCTGATCTATCAAAAAAAAGTCAATCCGGGAATGATGTCTGTATCTGTGGCTATAGTAAGAATAATCTCTACAATTAAAATTTCTAGCCCTCCAAATATCTAGTAAATTAAAGTCTTTCATTATGTTCTTAATTTCTAATTTCATTTTAGGTAAGGGAGTGATAGTGGCCCTAGAAGTCCTATCCAAGGTTTTATCAAAAACCAAGCTAAAATCGCCCCCCAAAATAATGGGGGTATTTAGGTCGAGAAGAGATGATTTTAACTTGACCAAATGTTCTGGACAATCTTGGTTAGGACCATAATAGACAGCACATGACAGGGGAAGACTATCTACCATTAACAATGCGGACAGCCATCTACCTGACGTGTCAGTAACATGTTTCTCAATTCTAATTTTACTATTTACCCGGATTAACATCACAACCCCCCTTGTACTTCCACTTTGATGAGAACACAGAAGATCCTGAACCCAACTTTGTTTCCCGAAAGCAGTCTTGCAATCTTGAAACTCAAGGTGGGTCTCTTGTAGAAGACATATATGTGCCCCTGATTTTCTCAAAAATTCACAAACTCTGGTAAATTTCCTGCCATCTCTCAATCCGTTCACGTTCCAGCTAATTATTTTAATTTTATTTGAGGAGTTCATCATACTAGGGAGTAGGTTGTTCTATGCGCCGTGCAATATACATTAAGAGACTTAACCTGATCCATCTTACATACTAATAGTGAATTAATGACTTTGCTCACACTGCTGGCTCTATGAGAAAATATTTTTTCCTTTATCTGCCACCTTACCCACCCCCTCCACCACCCACCACCCACCCTGATGAACCCCCGTTCGAAAACCTTGGCGATGAAGAACCGCCTTTTAAAAAGCCCCGCACCCCACTCGGAACCCACCTCTCACTGTTGTGTACATCTTGCATAGCCTGTGACCCTGTAACCTTGCTATCATTTATATAATCAATAACAACTCAACATTCTTTTTAATTTTTTTTTTTTCAAGCGAATCTTGAGCTTCCGTTCTGTTTGTCCTATGTAAGGTTTGCCACATGGGCATTTTAGCATGTATATCACATTTGACGAATCACATGTGGCGTTCACCCTTTGTTTGATTTTATGTCCTTTCATTGGGTGAGTTATATGTGGTCCTCTGTTATTGCAGTTGTTGCAATTCCAACACGGAGTGTTGCCTTTGAATGTGGTTTGTGTTTGTGGAGGATTGATCAGCTTCTTTTACTAATTTGGAAAATGGTACAGATTTGCAGTCAGTTATTGTTAAATATAAAAATCGTTCTCTGTCAACTATAGTGCTTAAAGTTAACGAACACTGTTCACATTTATGTCCCCATTTGTAACTGAGTCCAGATAAACTCTCAATATGAATTCATTCATCTTCTAGTACTCCAAGCATAACCATCAGAAATTCGTGTACATCTTGCTGTATATTAGCACTGAACATTAAAGATCCAGTACATGTATCCAACAGTTGGAGAAGACCAGAAGCAGAATGAATTTTACTTCTATCAGTTCTCAATTCTTGAAATAAAGTGTAGAGTGCAGAACATAAAGTTTTTTTCCTGATTTTCCATAATTTCACCACAAACATCTTCAAGATAAAATATAACATTTAGAATGACATTTACCATAGCAGTTGACACCAGAAGCATTTTCTAATTGGTATCCAACAACATCATCACTTGTCTGTATTTTCTGCTTCTTTACATCTTTTCTGTTGATTGTCTTTCTGCTTTTCAACCATAGTTAACTCTTCAACATATTTGCGTTTTGAACACACAACACATTTCTCATAAATAGGATATTCACCTAAACATGGAGCATAAAGCCTTCTCAAACGATTATATTCTCTTACACAATTAACATCAGCACTAACCTTGTTCTCATCAACATTTACCAAAGCATTATCTACACTTAAACCTTGTGATTTGTGAATAGTTATTGCATATGCTAAACAGAAGGGAAACTGTTTTCTACGAACATACAAGTCTTTTACATGCAAAAAACGTGCGGCAGAACGTGCAATCTGTCTTAACTCTGCAATCTGATCAAATTTTACTTTCAAAAATGTAATTCCATTTCTATTTTGATATTTCACAAAATCAACAGCTTTCCCCATTGCTCCATTCACTAAACCTTCTTCTACATTCAGATTACACATCAAAATTGCCCGACAGTTTAAACATACATCTAATTTTTTTTCTAAGCCGGAAGTTTTTGATACAGACTTCTCCAAAGAATCCAATTCAGTCTGTAGTTTTTCTGAAAGAACACTTGTTATTCCTTGATGCTCTATTTTATCAATAGCTTCAATGTGAACTATTAAATGTATAACACTCTTCCACTGTAGGCATTAAGCAAACTATAGACTTTTTTTCTTTCATTTTCTTGTACATTACTTGTGCTGGTGTGTTTTCATTTGTAAACAAGTTCTTTAGTAGACGACTTTGAAAAGCTTGTTTACCATGTTTGCTTAGAACACCAATTCTTACATCTTTTAGAATATTTCCATAATCTTCATCTCTTGCTTGTTGCATATTCTGAGTTCTTTATATTCAAAATGTAACCACAGATTCACATTTCCAATACTTCCCAGAGATTTCTTAGTGTCTTCATGTAGAAGAGTTTTAAACACTGGTTCTCCTTTTACATGGGTTGGTTTTAGCAGATCTCCAAATACAATTAAATTATTTCCCCCAAAGAGAACGTCGTAATCTGTTTTTAATACCTGTTGCATTTTTAAGTGTACAAAAGCAAGCATTAAGTTTGAGACCATGCTCACCTCATCAATAATTAAAAGTTTCATTTTTTTCAGCACTCTTGACACTTCATAAGAAGCTTCTCCAGACAACTTCTGATATTCTAATTTATTATCATGCTCCACTGGTAACATCAATAATCTATGCAAAGTAACTCCTTTAACATTGTGTGCAGCTAATCCAGTTGGAGCTGTTACCACACAACATAAATGTGAACCAGTAGTTTTTTGAAGATAACTGGTCAAAACTTTAATTAAAAACCTTTTACCTGTCCCAGCTTGACCACTGATGTACATCAGAAGAGGTTTAAAAGATGAACACAGACAGTCTTTTTTTTCATGCAACAAACCATGTTCTATCCGTTCTATCACTTGCACATATATTTCTTTCTGTTCAACATTTACTTGTTCTTCTAACTGTTCCAATGTTATATTCTCCTCGTGTGCTTGTTGCATTGCAATTTCGACTTCATGCAGAGCAATCGCTGCTTCATTTTCCAGCATTGGTTGTCCAAGAGGATCTTGACTACATGGACCAGTACTTTGACTATCTTGAGAACTTTCATGAGCTATTTCAGCTATATTAGTCTTTTCCTGTTCAACTTCATCATTCAACATTTTTAAATATGTATGGAAAATTGGACATTGAATGCTTTCTTTACAAGCATTAAAAGAATCTTCGTAGCAGTCAAACTGTCCAAGTAATTCACTTTTACAATGCCATGGTTTAAACAGCTGCAGAAGTGCTAAATAGTGAAATTCTCGCTTATCTGGAGTTTCACAACTAAGTTTCTTGTGGTTTATAAGATTACACTTTGCATGTTTTACTAAACAACCATGACATCCAAATACTGCAAAATTTCCTTCTTTTAAATTCTCTTTAACATTTCTTTTGAAGCTGTAATGTTGAAGTACTTCATACAGACATAGCTGTTCCAGATGTTGACTCCTTTTCGAATAGTAAGTGTCCAACATAGTATTAAGAATGTCTGTACTATCTGGCTCATTTGCTGCTAATTGTTCAATTTCTTCCAATGATTTCAACACTCTATTTCGTCTGCAGGCAAGACCTAAACTTACCCAAATTATTCCTCGTGACTTTGAATATAAACTTGAAGAACACAAGCGGTCTGAACATTCATACAATCCAATTTCTCAGTGGGAAAGCATTTTCAAACTAAAGCTGTACAATTTTTTGCTAAGACTATTCTCTTGTGCAATTTCTTCCCACATTTGTTTCATCTCTGTTTTTTCAGATTTTGTTATGAATGATGTAACATAACGTGCAACAGCAATTGAGTTATCTGCAACATACTGGATGTCCATGTTCACTTTCCTTATTTTTAAAATGGCTGGATTGTAGTCATTGTTATACTGTGACACTTCTGTTCTTTTTAAGTTGTAGGTATTCTTTGGAGATTTCTGAGTTATTGTGTGCCTCACAGAAGAAAAAAATAATTTACTCTTCCTTTACAAATGACTGGATGGAGAAAACCAAACCGACATTTGGTGTAAAATTTTCCTTTAGACTTGTATTTTCTTCTGCAATACTTTCCACAACGGTGACTTTGGAAACGTAAAACTTGCTGTCTCAAGCTTCTATCTCCTCCTTCTCTTGGAATCTCACATGTCACACACTGTTCGATGAAAGACAATACTGTTTCATCAGAATCATTTCCAAATTTAGGTGCATCCTTGATCCATACTAGCATATGTATATGAGGTGCACCTCTTGCTTGATACTCCTTTCTCCAAAAGAAATCAGTAACTTCTCCAAGAGGTAGATTCTTTTTATGGCAGATAAAAGAGATCATAGCTTGAAACCTATGATTAAAATATCTGCACACATTTACAGGATCCAATGAACACAGTTCACCAGGAGTCTTTATTTCAACATTTTTTATATTAGAATTCGCTTCTCTTAAAAACTCAAGCAAATCTTCCCATGCATACTCTGCACAGCTAAGTGTGACAAACCATTTTGGTGTACCTAAGTTCCGTAACATACACTTGAGTTCTCCATGACGACGATACCAATACTCATTTGTTCCACGTTGACGTGCCATCAAATTGATTAACTGTGCTTCTAAATTTTCATCTGTTTCTTGAACTTTCTCCACTAATTCTTTCGCAGAAAGAAGGGATTCATGAACTCCAGTTTTAAGTATATGATTCACTGCATACGAGAGAGAATACAGATCACTTTCAAACAAAAGGTGAAATATGTATGGAATGCACTGCCGAAATCTAGGATCTTCAGAATATAATCTTGTTGACCGATATTCTGAAGCTGGAATCCGTACAGGTCGGTCATCATATCATCCACCTTCTCCAGTAGGAAACAACTGTGGAAAACAGCGAGATTCCAAGCTTTTCTCTTATACACTCATTGGAGTTCCCTGTGCTTTTTTCATTTGAAATAACTCAATGCTACTTCCTATCACTTCTTTTGAATGCAAAGGACATATTGTATAATGTTCCTAAATCTCTTCAGTCCTTGACTTGTCCACTTTCTCTATTTGACCACTTGAAATTTCAAAATCATCTTCTAAACTTATTACCTGTTCATCCACATTTACATTTTTGTAATAAATATTGTTCTCTATAAGATATAAGGTAGCCTTTTCAACTTTATTAACATCCACAAATTCTTGCCATATTTTATTGTGGGTACACCATTTACTAAAATAGCTACTGCCTCATCTTCCTCTGTCTCTCTAGCAATAGTTTCAATGTTTTTCTTAAAATCCAAAGGGAAGTACACCACTCTTCCTTTCAGCCCTCTTTGCAAGTCTGTTGGTGGCAGTTTACCTGTTTTAGGCTCCATCTGAATTATAGTTTGAAAAGGATGAACAGATTGAATTAGAACCGACTCATATGTATTCAATTCTGCTAGTTCCTCCGGAATATCTACTAATTTTAAGTTATTATGTACTGCTCTAGCAGGCATTTTGTTCTCTTCTAATTTGTTGTAACAATATTTACATATACGTTGATCACTACCTAACTCAAATCGACCTTCAACAAACGAGTTGCAAATTCTTCCCACTTACCATTGTTCTCCTTTTCACTTTTCAAATACAAATCAACATTCCTACATTTACTTTTATAATGAATACGTCGACAACAAACACAAACATAGTTTGGTATTTCAGAGCATACTACATTAAACTTTCCAATTTCTTCTTCAAACTGATCAGTGCTAATCACTTTCTCATCTCCTCCAACATCTGTAATTGTCAAAATTTCACTTTCTATGGACTGCTCTTCTGAACCAAAATATTGCATTTCAATATCATCACACTTTTTTTGAACATCTGATAAAGAACGATATAAAAGACTTCCATTCAGTTCAGTTAAACTTAAAGCAGGACTTTTTACATAGTACAGTTTCTACAAAGTTCCGCATTTCTGAATGCTGTACTGCTAACATCCTCAAATGATGAAAAACACTTTTACAAACTTTTCTTGAAACACAAGCCAGAGAATGCCCATACTTCTCAGTATATTGTCTTACATTACATGGATCTAGTCCTTGTAACAACTTAATCTTCTGTTTTATACTTTTCTAAGTATATTCTCGTAGAAAATTTCGCATTATATCAATGGATTCCTGTCGAATACTACAAATGCTACTGCAACTCCACTTATACACAGGAGCTCGTGGACGTTTCCCTTGCACTTCTTCAGCTATTAACTTTTCTGCACTTTTACCAACCATTTCCTCCTTTGGGAGAGGAACACCATCCTGAACTTCATAGCAACGACCTCCAGTATCAACTGCAAATGATAAACTATTTTCCTGGAAGTAACTTTCCTCGTTAAAAAAAGGCTCAGTACTAGAAGTATGTCTCCAATGTCCACTAAAGAGTTTACAAAAGTTGGTTCTGTTCACAAGTCTTTTTTTTCTTCTTTTGTCTTTCAATACTTTGACTATTTTATCCAATACATTCATTCTCTTTAAAATCAAAATGAATAATAACTGTTGCAAATTGAAAGCAGTATCCACTATACTTTCAATACGCTGCTTCTCTTTGAATTGGAGCATTCTTCTTTTATATTTGCAGCATGTTTTCAATAAATTCTGAATCACTCTAGATCGAAAAAGTCTCTGATGAATTTCTTGAAATTGTTTTTGTCTCCGAGTACCAGATACTATTTCTTTATCATCTTTCCTTTTCCTCGTATTTGAAATTAAACTCTGCTTCACCTTACTTGAAAAATTCTTCTTTTTGCTTTGTGTAAGGTTTTTCTCATGAAATGTTCATAATATTTTTTTCAAAAATTGTCTTTTGCTTTTACTCAAACAGTTTCTCTACTAGTCACATTTTTTTTCTACTTCAAGATCTTTCCTTTTCATCAAATATATATTTTTATTCTCTTTTCTTTTTTTCACTTCTTCTAGGCATTTCCAAATTTCAATCCAAACAAAATAATTTTCTGAAAAACAAAAAATAGATTCAATAATTTTTCACATTTCTTCACTATTTTAAAATAATAACATACAATTGCAAAACTTCCAATAACAACTTCCAGACCCAGTGCTGCAATGTGATGGAGCACGACAGATGAGCACTAGGATGACAAGTAGTGCCATAGAACATACATCAAGTATTTATTTAATTATTTTCATACTCCTTTGCAATTTATATATAACTGTACTACCTCATACTTTTCACCTCTCTGCCACTCCCCAATACCCCACACCACTTTCTCTGCAACCCACCACACACAACTTTATAAATAGTATTTTTTTAAATTTTAATCTATGTACTTAGAATGATATTATCAACCAAACAGCACACATAAAAAGTTCCATTATTACCTAACAATTTTATCAACAACTTCGCAAACATAACACTGCACCCAGGGCTTTAACTGGAGGGGGTGTCTGTGGGGATGTGACCACCAGCACTTTATTTTTGGGAGCCTCGAAACGGGTCTTTATAGGGCTCTATTTTCCGACCTCACAAACGTAATCCGTTTTTTTTCTTTGTTGCACTGCAGTGACACTGTGAGAGCATGCACATTGCTCACTACTTAGAAGTGCAGACATCATGCCAAGCGACTCGCATTGTAGGAGAAGGAAAATCCTTTAAAAAGAGACATTTTCTCTCAGTATTTCCCTTCTCTTTTTGCAACGCACCAGCAATATCATCGTGGGGTGATTAGCAGACAGACCACCAGGGGTGCAACACCCATTGCCCCGGACTCTCTGACACAGCTTCCCGGGCGCACACACATAGCCGCACCCGAGTACTTCACCGGTCTTCAAAACATCATTTTTTTGTAATGGAGACTCTGTTCTTTTTCACCACTTTTTACAACCCCTACATGCCCACTCTGCCTATTGCTGAATTAGGCTCCCCTGAAATTTCCCTCTGGTTGCGCCTCTGCAAACGACTACAACAAGGCAACTCCAGCACAAAGCAATTGTAGCACTTGTTTTAGTGCTACGAAAACACACACTTTGCCGGCCTCATTAAGTTCTCACACCCCCTCGTTAATATGAACATAAAAGCTTTCCAATTACTTTTTGTATATTCCTATACTGTACTTCACATGGAAATATAGAAGTCAAGGTTCTCACCACCACAAATTAGCTCTCTGGTAGGCTTTCTCAAATATAAGAGGTACAGGTATTCAGTATCTGTCAGTCACGGCCACTTTATAACAGTGTACCTATAAACAACTCGACAAAACGCTATGTTTCTAAATTAACGTATTACACGTAAAAGCTCCTTTACATTTCTTTCGCTAGATGTACCTTTGTTTAAAACACCATCAGAGAAGGGTGTTGAAGTACGCTCCACAAAGAGTAACTCAAAGCTTTGTTATTCTTTATTAAAAAATCTGCCTGTCAATGCTTTTCGCAAGCCTTTTCAACGCCTTAAGAAGGTAGCTGGATGAGTATAATACGTTGTATTTAAGATCGGGGGCAGACAATGCACAGAAATAAGAACGTATAGTTGAATAAAGGGAGAGTGGATTCATGGCCAGATGCATCAATGGATAGATACATAGATCAATGTATCAATGTATGGATGGATGGAAGGATGAATGAATGCAAAGACCAGTACTTATGATAGATTGGTGGGCTGTTAAATGCTTAGGATTGATTCTGGGACAGATATATCTATACATATATATGCGTATCGCTGCGTGAGTGGCACAGTGCTTACTATAGGCGAGTGCGCTCATAGATGCTTAAGATAAGCGGACAAACAGATTTATGTATATATATAAGTAGGAATATATGAATATATGCATCGATTAAAAGATGGTTGAATGGCGCAGTGCTTAGGATGCATGGATACTGCGCTTTAATTGGGCCGGGTCTAGGGACCGGCACTTATTTTCAGGCAGCCTCCAAACGACTCTCTACCAGGCTCTATTTTCGGCCCTCTCAAAGATAGTCAATTTGTTTTTGTTTTTATTACACTGCAGTGACAGCATGCACATCGATGTACGCACACTTATTTTGCTCACTACTGAGAACTGGAGACATCACGCTAGGTTACCCACATTGTATAAGAAAGGGAAATCCTTTAAACAATGTTTTTTTCCGAACATACGATAATTGGAGAGGATTTTCTAAAGCACTCAATGATACTTATCTTGATTTAGACCACGCCCTAACTCCCATAGCTCACACCCCTTTAAGAGCTGTGCCCCCCCACCCCTTTTAGAGCACCCCCACTTTTTTTCTCCCACTTAGAACCCTCACTACACCAGAGTAACAAACAGTGTAACCTTCCATTAAAATCTACAATGGCACCAAGTTTCATAATTTTCCATCAACGCTATCAGCCTTCTACCACAGTACGAGAGTAGAACGAAGATGTCTTATCCACAGAAATGTTGTGTAATTTCTGTACCTGTCTGCTGGAACACTCATCACCAAAACGTATTAAAACATGGGAATTAGCCAGAAAAACATATACCATACCATAAACCGATTCATAAATGGGCACACTGCCATTGCACCACCCTCTTCCCCATCCTTTCTTAACTTCACAAAATTAAAGAAAGAGCCACACCAAACCTAGCAAACACACTATACCGATACAAGAACTTAATTTCAACAACCGTCTACTGGAACGCTCATGAGCAAAGCGTATTAAAACATACAAATTTGCGGGTAAAACATATACCATGCCATTGGGCACTTTATAAGTGCTGCCAGTGGTACTACATCACCTTCAATAGCTCGACATCTCCACGTTACTAAATCCTGTGTTTTAATCAGAAACATACCTACCTCCCCCACACCTACCATCGCCCTTCCTTAACCGTACGAAATCAAACAGAAACCCCCACCATTCCTAGTAGCGCCACTATACCCATACACAGGCTTAATTTTAACAGGTGTGTGCCGGAACACTTATCAACAAAAAGTATTCAAACATGCAAATTCGCAGGAAAAACATAATCAATACCATAGCACGGTTAATAAATAGGCCCACTCAAACTACATTACCTTTACTAACTACACATGCCCACGTTACAAATGTCCGTCTTATAATCAGCAACATACGCACTTCCCCCACCCATACCCATAATTAACCTTACAAAATCAAACAATGAGCCCCTGCACTCCTGTTACCGCCACTATAGCCATAGATAGACTTAATGTCAACAGGTGTCTGCCGGAACGCTCATCAGCAAAAGCTATTAAAATGCACAATTTTACAACTCAAACATACACCATACCACAAGACGGTTTATAAATAGTCACAGTACCACTACACCACCGCAACACCCGCCCTTGCTTAACTTTACGCAATAAAAGAAAGAGCCCAAGCAAACGTAGAAGCGCCACAATAGCCATACACAGCCTTAACTTCAACAGATGTCTCCTGAAAAGCTCATCAGTATTAAAACATGCAAATTTGCGGGTAAAACATATACCATGCCATAGGGCGCTTTATAAGTGCTCCCAGTGGTGCTAGATCACCTTTAGTAGCTCGACATCTGCACGTTACTGTATTCTGTTTCAATCAGCAACATAACCACCTCCCCCACACCCACCCCAGCCCTTGCTTAACCGTATGAAATGAAACAGAAACCCCCACCATTCCCAGTAGCACCACTATACCTATATATGACGTTAATTTTAACAGCTGTCTGCCGGAACACCTAGCAGCAAAAAGTATTCAAACATGCAAATTGGCGGGTAAAACATAAACCATCCCATAGCACGGTTTATAAATGGGCCCAGTCGAACTACACCACCTTTACTAGCTAGACATCTATATGTTACAAAAGTCGTTTAAACACTCTATAGAGTGTATAGCAGGGCATGGTAAGAGTAAACAAAGTTCTAATTCCCAAACTTTTGATATACAGTCCCTTTACTGTATCTATATTAAAGATATTAACTGGAATGAATAAATTGACGAGTGTCTCAAAAGGGATAGTGAAGCTCACCATCAGGAAAACACGAACCACTTCAACACCTACATATATCTGCCACAGCGACACAGCCTGACAAATAGTATCACTTATAATCACATGTATTTCTCTAATGTTAACAAAGTCATACAGAAAATATACCGCGCATTTACATTTTTTTAAATCTCTCACAGATTTATAAAACATCTCTTCTAAAGAAGCACTCCCCAACTACTTCTATTCCATAAAAACAGACAATAATTAATACGTTTACTACCATATATTTTAGTATATCTACCTTTTTATTATTCACTAGTCAGAAACTACAAAAACTATTCATTATACCCAAATGCAAACCAGAAACCATATTCATATTTATCTCAACTTAGGATCACATGATTCAAACTATGCGTACATATAAAAGGAACTATCACTTTTCCTATCTCCATCTCCTCTCCATGTAATATCCAAACTCTGTACACGGCCCCACTGTACAACAACCTACCCTGACTTACATTCAAACCTACCTCTCAGTGACAAAAATAAGACCACAACCTGCCCACATAACATTTCTGCATTTCGTTTTATCGCTTTTAACTTAACACATACGTCTCCTACCACCACCCCCCACCCCACTATTTCCACAAAAAGTATCAGTTGGAAACGTGCGACATTTTCTTTATCTCCCCAAATACATTACAAACTCAAATTAACGCTGTACCTCATTTTCAAAACAATACAGTCCTATAAAGATGACAAACTACAGTTCTTCTCTGTGAAAAATTCCTAAACATATATAAAATACTTGTATAACAACAGCTCAAATTTTATGCATGTTTCATAACCAATTTCAAACACCACACTTTACTAACACTATCTTACTTTGAAATAAAAAATACTTCCAAAATTAAAAACATCACCTCAAATACTTAATCAATACTATAAAACACATAACACACCTTGCTCATTTCTAACTCACCTTTGTAGTTGTTATCCAGATTTCAAATGACACACGCATACAATTCTCTCTTTCTCACATAGTACATGTAAAGCTCCGACTTCATCAAGAATGAAACCAGGAATGACACAATTTCTCTGTCGCTCCACACATAAATACATATAAAGAACAAATCAGAATACTTCATTCCTTCAACGACATTCCAAAACTTACCTCCATTGGTTAATTTTGAATTTTCCTTCCGAAAAGCTACTTATTATTCCGCGCCACATACAGGTCACAAGTTCAACCTATTTTATCACCACACTTTCTGGAACCTTCTACGACACCTGCACGTTAAAAGTTCATCATTTTTGTTTTTAACCTAACAATATACTTTTGCAACATTTTATCGAACATTTAACGGCACGTGCACATTAAAAGTTCACAATAGGGGTAAGTAGTTCATCAGCTTTATTCCCGACTCCAGCAGCACCTCACCTTACACCCCCGGCGCCATCAGACCCAAATTCCAAATTCATTTCATACACACAAATTTACCTTCGCACTCCCTATATAACACCCACTAAGCACCATACGCAAGTTACAATGTTTGAAACAAAAGTTCCTCCAAGTAGCTATAACTACATGCTGACACTACTTGCACAGATGTGGCACAGCGGCCAGAGCACATGACTTCACAGCATATGACACACAGTTTGGGCTCACGCTTTCATCCCCGAGTCCGGCAGCAGCTCAGCTTAGCAGTATGAGACTCTACACACTACCTCACATATTTCCCGTACCCCAGAGCTTTTAGACCAGTATGGGTCAGTAGTTCGTCCTAGTAGTTATAAACACATGCTGACACTACTTCCACAGCTGTACTGCAGCGGCCACAGCACATGACTTCACAGCATAAGACACTCAATTTAGACTCACGCTCTAATCCCCGAGTCCCGCACCATCTCACCTTAGCAGCATCACGCTCTAGGCAATACCTCACTTAATTTTCGTAGCCTAGCACTTTCACACCAGTAGGTATGATTAGTTCAATTCGCACCCCCTCTATAGCACACCCTAAACACCCCGCAGAGGTTACAGTGCTCCTACCCTCCCATTTCCCACTTTTTTCACCCTTTTTTCCCCTTTCTCGCTTCAACGGAATAACAAAATGGCGGCCAACACTTCCTCCTTCCATGAGACTCTAGACAATACCTCACATATTTTCCGTACCCAGGACTTTCACACCACTATTGGTCAGAAGTTCATCCTAGTAGGTATAAACACATGCTAACACTACTTCCACAACTGTACTGCAGGAGCCAGGGCACATGACTTCACAGTATAAGACACACAGTGTGGGCTCACTCTTTAATCCTCGAGTCACTCACAAGCTCACCTTAGAAACATCACACAATAGCCAGTACCTCACTTCATTTTCGTAGCCTAGAACTTTCACACTGGTAGGTATGATTAGTTCACTTCGCACCCCCTCTATAGCACACCCTAAACACCCCACAAAGGTTACAGTGCTCCTACCCTCCTCTTTCCCACATTTTTTGCCCTTTTACCCCTTACTCACTTCAACGGAATCACAAAATGGCGGCCAACACTTCCTAGTTACAAACGCTCGCAGCCAATCAGCAGCAAGCTCGTGCTCGTAACACCTCAGCCAATCAGATGGCAGAATTCCCTAATATCGATATCTGTAAATTTTGATATTTCTCAAAAACTACTGAACGGATTTACACCAAATAAACAAAAGCGTGCTTTCTAGACCAAGACCCTTCTCCCTGACAAATTTGGGGTAATTCCGACCACCTGTTCGACCTGTAGCCTTGTCTAAAGTTTCCTATGGAAATTAACATTGAAAAACATGTTTTGGGACCCCCCTTTTTTCTCGGCCCCCCTTGCCGTATCACCCCCAAACTTTCAACATAGGAGCTGACATCAACAAAGAATTAGTTTGGAAAGTGTCACGAAGATTCATCAATCGGCGCCAAAGTTATTGCGAATAGAATGTTGCCATTTTCCTATAGTAACTAGGTCCTAACTATAAATACCTACTGGCGACCGCCAGTAGGTAATATATATATTTAGAGAGGTGTGGTGCAGCAGCCAGAGCGGCTGACTCCGGAGCACAGGGCTTGAAGTTCGATCCCCATTGCTGTCAGCAGCTCAGCTCAGCATACGTGACTCGGGGCAATAGCTCACTTAATCTCTCTGACTGTCCCCAAAACATTAAAACCTTTAATGGGCAATATGTTTGTGTGTTACAAATAGGAATTAATACTACCCCGACCCCTGCCCTCTAATGACCCCAAAGCCCAAAAAAGTACCCTGATCCCTGCCCCCCACCCAGAGCCCTAAAACAGCCCCCCAAGCCCAAAAAATGAACCCCTTCCTCCCCGCCCTGACCCCCTAGCCCTAAAAACTTTCCCGACCCCCCGGAGTCCTAAAAACTTCTCTGACCACCCCATCCCTGAAAACAACCTGACCCCCACAGCCATGAAAACAACTCCGACCCTCCAGGCCTAAAAACTACCATCAACCCTTAAAACTACCCCACACCCCTCCAAAACCCGGCCCCAGCCCCACTTACCTTACCGAGTCCTCTCCCAATCCTTCCTTTTCCTGGACTCGCCCATTCCAGCAGCTAGAAAACACTTATGCCTTAACCACGTATATGAGTGGCTAAGGCATATGCGTGGCTAAAGCAAGCCTGTGTTGTTCCGGCCATACGTCTCCTACCACCACCCCCCACCCCACTATTTCCACAAAAAGTATCAGTTGGAAACGTGCGACATTTTCTTTATCTCCCCAAATACATTACAAACTCAAATTAACGCTGTACCTCATTTTCAAAACAATACAGTCCTATAAAGATGACAAACTACAGTTCTTCTCTGTGAAAAATTCCTAAACATATATAAAATACTTGTATAACAACAGCTCAAATTTTATGCATGTTTCATAACCAATTTCAAACACCACACTTTACTAACACTATCTTACTTTGAAATAAAAAATACTTCCAAAATTAAAAACATCACCTCAAATACTTAATCAATACTATAAAACACATAACACACCTTGCTCATTTCTAACTCACCTTTGTAGTTGTTATCCAGATTTCAAATGACACACGCATACAATTCTCTCTTTCTCACATAGTACATGTAAAGCTCCGACTTCATCAAGAATGAAACCAGGAATGACACAATTTCTCTGTCGCTCCACACATAAATACATATAAAGAACAAATCAGAATACTTCATTCCTTCAACGACATTCCAAAACTTACCTCCATTGGTTAATTTTGAATTTTCCTTCCGAAAAGCTACTTATTATTCCGCGCCACATACAGGTCACAAGTTCAACCTATTTTATTACCACACTTTCTGGAACCTTCTACGACACCTGCACGTTAAAAGTTCATCATTTTTGTTTTCAACCTAACAATATACTTTTGCAACATTTTATCGAACATTTAACGGCACGTGCACATTAAAAGTTCACAATAGGGGTCAGTAGTTCATCAGCTTTATTCCCGACTCCAGCAGCACCTCACCTTACACCCCCGGCGCCATCAGACCCAAATTCCAAATTCATTTCATACACACAAATTTACCTTCGCACTCCCTATATAACACCCACTAAGCACCATACGCAAGTTACAATGTTCGAAACAAAAGTTCCTCCAAGTAGCTATAACTACATGCTGACACTAGTTGCACAGATGTGGCACAGCGGCCAGAGCACATGACTTCACAGCATATGACACACAGTTTGGGCTCACGCTTTCATCCCCGAGTCCGGCAGCAGCTCAGCTTAGCAGTATGAGACTCTACACACTACCTCACATATTTCCCGTACCCCAGAGCTTTTAGACCAGTATGGGTCAGTAGTTCGTCCTAGTAGTTATAAACACATGCTGACACTACTTCCACAGCTGTACTGCAGCGGCCACAGCACATGACTTCACAGCATAAGACACTCAATTTAGACTCACGCTCTAATCCCCGAGTCCCGCACCATCTCACCTTAGCAGCATCACGCTCTAGGCAATACCTCACTTAATTTTCGTAGCCTAGCACTTTCACACCAGTAGGTATGATTAGTTCAATTCGCACCCCCTCTATAGCACACCCTAAACACCCCGCAGAGGTTACAGTGCTCCTACCCTCCCATTTCCCACTTTTTTCACCCTTTTTTCCCCTTTCTCGCTTCAACGGAATAACAAAATGGCGGCCAACACTTCCTCCTTCCATGAGACTCTAGACAATACCTCACATATTTTCCGTACCCAGGACTTTCACACCACTATTGGTCAGAAGTTCATCCTAGTAGGTATAAACACATGCTAACACTACTTCCACAACTGTACTGCAGGAGCCAGGGCACATGACTTCACAGTATAAGACACACAGTGTGGGCTCACTCTTTAATCCTCGAGTCACTCACAAGCTCACCTTAGAAACATCACACAATAGCCAGTACCTCACTTCATTTTCGTAGCCTAGAACTTTCACACTGGTAGGTATGATTAGTTCACTTCGCACCCCCTCTATAGCACACCCTAAACACCCCACAAAGGTTACAGTGCTCCTACCCTCCTCTTTCCCACATTTTTTGCCCTTTTACCCCTTACTCACTTCAACGGAATCACAAAATGGCGGCCAACACTTCCTAGTTACAAACGCTCGCAGCCAATCAGCAGCAAGCTCGTGCTCGTAACACCTCAGCCAATCAGATGGCAGAATTCCCTAATATCGATATCTGTAAATTTGGATATTTCTCAAAAACTACTGAACGGATTTACACCAAATAAACAAAAGCGTGCTTTCTAGACCAAGACCCTTCTCCCTGACAAATTTGGGGTAATTCCGACCACCTGTTCGACCTGTAGCCTTGTCTAAAGTTTCCTATGGAAATTAACATTGAAAAACATGTTTTGGGACCCCCCTTTTTTCTCGGCCCCCCTTGCCGTATCACCCCCAAACTTTCAACATAGGAGCTGACATCAACAAAGAATTAGTTTGGAAAGTGTCACGAAGATTCATCAATCGGCGCCAAAGTTATTGCGAATAGAATGTTGCCATTTTCCTATAGTAACTAGGTCCTAACTATAACTACCTACTGGCGACCGCCAGTAGGTAATATATATATTTAGAGAGGTGTGGTGCAGCAGCCAGAGCGGCTGACTCCGGAGCACAGGGCTTGAAGTTCGATCCCCATTGCTGTCAGCAGCTCAGCTCAGCATACGTGACTCTGGGCAATAGCTCACTTAATCTCTCTGACTGTCCCCAAAACATTAAAACCTTTAATGGGCAATATGTTTGTGTGTTACAAATAGGAATTAATACTACCCCGACCCCTGCCCTCTAATGACCCCAAAGCCCAAAAAAGTACCCTGATCCCTGCCCCCCACCCAGAGCCCTAAAACAGCCCCCCAAGCCCAAAAAATGAACCCCTTCCTCCCCGCCCTGACCCCCTAGCCCTAAAAACTTTCCCGACCCCCCGGAGTCCTAAAAACTTCTCTGACCACCCCATCCCTGAAAACAACCTGACCCCCACAGCCATTAAAACAACTCCGACCCTCCAGGCCTAAAAACTACCATCAACCCTTAAAACTACCCCACACCCCTCCAAAACCCGGCCCCAGCCCCACTTACCTTACCGAGTCCTCTCCCAATCCTTCCTTTTCCTGGACTCGCCCATTCCAGCAGCTAGAAAACACTTATGCCTTAACCACGTATATGAGTGGCTAAGGCATATGCGTGGCTAAAGCAAGCCTGTGTTGTTCCGGCCATACGTCTCCTACCACCACCCCCCACCCCACTATTTCCACAAAAAGTATCAGTTGGAAACGTGCGACATTTTCTTTATCTCCCCAAATACATTACAAACTCAAATTAACGCTGTACCTCATTTTCAAAACAATACAGTCCTATAAAGATGACAAACTACAGTTCTTCTCTGTGAAAAATTCCTAAACATATATAAAATACTTGTATAACAACAGCTCAAATTTTATGCATGTTTCATAACCAATTTCAAACACCACACTTTACTAACACTATCTTACTTTGAAATAAAAAAAACTTCCAAAATTAAAAACATCACCTCAAATACTTAATCAATACTATAAAACACATAACACACCTTGCTCATTTCTAACTCACCTTTGTAGTTGTTATCCAGATTTCAAATGACACACGCATACAATTCTCTCTTTCTCACATAGTACATGTAAAGCTCCGACTTCATCAAGAATGAAACCAGGAATGACACAATTTCTCTGTCGCTCCACACATAAATACATATAAAGAACAAATCAGAATACTTCATTCCTTCAACGACATTCCAAAACTTACCTCCATTGGTTAATTTTGAATTTTCCTTCCGAAAAGCTACTTATTATTCCGCGCCACATACAGGTCACAAGTTCAACCTATTTTATCACCACACTTTCTGGAACCTTCTACGACACCTGCACGTTAAAAGTTCATCATTTTTGTTTTTAACCTAACAATATACTTTTGCAACATTTTATCGAACATTTAACGGCACGTGCACATTAAAAGTTCACAATAGGGGTCAGTAGTTCATCAGCTTTATTCCCGACTCCAGCAGCACCTCACCTTACACCCCCGGCGCCATCAGACCCAAATTCCAAATTCATTTCATACACACAAATTTACCTTTGCACTCCCTATATAACACCCACTAAGCACCATACGCAAGTTACAATGTTCGAAACAAAAGTTCCTCCAAGTAGCTATAACTACATGCTGACACTACTTGCACAGATGTGGCACAGCGGCCAGAGCACATGACTTCACAGCATATGACACACAGTTTGGGCTCACGCTTTCATCCCCGAGTCCGGCAGCAGCTCAGCTTAGCACTATGAGACTCTACACACTACCTCACATATTTCCCGTACCCCAGAGCTTTTAGACCAGTATGGGTCAGTAGTTCGTCCTAGTAGTTATAAACACATGCTGACACTACTTCCACAGCTGTACTGCAGCGGCCACAGCACATGACTTCACAGCATAAGACACTCAATTTAGACTCACGCTCTAATCCCCGAGTCCCGCACCATCTCACCTTAGCAGCATCACGCTCTAGGCAATACCTCACTTAATTTTCGTAGCCTAGCACTTTCACACCAGTAGGTATGATTAGTTCAATTCGCACCCCCTCTATAGCACACCCTAAACACCCCGCAGAGGTTACAGTGCTCCTACCCTCCCATTTCCCACTTTTTTCACCCTTTTTTCCCCTTTCTCGCTTCAACGGAATAACAAAATGGCGGCCAACACTTCCTCCTTCCATGAGACTCTAGACAATACCTCACATATTTTCCGTACCCAGGACTTTCACACCACTATTGGTCAGAAGTTCATCCTAGTAGGTATAAACACATGCTAACACTACTTCCACAACTGTACTGCAGGAGCCAGGGCACATGACTTCACAGTATAAGACACACAGTGTGGGCTCACTCTTTAATCCTCGAGTCACTCACAAGCTCACCTTAGAAACATCACACAATAGCCAGTACCTCACTTCATTTTCGTAGCCTAGAACTTTCACACTGGTAGGTATGATTAGTTCACTTCGCACCCCCTCTATAGCACACCCTAAACACCCCACAAAGGTTACAGTGCTCCTACCCTCCTCTTTCCCACATTTTTTGCCCTTTTACCACTTACTCACTTCAACGGAATCACAAAATGGCGGCCAACACTTCCTAGTTACAAACGCTCGCAGCCAATCAGCAGCAAGCTCGTGCTCGTAACACCTCAGCCAATCAGATGGCAGAATTCCCTAATATCGATATCTGTAAATTTTGATATTTCTCAAAAACTACTGAACGGATTTACACCAAATAAACAAAAGCGTGCTTTCTAGACCAAGACCCTTCTCCCTGACAAATTTGGGGTAATTCCGACCACCTGTTCGACCTGTAGCCTTGTCTAAAGTTTCCTATGGAAATTAACATTGAAAAACATGTTTTGGGACCCCCCTTTTTTCTCGGCCCCCCTTGCCGTATCACCCCCAAACTTTCAACATAGGAGCTGACATCAACAAAGAATTAGTTTGGAAAGTGTCACGAAGATTCATCAATCGGCGCCAAAGTTATTGCGAATAGAATGTTGCCATTTTCCTATAGTAACTAGGTCCTAACTATAACTACCTACTGGCGACCGCCAGTAGGTAATATATATATTTAGAGAGGTGTGGTGCAGCAGCCAGAGCGGCTGACTCCGGAGCACAGGGCTTGAAGTTCGATCCCCATTGCTGTCAGCAGCTCAGCTCAGCATACGTGACTCTGGGCAATAGCTCACTTAATCTCTCTGACTGTCCCCAAAACATTAAAACCTTTAATGGGCAATATGTTTGTGTGTTACAAATAGGAATTAATACTACCCCGACCCCTGCCCTCTAATGACCCCAAAGCCCAAAAAAGTACCCTGATCCCTGCCCCCCACCCAGAGCCCTAAAACAGCCCCCCAAGCCCAAAAAATGAACCCCTTCCTCCCCGCCCTGACCCCCTAGCCCTAAAAACTTTCCTGACCCCCCGGAGTCCTAAAAACTTCTCTGACCACCCCATCCCTGAAAACAACCTGACCCCCACAGCCATGAAAACAACTCCGACCCTCCAGGCCTAAAAACTACCATCAACCCTTAAAACTACCCCACACCCCTCCAAAACCCGGCCCCAGCCCCACTTACCTTACCGAGTCCTCTCCCAATCCTTCCTTTTCCTGGACTCGCCCATTCCAGCAGCTAGAAAACACTTATGCCTTAACCACGTATATGAGTGGCTAACGCATATGCGTGGCTAAAGCAAGCCTGTGTTGTTCCGGCCATTTCCCAAGCGCAGATATTACAGTGTGCACACCAGAGCTATACCTGGAGTATGCTGCTTTTTCGCCCATCCGCAAACAGGTATGTGGATCAGGGAGCTCTTTGTTTGTAGCCTTTCTCCTGTCTGTCTATTGATAGACCTCACCCTGCATGCTCTCCAAGTGAAATCTGCATGCAAATGTTTGGTTCATTAGCTGCTCAACACAAGTCGTACAATGTGTTAATTAAATGTTCAGAAGGGTGGGCTTTTATTGCTGCAGTGCTGCTGAGTGTCCATGTGCATGAGTTGTTGATGACTGGGGCAATGAGCAGCAATCTTTAACTTACTTGAGAAATATAGATTTACGTCCTCTATTTGTCTTTATAACTATACAACTATAAAACAAGGAGTACAGGGAGGCTAAAATTCTCTAAACAAACAATAACAATGAGAATGAGCCTAATGGGGTTAGGGCTGAAATAAGATTGGAGACACCAAAGGAGAAAAGAATGACTGATATGGTGGTGCAGTTTCAAGTAATCTGCTGGCAGAGATCAGACTGTTGGTTGCGATGGTGGTAATTTAGAGCTGCATAGGGGTGGGAGGGATATGCCTGTGGAAGAGGTCAGAAACCAGGAGTCAAAAGGGTGGGGAAAAGTATTTTCCATAGTGGATAGAGACCAGGTACCCCCCCACAATGGAAGTGGAGGTGGAGGCTTTCTCGGGGTCTGATAAGAATGATCATCTTTAAACGAAGTGTCAGTACAATTTGGATGGAGTTGACAGAAAAGTCAGGATGGGTGGGGCCAAACCATAGGGTTGAGTCGATGGAGGTGAAGGATTGGACTGTTCTGAGGACCTTGCATTTGATGCATAGGCTGACTATAGATGTCTATAAGGCAAGATATTGAGGTGAACAGCCCTCAGATGAATCCCTATTCGGGCCACACATCCCATAGTCTTGAAGGACTGGGTTATTCTTAAGACCCAGCGGTGCCAGGGGACAACACCTGAAACCTTCGTGGGTTACCTGTTCTGGCGTACCAAACACAGAGACACGGGACACTTCCAGCGACGTCAGAGATCAGCGTTTATTTACTGCAGGGATACAGAGGTCACAAGAAGTACACAACGTGTAGGTTCTCGGAGACTGCTTCAAATTCGTAGAAGTGGGTCGCTCCTTTTATACACGTTTTTGCCATAGCACAGTATGGCGAACAAAGGTTACAACTCAGTTCCCACAATAAACTTCAAAAGGGTTGCGTTCATGTTTCAGGAGGCCGGAGCATAATTACAACAGTCTTGCCGGTTCCCAACTGTAAAAACATACTCCCTCCGCAATAAACACATTTCCTCCCAACCATAAACGCATTAAGGAAGGACGAAAAACAGAATGCAGGGAAAGGACAAGGATGCACAACAGGTTAGAAAAGAGTGTTAGGGGCAATAAAGGAAACTCGATAGAGGGGTCAAAGACCTCGTGTCTAATGTATGCGTGACTGAAACAATAGACCGGAGCGGCAAGATGGGCCTTGAGCGGGGCCATCTGCCTCACTCGTGTCATTCCCCTCATCGTAAAAGTCACCTCAAAGAAACACGTGTCCTTCGTGCTAGCTTGAGTGTCCCAGGGTCACGAAGCGGACAAAAAGCCCGTTCGCTGGCTACCTGAGGGCAAGAAACAAAGTGGACGCTGTATCTAAAATGGAACCCGAGGGTTCGGATGAACGAACCCAAAAATGAGGCGAACCATACGTGGCTGTATTGCGAAACTTCGTACACCCACTATACTCGTCATTTGCAGTTCATAGATACCAAACTCATCCATATTCGTCACCACTCAAAAAGTGCCGTCCCGTCTCACACGGAACCTCAGACGCTCCTTTTGCCCTCATGTAGGCAAGCACTAGTCAAGATCGGAATCTATATCAATATTCATCAGATCGTTCAGCTGCTGCTGGAACATCATTCTATTCATCAACGTCTCCTTGGTAACAGATGGCCGCCTTATACACGTCGCAGCACATAGGCCACACAAGGCAGGACCACACTGTACACAAAGACAACACGTGAACAGAAACGCTACAACAGCCCCTACGATCATTAGAATCTTCCAACCCCAGGTTGACATCAGGCCCCAAAACCATCCTAGGAGCGTCCAATTACCTTCGTCCACGTGTATGGACTCGGAAATCTTGTGCAACTTCGAGATGGCTTGATAAACAGTTGGAGCATTGTCAGGAATGAAAATGCAACAACTCGAATGGATAATTTTACACACACCCCCTCTATCTGCAAGAACAACGTCTAGAACCATACGGTTCTGCAACGTCATGAGTCTATCCGCCTGTAGTTCAGCCGTTAGATTACCAAGGGCATTTGCAGTAATATTAGCAGTCGATTCTACCACACGGGTCAACTGTCGTAGGTTCCTACTATTAACCATCAGTCCCCAAAACGGCAAGAAACCCTTAAAGAAGTCTCCTGCTTCTTGACCAGCAGTATCCTCTTTGCTAATGACGCCTCTCACGACTCTAGTTTTGTGGTAGTCCGGAGCAACTGTGAAGGTCGGAGGTAAAAGATTCGCAATATAACAGGTACCCGAAAAGTCGCGGGGTAACCATGTATATGCGCGTTCATAACACACAAAATAGGTGCCCTTAGCAGTCAGAAAAACAGGGGAGGAGAGCATCGGTAGGACATACGTTTCAGTGCAAGCACTGTTCCCAAGTTGTGCTCTCGGATTTCGACCCAAACCTTGCAAGCAGAAATTACCAAGGTGCGGTACGATCCATATCGGGGACGAGCTCTTAAGCTGTCTATTGCCCACTGACGTACTATACTCAGCCTCGCTCAGATCCTTATAGGCCTGCACTTCTTCATCTGGAATGAGTGATGCATCGAAAACATCTCTGTCCAGATCTGCTATGGCTATCGCCAAAGGCTTGTGGTACGGCCCAGGACCGGAGTTGACAGATCGTGGCTCTCGACTGGGGTAGGAATCTAGTGCACTGCGGAACATAGTTTGGAATGCCCGAGCTGAACCCTGGGAGCTGTATGGAAGGACCAAATACGGAATACCCCTATCCATGGTGTGTGGCATTAACCCACATACCCAACAATTGGTAGTATTCACCACCAACTGATGCTGATGTAGGAGTTGAACAAAGGAATTATTCATGAATTCCGCACGTCTAACCTGCTCATGTTGAGGCAAAGGATGAAAGGAATGTGGGGAGACAGTGGTGAGGGAACTTGAGTCAGGAGAAAAGGTAGGTGAAACAGAAGGCAAGAACAATGATACTCCGAAATACACTCCACCCACCAATAACATAGATACGGTTAGGAACAATAGAAACACCTGAAACAGAAAACATTTTGTTCGTACAACCCTCCATAACTCTGATCTCTGTGCCAACACCCTTTCTTCTTCCACCAGCTTAGAGAATGCCATCCTCTACAAACCGTCCGTGACGTACTTGACGCACTTCGTTCTGAGTAGCGATTATCAATCCCCAGGAGTTCCCAGGAATCGACAAAAGTAACCAACCTAACGTCGGAAACCTGCTAAGCAGAAAGAAGTACCCGCACGGCCCTACGGTAACCCGGATGGCGAGGTTTCCCTGAAACGTTCAAAGTTATTACAAGTCTCTTAGCAGTGGAAAGCACAAAAACTCAAAAAGAAAGGATGTAATTGTTCATAATGTTCGTAACGTTAAAAACCACTATACTGTTAATTTTTATTAGTCCTTGAACGAAGAAAGTATCGACTTCTTCCAGGTCGAGTTTGCTCTACGAATAATTGTTCTGCTGGCGCGACAGTGTTCAATGAAGCAGATGACGAGTCGGACCTTGGGTTCTCTGCTACTAATGACTCCACTTGTGGATCTGACAATGACGAATCCTCCTCCACAGGTTGAGCGTCGCTAAATGGCACAAAACGCAAAGGAGTCTCAGTTTCTTCGGCCGAAATCCCAGTTCTCACCCAACAGTCGGTTGGTAAGGGGATCGGTACCTTCTTTGTGTGACTGGCATGGACCCAATTTTTCCGGCCCTCCAGTCGAACCGCTGTCCTCGTCGTCAACAAGACTAGGTGGGGTCCGACGAATCTGGGCTCCAAGTTACGCTTCCGACCGAAGTTTCGGGTGACCACCCAGTCACCTGGCCGGAGCTGGTGTCCAGGACCCTCTGTCTGCGCTGGTAGAGCTTCAAAGACCTGTTGATGAATTAACCGTAGTTTAGTGGTCAAATCATGCAAGTAATCAATCAACATTGGATATTCAAGACTATCAAAAGCCCTAGGCCTCGGGACACCCCAAATATTTGCAGGGCGACCGAACACAATCTCATATGGGCTGAGCCCTACTCGAGAGTGTACAGTTGCTCTGGTCGATAGGAGAGCCAGAGGCAAGGCATCAGGCCATGATAGACCAGTCGTAGCTTGAATCTTAGCGAGTTTCAGCTTCAGGGTACCATTGTACCCTTCAACCAAACCCGCTGCCTGAGGATGGTTGGCACTGTGGAATTTCTGCCGTATTCCAAGGCCTTTACACACACTCTGCATTACACTTCCCACAAACTCACTTCCATTATCCGACCACGCAATCCGTGGCATTCCGTACCTAGGAAAGTACTCCTTCAGCAGGATTTTTGCTGTGGACAGGGCAGTATTATCCTTAAGAGGATAGGCCTCAATCCATCTGGAGAACGCGCAAACCACAACTAAAACATACTTCAGGTTATTGCATCTCTCCATATGGATAAAGTCCAGCTGGATAACCTCAAAGGGACAGGCAGGAGGAGCGAAATGACCAGGTGGAGTGGGGGTGCCTTTCCCGGGATTGTGCATCAAACACACCATACAATTTTTAACCACTCTTTCGGCACACTTAGCGATACCATCATTCCTCCATACAGGAGACAAGAACTTACATATTCCTTTCGCACTAATATGTGACAACCCATGAGCCATCGTCACAACAGCTAATACATATGCGTCTGGTAACATCCACCTCTGACATTCCGTCAGGTCAACCCAACATCCATGCATATCCAATTTCCCTGTACTTTCTTTCCACTTGGTCTTTTCAGCTTCAGTAGCTTCGTTCTGAATTGCTTTCACACTTTCAACAGTATTTTCACACATACCAGTCTCCGCCGGCCACCTCACTGAACTCGTGACATACATTCGAGTCGCAAGATTCTTAGCCGTTTCTTTAGCAATCTCATCCGCAAATGCATTACCACGACCAACATCATCCGTCACTTTCCGGTGTGCACTACATTTCACAATCGCCACTTGTTTAGGCAATGCAAGCGCATCCAAAAGGTCATTCACAAGATGCCCGTGTTGGATCTTCGTACCATGCGATGTCATAAATCCTCTTTCTCTCCACAATCTTCCGAAGTTGTGCGCAACACCGAATGCATACTGACTATCGGTAAACACATTCACTCGCTTTCCTTTCGACAGAACACACGCTCTTGTTAATGCAATTAATTCTGCCGCTTGTGCTGAATTCTGGTTCAATCTCGCAGTTTCCACAACCGTGCTCAACGTCACCACAGCATACGCAGTCGTCACATCGCCATTCGGCAATTTGAAGCAAGAGCCATCCACATACAAAGTACCATCGGGATCTGACAAGGGAGTGTTTTTCAGGTCCACACGACCTTTTGTTTCTTCCTCAGTCCGTAAATAACAATCATGGGGCAGCACATCATTTGATTCCATATTAATCGGCAACAATGTCGCCGGATTCAGTACATTACAACGCTTAATCTGTATATGACTTGCCAAAAGGGTCAGCTCGTACCCAGACAACCTTGCACTCGTCAGATGTTGAGTCTTTGTCCTATTCAAAAGCGTATCGACTGCATGCGGAACCATTACTATGAGCATATTGTCCATGACCAAACCTGCGGATTGTCGAATAGACGCCGCCGCTGCCGCTGTCGCCCTCAAGCAACTTGGCAACGCTCTAGCCACCGGGTCTAAGGTCGAGGAAAAATATGCACACGGACGCTGCTTATCACCAAATTGTTGCGTTAGAACACTCAACGCACAACCGTCCCTCTCATGGACGTATAATGTGAAAGGCTTACTGTAATCAGGAGTACCTAACACAGGAGCCGAACACAGCGCATCACGTAGTTCAGAAAAACATTTCTGACATTCCTCCGTCCAAGGCAAAGGAGTCGAAACGTCCTTGCACGTGAGAGCTACCAATGGCTTCGCTAACAGTGAAAAGTTCGGGATCCACTGTCTGCAGTATGATGTGATACCTAAAAAGGCACGCACATCTCTCTGAGTTGCTGGCACAGTCATTCGAGCAATTGCTGCAATGCGTTCAGGGGTCAACCTTCTTCCCGCCTTTGACAATAAGTGACCGAGATAGGTAACTTCTTGACAATAATATTGTAGTTTAGAAGGTGACACTTTATGATGTAAAGCGCAGAGATGCTGTAACAAAGACACTGTAGCGGCTCTACAGAGCTGTTCAGTGTCAGCAGCAACCAACAGATCATCCACGTACTGAATCAAGGCTGCACCAGCCGGTAACACAAACGCATCAAGCTGACTTTTAAGAGCTTGACTGTAGATCGATGGACTCTCACAGTAGCCCTGTGGAGCGCGTTTGAATCTGAAGCTACGACCACCTAATGAGAAACCGAACAAGTCTCTGCTTTCCTCAGCAATCGGAATGCTAAAAAACGCATTCTTCAGATCGATGACCGAGAACCATGATGCAGTGGCTGGAATCAGAGTCAGTAAAGCTGTAATGTCTGGCACCACAGGAAACTGCGGAACAACAACTTTATTTACCTCCCGTAAGTCGATAACTAGACGATACACGGGAGGCTTGGAGGGATCCGTTCGTTTCAGAATAGGCAACACGGGACTATTGCACACATTACCTCGTGTCTCCTCAATAACATCCTTGCCGATCAGATCGTAAATGATCGCTAATAGTGCCCTTTCACCATCAAGGGAAATACGATACTGAGGTATACGTGGCAAACGCGCACCAACTTTAAGTTGGACAACATAAGGTGGTATATCCAACAGGCCCACGTCATTGGGACCTGTCGCCCACAAGGAGGCTGGAAGAGATCTCAATTCCGATGGGAGCTTGTCGATCGATAAATACATAGGGGAAATCACGCTCTTACCCAACGTAAGCTCCACACCCGCAGGAGAACAGTACAAAGTCGCATGTAACCTTTTCAACAAATCTAAGCCCAAAAGATTCTCACCACAACCAGTAGTCAAAATCAAAGGAGCTTCCAGCTCATGAGACCCAATTGTAAGGGGCAAAGGGCTAGAAACTGGATTGCTAACGGGGGCGCCAGAAAATCCAACGGAAACATTCGTTAAGCCAGACAAAGGCGCGCCAGGGAGTTTCGAATGCATGATGGAACTTTTCGCTGCACCAGTGTCCAACAGAAAAGGCTCAACAACGCCCAAAGTGGCTACTGCAACGTATGGCCCTCTCTGATCAACCGGAACTGATACTTCTCCCTTCCTTTGTCTATGGCTGTCCTAATAGATACCATCCGCGTCAACATCACACTCAACATAACAATCATCCACATGATACTGTGTAGACCGACCGGACGATGGTTCGCGCCGATCGAAACAATTTTGCGAATCCGAAGACGTCGCAAAGCGTTCGGCCTGATTCTGGGTAACTCCGCGACCTCTACCACGAGAAACCTGTTGAGGACCACTACGTCCTCCTCGAGCCGACACGCCATTGGTCCTATCACGGAGAACCGGACAATCGAACTTCAGATGGCCTTCCCCACGACAATATGCGCACTGATTATATCCCAGCACAAAGCGAGGCGCAGGCGAAGCATTTCGCGGCTGTGATCTAGAGAACTGTAATTGCGATCTGTTTGGCTGCTGTGTATCACTGAAATTCGAACGCGGTGGATAGGCTTGCTGCAACAAGACCTTAGTTTTGAGATCCTTAGTTTTCTTTTCTGCACGCTCACTTTCCTCTTTTTCTCTATTCTCGTAATATTGGGCCGTAGCCAATATTTGGGCAGTGGTAGAAACAGCCCACGCGCTCTCAGAATTCTTCAACTTATTGCCAAGGTCGGGTGACAAATTTGATACAAACTTATCAACGAACAGCCGCTGACCACCCTCGGAACCCATGTCCTGACCACTATGATCAATGAACGCTTCCTCAAATCTCGTAAAGAAATCAGAAACACTTTCATCCCTCTTTTGCCTGCACGCCGATAATTTGTCCCAATTGACGCGCATCGCTGGCATAAGCGTTTTCATGAGGGTAATTATCCTCTGGGGCAAAGCCACAATAATCTGTTCAGGTTTAGCCCCGCCGACCTGCCGGGCATCTGCCGCTGTAAGGGCAGCCCAGTCACCGCCTAACTCGGCTACGTGATTCTCGTGACGAATTTTCGCCCAAATCGGCTGAGGCACCACATTGCCGAACAACATATCAATATCGGCTAGGTTCATAACAGTAGCATCCACCAATTGGGACAGCTCCTTATAATACCCTGCAGGATTCTTGCGGGGATCAGGTAGGGATTGTTTCACTTGCAAAACTTCCGATCGCTTCCAAGGGAGGTGTATCCACACTCTCTGGAAATGGCCTGGGACCGCAGGGACAGCAGTAGGATCACCTGGCATCCACACTGGGGGAACTTCTCGCATCGGATATTGACCAGGTTGTGCCATCCATTCCGCGGTCGCGTCTTTAAACAGTGCACGTGGTTGCACTGTACATCGAAATGATAACAAGCGTTCCAAAGCCTCTCGAACTTTATCACCTACAATGACACCCGTGGCAAACCGAAGCTGTAGCTCGGAAACCTCAGGTGGTATATCATCAGCTATATCATCGTCCCACTCCTCTTTCAATGCCTTACACAATTCTTCGAACACAAATCGCTGCGTGGGCACATTAAACTGAGAAAACGTTTCGAACACTACACGTGGGGTGTATTTAACAGGGTTACGAATCCATCTACGTGCCGTCTTCACCAACGATTCACGTTCCCTACCATCAGGAAGCTGGCTGCGTCTTTGAGCAACATCTGAAAGAGTCGAGCCAAGTATCGGCCCAAAGAACGGAGAATAAAGAGAAGCAACAGCAGTCAAGAGACGACTACGAACAGAAGGAGAAGAGGACGAAGATGCAGGCGTAGCCGCCATAGGGGCGGAAACAGTAGAAGTAGATGCAGCAGCAGGAGTAGCGGGAACAACAGGCTGAGGAGGGACTTGGAAAGGCGCAGTAGAGAGAGAAGCCGGAACAAGAGGGTGTACGATCTGTGGCCCAAGGGGATTCGGGAGTACGGGAGGAACGGCGGGCTGACCAGCAGTAGCCAAAACAGCGGGTTGAGGAAGAGGTGGATGAACGGGACCCATAACATCAGGAGCATAGGGAGGTGGCGATTTCATCAGATAAGACAAAAGCGAATCTTCCACCGATTCTTCTCCTGTCTTATCGATCGTAGAAGGTAGCACCGGATAACATTTGTCCACTGCCATATGGTGAAGCCGAGCACTAACTTCTTGCTCTTTCTCATCTTTGTCTAACTGATACTGTTCCGCATTGCGCATCACCGTAATAACACCTTCTCGTTTATTTTTCTTATTCTGTTTGATTTCTTTCTGTTTGGCCTCTTTCCGCCATAACCGGAAGGAATCAAACATGGCCGGCCTAGCTTTCTTTTTAAATAATTTAGCTTCCAAGTTATCTAAAATGGCAGTCTCGAAACTACCATGAGGTGGCCAACTAAGGACGCCATCCTTTTTAGTGTAACGAACCCAATATTCATTATATACGATAGGACCCACGCCATGGCGACTATAGAGCTCATAAAGCGGAGTTCCAGCCGGAGGTATCGGACATGAATCCTCCAGCCGGGAATCCATGCTGCAACATTTGAGAAACCCAAACAAAGTACTACGGCCAGGCATCGTGCACACTAACCAAGTATACAAACTTCAAGGGCTATCGGATTACGATGTCCTCGCAAAAATGCAAGACCCTCGGTTTTTGGCAATTGCAATCGTCAAATAAAACCCAACAACTAAGAACCACGAATGCTATGGAACCATGCAAACAACAAAGCAATACTGGGAGCGACCCACAAATACTTAACTGAGAGAACAATGGCGTCACCAGGAAGGCCCGTCAATCGTCTCGCCGTACAAAGGACTACGCCAGGCGCCAAAACAGGTCGACAGTCAGGGCATCGGTCCGTCGCAGCCGTCAGGAGGCGGGGATCTTCGCGGGAAAAGACGTCGGGCCACTTATTTCGACAACTGGATCGATGAAGCGGGGTGCACCTTCCCTCGGAGATTTCACACGAAGTTCCTCACGATCGTCGGGCTTTGGACCGGTACCGTTGATGTCGCCCCACGTTGGGCGCCAACTGAAGGACTGGGTTATTCTTAAGACCCAGCGGTGCCAGGGGACAACACCTGAAACCTTCGTGGGTTACCTGTTCTGGCGTACCAAACACAGAGACACGGGACACTTCCAGCGACGTCAGAGATCAGCGTTTATTTACTGCAGGGATACAGAGGTCACAAGAAGTACACAACGTGTAGGTTCTCGGAGACTGCTTCAAATTCGTAGAAGTGGGTCGCTCCTTTTATACACGTTTTTGCCATAGCACAGTATGGCGAACAAAGGTTACAACTCAGTTCCCACAATAAACTTCAAAAGGGTTGCGTTCATGTTTCAGGAGGCCGGAGCATAATTACAACAGTCTTGCCGGTTCCCAACTGTAAAAACATACTCCCTCCGCAATAAACACATTTCCTCCCAACCATAAACGCATTAAGGAAGGACGAAAAACAGAATGCAGGGAAAGGACAAGGATGCACAACAGGTTAGAAAAGAGTGTTAGGGGCAATAAAGGAAACTCGATAGAGGGGTCAAAGACCTCGTGTCTAATGTATGCGTGACTGAAACAATAGACCGGAGCGGCAAGATGGGCCTTGAGCGGGGCCATCTGCCTCACTCGTGTCATTCCCCTCATCGTAAAAGTCACCTCAAAGAAACACGTGTCCTTCGTGCTAGCTTGAGTGTCCCAGGGTCACGAAGCGGACAAAAAGCCCGTTCGCTGGCTACCTGAGGGCAAGAAACAAAGTGGACGCTGTATCTAAAATGGAACCCGAGGGTTCGGATGAACGAACCCAAAAATGAGGCGAACCATACGTGGCTGTATTGCGAAACTTCGTACACCCACTATACTCGTCATTTGCAGTTCATAGATACCAAACTCATCCATATTCGTCACCACTCAAAAAGTGCCGTCCCGTCTCACACGGAACCTCAGTCTGAGTGGTCAGATACGTAAGTAATATTTTATAGGACCACTTAGTGAATTCTCAGTGCAGGACATGGCCATAGGCCATGTAGGTAGCACAGCAAAGGACAAATATATACCTTCATATTTGTCTTATTGTGGTTGTGTACTACGTTCAAGGTTCGACTGCAGGATGTATCCCAGGTGTGATCAAAGATTGAGCGCTTATTATTAAGTCTGTAAATTAACCTTTTTGTATAATGCAATGTTCTCCATTTCCCTCAAACATTCATTCAGTAAGGGAAGTCTATTTCCATTTCTTCAAATATGCTTAGTTTGCCTACTACCAGGACAGTGGCAAACCGCCTAACTCTGTAGATGTTCATACTTGGGGTTGTTGGAAACATCATGCAGTAGGGACAGCTGTTTGAAGGTGGGCAAGTCAATTGATGTCGTCATTTGTATTTAGTTTCACTGGGCCTACTGTAGAATTCCAATTTAAGGCATGATCACAGAATGTGAACTTTGTTACAATGTACAAGCTTCCATCTCCTGCAGAGAGAGTTAAGACTGAGGTTGTGCCGATGAAGCTTGGCCGACAACCAGTGGCAAGTTTGGAGGATCATAAAGTAACTAAGCTTCAATTGAGCATCTAGAAGGTCTCTGAAGAGGGTAGGGCTGATCTAATTCTATATCTCGAGTATTCAATTCTCATCTACGTGGACTAGGTTTGGCACAAGGCTTATCAGCAGACCTGTTAACCAAGCCTTCCACCTTGCAGTCATACAGTACACAATTCTGCTTAGGCCCTGAGATAAACATGCATGGGGGAGCCTGTTGCATACAAGTGCATGACCTATGATTCTTCTGCGGCAATGTACTAGGTGTGGCTACCTCCACTGCAGTGAGAATGTGAGGCCAAATTCTTTTTAGAGCATTTCAAAGCTTTTAAGCATGCCTTTAGTGGGTATGCCTTGCAGGAGGTGTAATCCCTCTTTGAGCCCATTTCAGCCATTTGAATATTTTGCCACCAATAAGGAGGTCAGCCTTGTGCCTCCTAGTTGAATTTAGGTGTGACAGTCTAGGCATTACCAAATTTCTTTGGACTAGTTTTAAGGTGACGAACAGCACCGGTAACTTTGGGTTACTTGAAGCCGTTGAAGTCTGACTCCTGTTGACCAGTAAATAGACTTTGTTTGATCTTTAAAATGTATTCTTCAGGTTGTAGTCAGATAGGCTTTTCTGGTTCCTTTCCTGAGAAGATTAACAATTGCTAGCCTCTGTACTGCAGTTCCACATTCAGAAGCTGGCCATCTCTCAAAGTGGTTGAGGTGTGGAGTTTCATCGCTGTGTCTTCATGCTACCCCATATAAACAGTTTTAACATGCCGTCTATTTGCAGGAGGAGTAATCTCGACACTGTGAGGGTATGCGTTCTGATAAGAATGTTAAATGTGCTCTTTATCATCACTATGAACGTTTGTTCAAAGGACAAGTTCAGTGTGAACCACCGGAGAAAGTCTGTGTTTGTGGATTCCATGAGGGAACGTTGTTGTTAACCATGTTTTGGAGGTCTGTATTGATTAGTACCCCGTACAACTCATAACTAATTAACAAGTTGGTGAGCGACCTTGTGTGAACTGTTGTGGGCTTATTGCGCAACTTCACATGCCAGTGCAGTAGTGCCACTGATTGTGCTTTTCCAATGGTGTTTGTCTGCTTCCAAGTAAACCACAGAAGGATGAAAAGAACGCAGGTGGATGACTGGGCTGCAGCGCAATGTATAATGAGACTGAAGAAAGTGCAGGAAGGTTATGCAGGAGAGCGGAAGGTGGGAGATGGTTTGTCAGTAGGAGACATGGTTTGAGTCAAGTTTTGAAGGTTGGTCAGTAAGGATGTTTGAATGTTCTAACTCATTGATGGGGAAGGGGGAAAGGAAGATAGAGGTAGTTTTCATTGATGGAAGTGTGTGGAAAAAGGAGAAAGTGGACAGCATTGCACGTGGTGTGAGAAATGAGGTACGGGATGGTTTACAGGATGAAGATGTGTCTTGTGAGAATTTATGGGGGTTCACAAGCATACATGCCCTATTCGTGTTGAAACCACTCCAAGTTATTTAAAGGATCATGTTGAGATCATATATTCTTTCTTGCCTGTTCTCTCTTTCATGTTCATGTGTTGAATGTGAGTTGGAAGGAAGGAGGGGTGTTGGGTTCCCCTCTTGTGCAGGGTAGTAGGGTGAATCATGTTTAACTCTGAGAGCACCTGACTTCCATCTGAGAGAATGTAGACGGTAGACCTTTGAACTGTAGACCACTGCTGCTGACACCTGCAATTATGAAGTGTTTGATCGTTCCTGAGGATCAACTTGAGCGTTGGACTTTCTGGGTCCAGCAGTCATTCATTTGTCCACAGCCAATACCAGACTTTGATAACACATTCCCTGAATTGTTCAATAAAAGTCGCTTCATTTTGGCAGGTGATGAAAGAAGTGAATGGGAATAATTTTAAAAAGTGAGTTTCATGTGAGGTTTGGGGAGATTCAGAGGTCTGTGACTTGCAGTTCCCAAGGATCAATGCGTATGTCCTATTGCGATGCATTGGAACAAAAATAACTTAATTTTGTGATTGACTCAAATAACACCAGCATTGCCAAATCCAAAAGGTCTGGTCAAATTTAGGTGAATGTGTTATTTACTGGAATGTCTGAATGTCTATTAAAATGCATATTACAGGAGTCACTGAACCGTCACTGCTGAATGATGTCAGCAACAAAAAAACAGGGCTGCAAAAAGCCTGTTAACCACATGATTCGGTGTGAGATGGGAGAAACAGAGAGCAAAATGACATACTAATTATCTGGATGCGTGGCAGGCAAAATAGCAGAATATGTGGATTGGTTAATCTCTTTTCTGGCATGGTGTGTACTGCCCCACAGAGGCTGGGACTATGGGAATGCTTGAAGCACAGCATCCACATTCCACTTCACTGACATTATGTATAATCACAACAATCTCCAAACTATTTGAAAATGTGGGTTTTAGATCTTAAAATTACAGATACTAAGGTGTGTGAGAGTCCCCGGACCCTATGAATTACATTGTGGTACATGTACCACTGGATGTATTCTGGAATGAAGACGCCCAACAGTATCAGATGCAGGATACATCCTGAGCTGGGTGAGGTGATCGTGCCCTCAACACAAAGTTCCAGCCTGCTCGTCCGCAACACCAGGCCTGCTCATTGTGCCACGCCAACTACTACCTGCGATGCTCTCCTTTCTCCTGGAAACTTTCTTCAATGTGGACAGGACTCTTGGCACAAAACTTGAGAAGGTAATCCTTCAGCGAGACTAACCTGGGACTGTATTCGACTGGCGCTCCATCGTGATTGGCCTGAACTTTTGACTTTTAACTTTTAGGTGCTAGAATGCAGTCTGTTTTTCGAAGACTCATAACTCCGGTTGTACTGATTGAATTTTTGTTGTTTTGGGCTTGTTTTATTGATTACATTCTGCTCTAGCCTTCTAACATGGCGTGGGACTTTTTGTGTGGTAGTCTCACTGTTTTACTATTTGAAAGGTTGCGCAACTACTTTACATACTGCCTTTAAGTGAAGCCTGACTGCTCTGTGACAAGTTACCAGGGGGTTGAGCACAAGTTATTTTGGGGCTTGTTTTTGCCTAACCCTGACTAGGGGTATGGTTGCTGTTTGACCAGGGCTTACACCCTAGTTAACCAGTAACCCAATTTCTAACATTGGTAATAGCGTTGAGGATAGGGCTTCTGTCCGAGCAGAACCATTCAGTGATTTGGTGTACACTACCACCCCATATTGAAGACCAATTCAAGATTTAAATTGTTCCTGATTGGCCTTTTTGTTCCTATTCTACCTGACTGTTTGTGTCTGTGCACTCACTTGCAAAGATAGAGTTTGAGCTTGTCAGCCTGCAGAGCTACACTGTTGCTCAGCTCAAGGAGTTTTGTCAGGAGAGGGGGCTGCCAGCTAAACGGAGCATCAAGAAGGTGGAGCTTCAAAAGGCCTCAAGAGTATGGGCAGATGCCCACCAGTTTTCAGTCACAACAGATGACCAAGATGAAGAGGAGGATGAGGAAAGATTAGAGCAGGACCCACAGGAGGGTTCATGATTTTGCAAAGAATGCTACTTAATTACTTTTCAATTTAGTATACTGAACAATTGATGCTTTCATTTACTTCTTTGCCATTTGTGTTTATTTTGCACATTAGCGACACACATCACACAATGCTCTGTGATGTTTGCCCCACCATGCATTACATTAGGTTGCACTCATGGTTTTCTGTCTCTCTGTGGTCCAAAACTTGCGCTTTCTGGAATTGTTGCCCACATCACCAACATGCTGCAAACCGTACACTTTTTTTCTTTTCCTTTACAACTACTTTACAGCCTTTCCCTTACATTCATGTATTTCTATCTCACTTTAATGGTTAGATATTATTATTTTTGTATTCTCCTACTTATAGTCTTTGGAACACATTCCTCTGTGCCCTAGATTCTGAAACTGCTCAACTTCAATAGTATAGGCGTCCATGGCTAAGTCCCAGTTGGTCCTTCTTGTGAGCATTCTGAAAGCTTTCCCGGGTGCATCCGCCTATTGCTTACCATTGGCTTTGCAGTTTGCAAATCATATTTTCTGGTTTTCTACTTGCTTTCTTTATTTGTTTTAGGCTGGCCAACATGCCTTCATCGCTCCCATATGGCAAATGTTTTTTACCATTGCCCTTGTATTCTTCCAAGAATTGTTGCTTTCTGTAAACATGCCTTTTTATATTTTGTCATTATTTTGTCACATTTGTTGTGCATTCAAAAACAGAGGTCACATCTCAGACTTTGGGGTCTATTAGGATGGCGGTCAGAAAAGCACTCCGACCGCCATGGTAGCGGGAAAACACCGCCCGCTAGGACCGCGGCATAACCGCTGGTCCAATTAGTATGCTCCGCAGTCGAAATCCAACCGCGGCGGTACGATCGTGGCTTTTAACATTGCGGCGGTTGCTGCTGCCAGCAGCACCACCGTGATGTCCAAGAAGGCATGTCCAGCATATCCCTGCACTACGTGGCAGGCACTGCACAGTGCCTGCCACCTGGTACAGGGGCATGTAGGGGGTAACATGGGTACCCCCTCAGTGCAGCCACACCCCCCCAAACACATTGGAGGCCCGCAATGGGTCCCCCGGAGACATTCTCTGCATGCCTTTCAACCGCCGCGGAAAGGCTGGCTACCGCAGGCATCATAATCATGCTGGCGGAGCCTGGCCCTGCACCGGCCCCATTTTAGCAGACCAGCTCCTTATGCAAGGCAAGTGTGCGGACTGCTACCGGTGGAAAAGTGGTGGGCGGAAATTCTCACCGCTCCGGTCGTCACCGCCATGCTAATGGGACTGGCAGTTTTCTGGGTTGCGATCGCGGGCGGATGACCGCCGCCGGTCCGGCGGTGGCAATCCACCCGCCATCTTAATAGATCCCTTAGTCTTTTGAGGGAGCTTGGTGTTTACTTTCCTTTTCCTGACTTCAAAGTGAGAGGATATATGTGACAATGTTGTCCGGTACTGGAAAAGAAAGGTTTTTTTTCTATCACACAACAAAATGTAAATGTATGGAAATTAACTGTGCAAATATTTGAGAATGCATCTGAATTATGAAAGCACTTATGAATCACATTTCTTTTATAATTCAAAATTGCGGTGGAAATCAATATTTTAATATGATCAAAACAAATCAGTACACTAGGTGATGCTATTTCCACACATTATAATTTGTGCCTTGTATAGTTTTATCAGTAGAACTATATTTGCAAATGTAATTGTCATTTCCATTGCAAATGTTTTGTCTGTAATGACAGTGTGCTACTACAACATGCATACTCCACACTATGCCACTACACTCAACAACACTCTACTCTACTCTATGCTCCTCCACTCTAAGCCACTTCATGCCCCTCCACTCTACTCCACGACATGACACTCAACTCCACTCCACCCTAGGCTACTCATTTCCACTCTACGACATTCCACTCTCAGACCCTCCTCTCTATGACACTTTACTCCACTCTATGCTGCGCCACTCCACTCTACGCCACTCATGCGCTGGGGGTATGCACCGTACATACACGGGTGGGGGTACGACTCGAACGTACACGGGTGTACATACAGGGGGGGTACGACACGTACACGGGTGTACATACACGGGTGGGGGTACGACTCGAACGTACACGGGTGTACATACACGGGTAGGGATTCAACTCGTACATAGGAGGGCTGGGGGGGTGTTGGGCGCGTATGCGGGCACATGTCTCCATGGTTGCTATGAGAGTTCGGTGCGGACGGTGTTTTTTCCATACGGTTGTAACATCGGACGCACAGGATGGATCGTAATTCCGCGGTCGGACTTCACTTTTCACATTTGTACGGTAAATCGTCCGGGGACGTGTCGGACACATTTTCCGACCCGAGGACGTGTGGGGAATAATTCCCAATGCGATTCGTATGGACTTTTTCCCATGCGAATCGTAATTGCCAGTTTGTACGGCACTTGTACGATTCGTACGGTAAAAAGACCGGATACGAGTCGTACGGGGAATTTTTTTACCGGATCGTAATCGGCACCAAAGTGTATTCCCAAGTTATTAAAAATGTGGTTATGGGAGATGTAAATGATTTTGATGCAACTATTTCTAATTTAGGCAATTACTACGCGCCTACCGGGCACCGTCCACCATATTATGATGCAGGCTTTGCTCCAGCCTTTCCATGACGGCGAAACCATCATGGAAAGGCTGGCGGAGATTCTTTTTGGGGGCCCGTTGCTGGCCCCCAATGTGTTGGGGGAGGTCTATGTGTACTGGGGGTTACCCATGGTCACCCCCTACATTTCAGTGCACTACATGGCAGGCACCGTGTGGTGCCTGCCACGTAGTGCACTGAAATGCACAACATGCATTTCCAACATTGCGGTGGGTGCTGCTGTCAGCAGCACCCACCGCAATGTTAAAATGTTTAAAATTTTAAAATGCAAGCTGCAACCGCCATGGTGGCAGTCGCATCCTAATTTGGTGTGCGGAACCGTCACATGTATTGTCACATGTCTTGCGGATGGTCCCGGTCACGACCACGATGGCGGACGGACCCCAGTCCCTCCACCATCGTAATCGGGCCCTAAGATTGTATTCAATATTACTTCTCATATGCATATTTTGTCAATTTGTTCTGTTGCAACTTTCCCAGCTAGTTGGCCAAAATATATGTGCTTTTATTTTGTGTGTATAATAAGGGGGATGTGTTATAATGGTAGCTTGATGTCATCAGGCTCTAGATTGGGGAACCTGAGAATATCCAGGAGTTTCTGGGTTAGAATGTGGAACTCGGGGAAAAGTATAACGGGTGGAGTACGGAGGGGAGAGGAATTGACTTACCTCCAGGTTTTCAATAATAAATGACTCCAAACCACCTCTGAAGAGCGTGTTTTTTACAATATGGTTTCACATAAACTATAAGCTGCCTCAATTACTATTCTTTCTAGAATTGTATTATATTGATATATACTTGTAAAGCACAAGGAATGCCCAAGAGCCTCTTGGCGCTGTTGTGTGCAAGAAGCTGTACTGTCGTAGCAATACTAATGGAAACTAAAGAGGAAAAGATAAGTGCCAGAATTTGAGATGTTTTCTTAAAATGCTCAAAGTTGACTGACATCCAAGATGCCAGGGCAGCCGATTCCAAAGTTGGCAACTGGAGTGGACAAAGCTTGTACACCCCCTCCACACTTTTTGGGAAGCTGCACTTTTTGGGAAGCTGCAAAGCGCAGACAACTCCTTGGGGTATTCCATAAGAATTCTCTTTTTTATTGGGAGCATGTGAAGCTCCTTTAGTGCATTTGAAGCTGATTTGAACTTCCGAAATTTCATCAGGAGCCGACACGCTGCATTTTGCAGCTTCTGTAATTTATTTAAGGGGCTTTGTTGAATGCCAAAGTAGAGGGCATTGTAGTAATCTAGCCTTGACTAAACTAGGGAGATAATGACTGTCTTCTGTAGGTCAAATGGAATGAAAGGCAAAAGTTTCTCAGGCCTTTTAGTGGGAAGAAACAGGATGAAATGAGTTTATTTATCTGATGAATAAATGAAAGTTTTGAATTAAAGGTTACTCCCAAACTCCTAACTTTGGGTACTGGCGTGGGAAGATAGCCCAAAGTGTGTTGCCACCAGGAGCGGTTCCAAGCCAGGTGTCCTTACTGAAAAGAAGCACCTCCTTAAGGCAATGACTGCTCATTCAGCTAACGACGGATCTCATACAGTTGTTAAAGCGGTGTGCAACCTCCTCAACAATACTTACAATTGACGCTACGAATTGATGTGTCTTCAGCATAAGAAATGTTTGACCAAATCAGTTTAGCTAGGGGAGCCACGTGGTGTGCAGAGAGAATATTGAATAAAAAATATCAAGTAGCACAAATATCAAGTAAAAAATATTGTGTTTCAGAAAGATAGACAGCAAGAATATCGTGGTCAAGAATATCGACTGAAGGTACGTAATATCGACTTTAAAAATATCGAAGAGTCTAATATTGTTTGCCAAAATATGGTTGTTAAAAACATCACTTTTTAATTAATGTTATGTATTTTAGTATATATTTTATATGTATGTGATGTATGTTTTTTGTATAACAATTGTTTGTATTTTTAATATATGAGTTTAATTTTTTGTAATGATTACATTTTTTAATTTGAATTATGCATTTTTAGTTCCGTAGCGTGTTGTGGGCTTATAGAGGAATATGGTGGCAAGTAATTTAATTATAATAAATTCATTGATTAATTTGTATTTAGTAATATTTGTTTAACTGAGATTTTATAGTAATTTATTAATAATGGATTAATTAATTTTAAATAATTAATTAGTAATTATGGTAATTGTGTAATTAATTTGAGGTATGTGTTATAGTGTTTATAGGTGTAGAGGGTGGGCAGTAATTCATTTTTAATTTATGAATTAATAATTGGTTGTTAAGTAATGTTGTAGGGTAAATGGTGTTAAGTAGTTTATTTTTCATTATTCATTTTTTGTTAATTGATATTAATTATATTAATTAACATTTTACTATGGTAATTGTGTAATTAATTTTAGCTGTGTGTTGTGGAGTTTATAGGAGTAAAGGGTGGGAAGTAATTTTTGTTTCATTAATGGATATAGTTGTTAATTAATGTTAAATATTTGATATTTATTTTGGGCAATTGATTAATTTTTGTGTGTTGTTTTTACTTTTAAAGGGATAAAGGGTGGGTATTAAATACATTTTAATTAGTTTATTATTAGTTGTTAATTGTAGTAGTTTTTAATTTAAATATAACTTTTAATTGTGTTTTTATTATTTTATAGTTTAATTTAGGTGTGTGTTGTGGATATTTTTAAAGTGTGTGTAGTCATTTAGGTGCCGATTATGATCCTGTAAAAAAATTCCCCGTACGACTCGTATCCGGTATTTTTACCGTACGAATCGTTCAAGTGCCATACAAACTGCCAAGTACGATTCGCATGGGAAAAACTCCATACGAGTCGCATTGGGAATAATTCCCCACACGTCCTCGGGTCGGAAAATGTGTCCGACACCTCCCCGGACGATTTACCGTACAAACGTGAAAAGTGAAGTCCGACCGCGCAAGTATGATCCATCCCGTGCGTCCGATGTCACAACCGTATGGAAAAAACACCGTCCGCACCGAACTCCCATTGCAACCATGGAGACATGTGCCCACATATGTGCCGTACCCCCCCCCAGCCCCCGTGAGTACGCGCCGAACCCCCCCCAGCCCCCGTGAGTACGCGCCGAACCCCCCGTGTATGTACACCCCTGTACGTGTCGAACCCCTGTGTATGTACACCCCTGTACGTGTTGAACCCCCGTGTATGTACACCCCTGTACGTGTCGAACCCCCCGTGTATGTACACCCCTGTACGTGTCGAACCCCCCATGTATGTACACCCCTGTACGTGTCGAACCCCCCGTGTATGTACACCCCTGTACGTGTCAAACCCCCCGTGTATGTACAGCCCTGTACGTGTCGAACGCCCCGTGTATGTACACCCCTGTACGTTCGAGTCGTACCCCCACCCATGTATGTACACCCCTGTACGTGTCGAACCCCCGTGTATGTACACCCCTGTACGTGTCTAACCCCCATGTATGTACACCCCTGTACGTGTCGAACCCCCCCGTGTATGTACACCCCTGTATGTGTCGAACGCCCCGTGTATGTACACCCCTGTACGTTTGAGTCGTACCCCCACCCGTGTATGTACACCCCTGTACGTGTCGAACCCCCGTGTATGTACACCCCTGTACGTGTCGAACCCCCCGTGTATGTACACCCCTGTACGTGTCGAACGCCCCGTGTATGTACACCCCTGTACGTTCGAGTCGTACCCCCACCCATGTATGTACGGTGCGTACCCCCAGCACGGGTGGGGGTACGACTCGAACGTACAGGGGTGTACATACACGGGGGGTTCGGCGCGTACTCACGGGGGCTGGGGGGGTTTCGGCGCATACTCACGGGGGCTGGGGGGGTACGGCGCGTACTCACGGGGGCCGGGGGGGTACGGCATGTACCGGGCCCCCTATTCTGGTCGTTTTGCGGCGTACTTCGCTTTTCCGGCACTTTTTGGGCGCCGTAAAAATATTGCCGTCCGGACTGCTGTCGGTTCGAATCGTACTTCCTGGGTCGTGAAACGCTGCCTGACAGCGTCCCGACGTCACGTCGGGGCATTCCCGGATCACATTCGTATGTATATTTTCGTCGGACGGTGTTTTTTACGATTCGTACGGAAATGGTGTTTCCGTGCGAATCGTACTTCCATGTTTGTAAAGTTTTACAACAGGGTACGAGTCGGACGGAGAAAACGCTCCGCCCGACGGTTCGTACCCGGTTTTTCCAGGATCGTAATCGGCACCTCAATGTTTATTAGTTTTTGTATTAATAATATTTTTTATTGATCATTAATTATGTTAATTATGGAAGTAAATGTAATTTAAAATGTGGAAGTGTTTTGTTTCTGGTGTGGTGCTACTGGGTGGGAAATACAATAAATACATTTATGTAGTGATAATTTTTTTGTTTGTAAATATTTTCTAGTTTAGAAGTTTTTTTTATTTATTATTTTATTTTATATAATATTTTTAGGTTTTTGTTTTTCATTTTTTAAATATTGGTTATTTTTTTTAAATATTTTTTTTTAACTGTTTAAGTGTGAATAGTAATTTTTGTCTCTCCGCAATCCAACACTTTTCCTAATGTTGCACTCACTGGAGTGGGAACAGTAATTTTTACCTCTCTGCTATCCAGCACTTTCCCTACTGTTGCACTCACTGGCGTTTGAATAGTAATTTGTACCCCTCCGCTATACAACACTTTCCCTATTGTTGCACTCACTGGAGTTGGAATAGTAATTTTTACCCTTCTGCTATCCAACACTTTCCCTACTGTTGCACTCACTGGAGTGTTTTGCTTTTGGTGTGGTTCTAATGGGTAGGAAATACAATAAATTCATTTACATAGTGATTAATTTTTTTTCTTTGTAAATATTTTCTAGTTTAGATGATTTTTTGATTTTTTTATTATTTTATTTTATATAATATTTGTAGGCTTTTGTTTTTCATTTTTTAAACAGTGTTTCTTCATTTTTATTATTTTTAAATTGTTTAAATTTTTTTTTAACTGCTTGAGTGTGAATAGTAACTTTTGTCTCTCCGCGATCCAACACTTTTCCTAATGTTGCACTAACTGGAGTGTGAACAGTAATTTTTACCTCTCTGCTATCCAGCACTTTCCCTACTGTTGCACTCACTGGAGTGGAAATAGTACTTTTTACCCCTCCGCTATACAACACTTTCACCCTACTGTTGCACTCATTTGAGTTGGAATAGTAATTTTTACCCCTCCGCTATCCAACTCTTTCCCTACTGTTGCACTCACTGGAGTGGGAATAGTAATTTTTACCCCTCCGCTATCCAACACTTTCCCTTCTGTTCCACTCACTGGAATGGGAATAATTAATTTTACCCCTCTGCTATCCAACACTTTTCCTACTGTTGAACTCAATGGAGTTGGAATACTAATTTTTACCCCTCTGCTATCCAACACTTTCCCTACAGTTGCACTCATTGGAATTGGAATAGTAATTTTTACCCCTCTGCTATCCAACACTTTCCCTACTATTGAACTCAATGGAGTTGGAATAGTAATTTCTACCCCTGTGCTATCCAACACTTTACCTACTGTTGCACTCCCTGGAGGGGGACTAGTTAATTTTACCCCTCCGCTATCCAACACTTTCCCTACTGTTGCACTCACTGGAATTGGAATAGTAATTTTTACCCCTCCGCTATCCAACACTTTTCCTACTGTTGCATTCAGTGGAGTGGGAATATAATTTTTACCCCTCCGCTATTCAACACTTTCCTTACTGTTGCACTCTTTGGAGTGGCAATAGTGATTTCTGCCCCTCCACTATCTAACACTTTCACTACTGTTGCTCTCAGTGGAGTGGGAATAGTAATTTGTAATATTGTAATGTTGCACTCACTGGAGCTGAAATAGTAAATGTAATTCCTCCACTATCCAACACTTACCCTACTGTTGCACTCACTGGAATGGGAATAGTTATTTTTAACCTTTTGCTATTCAACATTTACCCTACTGTTGCATTGACTGTATTTTGAAATTTAAGTTTAAATATTTTTTAATAGTTTAATGTTTTAATTTAGTTTCTAATTTAGTTTTTTCATATTTTAAATCATTAGTGTATATCTGTATTTTTTATATTATTTTAAACGTTTAACATATATTAAAAATAATAGTTTATTAATTGTTTTAAAGTAAATATATGTGTATAAGTTATACTTGTGTGTTTATCTTTTATTACGTTTATTTGTTACATTTTATTAAAATGTATATTAAATGTATTTTAATGTGTTAAAATTATATTTAATATATATTATTTTATTTTATATTTATATACAAGTCGATATTTTATACATCTATATTTTTTACATCAATATTTTTTAGTCAATATTTTTGTACTTACCTGTTAAGGATGAGTCGATATTTTTGTTGTCTATATTTTTTTCTCGACATTTTTAACATCGATATTTTTTACATCGATGTTGTGTCAGTGAACTGAGCCACATATATGTTGATGAACGTAAGGTTTAGTGATGACCCTTGCGGGACACCACATGGCAAGGAGAAGGATTTGGAGGAAAACTCTCCAAAGGTGAAAGATTGCTCTCTGTCAGTAAGAAACAGAGCAGATCGTAGGCTGAACCGCCGGTCCCGATCGCCACTTGGCGCTCCATCAGGACCGAGTGACCTACGGTGCAGAATTCTGTAGATATGTCTAAAAGGACAACCGCAACCTTTCCTCCATTGTCCATGATATGTCGTATTTCTTTGGCAGCCACTACCAATGCTAACTCAGTACTATAGCCATTCCTAAAGCCAAACTGTGCTCCATCTAAAATCTCGTTTCGCTCTAAATACTCTGAGAGAGCAATATTCAAATGCCTCTCAAGGATTTTTGCTGGCATAGGGAGACCCGAGAAAGGATGATCTTTTTTTCCTCACTTGGATTGAGGGAAGATGTTTTAAAAAAAAGGAGAATGGAGGCCTTTTTTCAATACATAGGGAACATACCCGCACGAATAATGCTGTTCAATAGGGTGGTGAGAGGAATAGCCACTGTCCCTGCTGCATCTTGGAGAACTTTCAGTAGGCATGGGTCAGAAGGAGCTCCTGATTTGGTGCATCCTATTAGTTCTGTCCCTCACTCAGTAGTAAATAGCGGGAACTTGCTGAGTTGGGCGTTGTTATGACCTTGGATGTCGTTCTCTAAAGTTAGAGGGTTAGTAGTCTGACCAGCATCAAAGACCTCAGAGATGGTCTCTACTTTTTTCTTCAAAAATTCAGCCTACTTATTGCCTAGCAATGGACTCTGAATCAAGGTATTGATGCTGAATGGGCAAGAGAGCCCCTAAACAGTTTTAAAAAGCTCCCTGGTGGAATTTTTCACAAAATTATGTTTTTCTGTGAAGTATTTGGTTTTCTGTCCTGTAATCATATTTTTATAGTCCTGGAATATTTGTTTACTCCTAGTTCTTTCCTCTGTGCAGTAATTGCTTCTCCAAACTGTCTCCTATCTTCAACATTCCTGTTTCATTGCTCTAAGGGGGTGATTAGGATGGCGATCGGAAATCCACCCTGACCGCCATGGTAGCGGAAATCAACCGTCCGCTGGTACCACGGCAAAAGTGCCGGTCCGATTAGGATAAGCCGCCACAAATTCCCGAACGCAGCGGAACGATGCCACGAAAGACCGCCGGTAGCGGGCGGAGCTTGTGAAAATCCATCCGCGGCGGTCGTATGGAGTATTGCTATCAGGTGTGTTGTGTGGGTTGTTCTGGGATTTTTTTTTTTAAGTTGCCATGGTGGTGTGTCATTGGGGTGTGTTAGGTATTTTTTGGGGCAGAGCTAGTTTGATGTGTGCACTTGGTGGCCTTGTTGTGTGTTTTTTTGGTCGACCACCATATGTGTCACGGAGCGTCCGCGGTGGCGGTTTTGCGTTTTTCCACCGCAAGGCCAGCGGAGTGACTGCACGTAAAATTAGGATTCCATTGAGGTGACAGCTGGACGATCCGCTGTTTCCGACTGCCATGATCGCAAACAGTGATGAATGGGAGAGCCGGCGGAAGGGCTGATGCATAGCCACCACCGCGTACGCTCTGTGAAAAATATGGCGGTCGACCAAAAAAAACACACAAGGCCACCAAGTGTACCCCCAAAAAATACCTTACACACCCCAATGACACACCCCCATGGCAACTTAAAAAATACAAATCCCAGAACAACGCACACAACACGCCTGACAGTAATACTCCATTTTGACACACCCACATAGCTGAGTATAAAACCAGCCCCTTCCCTGACCAGAATCCTGTGCACTACTCCAGCCCTGAATAAACTAAACCCTGAAGCACATTGGCTAGGCAAAACACCACACAGCTCACCAGCACAACAACACACACACACACCACCTACACCACCCTGACAACTGCACCTCAAACCATTTGCACATCACACATCATGGCACAAAAGAAAATGCCCAAATTCACTGAAAGTGAGCTGTCAGTCATGGCAGATGAGATAATCAGAGTAGAACCACAATTGTTTGGTACCCTGGTCCAACAGACACCATTAGCCACCAGAGTACAAATGTGGACAAGGCTAGTCGACAAGGTCAATGCAGTAGGGACCACCCCTCGCACCAAGCAGGAAATCCTGAAGCGGTGGCATGACCTCAAGAGGATGGTGAAAGAGAAGAACAAGAACCGTAAGCTGGCTCAGATGACTGGCAGTGGCCCTCCCATTCCACCAAGAACATTCACTGCATGGAAGGAGAAGGTGCTTGCCATATTGCATCCAGAGAGTCTCACAGGAATAGCCGGGGAGTGCAGGCTGGTAAGTACAAACAAAGGTATACCATTACACTACTATGTACTGTCCTGCACAACTACAAAGCTACACCTCCTATACCAAATTCCATTCATCTACACCACAATACCCAACACAGGTCTCACAGATGTAACATTTACTCCATCTGAATCACCCCAAAGGTAGCCAACAACATTCCCAGTGTTGCATGTGTACAGGCAGCCAGCACTACAACTCCTACCAGGCCCCCTTGTTCCCCAGCTCAGCAAGATGGAGCACTCCCCCCCAGAAGCATGTGGCAGCCATTGCATTGTTCACTTTCACCTAACAGGCAGATAGCAATCTTCCCAGGGAGGGGTGTTTGGGGGTGGGAGGCCTGCACTACAACTCCCATCAGGGCCCCCTCTCCCACCCAGGAGCAGGATGGAGCACTCCAGCCCCCCAGAGGCATGTGGCAGCCATTGCATTGTTCACCTTCACCTAACAGGTAGGGGTGTTTGGGGGTGGGAGGCCTGCACTACAACTCCCACCACGGCCCCCTGTCTCACCCCTGAGCAGGATGCAGCACTCCACCCCCCCAGAAGCATGTGGCAGCCATTGCATTGTTCACCTTCACCTAACAGGTAGGTAGCCATCTTCCCAGGGAAGGGTGTTTGGGGGTGGGAGGCCTGCACTACAACTCGTACCAGGGCCCCCTGTCACACCCCTGAGCAGGATGGAACACTCAACCACACACCCAGAGAGAAGTGTCAGAAATTCCACTCAAATGTGACAACAAAACCGGTAAGTAGACTGTGCATGCACTAGGTCATTCCTCTCAAAAACATGGTGCCCTATGACAACACCAGCCCTCACATCCCAACAAAATTGACCCAGATCCAATAGCCACTTACAGTGTGCAGACCGCTAAGCGTATGTAACTGTCACAGCAACCAAAGTGTGACTCACCAAATCAGTTGTTGGTGAAATTCAGGGCACAATCATGCACAGCACTGAATCCTATCTGTAAGTGCTATGGGGGAATAGCATCAAGGACCATTTGAAAACAAAGTAAGCATGGTCTGTAATACAAATAAAACAATGCACATGACATGACAAAGGTATGCATGAGATAACAATGGCAGTTCATGCTCAGATGTAACGTCTGCCAGGCAGAGTAATCAACAAAGATGCTTCACATCAAGTTGTTGTGCCGCTAGTTGTTAGATGACAACATGTCCTTGTAACCACAAACTCTGCACGTGGCGCATGTTATCTATTGACAGATCACACCATGGACAAGTAATGTATGTACCGCCACATCATGTCATGGTGCACAGTACTGTGCAGACATACAATGTGATAACTAGTTAACTGTGGTGTATGACTGTTAGATCTGGGGGTCTCTAGTTGGCAGAGGTAAGCACCTTAGACCAAATAGGGACCCTTGCTTCTAGTCAGGGTACAGGGACACACACGGACTGCTCACCCTCTAGGTAGCTTGGCTCGAGCAGACAGGCTTATCCCCAAGGCAATGTGTAAAGTATTTGCACGTAACAGCTACAATGACCCCCCCAGTACACCACAAACGTAGACCACACAGGTAAGTATATCAAAAATATAACTTTATCTAGTTTCAGCAGCGGAAATCAATTATCATAGCGTTGCACATTAATCGTTTTCTTGGGTTCTTAGGAGCTTAAAAGATAGTCTCTAGTCTCTTGTGTGACTTCGTAGTCAAAGAAAAGAATACGTTCGTAGGCTTTCAGTATTTAAATAATCACCTTCCTCCAGCGGTGGCTCATGCGCTTATAACTAAAGCGCTCCTCTCCGACCGCTCGGTGCAGGGCTTCCACAGCACCCGAGCGATGGACCAATCAGGTCGCGGCTCCCTCGACGAGCCTCCAGTGACGAGGTTAGATGTCACCGGAGTCAGCCACTCGCAGCCCGGCTCCTCCAGCCAAGCCTCCTACCAGCAACCAATCAGGTCGCGGCCCCCTCGTTCTCTTCTCCGCGACGTCGCAGAGCGGGGAAGTGCAGCTTTCAATCAGGTTCAGGCCCCCGGGCCGCGGCGGTGTATCGCGGGCAGGGTATTCCACGGCGCCCCGTGTCAGCGGGTCGATCGTGACGCCGACAAGCCTCGCAGCGGCTTAGTTGGCACGGGGGTCGCCCTCAATCCTGCAGCCACAGCAATACACGTGCCGATGGGCACGTCGGTCTTCTCAGGGCGGCAACCGGTGTCAGGCCAAAACCAGCGCGGCACTCTCCAGCAAAACAGAGAGCAGCCAGCGCACTTCCCGGGGCAGATGTTTAAACGCTTGGTAGAACAGTCCACGGTCCTTGCAGCACACAGCGGCACAGAGGGGACACAGCAGAGTCTTTAAAGTCTTGGCAACCTTTCTATCCCTGGGTTGCAAACAGGAGGCCAGCTCTTCTCAGGCCCTTGGAGATTCAGAGTTGAAGACACAGCACACAGCAAAGTCTTGTTAGGTCAAGTAGGTAGGGTCACAGCACACAGCAAATCCCCTTCTCCTCCTCAGCTTCAGTTGCACAGCAGAACAGGTCAGCCCTTAGAGCACACAGCAAGGCAATCTTCCTTCAGTTCTTCAGCAGTCCGTCTTTCAGCAGAGGTTCCTCTTGATTGTAGAATCTAAAAATCTGTTGTCAGAGGTCTTGTACTTATACCCCTAAAAGTCTTTGAAGTCTTTGTGCAAGTGGGTCCTGAGCCCGGTCTGATCCAGTTCTGGGTGTTGCTGGAGCACTTTGTTTTCCTGGCTTCTGCTTTCTTTTCAGAGTGAGGGGCAGAGTCGTCAGCCGCACAGCAGGAGGTGGAGCCAGCAGTGTGGCAGGCAGGCACAGCCCTATTCACTCCCAGGTGCTATCTCCTCCCTCCACTCTCCTTGCAAATGTCGCCATTCAGCAGAGGGCTGACTCAGCCAACCTCCTGGGGGATCCCCAGCCCCTGTCACTCTCAAGCCAGACAGTCAATCCACAAGCATGCCCAGGCACACAGAAGGGTCAGACAAGAGAACAGCTACTCTCTAAAAAGTACTATTCTCCAAATCAGGATTTAAAAACAACCTCTCCTAAAAGATGTGTTATTAAATGCTGAGCTCAGGGATATCAAACACTCATGTCTTATCTTGTTCCTATGAGAAGATAGGCGGATAGCCATTGGCACCAGCCTCCCCCATGTTAGCCTATGGAGCAAGATAACCTTGCAGCAGTGAACACACAAAATGGCCGTGGTTCACTACCAGAGCATGGTACCTGCACTAGTACATGCTCTACCTTTTACATACACTGCACCCTGCCCAGGGGGGTACCTTGGGCCTTCCATAGGGATGACTGACGTGTATAAAAAGGGAAGGGTTAGGCCCGGTCAGTGTGGACACTGGCCAGGAGGACATGGCAGTCCGGGGACTGCAGGCAGGCCTGCGGTGGCAGGCCTGAGACACCATTTTAGGGCTACACAGGTGGGTGGCGCAATCAGCGCTGCAGACCCACTAGTAGCATCTGTCATCTCCAGCCCTGGCACACACAGTGCACTTTACTAGGGACTTCATGGTGATACAAATATGCCAATCAGGTATATCCAATCAATATGACATTTTACACAGGGAGCACTTACACTCTGGCACTGATTAGCAGTGGCAGAGTGTCCAAAGCATCTAAACCAGCAAAAACGAAATCCATAACAGCATCAAAAATCCATGTAGCAGAGGCGAAAGATAGGGGAAAAACCCACGCCAAGGATGTCAGGTCTAACACGTGTCCCCTCCAGCTGAAGGTGGGGAGAACTACCCACCCTCATGGGAGTTCTCATCACTAAGGCGGAAAAACCTGGACAGACCATCAGCATTGGCGTGTTCTGTACCGGGACGGTGTTCCACCGTGAAGTCCATTCCCTGTAGGGATATGGACCACCTCAACAGTTTTGGATTCTCACCCCTCATCTGCATTAACCATCTGAGGGGCCTGTGGTCGGTCTGAACACGGAAGTGAGTCCCAAACAGGTAGGGCCTCAGCTTCTTCAGGGCCCAGACCACAGCAAATGCTTCCCTTTCAATAGCGCTCCACCTCTGTTCCCTGGGGAGTAGCCTCCTACTAATGAAAGCTACAGGTTGGTCCCCGCCCTCGTTGTCCATCTGTGAGAGTACTGCTCCCACACCTTGCTCTGAAGCGTCTGTTTGCACAAAGAAATCACTTGAAAAGTCAGGTGCCTTCAGCACTGGCGCTGTGCACATTGCAGTTTTTAGGGCATCAAAAGCAGTTTGACAGGCCTCGGTCCAATTCACTTTCCGGGGCTGATTTCTAGAGGTCAGTTCTGTCAAGGGGGCAACAATGGTGCCGTATCCCTTGATGAACCGTCTGTAATACCCGGTGAGTCCTAGAAAGGCTCTCACCTCTGTCTGCGTCTTGGGGGGTTCCCAAGCCAGAATGGTATCAATCTTAGCCTGTAGGGGCGCCACCTGGCCGCTCCCCACCTGGTGTCCCAAATACACCACTGATCCCTGCCCTATCTGGCACTTGCTGGCCTTGATAGTGAGGCCTGCCTTCTGCAGAGCTTTCAACACTTCACAGAGGTGTTGCAAGTGTTCCTCCCAAGTGGAGCTGAACACAGCAATGTCATCCAAGTATGCGGCGCTGAATTGCTCCAGCCCGGTCAGTACCTGGTTGACCAGTCTCTGGAAGGTGGCAGGGGCATTTTTCAATCCAAAGGGCATGACGCGAAACTGATAATGCCCCTCTGGTGTTGAAAATGCCGACCTCTCCTTTGCCCCCTCAGTTAAGGCAATCTGCCAGTACCCCGAAGTCAAATCAAAGGTGCTGAGATACCTGGTAGCTCCCAACCGATCCACGAGCTCATCAGCTCTGGGGATGGGGTGCGCGTCAGTCTTGGTGACCGCATTGAGCCCACGGTAGTCCACGCAAAACCGAAGTTCTGGCGGGCCACCGGGTGTAGCAGCTTCCTTGGGAACGAGGACCACTGGGCTAGCCCAGGGACTGCTGGAAGGCTCAATTACCCCTAATGCCAACATCTTGGAAACTTCTTGCTTGATGCTGGCCCTGACCTTGTCAGCTACTCTGTAAAACTTCTGTTTCACCGGTAGACTATCTCCAGTGTCCATATCATGGACTCACCAATGGGTGACACCTGGGGTCAGGGAGAACAGGGAGGCAAACTGACCCAACACCTGGCGACAGTCTCTCTGCTGTTCTGGGGTCAGGGTGGGCGAGAGGACCACACCATCCACTGACCCGTCTTGCTCCTTGGTCGCCAGGAGGTCAGGGAGAGGATCACTATCCTCTTCCCCACCATCATCTGTAGCCATGAGCATCGTCACTTCAGACCTCTCAAAGTGGGGCTTGAGGCGGTTCACATGCAAGACTCTCAGGGGCTGCCTAGGAGTCTTCATGTTGATCAGGTAGGTCACCTCACTCTTGCGCTCTACCACCTCGAATGGCCCGGTCCACTTGTCACGGAGCGCACAAGGCTCCACCGGCGCCATCACCCACACTTTCTGCCCAGGATGAAACTCTACCAGAGTGGTATTCTGGTCGTACCATTTTTTCATCTCCTCCTGGCTGGCTTCTAGGTTCTCCTGAGCGAGCTTCCTGAAGCGCCGTGTCTGGTTGCGGATGGCCAGCACATAGCTGAAACATCCTGGGGGGTTTTCCCACGGGATTTCTCCCACCCCTCCTTCACCAGTGTGAGAGGTCCTCTAACAGGGTGGCCATACAGCAGTTCAAAGGGGCTGAACCCTAAGGACTTCTGAGGCACCTCCCTGTAGGCAAACAACAAGCATGGTAACAAGACGTCCCACTTCCGTCTCATGGGCTCCGCTAGGCCCATAATCATACCTTTCAGGGTGCGGTTGAACCTTTCAACCAACCCATTTCCTTGAGGGTGGTAAGGAGTGGTGAACTTATAAGTTACCCCACACAATTCATGTACCTAGAGATGAAGTTGGTACCCCGGTCGGAGACCACCTCTCTGGGAAACCCCACGCGGGAAAAGATCCCCATCAATGCACGGCCCACCACGGGGGCTGTGATTGTCCTGAGAGGGACTGCTTCCGGGTACCGGGTGGCGTGGTCCACCAAGACAAGGATGAACCTGTTGCCTAAGGCAGTCTTGGGGTCCAGGGGCCCTACGATATCAATGCCCACCCGCTCAAAAGGGGTGCTCACCACAGGAAAAGGTTGGAGGGGTGCCACGCACTTTCCTCCGCTCTTACCACTGGCTTGGCATGTTTGGCAAGACTTACAAAAGGTACTGACGTGATTCTTCATCTGGGGCCAGTAGAAGTGGGTGACAAACCTGTGATAGGTCTTGTCTTGCCCCAGATGTCCTGCGAGAGGCACGTCATGAGCCAGACCCAGTAAGAAGTTCCTGAAGCGCTCGGGTACCACCAGCACACGGGCTGCACCGGGCTCAGCAAACTTAGGCTCACTATAAAGTAAGTCATCCTCCCAGTAAATCAAATGTTCCTTGGACCCTAGGCCCGCTGCCTGGTCTGCAGCCTGCTGCCGCACACCAATGAGAGAAGGGCACTCCTTCTGACCCTGGCAGAATTCCTCCCTGGAGGGACCACCTTCTTGCTGCCAATGGGTCAGCTCAAGCAATTCCCCTAGTTCGGCCACCTGTTCCCCTGTAGGTTCCAGGGCATCCCCCTCCGGTTCTGCTTCCTCCTGGACCGTGGGAACAGTGGGGGCCGGTTTCCCGCGCCCTCTGCCCCTTCCTCTCCTGGCAGGTTCCTGGGCCATTGTTCCAGGCTCCGGTTCTACTAATCCACCCTTACTGGCTGTCATGGCACATGTGGATACACAGATCCACGCTGGCAGTCCTAACATCTCCAAGTGAGTTCTGTGCTCTACGTCCTTCCATGGAGAACTCTCCAGGTCGTTACCCAACAGACAATCTACCGGCAAGGCATCACTGACACAGACTTCCAAGGTACCAGAGACTCCCCCCATGTAAAGGGAACACGCGCCATCTTGCAGAGGCGCACTGAAGTGTCAGCTGCCACTACTGGGCGGAGCACATTGGGAATGACTTGCTCTTCAGACACCCACTGACACCTGACAGATGTCACGCTAGCCCCGGTGTCTCTCAGAGCCTCTATCTCCCTCCCATTGATGGTCACCTTTTGCCCATATTTTTTAGTGTTAGCGGGTATCAAGGTATCCTGGACCATCTCTTGGTCTCCTAAAGAGACAAGGGTCATCATAGCTAATCCCTCTTCCCCACTGGAAATCAAATCCCCTCCCAAAGCTACACTAGCTAACCCTGGGACTGGAGCAGCAGCTGGTGCTGGGGGTTTCTTGGGACATTTAGGGGCGATGTGCCCCACTTCCCTACAAGCATAGCAAGTAGGCGGTGGTCTGTTATCCTGTCTGCCCTTATGGGGCCAAGACTTCTTAGGCTTGGGGGCTTGGGACTCCTTTTCCTGGGAACTGTTTTGGGGCCCTTTAGAGAACTCCTTATTGTTACCCTTGTCCTCCCCACCTTTCTGCTGGGGACCCTGTCCACCTTTGGCTGGGATACTTACCACCCCTTTGTTGACCCTGGTGCTAGTCCAGCTGTCTGCCTCCTTAGCAAGCTCACTGGGATCAGTTAACTTGCTGTCTAAAAGATGCTGGCGCAGCTCTGGAACACATAGACTACTCAAGTGCTCCCAACTAATCAAGTGACACAACCCCACATAATCAGTAACTTTGCTGCCCTTTATACAACCTTCCAGTGCACGCGTGTACATACTCACACACTCCACCCAAGTACTTGAATCAAGTTTCTTGAAGTTCCTAAACTTCTGGCGGTACTGTTCTGGTGTAAACCCATACCTGAGGCATAAGGCCTCCTTCATAGTGGGGTAGGTTAAGGTCCCTGCTGCTTCTAAGGGTGCTAAGACATCCCTCCCAGAGGCCTCAAAATGCTTCCACAAACCTGCTCCCCAACTCTTCTCAGGCACTTCATTCATCTTCAAGGCAAGGTCATAGGATCTAAACCATGCATAGATATCCTCACCCCTCTTATAATTCTGCACCAAATCTTTCGGTATGTATACTTTACCCGCCTGTACTGGTTGTGCGCTGCCACCATTCGGACTGGACTCCACCTGTTTAGCTTTAATGTCCAGCTCCCTCATGCTCAACTCATGAGCCAACTGGAGTTTTCTCTCTTCCAAAGCGAGAGCATTCCTCCTCTCCTCCGCCTTCTTCTCACTGTCAAGGCGCAGTTTCCTCTCTTCTGCTTGAGCTTTGAGTTTAAAAAGTTCAATCTCATGGGCCCTAATCCTCTGATTTTCCTCCAGCTCCTCTGGAGAGAGGCCCCTACTGGAAGGGGTGCTGCCAGCCCTAGACGCTGGCCTATTCACTGGCAAATCACTGGATCCAAATCCATGCTCCTGTGCACCGTCCTCTCCAGTCAAATCCTCTGGCTCAACATGTTTGGCCTCCCACCAGGCCCTTAGAGCTTTCTGTAGCTCTTCCTTGTTAGCGCTGCCCTTCACTGGGCATCCAAGCTGCTTGCAGAATTGCTTTAGTTGCTCCTTCTTATATGTGAGCAACTCCTTTACTTCAAATTGCAATTCCCCCTCCTCGCCTACTCCATTCAGAGACATGACGCTTCCTAGGTCTTCCAAAAATAGGTTTCAAAAACTTTGTGCAATGCAACTGCTAACTAGACTAGTGATGTACAAAGAATCACTGCAGGTCAAGTGCAAATACTGGTTCTAATCCGCACCGCTGACCACCAATGTTAGATCTGGGGGTCTCTAGTTGGCAGAGGTAAGCACCTTAGACCAAATAGGGACCCTTGCTTCTAGTCAGGGTACAGGGACACACACGGTAGATAACCCCTGCTCACCCTCTAGGTAGCTTGGCTCGAGCAGACAGGCTTATCCCCAAGGCAATGTGTAAAGTATTTGCACGTAACAGCTACAATGACCACCCCAGTACACCACAAACGTAGACCACACAGGTAAGTATATAAAAAATACAACTTTATCTAGTTTCAGCAGCGCAAATCAATTATAATAGCGTTGCACATTAATCGTTTTCTTGGGTTCTTAGGAGCTTAAAAGATAGTCTCTAGTCTCTTGTGTGACTTCGTAGTCAAAGAAAAGAATACGTTCGTAGGCTTTCAGTATTTAAATAATCACCTTCCTCCAGCGGTGGCTCATGCGCTTATAACTAAAGCGCTCCTCTCCGGCCGCTCGGTGCAGGGCTTCCACAGCTCCCGAGCGATGGACCAATCAGGTCGCGGCTCCCTCGACGAGCCTCCAGTGACGAGGTTAGATGTCACCGGAGTCAGCCACTCGCAGCGCGGCTCCTCCAGCCAAGCCTCCTACCAGCAACCAATCAGGTCGCGGCCCCCTCGTTCTCTTCTCCGCGGCGTCGCAGAGCGGGGAAGTGCAGCTTTCAATCAGGTTCAGGCCCCCGGGCCGCGGCGGTGTATCGCGGGCAGGGTATTCCACGGCGCCCCGTGTCAGCGGGTCGATCGTGACGCCGACAAGCCTCGCAGCGGCTTATTTGGCACGGGGGTCGCCCTCAATCCTGCAGCCACAGCAATACACGTGCCGATGGGCACGTCGGTCTTCTCAGGGCGGCAACCGGTGTCAGGCCAAAACCAGCGCGGCACTCTCCAGCAAAACAGAGAGCAGCCAGCGCACTTCCCGGGGCAGATGTTTAAACGCTTGGTAGAACAGTCCACGGTCCTTGCAGCACACAGCGGCACAGAGGGGACACAGCAGAGTCTTTAAAGTCTTGGCAACCTTTCTATCCCTGGGTTGCAAACAGGAGGCCAGCTCTTCTCAGGCCCTTGGAGATTCAGAGTTGAAGACACAGCACACAGCAAAGTCTTGTTAGGTCAAGTAGGTAGGGTCACAGCACACAGCAAATCCCCTTCTCCTCCTCAGCTTCAGTTGCACAGCAGAACAGGTCAGCCCTTAGAGCACACAGCAAGGCAATCTTCCTTCAGTTCTTCAGCAGTCCGTCTTTCAGCAGAGGTTCCTCTTGATTGTAGAATCTAAAAATCTGTTGTCAGAGGTCTTGTACTTATACCCCTAAAAGTCTTTGAAGTCTTTGTGCAAGTGGGTCCTGAGCCCGGTCTGATCCAGTTCTGGGTGTTGCTGGAGCACTTTGTTTTCCTGGCTTCTGCTTTCTTTTCAGAGTGAGGGGCAGAGTCGTCAGCCGCCCAGCAGGAGGTGGAGCCAGCAGTGTGGCAGGCAGGCACAGCCCTATTCACTCCCAGGTGCTATCTCCTCCCTCCACTCTCCTTGCAAATGTCGCCATTCAGCAGAGGGCTGACTCAGCCAACCTCCTGGGGGATCCCCAGCCCCTGTCACTCTCAAGCCAGACAGTCAATCCACAAGCATGCCCAGGCACACAGAAGGGTCAGACAAGAGAACAGCTACTCTCTAAAAAGTACTATTCTCCAACTCAGGATTTAAAAACAACCTCTCCTAAAAGATGTGTTATTAAATGCTGAGCTCAGGGATATCAAACACTCATGTCTTATCTTGTTCCTATGAGAAGATAGGCGGATAGCCATTGGCACCAGCCTCCCCCATGTTAGCCTATGGAGCAAGATAACCTTGCAGCAGTGAACACACAAAATGGCCGCGGTTCACTACCAGAGCATGGTACCTGCACTAGTACATGCTCTACCTTTTACATACACTGCACCCTGCCCAGGGGGGTACCTTGGGCCTTCCATAGGGATGACTGACATGTATAAAAAGGGAAGGGTTAGGCCCGGTCAGTGTGGACACTGGCCAGGAGGACATGGCAGTCCGGGGACTGCAGGCAGGCCTGCGGTGGCAGGCCTGAGACACCATTTTAGGGCTACACAGGTGGGTGGCGCAATCAGCGCTGCAGACCCACTAGTAGCATCTGTCATCGCCAGCCCTGGCACACACAATGCACTTTACTAGGGACTTCATGGTGATACAAATATGCCAATCAGGTATATCCAATCAATATGACATTTTACACAGGGAGCACTTACACTCTGGCACTGATTACCAGTGGCAGAGTGACCAAAGCATCTAAACCAGCAAAAACGAAATCCATAACAGCATCAAAAATCCATGTAGCAGAGGCGAAAGATAGGAGAAAAACCCACGCCAAGGATGTCAGGTCTAACAATGACCTGTAAAGAAGATACATCTAACACCAAGCAGAAGGGGTGCACTTCAATGACCATTTACCCTCTGTCTCACAGGTGACCAAGAACTGACAGCAGAAGCTGATGACACCAACCTGCAGAGCCAGTCTCCACCCCCGGAACATGGATTCTCTAATGCTGACTCTCTGGATTTCTTGGATGCGAAGCCACAAGCCGGCCCATCAGGCATGCCAGGGCGCAACAGGTCCCAGAACCCCACTGTCCCCCCCACCGCCACATCAGCAACAACAACTATGCTGACCCCTGCTGTAATGACCACCAGTGCTGCCTGAAACACTCTCCCTGCCTCAGTGGATGACCATCCCACCCCACAAATAGACGAGGTCATAGAGAGTACGCGGGTGCGTAGAGTGGTGACGCAACAGGTCCGGGACAGCAGGGCAGCTGGGAGGGCCACTGGGCGTCAAAACTAACCGAACACTGGGACCGAAGCCCTGGCCAACGTCGCCAGAGTCCTTGGGGCCTTTGAGTGACCCCAGGGACACATGGTCTAGGGTCTTGAAGATTCCCGTGAGTGCCGCCTGCTGCTGAGGTCCATAGACACCCATGTGGGCCAAATAGTGGACCTCTTGGGCTAGCTTGTGGCGGTTCAGAGAGATAGGCTTGCGGCCAAAACAACAGCTCTACCTCCCTCCAGTGGCCTGCAGGATGACGGTTCCTCCACCTCCCCTGCGGCCACAGAGAGGGAAGAGTCCTCAGACCACACTGAGCCCGAAGCAGAGGCCCCTCCTGCCAAGCGACCAAGGGGCCATCCAAAGAAATCCCTGGGAGTATCCAGTGGCAAAGCACCAGCCAAACGCCAGTCAAGGAGTCAGCCATGATGGTACCCCTCTTCCCTTTTGCATTGACTTTGTTGACTGTCCTTCTCCACACCGTCATGTTAATGGCTTGCGTCTGTTGGACTGGGTCACCACATCAATGTAGTGACTACTCGATTGTCTCATCTATCATCACTGGCAACTCATTGATTTCCTTTTCACCTTTTTGTAAATATTCACTTCCCTGTTACATATACCCATTGTAAATAAACACTCCTTATCCACCAATGTTTTCGTGTCAGCTCCATGTTTATCACAGGATGTACAATGTTGTTTATGATCACAATGTACCAGGAGCACGGATTGTTTGTAGGCAATGAGAGGCTGAAGGAACCTAGGAAAACACAAGAGAACAATATTCACTTGTCAGGCGATGGCATCACAGCCATCACACAACACTTGTCATCAAGGTACTCAAATCTACACACATTACAATGAGGAACAGTACCGACATAGACATCCTGTATCTGTGCAAAACTACCCTGTCCCAGAAACATTAGCAGCCAGCACAGAGGCAACAACAGGCTACAGTCACAAAGCTCACCTAGGCCTTTTCATCAACAACGACAAAAGCAGACAATGGCCCCGTTGTACGTTTTCACTCACCTTCAAGGGAAGTAGCGGTTGATGATCTGTTTACGCAGATCGACACCTTCCTCATCTCCACTATCCTCGTCACTGGAGATGGGTGGGTTTCCAGGTTGGGGCCTCGGTTGCTCATCAGCATCCAGGAGCAGGGGGTGCTCCTTGCACAAGGCCAGGTTGTGGAGCATGCAGCATGCAACTACAATCTGACACACTTTTTTGGGCGAGTACATCAGTGCACCTCCGGTCTTGTCCGGGCAGCAAAATCGTGACTTCAGGAGACCAAAAGTACGCTCCACCCCACGACGTGTCCTCCCATGGGCATCATTGTAGCGGATTTCACTTGGGGTCCTGGGATTCTGCAGTTTGCTGAGCAACCAAGGCTGGTTGGGATATGCAGAGTCACCTAGGTGTGAGATACACAGACCAATTTTGTAATATAACTGTGGCAGAGGACAGCACGTCACACATACAGCACGCTACTTGACTCTGTGTACTCACCCACAATCCATGCACACTCTGGAAGCAGATTTGCCATCAGCTGTGACACAATGCTGTTATGCAGGATGTACGAGTCATGGGCAGAGCCGGGAAATTTGGCACAGACATGTGGGATTGTCATATCCGCCTGGCACACCACTTGCACATTGATGGAATGGAAATCATTCCTATTCCTGTAGATGTGCTCACATGCCTGTGGTGGAACCGGGCCAACATGTGTGCAGTCAATGGCACCTACAACATTAGGGATGTGGCCAAGTGCATAAAAATCACCCTTCACAGCCACCAATTCATGCCTCCTGGGGAAATGGATGTATCTGTCCTTGTAGGTCATCACAGTGAACAGGACATCACGTAGCACCATACTCACCATGCTGAACATAGGTTGCAACATCCCACCTGCGCTGGACACTGTGTACTGGAATGACCCAGTAGCAAAAAAATGCAGGGCCGCCATCACCTTAGACGTTGATGTGATAGCAGTCGGATATGTTCTGCGAGGCCGCAGGTGCGGCTCCAACAGTGCACATAGGTCTTGTAGGGTGGGTTGATCCAGACGGAATTTCCATATGACCGCCTCATCCTCCATGTCTGCCAGCACTGTGAAGGATGCACATTTGGTCTCCTCCTAGGTGAGATGAAAGGGGACACATGTCAATGCAATCCACCATGAGATGTGTCCAACATCTTACGTTTTGACTGACACAACGCCAACAATGACTGTCATCACAATTCAGCTTACAGCACAACTTACATGTAGGGACCCCTTCAGCTACACTAGTCATACACTTGTCCACTTTTCAAATAGCGAGTTCCTCCAAAACAAAATCTGACCATGTGAATGCCCAAAGGTACATGTCCACATCTTGCGTAACCAGCCCTGAGAGTAGTTCATACAGCATATGTGTGAAACAGCAACACTGCTGCCTCCTACCTAGCTGCTGTACCTGCCACACCTTCAGGCATAAATCGAACGGGGCACACATTAACAACACAATGAGCACAGTCTGTGCATTAAGATCAAGTATGTACATGAGCAAAGCAACCTATACAGTGAAATATGCACATTGTGTATTCAGACATTAATCACTGTGTGTGGCTTAGTCAGATCACACATTGACATGTGTACATATTGGAGAGCCCATCACAACACTGATCTCTGTACATGCACAACAATATCACAAGTGACAAGTGAGGGAATACATGCCAATCTTTGCAATCATGTGCACAGACATGGCATGTATAGTCAGCAGTGGGCGAAATGTTACATTGGCATTGTGTTCACTATCTTGTGCCATGGATCATGTGTCCACTGTACTGAACTGGTATTGCCAATGACACACCATGATTTGCTAACGTGCTCCGCCACCCAAATCACGATAATAGGCACCAATGGATAGAAGCCATATCGCGGTAGTGACCACCTGGCCTCTGCTTTGCATCACCGCCAACGCCCATGCCCTTACAGCCAGACCGCCTCATCCTCCATGTCTGCCAGCACTGTGAAGGATGCACATTTGGTCTCCTCCTAGGTGAGATGAAAGGGGACACATGTCAATGCAATCCACCATGAGATGTGTCCAACATCTTACGTTTTGACTGACACAACGCCAACAATGACTGTCATCACAATTCAGCTTACAGCACAACTTACATGTAGGGACCCCTTCAGCTACACTAGTCATACACTTGTCCACTTTTCAAATAGCGAGTTCCTCCAAAACAAAATCTGACCATGTGAATGCCCAAAGGTACATGTCCACATCTTGCGTAACCAGCCCTGAGAGTAGTTCATACAGCATATGTGTGAAACAGCAACACTGCTGCCTCCTACCTAGCTGCTGTACCTGCCACACCTTCAGGCATAAATCGAACGGGGCACACATTAACAACACAATGAGCACAGTCTGTGCATTAAGATCAAGTATGTACATGAGCAAAGCAACCTATACAGTGAAATATGCACATTGTGTATTCAGACATTAATCACTGTATGTGGCTTAGTCAGATCACACATTGACATGTGTACATATTGGAGAGCCCATCACAACACTGATCTCTGTACATGCACAACAATATCACAAGTGACAAGTGAGGGAATACATGCCAATCTTTGCAATCATGTGCACAGACATGGCATGTATAGTCAGCAGTGGGCGAAATGTTACATTGGCATTGTGTTCACTATCTTGTGCCATGGATCATGTGTCCACTGTACTGAACTGGTATTGCCAATGACACACCATGATTTGCTAACGTGCTCCGCCACCCAAATCACGATAATAGGCACCAATGGATAGAAGCCATATCGCGGTAGTGACCACCTGGCCTCTGCTTTGCATCACCGCCAACGCCCATGCCCTTACAGCCAATGGGACCCGCAATCGTGGTAGTGAGATACACATTGGGAAATGGTGGATGGCATGCTCCGCCACCCAAATCACAGTCATAGGCACCAATGGATAGCAGCCATAATGCGGTAGTGACCGCCTGGCCCCTGCGGTGTGTCACCGCCACTGCTCATGCCCTTACAGCCAATTGGACCCACAAACGTGGTAGTGAGATACACATTGGGAAATGGCAGATGGCATGCTCTGCCACCCAAATCACAGTCATAGGCACCAATGGATAGCAGCCATAATGCGGTAGCGACCCCCTGGCCCCTGCGGTGTGTCACCGCCAATGCTCATGCCCTTACAGCCAATGGGACCCGCAATCGCGGCAGTGAGATACACATTGGGAAATGGCGGTTGGCATGCTCCACCACCCAAATCATGGTCATAGGCACCAATGGATAGCAGCCATATCGTGGTAGCGACTGCCTGGCAACTGCGGTGTGTCACCGCCAATGCCCATGCCCTTACAGCCAGTGGGAACCACATTCGCAGTAGCCTAATGCAATTTTTAAAATCGCTGTAGGTGTGCTCCGCCATCGCAGGGCTGGTCATTGGATGCAATTGAAAGCTGCACGATCACGGTAGCGACCGCCTGGCCCCTGCAGTGTGTCTCCGCCAATGCCCATGCCCTTACAGCCAATGGGAGCTGCAATTGCGGAAGCCTAATGCAATTTTGAAAATCTCGGTAGGCGAGTTCCGCCACCGCAGGGCCGGTCATTGGATGCAAGTGAAAGATGCACGATCACGGTGGCGAGCGCCTGGCCCCTGCGGTGTGTCACCGCCAATGCCCCTGCCCTTACAGCCAATGGGAACCACAATCGCGGTAGCCTAATGCAATTTTGAAAATTGCGGTAGGCGTGCTACGCCACCGCGGGCCGGTCATTGGATGCATTTGAAAAAAGCTGACCTGGAACAACAATTGCAGAAGCTTAGAAACACAGAAACTACCCCAGGGGGCTATGTATGAGTGGGAGAGAGCCTCACATTGCCACTGCTTTCAGGCACTACTGCCTGACAGTTTTCATCACCAACTGCTGCTTCTCCTGTCTCCTGGACCCAGACACTGCTGCCTGACACTCCTCACCACCAACTGCTGCTTCTCCTGTCTCCTGTACGCAGACACTGCTGCCTGACTCTCCTTAACACCAACTGCTGCTGCTCCTGGACCCAGACACTGCTGCCTGACACTCCTCAACACCAACTGCGGCTGCTCCTGTGTCCTGGACCTAGTGATGGCGAGGACTGAGAACATCAGGGCCCGTCCCTTTACCACAGAGGAGCTGGAGGTCCTTATGGACAAGGTGCTCACACAGTATGGGAGGCTATATGGTGCCCCAGATGTCATGGTAAGTATTTCAGAGTGAAAGGGAGAGGGCAGGGAGTGCACACATGAAATTAATCTGCTGCATATATGTGCCTGAGAGTGTGGGTTTGTGTGATACACTGCCTAGCATGCTGATTTCAGGGAAATGGGGTTTGTAGCCTATTTCACACATTCCCCGGGCTGCAGTTAAGGATGGGAGGGACATGTAGTCTTTTTGCAGCCATACAGTGACACTGCTGGTGTGGAAAGTGGGAGTCAGGACAGACTTTGCCTGTGCTAATGAATCTTTGAGTCCATGATGTTTTTCACAGGATCATTTGTGAAATGAGACAGACTTTGCGTCCAGAGTGTCCTGATGGAAGTGTGTTCGACTCTATATTGCCACCATGGATATGTAAGCCTTATGCACAAGAGTGAAATCCCTTTAGGTGACACCCTTGGCGAATAATTCACATATGACACATCAGATTGTTGTACTTTAGAAACGTCCCCCTTCCATTTTCTTCATAATGTGTTCTGACTTGCATGTGTAGGCACTGTTTGTCCTCTCATGTTGTACCTGTATGTGACATTTCTGCTGGCCCACGTTAAACCTCAGTGTGAGCCCCCCTGGCCTGCAGATTCACTGCCCAATTTGACAAGGCCCCATCACTGAATGGACAGAGTGAGACATATGGGTTGTCTGCTACCCTATCCATCAAAGAGCTATCTCAGGCCTGTGGATTGCACAAGACAGACCTTGTGAGAAAGGTATGAGATTGTAAGATCATGTCCCTAAATGTGACCTCCATGACTTAGTGAGCCATTCAGGGCAAGGACATTGAGGGGTGTGCAGTGTTGGACACAGTGAGTCTACCCTGCCACATAATTTCCAATGTAATGTATGTCTTGCTCACTCACAAAGTGGATAACAGATGTGGGCCTCCTTCACATTGCTTTCTGTGCTGGCATTCTGCATGTGTATGAGATGGGCAGGTACTGTATCAATCCTCATACCTGCATGCATTTTGGTATGATGATCCCATGCTTATGTACTAGGTGTCATGCTGTATTGTCTCTGCTAAACATATCTGTGAAGTTGTGCTGAGTTTGTGCATGCTCCTGTACTGAGAGATAGTGGTACATAACCCAGTATCACTGGAATTTCCTCCTCTTGTCTCCCGTGCCTACAGCTCAAAGTCCACCAGCATAAGGCCGTATGGAGGGCCATTGCATGCAAGGTGTGGGCTCTGGGTGTCTCCAATCAATGACACACACACTGTCACAAGAGGTGGGATGACATCTGTCAGCTGAGCAAAAACGTGGCAGAGATGACGCTGGGGCTGCTCCCTTGGACTGGCAGGTTGGCGCGCCGGAGCTTGACACCACTAATGGCACGCATCTTGGCAGTGACACAACCAGAGCTGGATGCACGTTTGAAGGGCCATCAGCAGCAAGCGGGGGTGACTACTCTGGGAAGGGTGACTTTGGTTGTGAGTGAATGCATGTATTCCAAGCCAGTGCTGGGCTCTGTGATGTTGCTAGTGTGATGCAATGGCTTGTAAGTGGCCTCTGTGTTGAGTGCAGCTGTTATGCATTTTCGCAACCTATACTTTCTCATGTCATTGATGTAATGGCCCTTGACGTTGCATTCTGAATTGTGGCCTTATGGCATTGGCTGCATTGGGGTAGTCAGGGACATCCCATGGCAGTGAACGGCAGTGTGCCTCATCTGAGTGTGCTTTCATCAATGTGTGCAGTGCCTGACCTCAAATTTGTGAGAACTTGACATCTGACACCAATGTGCAACTGTAGTTGTGCCCCAAAGTACGGCCTGGTGGATGGCATGGGCTCATGGCTATTGTGAACTGATATTTTGTAGTCTGTATCTGTGCTGTCCCCTTATGGTGAGTCCATATGTGACTGTGACAACATGTTGGGAGGTACATCTTGTTCACCCCTAGGGACCTAGGTATGCTCAGAGGGATCTGTATGTCTGGTTACACGGAGGCACGGGCAAGCTATTTGGATGTGTGGACATCACATGGGCCAATTATGCCACGTTTGCATGATACCATGCAAGTTTTTGACTTTGGAATTATGGTTGCACAATGTGGCTGCACAGGGTAATGTGCAACATGGGGTATCATCATCTTGTTTTGTGCTTTGTTTGCATATGATGTTTGTGTGTATGGCACTAAACTGGACCTATGTCTCTGTATCTTGCACCATCTACCTTGGGCACAGAAGGACACAGGATGGACACCAGTGGTGAGGTATCAGGCACGACTGCTACACATGAGCACACTGACACAGATGTGTCCAGCGCCTTGAAGTGGGACAGGAGTGTGCTTGAAGAATCACAGCCAGAGACACCAACATCAACGTCATCTGAGGCCAGCAGTGACTCCTCTATGTTGGCGGGCACAGGGAGCAAGGCCGGACTGGCCGTAGCGGGCACCGGGCAATCCCCCGGTGCGCCGCACGGGTGGGGCCGGTTTTGGGCCTCTGGGGGCCGTTTTTGTTACAGGCCGTTTTTGCAGCATAGCTGCAAAATTGGCCCTGTAACAAAAGCGGCCGAAATCCGGCCCTGGCAAAGAGCTCGGCTGCACCCGGGGGCCGGCCGAACACTTTACCAGGGCCGGTTGATGTTCCCAGTCCGGCCCTGACAGGGAGTGGTAAATCTGCCTCCTCTTCCACCACACATCGTCCAGTGCCCACCCTCCCAGCTACTTCCACTAGTGCTGCCCATGTTCGCAGCAGTAAGAAGGGAAGAGTGTCCTTCCCCCCAGGCACCGCTGCCTCTGCCCCTGTCTCCCCTGCTGCCCTCAGGGTTGAGGCTGTGGACCTTTTGCGCCAGCTGTGTGTGGGTCAGACAACTCTCCTGAATACCTTCCTAGACCATGACAAAAAGTTGACACAGGTAGTTGCCTTCATAGAGGGCATTCATTCAGACGTGGGTGGGCTACACAGGACTGTCCAGTCTTTGTCCTCCACAGTGACGGCAGCCATTCAGCTGTCACAGGCTCAGAGTCCAGCTCCAGTCTCTTCGCCACGCCCTGCCAGTGGCTACATCTGACGAGAGTGACCACACACCACTGCCCATAGGCTCAAGATACACCACACGCAGCACACAACAGCAGCACCCTAAGTGGGCCAGAGTGCAGACACCATCCCCCAAGCAAACCAATGTCACCCCAGAGCGCAAAGGCAAAAGCACTTCAGGTGACACTCAGGAGCATCAAGCCAAGAAGCAGGCCTCGGGTTCACATGCATCAAAAGCACCACCATCCAAGGATACTGCCGTCCCAAAAGTGTCTCCCAAAGACAAGCAGACAGTAGCCGTGCCTGCTGTGAAGCTAGTGCCTGCTAAGAGTCCACAGAAAAAGCCCTTTAAGGCAGATTCACCCACAACCTCAACTCCCATCCACACCCCTGTGAAGCTGGGAAAGGAGGGCACTGTATGGGGTTCACCTGGTCAACAGGGTATGGAGGGGAAAAGGCAAGGCCAGGCCAAGCGTACCACCGGATACAGCAGGTCCCTGGAGGGAGGGCCACCGCCTGTACCTGATGCACCATTGGTGGAGAATGTGCCTGTTGTGGCTGCCCCACCTCCCACTCCTACCAAGACCAAAATTCCCTATCGGATAATCAAGAAGTGGAAAGGCACCACTTCACATTCTCCCTCACACACTGTGTCTCACAGCAGCATGTCTCCACCTCCACGTACCACCACACCACCCGGTCCAAGCAGCCCGCCGGCTCCCAAAGCCACTGATGCCTCTACCTCAGCTGGTCCTCTCTCTCTCAGGTCCAGTCCTCCAACTGGCCCCGACACTCAGCCACCTCCCAGTCCGACTGACAGCCAAGTCTGAGGCAAAGTCCCCCTCACACACCTGTCTCTCCCAAAGTGGTGACTGGACTGCCCTTTGTTATCCCCCTAGCTGTGTTGCTAACTATGGCAGTGTACAATCTCACCCATTCCCTGTGCAGGGTCTCATGCACACATATGCCTACTTTGAAGTTTGGACTGGCCATTGGCCTTGCTGTTCATTCCTGTGTTTGTTCATTCCCTTTGTAGGTTCTCATGCACACATGTGCCTACTTTGAAGTTTGGGCTGGCCACTGGCCTTGCCGTTCATTCCTGTGTTTGCCCATTCCCTGTGCAGGTTCTAATGCACACATGTGCCTACTTTGAAGTTTGGACTGGCCACTGGTCTTGCCGTTCATTCCTGTGTTTGCCCATTCTCTGTGCAGGTTCTCATGCACACATGTGCCTACTTTGAAGTTTGGACTGGCCACTGGCCTTGCTGTTCATTCCTGTGTTTGCCCATTCCCTGTGCAGGTTCCCATGTACCTACTTTGCACTTTGTACTGGCCAATGTCCTTGCTAATTATTACTGTGTTTGCCCATTCCCTGTGCAGGTTCTCATGTACCTACTTTGCACTTTGTACTGGCCAATGGCCTTGCTGTTTATTACTGTGTTTGCCCATTCCCTGAGCAGGTTCTCATGTATCTACTTTGCACTTTGTACTGGACAATGTCCTTGCTAATTATTACTGTGTTTGCCCATTCCCTGTGCAGGTTCTCATGTACCTACTTTGCACTTTGTACTGGCCAATGGCCTTGCTGTTTATTACTGTGTTTGCCCATTCCCTGTGCAGGTTCTAATGCACACATGTGCCTACTTTGAAGTTTGGGCTGGCCACTGGCCTTGTCGTTCATTCCTGTGTTTGACCATTCCCTGTGCAGGTTCTAATGCACACATGTGCCTACTTTGAACTTTGGACTGGCCACTGGCCTTGCCGTTCATTCCTGTGTTTGCCCATTCCCTGTGCAGGTTCTCATGCACACATGTGCCTACTTTGATGTTTGGACTGGCCACTGGCCTTGCTGTTCATTCATGTGTTTGCCCATTCCCTGTGCAGGTTCTCATGTTCCTACTTTGCACTTTGTACTGGCCAATGGCCTTGCTGTTTATTACTGTGTTTGCCCATTCCCTGTGCAGGTTCTCATGTACCTACTTTGCACTTTGTACTGGCCAATGTCCTTGCTAATTATTACTGTGTTTGCCCATTCCCTGTGCAGGTTCTCATGCACACATGTGCCTACTTTGATGTTTGGACTGGCCACTGGCCTTGCTGTTCATTCATGTGTTTGCCCATTCCCTGTGCAGGTTCTCATGTTCCTATTTTGCACTTTGTACTGGCCAATGGCCTTGCTGTTTATTACTGTGTTTGCCCATTCCCTGTGCAGGTTCTCATGTACCTACTTTGCACTTTGTACTGGCCAATGTCCTTGCTAATTATTACTGTGTTTGCCCATTCCCTGTGCAGGTTCTCATGTACCTACTTTGCACTTTGTACTGGCCAATGGCCTTGCTGTTTATTACTGTGTTTGCCCATTCCCTGAGCAGGTTCTAATGTACCTACTTTGCACTTTGTACTGACCAGTGGCCTTGCTGTTTATTACTGTGTTTGCCCATTCCCTGTGCCGGTTCTCGTGTACCTACTTTGCACTTTGTACTGGCCAATGGCCTTGCTCTTGTCTACTTTTGATGCCTATCTGGCTGATATGTAATTGTTGGAGGGAGGACCACCGGGGAGTCAGGGGGGCCCCTCCGGGGCACCTTCCTACCGCAAGGTTATAGCCGAGCGCCGCTGAGAAGCCTCCTAGGAGAGGTCTTTCTCCTATGATCGTACTAGGCCCAGTAACACCACCACACAGGACTCCGTATCAGTTGCTTATCTAGGTACTTTATCAATAGTAGTATATTCGAAATATTTGCAGGGGGATTGAGAGATCCAGAAAGAGTCTCAATGTCTTTGTAGGGACAGGGTAGCGGGACAGTCTTAGTACCAGCCTGGTACGGGGACGCTCTGCGCCAGACCTTGCGTTAGGCCGAAGGTGGCTCCGGAGATCGGAGCGGCAGGCGCTGTTCTCAAAGCAGCTCGGACGTGGAGAGCCGCGACGGTGTCTGCAAGGCTCGGGTGGTAGTTCCGCTTGGGTCGAGCCGCGACACAGTCAGCAGGGCTCCGGTGGTAGGTCCGCTTCGGTCGAGCCGCAACGAGGTCAGCTGGGCTCTGGTGGCAAGTTCAACAAGGTCGGGCCGCGACAGCGTCAGCAGGGCCCCAAAGGTTTGTGAAGGTCTTTAAGCACGGTGGAGCCACGACGTAGTCAGCAGGGCTCAGAGCGTGGTTCCAGGATGAGTCTTTCTCCGTAGGGTCAGCCGCGATCCGATCAGCAGGGCTCTTGACTCCGGGATACAACTGCTGTCCTGTTGCAGTGTCGCCCCAGATATAGGTCTGGAGCCCTTTGATGTCCAGACCCTAGCGCCCGGGGGGGCGGAGAGGCCGGGTCGGGAGCGGCCAGATGCTCAGCGGGAGAGGCGCCAGGCCCAGGAGAGCTGGGGGGCGATCGCATCTAGGTGTGGGAGGACGGTTGGGGGTCCTATCAATACTGCCCTCCACCGGGAGAGGGGAAGTGTTCACGTGGTACCCCCTGGCCAGTTGTTGGTGCCTCGATGTCGGGGCTTTGCTGGGGCCGAGGCCGGGTTGAGCGGGGTCACGTAGGCTGGTGCGCAGAGTCACGTACAATCCAAAATGGAGGAGCCCCGAGGTGCAGGGGACCTCGTGCGGCTTGGCGAGGGGGAACAGGACCACGCCACGAGGCCGGCTCCAACAGTAATAAATACATTTAATCCTGTTGTCTGCTTTGTCAGTGTCCTTGCTTAATAAAAATGTATCTGTATGGGTATGGTTTAATGTGATACATGCTCTGTATGCCACTTTAACATTGCCAATGACTTGTTTCACTTTTTCAGAGTTTGGCAGAGGTGACAGACACTTCAGTTCTTCTTGACTCTGAGGCTTGGGGGTGCAATGATGGTTGTTTGTGATGGCCTACTGTTATCCTAATCATTCTATGGTCAGGTTTGCTAACTTGTACACAGGTCACGTTTGGATGAACTGCCGGCACAGAGGGGGATTCTATCCCCAGGATTGCAGGCAGGCTGTCCACGGTCCATCATGTCTGTGCGATCATTCTTGATGTGTGAACAGCAGTGTTGGTGTATGGTCATCTTGTGATGGCCTGTCTTCCTAGTCACATGGGTACATTTGTATGTGTGCACTTGAGTGGTCATGAAGTGTGAAGGGGGTGAAGTGGTCAGTGGTGTTAATGTGTGTGTGCCCCTGCAATGCCAACTACACACATGTATAGCCCAGAAGCTGAGTGCATGTTTGTTTGAATTGTCAGCCATGTGCTTGAGATTGTGTGCAGATGTAGGAGTTGTAGGTTGTGCACTGTGCAGTGTGTTGGTGTGTCCTTGCACTCCTGTGGGTCACCTACTTGTTGTTCCTGCCAGTTGTGAGTATGCAGAGTGTGTGACTGCCAAGTCTGTGTTGTGTTTTGTTGATCAGCTATGTGTCTTGTTATTGTTTGTGCTCACTGTGCACACCTGCTCAGCCACACAGACTTGTGTGGTTTTTTCATGCATTGCTGTCACTTGAGCCATTTTTGGCTCCAGTATGGTATGTGGGATGTGGAGTTATACCATCCCCTAGCTTTGCTTCTGATGCCAACCCATTGTGAGTGACTCCTCCATGTATTTGTGTAGTGTACACTCCTGACCTGTCCACTACTGACGTACACAACACTTCACTCTCATGTCACCTATCCCCTTGGGTTGCCAGTGTGTGTGCCTCCCCACCACTTCACGTGTTACACTATGCTTTGTGGTGCTGATCTGTGCACAGGGACAAAGTGCCACTCAGGACAGTTTCCCAATTAGTAGTGTGTGATTTGCTTGTACTGGTTTGCAGTCATGGTTGCTCATGTGCGGTGCAACTGTTTGTGCTGCACAGTCCTCTGGTCATGTTGTTTGACCCTGGGTGTCCCTGAGTTGTGCATCTGTGGGTGTTGGGTTAGCTGTATGTGTGTTTGCTGAGGTACTGCTACCCTTCCTGAGTGTGATGTTGTCTGTGTGCTGTGCTGATTTGTGTTGTGGGAGTACATGGTGTGGTACTGAGATGTGTGTGCTACTGATTTGGTTTGTGTGCACACACTGTTTGTTGTGCATGCAGTGCTGTGAGTGTATGTTGCCTTGTACTTGCCTGGTGTGCATCCCCTGATGTCCAGCTGAGTTTGCAATTTGATGGATTGGCATGTGCATCTGTTGTGTTTTTGTTGTGGATCTATGCAGTGTTTGCGCTGTGTTGGCTCTTCCAGCTGACAGATGCTCTGTGTGTGATGTTCTATTTGCATGACATTGTATGTGAGTTGTTTGTGCATTGTGATACATTCTGATGTGTGTTGCAAGTGTAGTGTGCATTACTTATGTGTGTGTCACATGCGGCAAGGTGGATTCTTGTTCCTGAGCTTGTTTTCAGTGCACATTGTTGGTTTGTCCTCCTATTTTTGACCTGTTACTTGTCAGGCTTGTGCATGGGCATGCATGTGGTACACTATGACACCATGTTGACTTGATGGGTGGGGTGGTATGTCTGTCTCTGTTAGCTTATTGTCCCATTGATCCCAGTTTGTGTCCATGATTGTTTTGAGATGATGCATTTCTTGTTTGTGTTGGGGTATGGTGTCTGTGCATTGGTCCTGAGTGACAATGTTGTGTACTCCTGTTCTGTCTGGGGTCCCATTGCATTTCCACTGTTTGTTTGGCCATATGTGAGCTTGTTGAACTTCTGTGTATGTTGTTTGTGAGGTTTGTGTTTGGCTATTGTTTTTGTGCCAGCATTGGTTCAGGCATCCCTGAGTGTGTGTGTGATGTTTTTGTATGCACCCCAGGGAGTGAGAGTGTTTCTCAGTGTAGTCACAGGACATTATTTGCACCATTCTGTGTGTTTGTGTGAAGGATCCAACTTTTGTTTGACAGTCATGGAGTGTGACAATGAGCCATGTGTGTTGTGCTGATGACATACACATGTCGTGTAAGTTGTGACAAATGTGTGGCTGATTACTGTTTGACTTCAGACACTTCCTATCATCTCTGTGCCTATGCATGGCTTGCCTTGCTGTCTCCCTGAGTTGTTGCAGAGAGGTCACTGTGGTTTAATTTCACTCACTGTGCCAGCCATGTCTGATTTGATGGCCTAATGGTGTTGTGATATGTTCCTTCTCTTGCATGTGATGTACACATCCTTTGTGGCTTGCTCCATGGCTTTCCATCACTGTCCATCTCACTTGTGGCTAGGCCATTTATTGTTCTCAATTGCTGCTGACATCTGGTATGTGTATGTGGCTGTGTGTCAGTGACTTGACAGGCAGTGTGGATAGTTCAGTAGATGTTCAAGTGCACTGTGAGTGTTCATTTTGTGATTGGACTCCGTTTTCTTGACATGAGTGGAGGGTAGGTGTGAGGAGGAGGGTTGCCCTGCCCCTGAACTTCTGTGCAGGGTGTTCCTCTTCACCCCCACCTTCTGAGACACGCTCCCTGGTTGTTTGGTATGTGTGGTGCAGTGTCTGGGTACACCGGGCTGGTTATTTTTGCAGGGGGGGCACAGGAGGGGAGAACAGTATGTCCTCTAATGGGTGTGGAGGGCCTAGTGTGTGAAGGGTGGAAGTGTTGCCCTATGATATTTGTGCACTGCCCATGCCTGGCGCTGGCCCTGCCTACTACATTGTGCGCATGTTTTCCCGCATTTGCACCGCTGCAGTGATGTGACCGGGAGATTGCTGTGATTTCACGGTTGATGAGTGACCTGGATGCGGAGGGATGGTTTAGTGACAGGTTGGACATGTGTAGGTACAATTGGGGGATGTGTTCCTGTCCACACCAGAATGTCTGGTGCGGACAGGAACCGTATATCAGCCCATGAGGTGTGTGTTGTGGTGTGTGCGGAATTGTGGGATTGTGTACCTGCGGCGTCCGCGATGGTCCATGACATGCTGGTAGTGGTTCAGGAACAGCACCGGAAAGGCGTGTCGAGCTGGATCCATTGGGTTCATGACCGGGAATCTGGTTTCGCGCTCCGCTGTCCTGCTTCCGCCCTCTCTGGTTGGGTGGTTTCTCTGCTGCGGAGTGACGGGCTGTTTGGGGTATCCTGATTTGTACTGCAGTTGAGACATCATTCCGCACGACGGTGGGTCTCTATTGGCTCAAACCGCCGGGATGGCGTGCGCATTTTTTGGGCGGTTCACGTCGCACCACGACGGATGGGAAATGGGCTATGTTTACCCATACTAATATGGCGGACGCGAGGACCGCTGCTGGCGTGCGGAAAATGTCATTTTACGCCAGCACCGCGGAGGTGCCTCTGCCCGCCATCCTAATGAGCCCCTAAGGTTAGGAGAGAGCCGTGGTGCTGTAGACCGCCTTCTATGATTTTTAACAGATCTTGTAGGAGCCAATTTGTTAGTTGCCACATTGATCCAATCAGAATAGCTTCCTGTGGCTACATTGGGATCACCTGGAAGGATGATGGGATGACTGGAAGGAAGATGGGATAATCTGGAAGGAAGATGGCGTCAGCGTGAGCGGTCGCAGCAACAGTGCTCTGTGACACTGGGCTATCCTTTTTTCATTGCGAAGAAATGCTTTCAAACAACTTAACCAAAATGATCTCTACAAGATTCCTACATTCCCTGTATCTATTTCTACTCTCTTTTTACGCCGGTAACCCTGCGCTACCCTGCTTTACTCTGGGAACTGCTACACATCAAGAAAACATCAAGAAATAGCTTGTGAGCTGCAGAGGGGAAATTTGGAGTACCGAAAAAAGCTATGCTGAAAATAAGCGGCGTCTTATTTGAACATTTGAACATTTGAACATCGCATACTGGCTAATACAAGTACAAAGTCCCGGCCTGATCTAACCTTGACCTTGACCTTAGCCGTTCTCAACCTCGGCCTCAAAACCTCTGCTGCTGCTCCCAATCGCAAATCACAAGCCACAAGCCGCAAGTAACTTTACCATTATTTACTTTCTCTTTTGTTTTGTTTTACTCAGTAATTGACATTCGACACTTGACATTTGGTATTCGGAGGATTTTTACAGTGAATCACGCAGAGGAATAGTGTGTCGGATTCATATCATCTGTACTATCTAATACTACGATTACCCCGCTACTGCTGCTGTCGACTATAGTGCTACAGTGTCTGTTTGTCCTCCGCGGCTTTTGAGCCCTGTAAAAAAGCATCGACTTCCCTGCCTGCTTGCCTGCCTGATTGCTTGTCTGATATCGACTTTCTTGTGTCTATTTCTCTGGCAGGTGCCGGTGCCTTTAGTGAAACCTGTGTTTCCACGCCTGGGGAAGAATTCAATCATCCACACGCCCAATCTGCTACTCGTAACACTTTTTTACACTTTTTCACCGTTTCTACCTTTTCTTCTATGCTGGTGCTTTTCCTCCGTCTACTCCCCTCCGATCCCAGATGTCATCTGCGGACTGGAGAGTGCTGATTGTTAAGCCTCACGCGTCTCACGTGATCTGTTGTCTAGGAGACACTCGGAGCTGGGTGTTCAGCTGGGTGATCAGGGGGGAAAAAAAAAAGAAGAAAAGGGAACTGGAAAGGAAAAGTTAAATGCAGATGATGCCTAGGCGTAGTGGCAGCAGCAGACACAATTCAAAAACGAAGGAGAGGCAGTGTTTCTTTCGACTGCTCTGCACAGTTGAGACCAGAGCTGGAGCTGGCACTCGGGACTCTCCATCAGTTTTGCCCGTCCCATATGCTTCATTGTCATTGTCATTATCGGGGATTGGAACAGCGATTAATACTGTTTCACTATTGGTGTGGGTGTCTATATCTTTACCTGGCATATTGAATCAAGGAAAGCTTCAGAGAGGAGATCGGTGGGGTGTACTGACGCCTGCAATATATCAGGCACGGATTCTTAAGCTCTCTAAAGTTTATAAAGTCCATAAAGCCTCAGAAATGGGGGAAAAAAACACTGGAGAGAACTTGAAGGGCAGTGAACTTAGAAGAGACAGCGGGGAAGGACTCACCCTGGAAAAAGAACAAATAGCAAACAATGCCACCCTTAACAAGGAAAAAGGGGACGAAACAGGTGAACCCTTACGTGCTCATCGAACTGACAAGATTTTGAGAACACAGTAATTGAGCTGGCATCAGCTCAACATACAACTAACAGACATAGGGGTCCTGAAACCAGAGGAATTAAAGCAAAGGAGAAAGAACTGGCAAAGGACTCAGTTAATGACCCGGCAAGAAATGAGGTCCAGGAAAAAAGTAAAATTAAAGATAAAAATATGGAAAAAAAACTGGAAAAAGAAAGAGAAAAGACCAAACGAAAGGAGAGAGAGAAGGAGAAAGAGAAAGAAAATGAGAAAGAGGCTGCCAACACGAAGGTGAAAGGGGTTGAAACAGTGGAAGATGTCAAATTGGAACTAATGGCTAAAAAAGCGCAGAGATTGCAAACGATAAAAAAACCTAAAAGCAACAGCAAAAAACACTGGCTTAATTGAACTTTCACAACCAAGAATCTCTAATATATTTAGCCCTTTGCATAAGGATTGCCAGAGCGATACCACTATGAATGCTGACTCAAATAGAATCCAGGAAGAAACAAGGACGTCTATAGAGATAGACGCGGTAACATTAAAGCAAAGAGAGAAAATGGAGCAATGGGACCAAAAAAAAATAAACCAGGAAATGAAGAAATTGATCCCCTTCTCCAACTCTCCTAATCTACAAAATCCTCCAGCGGGGGAAGAAGTACACTCTCCCTTGGATGAAGACTCTGACTCAGAACTATACGAAACAGGGATGTCTATCTCTAACGGTTCTAGTCAACTAAGTAATTCAAGAGAATCAAGCCCAAGTGCACGAAGGGGAGCCGTATCTCTGGAGATCTCCGGTCCCAACGATTCAAGAGTATCTAGCGAAATCAACATCAGGAAAAAAAAAAGTGGGGAGGGGAAAAAAAGGTCAAAACACAAAAAAGAACGAAACGTGCTGAATGAGGAAACTACACACCCTGGTAATAACACGGACTACGTCAGCAGTAGACCTAATCCCCCTCGGAGAAGCCCAAAGATTAAATTACCAGAAGAAATACCATGTCAAAACCCGGATGCACAGGGAAATCAAGAAAAAATCACCGAACCCTCGTTGTTCCAGGTTCTTTCCTCAATAAAAGAGTTCCACGAGGATGTGAAAAAAGAGAGCCATAAGAACCGCATGGCCATTGAAAAATTACAAGGTGCGGTGAAGAAAGTGGGCAGTATCTGCTCCGAGATATCAGAAATAATGGCCAGCGTAGAAACTCGTACTGAGAACCTTGAAACCGATGTTGCGACGCTTCAAAAAAAAGAAACAGAACAAGCTGGAATAATAAGGGATCTCATGGCCAAAGTGGAGGATCATGAAAACAGATCCAGAAGAAATAATTTAAGGTTTCTTGGAATCCCGGAGAATTTTGAGGGAAGTGATGCCCGGGGTGCAATGATCAACATACTCAAAACATCATTTCCGGAACTGGATGCTTGGGACATGGAAAGGGAAGTCCAGCGGGCCCATCGTTTTCCCCTAATACCATCAAAAAACTTTAATAAGAAAAATCAATATCCAAGGGCAATGTTGGTCTGTTTTGGGAACTTTCTCCTCCGTGAAAAAATGTATGATCTTGCTAGACCCACCACCCAAAGAGAGCACAAGGGTTTTAAATTTTACGCCAGGCCAGATTTCGCTCATACCACTGTGGAGCGAAGATGGAAAATGCGTCAGCTAATTGAACCATTTGAAAAAACCGGAGCAAAAGTATTCCTCCAAAATCTGGCACGCTTGAAAATTATATTCAAAGGTGCAACAACAAACTTTAACAGTGAAATACAGGCGGAGGACTATCTCCGAGAAATTTCAGAGACAGCCTCTCGAAAATCAGGGAAATAATTTAAATCAGATATAATTTGCAGTAAAAAAGAAAAAAAAGAAAAAGAAAAAGAAAACAATATATAAGAGTAATTAACTATTACAATCTGTATTCTGTAAAAGTATTATCGTGGGGAATTTGTGGAATTATAGTCTGAAAGGCTATAGGAATTTAAAAGTCTTTGGCAAAATAACTTTTGCAACAACTATAAATGATAAGCATATTATTTATCTATAACAAATTAGCCTAGTTCACAGGACCTGTTTGCGCAGATGTCACACCCCTGGACCAGATTGGCCCAGGTAACCTTCAAAAGTGGGGGTGGGTGGGGGGGGTTTGAAGGGGAAGGGGGAAGGCCGGACAGGTCAGACATAAAGGTTGGCAAATCTATGTAAAAAAAGAATAGGGATACGATAGTAGGGACTACAGGAAACCAGAACGTCTGGGATACAAAACATGGCACTTTTATTATAGCAGCATGGCTGGGATAAAAGTATTATCTCTGAATATTGGCGGTCTGAATGATCTTAAGAAAAGGCAAATGGTTGCTATTGGGTTACAAAACTGGGGAGCTAATGTCGTATGCATGCAGGAGACGCATATTGAAGGGTCCCAGAGCCTGCTGTTAAATACACTAGGGTATAAATTGGTGTGTGCTACCTCACAAGGTGCCAAAAATCGGGGTGTTGCTATCCTGGCTAAAGGGAGGGGATTGATGTTCAAGAATTCTAAAACTGATAAACATGGCCGGTGGGCTATCACCAATTGCTGCTATGAAACTGGATAAAATATAACAATTTGTGCTATTTATGGGAGCAATAAAGATGACCCCAGGGTCTTTGACGAGGTCTCTAACGAATTATCACACTGGTCTCTTCCGGTTTTGATCTGTGGGGACTTCAATATAAACCTTCCGATCAACTGGTCCTTAAAAGATGACTGGGTCTATAAAGGACGTAAGCCTAAAGTATATCGCTCTCTTAAAGATATGTGTCTTGTACATGGACTTGTGGATAGCTGGCAGACTTCTAATATTAACACTGGCGATCCTGGCTATACCTTTTATTCAAACCCACATCGCACGCATACCAGAATCGATTATATCTTACTTTCAAGCTCACTAATCAAGAACTCTCAAACTGTCAAACTGCCCCGGGTACTATCTGACCACAACCCTCTTTTTTGCACATTGACTATTAGCTTAGCTAAATCAGAGCCTACTTTGTGGTCATTTGAAAAAGCATTACTGAATGACCCTCAGTATCGCATCCATATGAAAGATTGGATACCCAAGTTTTTAGCAGAAAACATTAATAGCACATCAATAGAGGCTGTTTGGGATACGTTGAAAGCAGGGGTCCGGGGTGAAACTATCTCATATTCACTCAGAGTAAACAGACGAGAGAAAGAGGAGCTACGGAGGCTACAGGATGAACTTATGTTAGCAGAAGTAGGACTGATTAGCGCTACTAGCAATATAGACATATCTGGGGATATTTCTAGTACTTTAGCTCAAGTAGCAGTCGCCAAGGCAGCAATTACTAATATATTTTCAGATAAGGCAATTCGGAAAGCCACTGCTCGAAAAGAATTAATTTATGAAGTTAATGAGCAAGTGGGACATCAATTGGCAATACGATTACGACAACAGGCCAATGTTAATCTAATAATGGAGATTTTAGATCCAGTAGAAGACTCAGAACAGATTAAACAAGCATTTTGGTGGTTCTATAAAGAACTATATATGGATAATGGTAATGGAGACATCATAGAAATAGAAAGCTACCTAGAGAATTGTGAAACCGTAAAGCTTGAGGTAAATACACAGCTGGCCCTAGAGGAAACTCCAAACATGGAAGAGGTTTTGATTGCAGTCAAGAGTCTTCCTAAAGGAAAGGCAACAGGACTAGACTGTATTCCATCAGAATTCTATAGCATATTTAAAGAAGAAATTAAACATATATTTAGGGACTTAATTATACATATCTTCTCTGGAGGAGAACCTCCAGGCTCTTGGTCCAAAGCCAAAATTGTTATCTTTGCCAAAAAGGGGAAACCCCCAGAACAGCTAGGATCATACCGTCCAATAACCCTTATAAATGCTGATTCAAAAATATATTCCAAAATCTTGGCAAATCGAATAGCACCTATAATACATAAAGTCATCGTTAAAAGTCAGCATGGTTTTGTTCCTGGAAGGTCAACGATAAATCATATCCAGAGGGTTATTACACTATTTGACGGAACAGAAACTACCGGAGACCCTATGGCTCTGATACTTCTGGATGCAGAGAAGGCTTTTGATAGGGTCTCCTGGCAGTTTCTCTGGAAAGCCATGGCGGCGGTGGGATTTCGAACTAAATTCATACAGGCGTTACAAAAAATGTATGATGATCCTAGGGTTGTTGTATCTGTTAATGGAAGTTTAACCAAGGAAATTGCAGTCTCCAGGGGAACTCGACAGGGATGTCCTTGTTCGCCATTGCTTTTCGCAATATATATTGACTCCTTCATTCGTTACTTGGAGAAAAATAATCTTATAACCCCCATTATATCACAGGGATATGCAATAAAAACATTAGCATATGCTGACGATATTGCTATAGTTACTGCCGACCCCGGAGTAGCAATGCTGACCATCGAGGCCGAAGCCAAGAAATTCGGGTTGGTCTCCGGCTATGCATTAAATCAAGGAAAGACACAAATTGTTCTAAATCAAAAAATCTCTTTGGACGATCCTAGGGTGGTGAAGGGAGCGACATATCTGGGTGTTACAATTTCTTCCAAATTAGAGGAAATTGTGGACTTAAATCTTAAGCCACTACTAAATACGATACAAAAAGATCTACGACGGTTAGACAATCTCCACCTTTCTATTATTGGAAGAGCTAATGCAATTAAAATGGTGTACTTTCCTAAGATATTGTATATATTCAGGGCAGTTTGCCTAGAAATTTCTAATCAGTGGTTTACAGTAATGGAACGTACTTTTTCTAGATTTGTATGGTCATATGCTCAACCCCGGCGGGCATATAAATATCTTACCCTTCCTAAGGACAGAGGAGGGCTTGCACTCCCCAACTTAAGGAGATACTATTGGTCATGTGTATTACTATACAGCAAGGAATTATTACAAAGTCCAAATAATACAGAGGAATACACCGCTTCAATCTTTCAGCTATTGGTGGGGAATTCCTGCTATGGCTATTTTTGGAAATACATACATGACAGTTACCATAAAAAGGTCAAATTTAAGACTCTTTACAGTTGTTTTAAGGTATGGAAGGCTGTAAAAAAAGTATTAGGAATTGGACGTTTTTCATACTACACCCCAGTATTAAATAACCCAATACTTCCAGCAACTATCTTTAAAGATAACTGCGTTAATAAATGGTCTAACTTGGGAATAACACAACTAGGGGATTTTTACATTAACCAGGGTTTTAAATCTTTCAAAGTTTTGAAGGGAGAATTTGGCTTAGACTGGCGGGACTTTTTTGAATATCTTCAGATTAGGGCCTTCCTAACTCACAAATCTGGACTTAAAACATTATGGGAAGAATCTACTGTAGTTATTGTTGGACAAGCTCCCTGACGATCTAGATAAAATGGCAATAAGGTGGCAAAGTAAACTCGATATATCTAAAGAAGCATTTTTGGTCTCTTACCAGTTAGCACAAACGCTTCTTATCTCCACTAAACTTCTGGCACAATTTTATAAAACCTGTTTTTTTCTCTATTATACACCTAACAAGATTGCAAAATGGGGAACTGGTATTGGGACTTGCTGTCCGAGATGCAATCTATTTAAAGCAAACTCCATCCATATCTTCGCCTCTTGCCCAGTGTTAATACCTCTGGTACAAGATATAGAGAGGTTCTTAACCGCTGTTCTTCATAGAAAGGTTGTCTTGTCACCAACTTGGGGTGGAAAACTCAGATAAATCTGAAAACGGCTATGATTTTATTTTTGTTGCTATGGCCGTCTGGCATCTATGTCTAGACCCGTTACCACCCACTTTTCAACAGTGGCTAGCTAGGCTTTTAGCGGTGTACAACATCGAGATAGCTATATATAAGCGGAAAGGCAAAATGCGACGTGAAAGGGGCATGAACATCTGGACTCCTCTCACATCTTGGCGAGAGCAACACGTTTGATTTATTTTCAATGCTACAATGTATTTATGTTATTGTCTGGATTGGGGGTTTTTCTTTTCCTGTGAAGTATTGAATATATTTTGCAAAATTTCCTTTAATGCTTATTTAAGTTTGACATACATAAAGTTCATGATATTAATGTACAGAATGTTTATCTGTCCTGGAGGGGGAATAAATATGTTAAAAACCAATAAAAAATATTACAAAAAAAAAAAAAGGGATCACCCGTGAGGGATGGTTGGGTAGCCTGCAGCATGTTAAATAGTTCCATCCTATTGATTTTATTCCAGGCCCGAACCTTTTTCTATCCTGCCCTACTTTGATGGCTGGTGGTTTAATGGCCAGTATGTTTATATTGAAACTGATCGCCATATGGTTTGACCAGGTAATTGGATGAACAACTTCCAACTGTAGATCAGGATCATTTGAAAAATACTGTCTAAGGTACGTCCTTCAGTGTGAGTTGCTGTGTTCACAAGTTGTTTTAAGTTGAACCAGCAATGTTACCTAAAATTAATGCTGGTTCTTTGTTATTGAGTTCTTCCAAATGAAAATTGAAATCACCTACCATGGTGTCATTTGCATATTGTATATAGAATAAAAATCTGTCCACCAAAGAGAACCCGGGAATAAATCCTGGCCCAAATCAGCAAAAAGGCAGCCCCAGCCACCCCTCGTACGCAGTGGCGGCTGAAAGCTTCGGTGAGTGGAGAGGTGGGCAAATGTGTGGTGGGTGAGTGAGTGGTTTCAAAGAATCAAAACTATTAAGTAAATAAAATAAAAATGTATTTACAGTGGTTGTTGCTGCGTCGTCCTTGCTCTGGCCATCTTCCCTCGTAACTCCAGGGCCCCAGCTAACTCTCTTAACCAATCCTGGCACTGCTGTCACAGCATCAGAGCAGCGCCAGTATTGGTGGGAGCGGCTCTATCTGCGCTCACAAGAGCACTGGAGGCTTTTGCTTTCTCTAACCCAGCTGTTTTAAAACATCTGGGTTAGAGAGGTTTTAAGTGCGCATGTGTGGCTGGCTGTTGCAAGAAGGCTGGCCAAAAAGACATGTGCACTGTAAACATGTGTAAAAGGCAGCCCACCTTCTTCTCTGCGGTTGCCGCCATTCAGCAGCGGCCCCGCACCCCGTCCTGATACACTTTTGGGAGGGGGTGACAAAAAAGAAAATGGTAAATAATTAATTTCCTTACCATTTTATTTTTCCATCTCTGGAGGCATTTCAGTTGGGCAACGCTTCTCTGCTATAACAGAGGAGCCACCCCTGTGTATGAGCTATCTGTATCATTAGATTCAGAAAATAAGTCAAGACATAAAATGCTGTCACCTTCAAGTGCTGCCTACCCCCTCTCATTCACGCTACTTCCTCCACAATAGGTTGAAGCTTTGAGTAGCACTGCTCTTCACATGCTCCTCTGATGTGTGGTATCCAAGCAGACAGTTACATAGCTCAGGAGGTTAATGCGCCCTATACAGCGTTCTGAGCGAAGTCGGTCGATTTAATTCCTGTCTGCTATACCTTTCAGCTTTCTGACTTTGGTGAAAGGTCAATTATTGAATAAATTCCTGGTGTCACTGCGCTATGAAGAGTAGAAGTGTGCACTATATCTGCATGCATTATCACAGTCGCTATTCTAGTGCCAAGGTACACAGGGTTACATGGTATATACAGTGACGGCTCCTTCGCTAAGGCCCAGAAGTGTCGCCCCACTACTTTTAAGCAGTGTGAAGAAAGGAAAAATAAAATGATAACTTGTTGTTATTATCATTTTATTGTTTCCAGCTGCTTTGCTGGAGGTCGGGTGGGGCCGCTCTGCTCTCAGAGTAGGGCCGGGGAGGAGTGGTTTGCCCACTCCAAGTGCGCATGAATGCTTGACCGGCCCTCTGGAGCCGGCCAAACATTCATGCGCACTTTGTATGTTCTCCACGCAGGCTGGATTACAGCCTGCGTGGAGTTCATGCCCAGGCCCCAAGTCTCTGTCTGAGTGCTGTACCATGGCACTCAGACCAAACACAACACTGCATTGCAGCGTTGTGATTGGTCAGAGGAGCCTGGGTGCTTACCAATCACAAAGCTGCATTGCAGCATTGTTATTGGTCAGGGGAGCCAGGGTGTGCTTTCTGGCTGCTGTACTGCCTGAGTCCAACGGAGGAGAGACGGAGCAGAAACACAGGACGCGGCGATAAGGTAAGTAGGTTTTTTTTTACATTCCCCTACCTCCCCCTCCGCCCCCCTCCTCACTATCCCTGATCCGTGCCGGACGCCACTGGGTTTATAAAACTGGCGCGTAACGTGGCTCTGACATTACTCTGGGCCAATTCCATTGGTGTTATATGTGCTTTATCTCACACATGCAGGTTGTAGTGCTCAGACATAGCTTGACCCACAGTGAATGCCCATTCCACACAAGCATTGGCAAAGACAATAGGTTTCACCTCTACAACATCTATTGGCAAGGCGCTGAATGGTGGGAAGCCGACAGATGACAAATAGGTATTATTTATATATTTAATTATACCTATTACATCCTCTGTCGACTTCCCCACTGTGTTTACCTGTGCCAGCCGCAGCATGCTGCACAGCCAGTATGGCTTAAAGTCAAAAAAGAAAAGCGTTATGATGCGCCCAGCGGTAACCGCATCATAACACATTTTAATTTTTTGTTGTGCAACATGTAAAAAATAAATGACAAAGCCAATTATTTGCTTTGCCAATGATTGTTATAGCAGCTGTCTCTTTTGTGCTCACTGAAGGTCGTCCCAGAGGTAGGCGGCACCTGACATCCGCCCCGCCCCCTGAATGACTGGGTGTGTCAGTGGAAGTCTCTACTGAAAACCTCTAGTACACCTCACACCGATCAAGAAAAGGAAAAAGGTCAACGCTGACTTCGCTCAAGTGTTTCGCGCGAATTTAGGTGTGTAATCAGAGCCCGACAGCAAGGTACGGACATTTACAAAGTATGTTGGTGGTTTGCGAGGCTGTGAGAACCGCAGCACCTTCAGAATATGCACTGTTTTTTTCACAGTTCAAACGAAGTCCGTTTTGTCGGGGGTTATGGATGCCCTCATATTCGTAGACGCTCATCCTGAAATGTACTAAATTGATGAATGGATGGAGAGCGCGGGGCCCAGGGGTAGGGTTTTTCGTAGATGAAAGGTGAGCAGGCTTGCTCAGCAAAATCTAGGTGTAAACTGAATATCTCAACACGCAGCCTTTGTCGATCCACGCAGCCTTACATCCTTCTGAGGCTGAGAAAATAAACACAATTTATGTAGGTCTCAGCTACACCTGGTCGTAGTGCCTTGAGACGAAATAGTTCGCAAACTGTGTGCTTTATCTCTACTTAATATGTCGCCTCGATGTCGGGGAAAAATATACAGCTCAAGAGTCATTTGGACCAAAACCGATTAATTTGATGCTGAAATTCATTAGACTTGGTGAATATTTTGGGGGCTTATAAAACGATGTAGCCATTTTTTCTACATAAAGGGTGTAATGTAATGTGAGGCCTCATCTTTGTAAATTAGGGTCACTTGTGAGTCCCCATCAAAAATACCTGAAAAGACCAATATCGAAAACTAGTATAATTAGGGGAGAGGATGAGGCGTAACGGCCAGAACTGCCGATTTTGGACCTGGGGACGTAGGTTCTAATCTCGGCACAACATCCTGTGATTCTGGGCTATTAATTAATCTCCCCATGCCTAATCAAAAGCAAGTGACCTTGTGTAACGTAGCAGGTGCGCATGTAAAGCGCTCTGATAACTTCGCGCTATATGAATCTGTATAAAAAATGTAAAATAAATAAAAAGAATCAAGCATTACACCTGGAAGAGCACGCGATGTTTGCACCAATACCGCGTGGCCAGCGGCGTCACTAGGGTTGGTGTCACCCAGTGCGGTAACTCATGGTGACATGCGGTCCGCACCCCCGCACACCCTTAGTGACGCCACTGCTCCAGCTTCCCGCCTTAGGCACATGCGAGTGGCACACATGAACACCTGAGGCCATCGCGAGCTGTATATACAGCTTGTCATCGTTGTTTTTGAACATCACTGAAACCATAGTAAAGTGAGTATTTATTTAGCTTCCACAGTGCTCTTAATTGTAAACCAATTCGCTCTTTTTTAACCAGCTATCTGTCCGTGTTTATTTGCGTGGCAATGTTGTAGGGATCTGTGTACTGCGTAAATGAATGTTTGTTTTAAGACAACAAAGTAATAAACGAATGCATGAAGAGCTGTGACGCAATACATTTGAGCTGGTCTTCAGGTCTGCAGAAACCAATATTCTGCTCGTGTGGGAAAGAACCTTCTTCGGGGCCTGGGCTGGTCCTTTTCATTGTAAGACGCAGTTAGAACCAGTTTACGGCGCCTTTTTTTTGGGGGGGGGGGAGGGGTGCTGATGATAAACTCTACAACATATATGGTTATGCCTACACCTGTTTACGTCGTGTGATTGTAAATATGCAAAGTAGGAGTTTGTCTGTGCTGTGAGCACCCCCAAAATAACCATACTAGAGTTCAGAAGGCGAATGAGCCATCAAGATGCCTTTACATTCTGATTTCAATCTTGTCACATTTGTTGTGCATTCAGAGACCGAGGTCACATTTCAGGCTATATGTTCTGACAATTTGCTGCTTATTATGTAAAAACAGAAATTAGTGTTTATTTTTCTTTCTCTACAAAGTGAGAATGTTGCCCCACGAAAGAAAGAGGCGCCACTTCTGTTGGCGGTATAGCCTAAAGTTTATAAAAAGAGCGCGCAGCGGGTCAGCCCCCTCTGTGGAACTGGAATCCGAACTTCAATCTACAAAGTGGCGAACAGTTTCTTTTATACCTTGGCAAACGTAATGTTGTCACACAATTGCATATTAAATCAAACATTAGCTCAAGCACAACATTATGTCAATAGGTAATACTTTCTGCAAAAACCAATAATCACTCGTTTATGGAATGTGACTCATGTGCACGTTATTGTTACATTTCCACACCACGGCTGCCCTACTCGTGTCCTTGGCTTATTTTGTGTTTTGAAGCCTAGCCATGCCCTACACGCCTACTTCTCTGCAAGGCCTAACCTCCCACATCCGGTGCCTCTGGCCTGCTTTTCTACATATTTTTTCAGAGATGTATCCTTGCAATGCGGACCCGTGACTATCCATTTGTGCTGTGTGTAATTATAGTTCTTTATTCTACTAAAGCTCGTGCCTGCTTCCCTCCCCCCAGATCCTGACTCCATTTGTGCTTTCTATCCTACACCTGAAGACGGCTTAGGCCTCTATTTTCTTTTAACAAGTACATAACACAAGGATTTGTAAAGAAAGCCATAGGACTATCACGCTGGTGTACAGGGAGTGTAGGCGGAAGACCTGTAGAATGCCATCACAACACAATTTTAACACCTGTATAGGAACTGTACAAAGTATCTAAAATATATGAGCAGTTAGAAAAGCACAGTTTATGGCAATTATAAAGTAGGATGGGAATGGAGATTTTAATCCCATCAACACAAATTGAGAAACTTTACTTGGTGAAGCACAAATGATAAATATTTGGGGCATCTGATTTCCACAGTAAAACTGTACGTCTGTGCAAATGTAGTGGCCATTTCTGTGCTGTCTGTAAATTACAGTGTACTATCACACAGTGTTTTAGTAACATATGTGCGACTGTGCTTTGAAATACACCACGGTCTACACACCACACCTTTACCACTCTTTTGTGGCAAAGACGAGGCTCGTTCGTGTGATGCTTAAAGTATCACAATCCTGATGACTTCAGTGTTGTAACATTGCAGCAACCCCAATCTGAAAATGGTTCCAGCCCCACTGTAATTATGCAAGTCGGAACGGACAGAGTTTGCAGTACAGGTGCAACCCTGTTCTTTCATAAAACGTTAAGAAATGCTGTTTTAGAAACGTGGTGGAATTGCTTGGTTTGCGATGATGCATAAGCATTCCCCGCTGAACGAAACGCTGGTCGTGAGTCCATCCCTTAAAAGAAGTGTGTGGATTTGAGCTACTGCGAATATTAAAGCAGCTTTTTAATGCACACACAACTGTTTGCCCTGAGTTGATTGAACATTATGTTGAGCTTCCAAAGCTGAGATATTACATTACTTGATTGGTACTTTGCACTTCAGAAAAAGACAAGAACCCTTTTGAGTAACTGGAAATAACATAGAACAACACAAAGACAGATGGCTTACTCCTGATGAAACGCATGCAAATGTGTTTAGGACGAAATGTTGATGCTTTATCTTTTATTGTGTCTAGGATGGGGCAGCGTAATTTGGCGACTCCGCATTACTCTTGTAGCGCGGAGTTCCGGCCAAATTCCTTCCATCACTGCATGTTGGAATATTTTCCTGCAAGGCTCTAGAAATGTGAGCGCAAGCAAGATTTGGCATCCTCTAGCACCATTTTTTAAAGTGGGCGATTGCGGTCAGAAGGATGCTTCTCAAGTAGATTTGCTGCATCTCAAGTGAATTTTCTACTTGAGCGGCAGCAAAATCAACTCAAATAGCCATGTGCTCTTGTGCATCTCATGGTGTCGTTTATGCAAGTTTTTGTAGAAATGCTCACGCTACTGGTGATAAATTGCAGCGCAACATGTATATTTCCACCCGTTGATGGTACTCCGTGGAATCTTGCAGAGTTTTTATTAGGCCTGGGCAGAGTTTGCGGAATTCCACTATGCGGAACTCGGCAAAGTGACCCAAAAAACTCCACTGTGCTAAGCAGAGTTTTGCAAGCAGTAACATTTGTTTGGTCATGTCGTTCACGTTGATTTTCAGTGCCGGGTGTCTGTTTCAAACTGTAAAATCAGCACAAACTGCATGATGTTCAGTGCAAGAGGGCTCTGCTTCTTTTCTTGCCACTCTACTTTTCTACCCGAGTGGCAACTTTCTCAAAGTGAATGGAAGGTTTTTCAATGCGAGCAGTCGCGACCATCCATGAACGCCCACGTTGAGAAATCTGACCGCTCACGTTGAGAAAGCTCGCTGGGAAAAGTGGATTTTTCTCGCTCACGCTTGCCAATTTGACGTAGGCTAGCATGACAGAAGAAAAAACTCTGCAAGTTTTTCGGAACTCCGCGTGCTTTGCGGTGTGTGGGAAAAACCCTGCAAACTCAGCGAGCAGAGCGGAGCTCACCACCGAGGCCTAGTTTTTATGTAACTCTGCAGAATTAAGTTCCTCCTTCCCCCCCCCCCCCCACTTGTATCGTGATTAGATCTCACACGGGGATCATACTAAACCTTCATGTTTGCCATGGTCATTAACTGGCTATACAGCTTTTAAAGTAATTGTGATTTCAAGGCAATATGTTAGTATTTTTACCAGTTAGAGTACTGGGGCGTCTACACTTTATCACTGCTACTAATAGATTGGGTATGCATCGAAGAGAGTGGCTTATGCAGACACAAACCTTGTATGTCTGCCTATAAATGAATCCCGATAGACACTTGGGTATGGTTTATCGTACAGCATGTAATATGCAGGGCACAGCTTTGTATTTTTATGTGGCATCGCTCAGTGAGTTAATGTTGTAGCAAAGTTCCTTGTCCTTCCTGAAAGCCACACACCTGATAAAATAGCTGTTTGCAATGAGCATGTTTGGAAAGAGAAAATAGAATGTAATGATGTGCCATAGGAACTTGGTTATAAGCTATCCTGTTTAAGATACTAGAGCACGATCTGCCAGTTTCCAGCAGCTTGAATGAAATGAATGGACCAAACTGTGGGAATTGTATAGGTGTTCTTGAATGGGAGGTGTACATTAAATAAACTCTATTTCATTCAGGATGCAAAAAATATAAACAATATCTGTCTCCGAGAGGTAATGAAGACATTTTTTTAGCACTAAATTGGCATTGATGAATTGTAGTACAGGGCCCTAACGGGCTACCAGGCATATTGTTCAAGTCAAACTTGGAGTACTGGGTTTGCAGGCTTAAGGCTAGATTTCCAAAAACAGGAATTGTTATTTCCTAACTACATTTTTTACAGAATCGCCATTAGAAACTCTGTTAGAATTTGCAATTCCTAATGTAAGAAAACGTACAAACTTCAGATAGCAATTCCTACTCGGGTCTCATATCGACCTACCTCCATGTTTATTAATGAGGTAGGTTGTAATTTGCAAGCCTTTACAAATTGCAGCCATCACAAGGATGGTGGCCTGCTAGGTTCAGCTGACCACCATGTCTGTGATTGCTTTTTAATAAAGTTATAACTTTTTTTTAATTCAGCCCATTTTCTTTAAAGGAAGATGAGATACATTAAAAAAATAAAATGAAATGTTCAAGTTAAATTTTTTTTTTTTAGAGTAGGCAGTGGTTCCATGGACCACTGCCTGCTCTTAAAAAATATTTGTTTCAGCACTCAGGAAGGGCAAGAGTCTCCCAGGCACGCCTTCCCATTTGCTCATAGTTACCACTGACCTGGAGATTTCGGTAAAATATGAATGTTGTGCGAACGTATTTCACTTGCAAACCATTTAAAGCACTGCATCACAACCCTGCCAAATACCAAATTGCTAATTACAAATTGTGATTTGGTAACATGTTACTGAATCACAATTTGTGTTTTGTATATATGAAAAAGTATTTTTACATCAGAAAAAACCCGATTCTTAAAATAGGGTTGTTTCCGACCGCAAAAATGCTTTTGTACATATGGTCCTTAATTTGTTATTTGAAGCCACATTGTATACTCGAAAGGTTCCTAATTCTTCCAGAGGCTCTCCGCTTCATTGCCTTCATAAAAGGGTGACCCTACTAATTATCTATTAATTGCCCTGCTAAGGATCGAGGCAAAAACCTACTCTATTATCCCTTTAGGTGAATTAGAAAGCTGTTGAATCTAAGCAATCAATAACGTTTCTATCAAAACAGGGTTAAGGCCTACGTTTAGCACAGTGGAGAGTGTTGTAAACATGGCGTTTATTGTCTTTCTAGCATCCCGACGTTGGGAGGAGGGGGTTGGGGATGGAGAACTTGTTCACCTGGCACATATATTATTATACTGCTGCCTTCAACAGTGTAGCCTCAAATCTGGGCGAGTTGCACACCTTGTTTTTTCAACAAAGTTCTCCAAGTTTTTTGTACTTCCATTTTTTGCCATTGCGTGCTCAATGTGTCGTGCCCAGCCCAAACAGCACGTAGTAAACTAAACAACAACATATTTAGGGACAACTTTCTGCCCCCAACCATTGGCACTGCTTGTTTTCAAAGTTGCATTTGCAATTCTTTTTTTCTTTTTTTTTTCTTCTCACGCAAAAATCCTCTTAGTCATTTTTCAATCATCGTTTTGCTCCGTTAATAGACCACACTTTTACTTGAATTAATAATAGTCCTCATGCAAGGAAAAAGCCATTTCCCAAATTTCTAATGCTCCTGCTGGGCCATCCGAACCTCTTTTCAAGAACACGACTAGAGCCAAATTCATCCGTAGCAGTTTTATTAAAATCCAATGCATTTCGGGCCTCTAGGGCCCTTCGTCAGGGAAAACTGAAAATGACAATTTACACATGTTTTAGTATTACATCAGCCAATATAAGTGCACAAATACCAAAGATCTTGTGTTTAGAGTTGCCCACTCCTTTTTCTCTAAATGAGTAAAACTTAAAATGCAATATTATCCCTCCCTCGTATTACTGACATATTCAAACCACTTAAACATGGAAGCTAAACTACTACCTCCCGCTCGGTGAACTAATTATCAAACTTTTTCCATTATAGCTTGCAGCCTCGATCTATTCCTTCCTTCTTTCCCCGTCCTGTAAACATAAACCTCCAGAATCTCTCTTCCCCTTCCCATGTCATGCTCCTCAACCTTTCACCCTTTCCCCCAGCCTTCGAAAATAAACATCCTTTAATTCTCACATCCCGTATTCATCTCCTACCTGCTAAGAAGCAATCATCCTCCTCGCTCCGTCCCACATAAAGTTAGAGCGAGGAGGATGATTGCTTCTTAGCAGGTAGGAGATGAATACGGGATGTGAGAATTAAAGGATGTTTATTTTCGAAGGCTGGGGGAAAGGGTGAAAGGTTGAGGAGCATGACATGGGAAGGGGAAGAGAGATTCTGGAGGTTTATGTTTACAGGACGGGGAAAGAAGGAAGGAATAGATCGAGGCTGCAAGCTATAATGGAAAAAGTTTGATAATTAGTTCACCGAGCGGGAGGTAGTAGTTTAGCTTCCATGTTTAAGTGGTTTGAATATGTCAGTAATACGAGGGAGGGATAATATTGCATTTTAAGTTTTACTCATTTAGAGAAAAAGGAGTGGGCAACTCTAAACACAAGATCTTTGGTATTTGTGCACTTATATTGGCTGATGTAATACTAAAACATGTGTAAATTGTCATTTTCAGTTTTCCCTGACGAAGGGCCCTAGAGGCCCGAAATGCATTGGATTTTAATAAAACTGCTACGGATGAATTTGGCTCTAGTCGTGTTCTTGAAAAGAGGTTCGGATGGCCCAGCAGGAGCATTAGAAATTTGGGAAATGGCTTTTTCCTTGCATGAGGACTATTATTAATTCAAGTAAAAGTGTGGTCTATTAACGGAGCAAAACGATGATTGAAAAATGACTAAGAGGATTTTTGCGTGAGAAGAAAAAAAAAAGAAAAAAAGAATTGCAAATGCAACTTTGAAAACAAGCAGTGCCAATGGTTGGGGGCAGAAAGTTGTCCCTAAATATGTTGTTGTTTAGTTTACTACGTGCTGTTTGGGCTGGGCACGACACATTGAGCACGCAATGGCAAAAAATGGAAGTACAAAAAACTTGGAGAACTTTGTTGAAAAAACAAGGTGTGCAACTCGCCCAGATATGATGTTTAAATGTATATGCCCTTTCGAGTTAGCACCCACAGAAAACACAGTAAATTAAAGGAATATTTTGGATGAAGGTCGTTTTCTCATGCAAGGCGGAACATCGCAGTTCACGTAGCAAGTTTATTTTTGGAGTCAGAAGGACATGAAAATTGTAGCAATGAAATACTTGTTAATGTTTAAGTTTCCAACATCGTTCAGCAATAATGTAAATGTTTAGAGTTGCATCAACATGTTTTACTATCCAGTACTTGTTAAATTAGTAAAGCCTCATGGAATAGCAAAGTATCTGTTAAGTGTAAAGCATTATGGTAATGGTAGTTTTTCATGGAAGCGCGGGAGTTTACATGTGATTCAGGTGCTAATTATGTGGAGAGGAGGGGTTGGGCCGTCAGCAAGGAGGAGTTGAAGTGCAGTTATAAGCGAGGAGGGTGAAAGGGAGAGGAAAAACTTTATGTGGGACGGAGCGAGGAGGATGATTGCTTCTTAGCAGGTAGGAGATGAATACGGGATGTGAGAATTAAAGGATGTTTATTTTCGAAGGCTGGGGGAAAGGGTGAAAGGTTGAGGAGCATGACATGGGAAGGGGAAGAGAGATTCTGCAGGTTTATGTTTACAGGACGGGGAAAGAAGGAAGGAATAGATCGAGGCTGCAAGCTATAATGGAAAAAGTTTGATAATTAGTTCACCGAGCGGGAGGTAGTAGTTTAGCTTCCATGTTTAAGTGGTTTGAATATGTCAGTAATACGAGGGAGGGATAATATTGCATTTTAAGTTTTACTCATTTAGAGAAAAAGGAGTGGGCAACTCTAAACACAAGATCTTTGGTATTTGTGCACTTATATTGGCTGATGTAATACTAAAACATGTGTAAATTGTCATTTTCAGTTTTCCCTGACGAAGGGCCCTAGAGGCCCGAAATGCATTGGATTTTAATAAAACTGCTACGGATGAATTTGGCTCTAGTCGTGTTCTTGAAAAGAGGTTCGGATGGCCCAGCAGGAGCATTAGAAATTTGGGAAATGGCTTTTTCCTTGCATGAGGACTATTATTAATTCAAGTAAAAGTGTGGTCTATTAACGGAGCAAAACGATGATTGAAAAATGACTAAGAGGATTTTTGCGTGAGAAGAAAAAAAAAAAAAAAGAAAAAAAGAATTGCAAATGCAACTTTGAAAACAAGCAGTGCCAATGGTTGGGGGCAGAAAGTTGTCCCTAAATATGTTGTTGTTCAACAGTGTAGACCATTTTGTTTGTAGGGAAAACTTGCTGCCTGGGGTATTTCATATGCTTTGAGATGTATCCCCTCCCTTCACTCAGAAATTTAAGTGAGGGTAAAGGCTGGTAATGGTACCAGAGTCTCAAGATGAGGTCACACCAATAAAGGCCTGAAGCGTAGCTGCATTTTGGCGGTTGTATGACAATACCACACAGATGCCTTTACCACATTTTAATTTAATTGCGTTTTAATTTAGTCCTAACATGCCTTAACCACTACACACCCTTAAACTGTAAAATTATCCATACCCCCTTTACACCGACCCACACTTAAAATGAATATTTAATTATTTCCCATTTTTAGGGGGGGATACAGAATCTCCCACCCCACTTTTTTTTTATTTACTCCTTAACCTCTTTTACCACTACCCACCCCATAACCCTAAAATTTCCCTTACTACTCTTTACCACCACATAACCCCCAAAATTACCATTACCACCCTATACACTACCGACCTCTAAGTGCTAAATTTAGCCATACCATTATTTGAGTATACATTCACTCACTTTACCATGCGTGGTAGGGGCATATGTGTAAAGGCACACATACTTGCATGCATTGCAAAGTTATCATTGTAAAGGCTGCTTCCTGCCAAGCCTGGGAAAAGTCAAATTCCTTCAACCACTCCTTCGGTGGATGGTTCTGTATATTATGAATGAAACTAGTTCTCATCTTGAGAGGTCGTTAGAAGGGTTATGTGTTATATATATAATACAGTTAATAAACTGGATGCTAATACTTCCACAAAAAAGATCCTTGTGTTTGGTTGACAAGAAATAATTTTACTAAGACATGGTACCTGGGTCCTCTTACATCGGGGGACAGTCACAGGCTCCCCTAAATCTCGTCTGTTTTCTTTGAAGAACGAGTGTACCACTAAAATTGTCTCCTCGTAGAGGATGTATGTATAGGACACTACTCAGGCCTTCTGCTGGATCCCTACTTAATTATAAATACCAAGTTAATTCCAGTTCTTTCTTGTGGCCAGGAGGTTTTCACTATTATGGTGACTAACAGTTTGGACCGTAAAAAGAAAAGGAAAAAAAAGTAAGGCAATAAGGTTTTCTTTTTGTTTATCATATGGGCAGGACAGTTAATAAATGCACTTGCATGTAAGGTTGTATTTCTTATTTTTTTATTTTTTTATTTTAGAACATTTCTTTATTGTGATTTTCATAATACATGAAATATAACTGTAATCAATACAAAGTACCTCACTTTAATATAAATACTAAAACATATAGGATGCCAATAAGGAATAATGAGATTGAAAGAAAGAAGAGAGAAAATTACAAAAAAGAACAATAAGAAACAGAAGTGCCATCATTCTTAACCAGCACAGTTTAAGCAATAGCTAGTGGAACCCTCCTCCACATAAAACGTCCACCCCACAAACAAACATAATATGACACAAGTCCCAAGCATATCATCTCAGAATCTAGTCCTGAAATGAATGCACTCCAAACACCATGCTATTTGATTGAATAAAAGAAATAGTCCCATGCCAAAGAAAAACAATCGATGACCACAAAGTCTCACAAAGAACCTCAAACCCCACCAGAAACATGAATTTGATCTTTAACACTGTAGATTCTACATCATATGTTGCCAGCCTATAAAGCTCAGCTATCGAATCTTGATGCTTGGGCATCTGTGCTGTACACCAATGCCTCAAAACGCTCCTCTTAACCACCATAAGGGCAGTCGACATACATCTACACCAATGGGAAGTCATATTTTCCAAATCGACAGTCATGCAACAGAGCCATTTTAGTCTGACTCCTTAAAAGGGATAAAACTAGTGAAACTTAGCGTTTCCCATTTATAATGTATTTTATCTAATACAGGGTATGACCAAAGAACAACTCCAACATGTGGAATGAGAAAAAAAGGAGCTTTGTACAATTTGAAAGGAGACCAATACCAATTATGTAGAATTTTAAAATAAGCAAACTTTAAGCAAGCTTCTCTGAGCGAGCGGTCATGATACTTTAAGATTTTCTTCCAGTCACCCTCTGAGTATTCCACTCCTAACTGCTCCTGTCAGTAGAATTTAGTCGTAAAACAAGTATCAGTATAAATTGTCAATCAGTATTTGGTACATATTAGACACACAACTCTTGGAAAAACCCAATAGGCTAAGGTAGCCCACAGTCGGCAAAGCTGATAGTTGAATCGGATCTCACCCTAGTTTACCTCTCCAGCAATGTCACACTTACTAATACTTGCAGAGCTTTGACTGGGGAAGAGAAAGTTTGATTTTAATGACTCAAAGGAACAAAACAAATCCTCATCAAGGAGGTCTCCAATTGTTTTAATTCCCAGTTCTTCCCATAGAGCCCACCTAATCGACTTTCCATCTAAAGTGACTTCCTCATTGCTCCAAAGTGCAGTGTTTCATAAACTGTACTATCCACTCTCAACAGTCGGTGCAAATTTCTCCAAGTGGCCCACATAGCCCTTATGGTCGGAGGACAAAGCAGTGCTGCTGAAACACAATTGTACAAGATACCTAAACCCACAGGAGTCTTAGTAGTAGTATTCTGCTCCTCCCATGCCTTCCAATGTGGCAGATCAGTAACAGGAACCAACAGATAAGCCAGTTGTGATAAATGTTGAACCAAATAGTAAAGCTGCATGTTAGGAAGCTGAAGCAAGCCTTATCTGGAATCTGCATTTAACCTTGACTGTTTAAGTCATGGATTCCCTCCTGCTCAGATAAACCTCTTTATGCTCTGAATTATAGCTTGAAGGGTACGTGCAGGAATAATAAATGGCAACCTACCAAAAACATAGTGATATCTGGGAGCCATCGCCAAGTTAATCGTCTATAACCTACCCTAAACCAAGACCTGTGAGGCGGAACATCTCAGAAAGTCCTGTTCCATCTTATTCATCAATGGCTGGATATTATCAGCCACCATATTTTCTAGACATCTATTTATCAGCAGACCTAGAAACCTCATACCTGAGGCCTTCCATGTGAGACAAAAATCGTCTTGTATGTTTCTCTGATTCCCACATGTGAGTGCTTTCTCCTCACACTTCTATCAATTTATCATATACCCAAAGAAGAAAAAGCCTCGATTAGAGTCTTGAGTTGAGGGACAGAGGAGGCTGTCTCACTCAAAGTCAATAAGATAACTTCTGCGTATTATAAGATCTTGTAAGCAACAACAGGAGTTCTACTCCCTGAATAAATGGAGACTGACGGATTGCCGCCGCAAATGGCTCAAGTGCTAAAAGGAACAACAAAAGCGACAGCTGCAATTCTAAAGTACTGCCACCAGGAGAAAAGGCACCTGTGCGGAGCACCCTTAAGGGCTTGATGTTCTCGGACACATCTAACATTGGAAAATAGATTAAAAGCGAATCCTTGGAATAAATATTTGTCCTCAATAGAAGACCGTGGCTTTGTTGCATCATGGGCATAAAATCTTCCTAATTTAGAGATTAAATACATCATGAAATCCCGGCTATGACCACGCCAAGTATAGATCTCGCGATACAAACCAGAGAAGCATGTAGACGCCCTAATAGTCATGTAATATATTAACAAATTAGTATTACTTAACTGCTGAAGATCTATTTTTATACAATCCCAGTTATTCGCGATTTTTGAATTTAGAGCAGGCTGGCTTAAGCAAATAATATATCTATCAACTGTAGATTGTACAGTTATAAAAACTAATATGTTTTGCTTCTATTGTGCTGTTACACTGCTGTGTCAAATAAACGGAAATTGCTTAACATTCTTTTTTTATTTGATAGCCTTACTAACTGCACAGATCATATGAAATTCTATTTAACTACTAGTATTTCTCACCCATATGTTTCTTTCCCCTGCGCAGTCTACATAGCATTTTCTCGCCTTGGGCATGTACTTCTTCCCCACCTGCTTCTGGGGGAAAAAAACTCTTTTGCACAATTTTTCTATTAACAGATTCAAATTTTATTGGTAAATCAAAAAAAAAGCACCCACGTAGTATTGTAGCGGGGTGCATGTGCGGTGCGCATTACTATAAAATGACATGCTCACAGTGCTGTCCTAGATCTTCTTTTTTTTTTGGTTTCCTCTTAAGCCATGTAAAGGATGCTCTACAGCATTGCTAAAAAACTGTTTGCAAAGCCAGTAGATCCCAAAGGCAAGACATGTTGACTTTGCCATTGCTTGTTATTGTTGCCACTGCCTCATGGCTTTCATGGTCAAGATGTGGTCTAAACATTCAAATTGCTAGCGTGTGGAACTCTGCTTTTCCTTTTCAGACCTGTGCTTTCATAATCTCCATTACGGTCTTCTCCAATCCACTGCTGAGTTTATTTTCCCCTTCCCTCTGCTCTTTTACCCTGGAATAACTCAAGATTAAGTAAAAAAAACGTTTTCTTAAAGCAAAATGTTGAAAATCAGCACTTGCTTAGGTGCATATTTACGACTATCAGGCATTCGCAAAACGTTTTAGAATTCCACCTAGAAACTTAAAAAAGTCGCAGATGTTTGTGTACTTCTGGGCATGTTTTGTTAATTTCTGTTTTGCATACACACAGGCCAAAAAATGTGCAAATGTTCTTGTTGTGTTTTTTTCTCTTTACGAGAAAACATTTTCCCTATGAAGAAACCCCTTCTCTTCCACCTAACCATTTTTTAAAGGGGTTTCCTTCACCTTACACCTTGGAAAGGATTTAATGCCTTTCACAGGAGTACACCTCCAAAGATTAATATGGTGGGATTGGATAGAAAAATGGCATGTAAATGCCCCAAAACACATTTGTTTGTGGTGTTGACAACCTTTCCACGGTATTAACTCACTGGAATACCCACACTGTACCCCTGCTCGCACATTTACTCACACAGTAAGCATTGTGTGAGTGATTTACCAGTGCACAACCAACATAGTGAATTAAAAATGTAGTTTGAACTTGTAAAGTAAGCTGTTTACATATGTGATTAAAACGTATGTGGGCGAGTGGCCTTGTCAGTGAAGCTCAAAAATTCTAATACTCAGAAAAAGATGTAAATGTGGACTTGCAGGTATGTCTTATAAGTGTCCTGAGTGTAGATCTGATATTTTGGATTTCTCACAATGCGCTTGTTCTGGTGTCTTAGCCCTGCACTTACCTTTCCAAAGCCGTGACGGGAACGGCCAGCAAGGGGTCCTTCCTGTATCTTGCCAGCACTCCGCCGTGAGGGGAACGGCCTGCAAGGGGAAACATTCGTAACTTGCAGTGGCGGACGGTGACTTTTGAAAGTGGTGTGGCGTAAAATGTTTGTCATACTTCAGCATAGCGTGCGAGCGTAGCGAGCGAGCCCGAACAACCTAAGAGGGGTTCGGGGGGGTTCTCTCTTGTAAATTTTGAAAAAACAGTGCAAAAATGGTGCATTTTCAAGCAAATTTGAGAAAGCAGAAAGGTTAATAAAGCAATGAAGAAAGTGCAGTTATTACAGTAATAAAGAGATCATGTCATATAACATAGGTAGCTGCTTATTCAGTATAACCACAGAGCTTCATAACAGACTTTGAGATATAATGCATTTCTGAGTACCTCACTGGTGTTTTTTATTTAACAAACAACTAAACAGGTGGTCGGAAACTAGCAGCATTGAACATACATATGTTTACTTTCTGTATCTAAAATCAGCACGTCTGTCTTTAAGAGCAGCAAACTTTTCAATTACTTGAACGTTAAAATCTGAGATATTTTGAACTAACTTGCTCTCTATAGAGAGCATTGCCAAAGCATTTAGTCTTTCCTGAAGCATGGTGTTCCTTAGGAATGTCTTAATCCTCTTTAAGGCGGAAAAAGATCGTTCTGCCTCTGCTGTTGTCATAGGAGTGGTTATGACAATTTTAAGTAAAGCCACTGTCTCTGTAAATGTCTTTTCCATATTAAGTTTATGAATTAAAGCCAGCAAAGACCTGGCATCTCTGGCCTTTCGGTATACAGGCATTGAGTACAGTACAGTCAACTCACTTTTGAGGTCCTCTTGGTTGAGCATAGGATAAGCTTTCACAGCCTCATGCAGAGCATGCTCAGGGAAGGATTCACCATATTTTGCAAAGTTTTGACTTTCCAATAATGCGGCACTCACCAAATGTTTTGTGAAAGCACAACGTTCTTGTGCATGCACAATTACAATGTCACATATCGCCTTTGCATTTCGGACCAGAGTGGTGATGTTTTTCCTGTAGTTTGAAAAATTTGAAGCCTCTGGCAGTTTGTGTCTAAATTGTCAACCTCATTTCTCACTATGCTTATGCGCTCGACAAACATAGCAGTATTTCTTTTAACAGAGACAGTATCGATCTCTCGTGCTTGTAACTGATTGTATAAATTTTCGACAGCTGACATTATGTCTTGAAATAAAAACAGGAAGAACTGAAACTCTCTATCTTTTAGTGTTCTAGTAAAGCCACGGGCTTCACTTTGAGTTTTGAAATCAAATGTTTCATTGACTTCTATATTATGAAAACATTTCACAAGGTCCTCCCTATATTGATATATTAGTTGGACTATACGTATGTTAAAGTTCCAACGAGTTGAGGATCCCCTTGGAACCCTTTTGTCCACAATCTCCTGAAGTGCTTCCGTTCTTTTTGGGGAACGTGAGAAGAATGCTGCCATGCCTCCTACATCCTGAAAGAAAATTCGTGTCTCGGAGATCTTTGATACTGCCTGCTGCATAATAAGATTAAGTTGGTGGGCGTAACAGTGCACGTAATGAGCATAAGGGTACACATCTCTAATTCTTTTCTGTACTCCACCAAGGCTTCCACTCATTACGGACGCACCATCATAGCTTTGTGCAATAAGTTTTTTTTTGGTGCACCTCTGGAAAAATGAAGTTCAGTTGACGCAGTATAGCTGCAGTAATGGTTTCTGTAGTAGAGTCTCTTAAATGAGTGAAACCATAGAACCTCTCCACAACATTATTGTCATTGTCCAGGTACCGAAAGACTAATACGGACTGTGTTTGTGTGGCCACATCAGTGAAGTCATCAGCCTGAATAGCCACAAAGTCTGTGTTTTGCAACTCTTGGACAATATGGCTTCTCATAATTTCGAGCATACACTCCAGGAGTTCATTTTGTATAGTTTTAGAGGTGCCCTTAAAGACTGTAGATGTTGCTAAATGTGCTTCCATTTCCTTGTCTATGCTTGCTATTAAATCCACAAGGCCTTTGAATATTCCTGGATTTGTGGAATCTTTTGATTCATCATGGCCTCGCAATGCCAGTTCGAAAGCACCACAGAAACAAATGCAATCAATTATTTTTGATAGTATGTGCCTATTCCTATCAACTGCTTTATTGTGTTTCTGTATTGTTTGGCGGTATGCACTGTTTATGTGCTGCTCAATCGGTGTGTCTCCCAACATTCCCAGTCTTGTCACGTTTTGCATATGCTTTCTTGTGTGTGCATGCTTCTTGATTTTTTCAGACAGATGCTTCAAGTCTATCACTCCTTCTCTTGTCCAAGGAAAATCACCATTAAACAGCAAGCAGGGGAAGCAGAACAGTTTGTTTCTTGACGGACACCCTGTAAGCCAATCAGCTTTTGTGTACCAGGTGTTTGAGAATGTACGTGTGTAAAATGTTCCTCTGTCCTGGGTAACTTGTTGTAGTTGTAGGTCTGGCCGATCAGGTCCTAATCTCTTTATTTGTAGTTTATCTTCTAGTGGCCGTGCATGGAATGACCGTGTAATTAATTGTTCTACCGTATTCATCATGGATGTCGATGCTGTCCTTACCAATATGAAAGAAGCCTGTCAATAGTCAAAGTACAACGTATAAGATTTGGTGCAATAATATCAAATTTCAGTATAAGTACATCTATCATGTGCATTATCGCAATATATCTCCAAAGCTTCCCTTTGGACAACAGGACTGCTAAAAATACAGCCTTACTGCCTGCTGCCTCTGTGTGCCATAGTGGTTGCTGAAGACACTGCAAAAGAGACTGTTTGAGGGCCTTGAACAAGGCAAGGAAGGAATAGATAGTGCCTTTTAACAACCGTTATTGCCCAAAGCACAGGGCTAAGGCTCAGTATTAGTAAATGCTATCCACTGAGAGAACAATCTTCAGAATGTGCACCCCCCCAACCACCATGTAGAGTGACCAGTGACCACAAACATAGCCCTAATTCCAATCTAAAAAAGATATCATCAGTTTCCTTACCTTTAACACTGTTGTTTGCTGGGTCGTAGACGGGATGAAAGAGCAGCAAATGAGGTTGGGTCCTCCTGTTCTCTGTCCAAAAATTGCCCCAAAATTAGGTAGTGGTTCTTCAGTTAATGTTTCAGGCTTTACCAGGTGCTGAAAATAAAAATATAACAATTTATTTTTGAAACATTAGGGTAATCAAACAAAGACTGGGGGGGAGGGGGGAACATAACGCTACAATTTTTACCTGCTTACAGTTTGCATGCAGCTCTTAGATGACAGTTAATAATAGCTCACTGTTGTATGTTAGGATTACAACTTACAAACTGCAAGTAACAAAATGATCTCTCTGACAAATGCAGTGACTCACTGACCTATTTACATCATGTGCATTTTGTGATCTGCATCACGTACATGTTCTTTGCAGCCACAGGCACATTAACCTTCTGAAGTTCTGCGCTACCTTTCCATGAGTCAAAACTTCCATTACACAAAACTCTGATCTCTCTCTAGGAAAAACATTAGCAATATCCTTGGTGCAACAACATCAGACAGTAGACTGTACTGTAGACAGAAGGGTGGCACTGCACAGGCAGCATGCAGGAGTGAACAAGCCATTTTGCACCAGTGACAAGGCGATTTTACACCTGCATTGGCCCTGTCCAGCCTGCTCGGTTCATAATGTTTGCACTGACAGACTATTGGTAACATGACGGGGCTTATTTACAAGCCGCTTGCGTCACTTTTCCGATGTTAATAGTGACGCAAAAGTGGCGCAAGGGGCTTGTAAATCTGCCCCGACATTTTTAAGAACTAAAAATTGCATTTTGCTTTGGTCAAGTTAGTACAAATTTTGATACACAATTTCCCATAAGTTGAACCTTTGCAAAATTCCTCAGTCTGCTGAGAAACACATTTTGGCCAGGCATCTATCTTTCCTAGATACTGATTTCAAGGTGCATGGAGTAGGGTGGGGTATTTAGCGCATAGAGTAATTAGTACAAAGAAAGCATTTTTAGGCCAGAGCTTGGACCGCCGGCTGGCTAGAGTCCAACTTAAGTCACCCAACCACACACCAACTTAAGTCACCCACATAGGGGTAGTAAGCAGCTGCAGCACTATATAATTGCAACAATACAATGAAGACAATTATATTTAAACCGCTAGTGCAAGACATGCCAGAATGGAAACCAGAAGCCACCCTGGCAAAAATACTCAAGCCAGTCCCGCTCCCTTCACCTCTTCGCTCTAGCTCGCCTCATTCTCGCCATCTATTTTCTCGCTCTCCTCTCTTTTCTCTTGTCCCCTCTGAACTGTCTCCCTCTCTCCCTCTCTCTAGGCCCCCTGTGGATGCTGCAATTAACCCCAGGGAACTGGGGCAAGGGAGAGAGACCCCACCAGCGGTCCCGGGATTTCAAAACCGGCCTCCGGCCCATGGGGGAAATGTCCTATTGAATGAAAGGCCAGTCTCTGCCCTCTCATCACCTCGAGCCCACACCTCCTGTGCCACCTGGGACTCGACTACGACTACTTTATACATGAGACAGACAGGTACTGTACAGTCATTTGTCAGCAAAGGTTTCCAGAGATGGAAAAAGCATTGAATTTGTTGGAGCAAACGGAACGAGGAGGCACACTCTCAGATGACACAACTGGCACGATGCATGATCATGAGGCACCTGACTTGCCACCACTGAGGCTCGAGCCGCCCAGAAGGCGAGCGGCTTTATGTCACCGTCACATCCTTATTCCGGTGATGACTCACAATGGATGTGCCATTTAAACGGCTCGCTATAATAACCTTTCCTGGCTTGGTGCAAACAACGCATTCTGCTACCAACAACACGGGGAAACCTTGTGCGTAGGCGAGGTGCCTGCCGTATGGGACACACTTTGCAAGCTTATGTTGTGAAATGTGCTGCAACGCAGCCCCCTTACATGCCAGAAAGGATTTCCATCACACATGCATTGTTTTTTGCTTATTCCTTTTTACATTTGTATGTTTAATATGTTTTCTGTCTGTACAGCGCACAGATACCCAGACGGGTTATGTTCGCGCCATATAAAACTCCTCAAATCAAATAAACACTACAGCAGAGCTGCACTCAGTACCAACAGACACACCTTTATTCCCCGTGGTGGGCGAATAACATTTTATTATGGCGAAGAATCCAGTTTTAAGAGCACCTTGTTTTAAATGAAATCCTGCCCAGCGAAAAGTCACATTGACGTATACACATGTTCGTAAAGGCAAACCTCTAAAGGCAAGTGACAAGTTTATACATCAAATTTCGGGCTTATTGCCTCTCCAAATGTTTTTGTGTTCTCCAGTCTAGTGGGATGTTTCTATCACAAAGCCTTCTGGCTTCCTCATGCTCCTAAAGTTGCCATGCTCAGTCAGTGCCACTGCCAGCTGAGGGCGGACTGCTGGCAAGGACTGAAGGTGCCCGTTCTTCAGTAGCTACTCAGCTGGGTAAGTGCAAGTGAGGAGAGGGGTTCTTACCGAGCCCTTTGACTGAGGCCCAGTCCCTGACCTGACTCGTTATACATAAGATTCTTCTGTATAACGGGTCAGGTCAGGGACTGGGCCTCAGTCGAAGGGCTCGGTGACGTGATGGTGTACTGTACACATTACAAAAAAATACAAAAACTTAAGCCTCCAAAATCATAGTGAGTGTCGTCGTGATACATACTAGAGTCAAACTCAAAACTGACTGACTCGCTGCTGGCTCCGGCACACTGTATCTCGTCTGCTCGTCGTCGTGCTCGCTCCGACTCGTGACTCTCTCTGTCTCTGACCGTGACTTAGTCCTCGCACCTCGTGGTCGTGTCGTCTCGTGTGGCAGGCAGCAGGCACTGGCGCGGTGACGTGGTGCGCCGAACAGCGTAGAGACTGGAATGGCCAATCACTACTGCATGGCTTCACATTGCCGCAGTGTGATTGGCCATACCATACGCACGGCGCACCAGGGACCGCGGTGAATAAACTCAGCCAATCCTGGTGCTGCATTACCAGCGCCTCTGTGCCAGGAGCGCCAGGATTGGCTTAAGAGCAGGGTTAGTCCCTGTCCATAATGAGACCCGGGGGCCTGCGTTAGGAGAAGCACCCTCGGGTCCCAGTCACCTGTAGTAGTCAAAATTTCTAAGTGCCACACACACACGTGTGCACATGTTCGGGCCAGGATTCCAGAATAGAGCCCAAAACATGACATGCGCATTGCCCACTGCTCTGCTGTCTGCTGGACTGCTGCACGCCGCTATCCACGTCAGCAGCAGCCCCGCCCCCACCCCCCACACACACACCCAGGGCAGGCACAGACTGCGATGCTCGGCTGCGAAATTCATTAATTCAACAACAGAAGCTGCCGTGGCGGTGTGTCCATTGGGGGCGTTGCTTGGGGCTGTTCCAGCTTAGTGGGGCAACGCCCCAATGCCCCCAATGGACGCACCGCCACTGGTAACTTGCCTACACTTCGCCGTGAGGGGAACGGCTTGAGAGACTTCATTACCAAGCATCCCTACGGTGCTGCCTCTGACGATACGAGGCTGCGCCAAACGTCTTTTAAAAAGCCCACTGTGCTCCGCAGCGCGGGACGCGCGCGGTCGGCCCCCTGGCCAAGCCCGGACCTGTCCTTGCCCGTCACTGACAGGAACTGGCTGGGCTGGGCTACCCCCCTAACGACATTTTCCACCCACGATTACAAGGTATTGTTGTGCTTTATTGCCTGTGGGACTGTGCAAAGTGTGCATCGCCTGTGTTGTATAAATTTCAGGGTTCCCTTCTCTGCTATCATTGCAGGTTTTGTGCAGCTCATTCTCTGTGCGCTCATACTCACCTGGAGTCCTTGTTGTAGCTCTATGCCTGTTGTGAGGGGAATGGCCTTTTAAACACTTGTTTTCCCAGCATCCCAAGCCCCGGGCGCTTGGCAATAGTGTCATCAGTCAGCGCCGGGGAGGGGGTTTTAAGCGCACTGGGTTACCCGCCAAGGGCGGGCCCACTTTAGTGCGTTATAGACTGGTAAAGGCTGGGACGGGCCATCCCTCCTTTTCCTTAAGCGGAGCTCGTTTGATCTGCGCGTATACTGTGTCTAAACCTACTATATTGATTTGCCGGCTCTACCATGCCACCTAGAGATGCTAGAGGTAAAGTGGCCAATATTCATCTTACAGGAATTATGGACCAGTTCATTACCAAGGTAAATTGTGTTATTGATCAAGAGATTACGTTGTTGGAACGCCGAGTTTCACAGAACCTTGCGGTGGCCAGGAGGTCTTCAATGGGACACATCGCTAATGCACGGTCCCCTGTTCATCAAGCCTCAAACAGTGGTGCTGCTGCATGTTCAAGTCCAGACTCTCTGACTTCAGATCTATTACCCAGTGGACCAATTGTTGTTTCCGTGGGGGAACAGTCCACGGTTACTGATTCATTGTTGACAGCCCCCTGTTTGCTGCCGTTTGCTTCTAGTATAACGTCGGAATCTAGCTCCAGGCAGTTACGCGAGATGCATCCTGGGGCTATTCCTAAAAATACGCAAGGGCTTTCTATTAACAATGGTGGGAAGAGTAAGACTGGTAGAAAGAAACAGAAAGCTGTGAGTCATACTAGAAACCCTAGAATGACCCCTGCTTTACCGGAACAGCCTGTTATGGTTGCCCAAGCGAATAAAGTTGCACCCTTAGATCATTCATCACTCACCGGAACGGTATATAAGGCCGCAAGTGGGGGGACAAGCCAAGCCGATAGGGTTGAGGGAATGGCCCCTGAGTTGCTCAATATATATGATACAATCAGGCTTCTCCTTCGCCCTGTGGAGGATAGAATATATAAGATCGAACAACATTTAGTTAGGATTGAGCAAGGTCTCGGGGGAATTGTGGATTCTTTAAAGAACGTTCCCCACCCTAGGGTTTCCAATTCATTAGACACTGCTAGAGTAGAAAATGTCCCGGCACTTTTAAAAGATCCACCAGCATTGCCCTTAGATCATCAGGCCCTAACCGAAGTTAATAAGGGAACAATTGCGCCTGTTGCTATTGAATCTACCCAGCATAATATACCTCAGTCTAAAGAGGATTGGAGGATGCCTATTTCCCAGGTTTCCAGGGGGGAAAACATTCCAAATTTGCCTCCGGAAGTTTCTCCATTTGTGGTAATCTTAACAGGGGTCCCCAAATTGAGCAAGCATGAAGTTGAATCTCCTATAACTCTGAGGAACAGGGTTGTGCATTGGCTCAACAAAAATAGACCATTGCCAATACACACAGTGTGCAAGATACTTATGGTTAGGAGGGTGCCATGGGTAGGCCATTAATATTAGAGGGGAATGTATTTTAATCAACTTCAATGACCCCAATATAGTTGAGTATATCTGTAATTGGAGATATTCTAGTTCAGGAGCATCTATTTGCTCTCTTCCTTTGACCTATCTTTATCCCCCTGGTCATTTTACTTCACTAGTTGATGGGTGGACACTGGTACAGCAAGTTGGGAGGGGGTTGCCGCAAGGGGGGTGGCCTAGATCTTTACTACCCCTGGATTCTTTCTCCACCCAAAATCGATTTAGTAGTTTGGAGGCTGTCGACTGACTCCAGGGCAGAGGAGGAGTATCAACTAGTCCTTTGCTCCCCCTAGGCTGTTGTACTCCTGGTTTTATTGTATCACCAAAGTCTCCAGGTCTAGAATTACCCATCCCTGTCATATCACCACAAAGGGTTACTAACACCACTGATCCATATTTGGATCATTCTCTAAGTGCTCTAACCTCCCGTGACAGTCCTTCCAGTCACCTCAAGCTTGTTTCGTGGAATGTGGCAGGTTTGCGCAGCAAGCTTTCCCTTCTGGACTGGAATGCTTTTATTGACGGGTATGACCTGTGTTTGTTCCAGGAAACCTGGAGCCTTGAGCCACTGTACAAGCCGGGCTTCTCCTGTTTTTTTGTTCCAGCAACCTCGGTAGGTCGAGGCCGTCCTTCTGGTGGACTTATGGTATGGGTCAGGGCAGAACTTAATCTTAAGATTACCCATCATACTTGCTCTACATTAGATGTAATGAGACTTTCCATCAAGTGCTCTAAGAGTAATTATACTTGGGAACTCTTTAATGTATATGCCCGAGGAACCTAAGGGGGTGCAAAATCCTCTACTATTTCAGCTCTCTCAGACATGCTCCATTGCTGTCCCTCTGACTCCCTTCTTCTGGTTGCTGGTGACCTTAACTGCTCATTTGAGCCCCTTGCAGCAGACGACATCCTAGGAACCTATGATGAGGATGTTAGATGAGGCATTCCTTCATTGTCACTTAACCCAGTGAAGAGATGGTCATCGGTTGTTATCCAAATAAATGCTTTATTGCTAGAATTCGGGTTAAGAGCTGTCAATGGGCGCACGATTTCTGATGCAATGGGAGCTAATACTTTCATTAGGGTCTCCTGCCAAAGTAGAATTGACTATATATTGGTTGACAGGAGGGCATGGAAATTTGTTGTAGATATGGTCATCATACCAACAATAAATAGTGATCATAACCCCTTGTCCCTTAAAATATTGTAAATGTGGCATAGGAAGGAGCATACCCCTACTTCTGGAATGCGAATGCTGTCCAAGACAGTCTTACCTTCTAACTGCAATAGGTTCCTTAAATGGCCTAAGTTTAATTTGAGTGATCTAAAACTAAACACCCTGGGTCGTAGACGGGATGAAAGAGCAGCAAATGAGGTTGGGTCCTCCTGTTCTCTGTCCAAAAATTGCCCCAAAATTAGGTAGTGGTTCTTCAGTTAATGTTTCAGGCTTTACCAGGTGCTGAAAATAAAAATATAACAATTTATTTTTGAAACATTAGGGTAATCAAACAAAGACTGGGGGGGGAGGGGGGAACATAACGCTACAATTTTTACCTGCTTACAGTTTGCATGCAGCTCTTAGATGACAGTTAATAATAGCTCACTGTTGTATGTTAGGATTACAACTTACAAACTGCAAGTAACAAAATGATCTCTCTGACAAATGCAGTGACTCACTGACCTATTTACATCATGTGCATTTTGTGATCTGCATCACGTACATGTTCTTTGCAGCCGCAGGCACATTAACCTTCTGAAGTTCTGCGCTACCTTTCCATGAGTCAAAACTTCCATTACACAAAACTCTGATCTCTCTCTAGGAAAAACATTAGCAATATCCTTGGTGCAACAACATCAGACAGTAGACTGTACTGTAGACAGAAGGGTGGCACTGCACAGGCAGCATGCAGGAGTGAACAAGCCATTTTGCACCAGTGACAAGGCGATTTTACACCTGCATTGGCCCTGTCCAGCCTGCTCGGTTCATAATGTTTGCACTGACAGACTATTGGTAACATGACGGGGCTTATTTACAAGCCGCTTGCGTCACTTTTCCGATGTTAATAGTGACGCAAAAGTGGCGCAAGGGGCTTGTAAATCTGCCCCGACATTTTTAAGAACTAAAAATTGCATTTTGCTTTGGTCAAGTTAGTACAAATTTTGATACACAATTTCCCATAAGTTGAACCTTTGCAAAATTCCTCAGTCTGCTGAGAAACACATTTTGGCCAGGCATCTATCTTTCCTAGATACTGATTTCAAGGTGCATGGAGTAGGGTGGGGTATTTAGCGCATAGAGTAATTAGTACAAAGAAAGCATTTTTAGGCCAGAGCTTGGACCGCCGGCTGGCTAGAGTCCAACTTAAGTCACCCAACCACACACCAACTTAAGTCACCCACATAGGGGTAGTAAGCAGCTGCAGCACTATATAATTGCAACAATACAATGAAGACAATTATATTTAAACCGCTAGTGCAAGACATGCCAGAATGGAAACAAGAAGCCACCCTGGCAAAAATACTCAAGCCAGTCCCGCTCCCTTCACCTCTTCGCTCTAGCTCGCCTCATTCTCGCCATCTATTTTCTCGCTCTCCTCTCTTTTCTCTTGTCCCCTCTGAACTGTCTCCCTCTCTCCCTCTCTCTAGGCCCCCTGTGGATGCTGCAATTAACCCCAGGGAACTGGGGCAAGGGAGAGAGACCCCACCAGCGGTCCCGGGATTTCAAAACCGGCCTCCGGCCCATGGGGGAAATGTCCTATTGAATGAAAGGCCAGTCTCTGCCCTCTCATCACCTCGAGCCCACACCTCCTGTGCCACCTGGGACTCGACTACGACTACTTTATACATGAGACAGACAGGTACCGTACAGTCATTTGTCAGCAAAGGTTTCCAGAGATGGAAAAAGCATTGAATTTGTTGGAGCAAACGGAACGAGGAGGCACACTCTCAGATGACACAACTGGCACAGCTGGCATGATGCATGATCATGAGGCACCTGACTTGCCACCACTGAGGCTCGAGCCGCCCAGAAGGCGAGCGGCTTTATGTCACCGTCACATCCTTATTCCGGTGATGACTCACAATGGATGTGCCATTTAAACGGCTCGCTATAATAACCTTTCCTGGCTTGGTGCAAACAACGCATTCTGCTACCAACAACACGGGGAAACCTTGTGCGTAGGCGAGGTGCCTGCCGTATGGGACACACTTTGCAAGCTTATGTTGTGAAATGTGCTGCAACGCAGCCCCCTTACATGCCAGAAAGGATTTCCATCACACATGCATTGTTTTTTGCTTATTCCTTTTTACATTTGTATGTTTAATATGTTTTCTGTCTGTACAGCGCACAGATACCCAGACGGGTTATGTTCGCACCATATAAAACTCCTCAAATCAAATAAACACTACAGCAGAGCTGCACTCAGTACCAACAGACACACCTTTATTCCCCGTGGTGGGCGAATAACATTTTATTATGGCGAAGAATCCAGTTTTAAGAGCACCTTGTTTTAAATGAAATCCTGCCCAGCGAAAAGTCACATTGACGTATACACATGTTCGTAAAGGCAAACCTCTAAAGGCAAGTGACAAGTTTATACATCAAATTTCGGGCTTAATGCTTCTCCAAATGTTTTTGTGTTCTCCAGTCTAGTGGGATGTTTCTATCACAAAGCCTTCTGGCTTCCTCATGCTCCTAAAGTTGCCATGCTCAGTCAGTGCCACTGCCAGCTGAGGGCGGACTGCTGGCAAGGACTGAAGGTGCCCGTTCTTCAGTAGCTACTCAGCTGGGTAAGTGCAAGTGAGGAGAGGGGTTCTTACCGAGCCCTTCGACTGAGGCCCAGTCCCTGACCTGACTCGTTATACATAAGATTCTTCTGTATAACGGGTCAGGTCAGGGACTGGGCCTCAGTCGAAGAGCTCGGTGACGTGATGGTGTACTGTACACATTACAAAAAAATACAAAAACTTAAGCCTCCAAAATCATAGTGAGTGTCGTCGTGATACATACTAGAGTCAAACTCAAAACTGACTGACTCGCTGCTGGCTCCGGCACACTGTATCTCGTCTGCTCGTCGTCGTGCTCGCTCCGACTCGTGACTCTCTCTGTCTCTGACCGTGACTTAGTCCTCGCACCTCGTGGTCGTGTCGTCTCGTGTGGCAGGCAGCAGGCACTGGCGCGGTGATGTGGTACGCCGAACAGCGTAGAGACTGGAATGGCCAATCACTACTGCATGGCTTCACATTGCCGCAGTGTGATTGGCCATACCATACGCACGGCGCACCAGGGACCGCGGGGAATAAACTCAGCCAATCCTGGTGCTGCATTACCAGCGCCTCTGTGCCAGCAGCGCCAGGATTGGCTTAAGAGCAGGGTTAGTCCCTGTCCATAATGAGACCCGGGGGCCTGCGTTAGGAGAAGCACCCTCTGGTCCCAGTCACCTGTAGTAGTCAAAATTTCTAAGTGCCACACACACACACGTGTGCACATGTTCGGGCCAGGATTCCAGAATAGAGCCCAAAACATGACATGCGCATTGCCCACTGCTCTGCTGTCTGCTGGACTGCTGCACGCCGCTATCCACGTCAGCAGCAGCCCCGCCCCCACCCCCCACACACACACCCAGGGCAGGCACAGACTGCGATGCTCGGCTGCGAAATTCATTAATTCAACAACAGAAGCTGCCGTGGCGGTGTGTCCATTGGGGGCGTTGCTTGGGGCTGTTCCAGCTTAGTGGGGCAACGCCCCAATGCCCCCAATGGACGCACCGCCACTGGTAACTTGCCTACACTTCGCCGTGAGGGGAACGGCTTGAGAGACTTCATTACCCAGCATCCCTACGGTGCTGCCTCTGACGATACGAGGCTGCGCCAAATGTCTTTTAAAAAGCCCACTGTGCTCCGCAGCGCGGGACACGCGAGGGCAGCACCCTGGCCAAGCCCGGGCCCGTCCTTGCCCGTCACTGACAGGAACTGGCTGGGCTGGGCTACCCCCCTAACGACATTTTCCACCCACGATTACAAGGTATTGTTGTGCTTTATTGCCTGTGGGACTGTGCAAAGTGTGCATCGCCTGTGTTGTATAAATTTCAGGGTTCCCTTCTCTGCTATCATTGCAGATTTTGTGCAGCTCATTCTCTGTGCGCTCATACTCACCTGGAGTCCTTGTTGTAGCTCTATGCCTGTTGTGAGGGGAATGGCCTTTTAAACACTTGTTTTCCCAGCATCCCAAGCCCCGGGCGCTTGGCAATAGTGTCATCAGTCAGCGCCGGGGAGGGGGTTTTAAGCGCACTGGGTTACCCGCCAAGGCCAAGGGCGGGCCCACTTTAGTGCGTTATAGACTGGTAAAGGCTGGGACGGGCCATCCCTCCTTTTCCTTAAGCGGAGCTCGTTTGATCTGCGCGTATACTGTGTCTAAACCTACTATATTGATTTGTCGGCTCTACCATGCCACCTAGAGATGCTAGAGGTAAAGTGGCCAATATTCATCTTACAGGAACTATGGACCAGTTCATTACCAAGGTAAATTGTGTTATTGATCAAGAGATTACGTTGTTGGAACGCCGAGTTTTACAGAACCTTGCGGTGGCCAGGAGGTCTTCAATGGGACACATCGCTAATGCACGGTCCCCTGTTCATCAAGCCTCAAACAGTGGTGCTGCTGCATGTTCAAGTCCAGACTCTCTGACTTCAGATCTATTACCCAGTGGACCAATTGTTGTTTCCGTGGGGGAACAGTCCACGGTTACTGATTCATTGTTGACAGCCCCCTGTTTGCTGCCGTTTGCTTCTAGTATAACGTCGGAATCTAGCTCCAGGCAGTTACGTGAGATGCATCCTGGGGCTATTCCTAAAAATACGCAAGGGCTTTCTATTAACAATGGTGGGAAGAGTAAGACTGGTAGAAAGAAACAGAAAGCTGTGAGTCATACTAGAAACCCTAGAATGACCCCTGCTTTAGCGGAGCAGCCTGTTATGGTTGCCCAAGCGAATAAAGTTGCACCCTTAGATCATTCATCACTCACCAGAACGGTATATAAGGCCGCAAGTGGGGGGACAAGCCAAGCCGATAGGGTTGAGGGAATGGCCCCTGAGTTGCGCAATATATATGATACAATCAGGCTTCTCCTTCGCCCTGTGGAGGATAGAATATATAAGATCGAACAACATTTAGTTAGGATTGAGCAAGGTCTCGGGGGAATTGTGGATTCTTTAAAGAACGTTCCCCACCCTAGGGTTTCCAATTCATTAGACACTGCTAGAGTAGAAAATGTCCCGGCACTTTTAAAAGATCCACCAGCATTGCCCTTAGATCATCAGGCCCTAACCGAAGTTAATAAGGGAACAATTGCGCCTGTTGCTATTGAATCTACCCAGCATAATATACCTCAGTCTAAAGAGGATTGGAGGATCCCTATTTCCCAGGTTTCCAGGGGGGAAAACATTCCAAATTTGCCTCCGGAAGTTTCTCCATTTGTGGTAATCTTAACAGGGGTCCCCAAATTGAGCAAGCATGAAGTTGAATCTCCTATAACTCTGAGGAACAGGGTTGTGCATTGGCTCAACAAAAATAGACCATTGCCAATACACACAGTGTGCAAGATACTTATGGTTAGGAGGGTGCCATGGGTAGGCCATTAATATTAGAGGGGAATGTATTTTAATCAACTTCAATGACCCCAATATAGTTGAGTATATCTGTAATTGGAGATATTCTAGTTCAGGAGCATCTATTTGCTCTCTTCCTTTGACCTATTTTTATCCCCCTGGTCATTTTACTTCACTAGTTGATGGGTGGACACTGGTACAGCAAGTTGGGAGGGGGTTGCCGCAAGGGGGGTGGCCTAGATCTTTACTACCCCTGGATTCTTTCTCCACCCAAAATCGATTTAGTAGTTTGGAGGCTGTCGACTGACTCCAGGGCAGAGGAGGAGTATCAACTAGTCCTTTGCTCCCCCTAGGCTGTTGTACTCCTGGTTTTATTGTATCACCAAAGTCTCCAGGTCTAGAATTACCCATCCCTGTCATATCACCACAAAGGGTTACTAACACCACTGATCCATATTTGGATCATTCTCTAAGTGCTCTAACCTCCCGTGACGGTCCTTCCAGTCACCTCAAGCTTGTTTCGTGGAATGTGGCAGGTTTGCGCAGCAAGCTTTCCCTTCTGGACTGGAATGCTTTTATTGACGGGTATGACCTGTGTTTGTTCCAGGAAACCTGGAGCCTTGAGCCACTGTACAAGCCGGGCTTCTCCTGTTTTTTTGTTCCAGCAACCTCGGTAGGTCGAGGCCGTCCTTCTGGTGGACTTATGGTATGGGTCAGGGCAGAACTTAATCTTAAGATTACCCATCATACTTGCTCTACATTAGATGTAATGAGACTTTCCATCAAGTGCTCTAAGAGTAATTATACTTGGGAACTCTTTAATGTATATGCCCGAGGAACCTAAGGGGGTGCAAAATCCTCTACTATTTCAGCTCTCTCAGACATGCTCCATTGCTGTCCCTCTGACTCCCTTCTTCTGGTTGCTGGTGACCTTAACTGCTCATTTGAGCCCCTTGCAGCAGACGACATCCTAGGAACCTATGATGAGGATGTTAGATGAGGCATTCCTTCATTGTCACTTAACCCAGTGAAGAGATGGTCATCGGTTGTTATCCAAATAAATGCTTTATTGCTAGAATTCGGGTTAAGAGCTGTCAATGGGCGCACGATTTCTGATGCAATGGGAGCTAATACTTTCATTAGGGTCTCCTGCCAAAGTAGAATTGACTATATATTGGTTGACAGGAGGGCATGGAAATTTGTTGTAGATATGGTCATCATACCAACGATAAATAGTGATCATAACCCCTTGTCCCTTAAAATGCTGGAAATGTGGCATAGGAAGGAGCATACCCCTACTTCTGGAATGCGAATGCTGTCCAAGACAGTCTTACCTTCTAACTGCAATAGGTTCCTTAAATGGCCTAAGTTTAATTTGAGTGATCTAAAACTAAACACCCTTGAAGAAATTCTTGCTGATCAGACTCTTAGGCTTTCCGCAGCTTGCAGGGATAGGGTTGGCCCAGCTGCTGCAGTAAAAGTTTATGTGGAAACTATAGATTCGATCGGCACTTTGTTTCTTGATCACAGTAAAAAGCGTCAGAAGAGTGTTAAGCCAGAACAGAAGTGGTTTAATAGGAACTGCAGATCAAAAAAAGACAGCCTGGTCCTTGCTATTAAATCTAATAATCCGGGTGAGGTCAGGCTGGCAAGATTGCAATATAGGCAGGCGCTTGCAGCCGCAAAGAAGGAATGGGAAGAGCTGCGCTGGGATAGTTTAAAAAATGCGAGCCACTCAAAGAACGGCGAGCTCTTCTGGTCTATAGCGAGAAGATTTAACAGCTGCGAACCGGACCAAATTCCCAACTATATAACGGATAGGGAATGGTTCGAGCATTTCAGTAAGCTTTATGTAGGGGATGAGCAAACGGGTGATCTATGGCCCCGAGCTGGGATCACAGTTACTGATTCTGATCAGGCTTCATTTACCAGGATAAAGAAAGAAGAGGTCGAAGCAGCCATTAACAAGATTGTACCCGCCAAGGCTCCGGGGCAGGATGGTATTCCGGGTGATTTATTCAAAGCCAATACTCAGGGATGGGCCTCCTATTTTGTCTTTTTTATTAATGCTTTGTTGGAAGGCTCGCCGGTACCGAACTCCTGGAAGGGAGCTGAAGTAATCCCCATTTACAAGAGGGGCCCAAAGGGGGACCCAGCCAACTATCGTCAAATTAGCCTTATTGATTCTGGACAGAAGTTGGTTGGCAGGGTCCTCCTGGAGAGGATCCACTCTTGGGTGGATGACAATGACGCTATTTCAAAATTTCAGGCGGGCTTTAGAACTTGTATAAGCACGATCGACCAGGTATTTAGGCTGATGCTCCTATACTTGAAGGTGGTCACTATTGGCAAGAGTGGCCTTTATTTGGCGTTTATCGACCTCAAGACCGCCTTTGATCTGCTTCCCCGTGATCGCTTGTGGTTGACCCTGGAGGAGATGGGGATTCCTTCACATATTCTGAATCTTTTGATTCGGATGCACGAAGGTAACTATGCTCGCATTAAATGGGGGTCCCAGAAGCAAAAAAACGATAAAATCCCGGTGAACAGAGGGGTTCGCCAGGGCTGTGTATTGGCTCCTACACTTTTCACACTTTTTGTGAATGGTGTAGTTTCCTTCCTTCTTGAATGCAATGCCGATGTACCTGTCCTGGCGGGTGATAAAGTCCCAGCATTACTTTTTGCGGACGATACGCTTCTAATATCGAAAACACCAGCAGGATTGCAGAAGCTATTGGATCAATTCTCTTTGTTTTGCAAGCTGAAGGGCCTTGCCATCAATACCTCTAAAACCAAACTCCTCTATTGTAACGCGAGCAGATCAGCCAGATCCACCCTGACTCTCGATGGGAAGCCATTGGAGTGTGTCAGAGAGTTTGACTACCTGGGGATCAGAATCTCTGACAAACTCAAATGGCAGCCTCATATTGATAAGATGGTGTTAAATCATAGGCGGGTAGTAGGAGCTTTAGGGAGTGAATTTCGTGCGTGCACCACCAAACCCGTTGCTCCAGCTTTGGAAATATACGTTGCCAAAGCTGTAGGCTGTGCTCTCTATGGCGCAGAACTATGGGGTTTTGGTTGTGTAGATGCACTTGTCACTGGCGAAAACAAGTTCTTTAGGGAGCTTGTATGGCTCCCAAGGGGCACTCCAACCAAGCCACTATTGAGTGATTTGGGCCGGCGATTCATTGAAGACCTAGTCACCCTGCGTCCTCTTTTAAATTGGGCGCGGTTATGGCGTACCCCTGAGCTCTCTAGATATGCTGATGGCCTAAGAGAGGTTATGACCCTTCAAGGAGCCCATAAAATAGGCTGGCTAGCTAACATAAAGAAGCTTTTGGTGGCAACAGGCCTCACAACTGCTTGGGAGCCTGGGGCACTGTTAGCAAAGGAAGAAACTTAGAGAGCCTTTTGGGCATGGGTCGATCTTCAGGAGCAGAGGGATCCTAACCCAGGTAGATTGACTGAGGCATTTCGCCAGCACAAGCCTACACCCCGCCTGGAACCCTACCTAGATTTTATCACGAAGCCTAGGGACAGATCACTTTTTATTCAGTTTAGATTCAGTACCCTTCCCCTCCATGACCGTACAAGTAGGTGGAATTCTCCGCACCAGACACCTGTGGATTGCCCAAACTTTCCAGGCGTTATTGAGAATATTTCCTATTTCTTTCCTGTCTGCCCAGCCTATCTAAAACCTAGACTAAAATGGCTTAAACCTGTGTGCCTGCAGCTTGGAACGAGGGACCATTCTGTCGCACTTAGAATCTTTAAGACTGATGTTAATACTACTATAGTGTGCGGGGTGGCCAAATTTCTCGGTTGGGCATGGTTGATCAGGCAGAAGGCTATCTGAATAATTCAAATGGTTCTTAACATTTACAAAGCTGCAAAAGTTTAATATATTTTAAAAATATTTATTGTATCCAAAAGGTTTTTTAACGACTTGTTTTTAAATATTTTTCTCTGAATTGTCTTTTTATGTGTAAATGTGCTTTTATGATATTACATGTCGAAATAAAGCTTTGTTGATTGATTGATTGATTTCTCGAAACAATATTTAAAAAAATTATTTATTGGTGTGAGATTAAACAAAATAGAGCAAATGCACTTCCAATCTTCTTTTATCTCCGAGGAGTAAACATGGATTATCACAGTGCGACACCACCAATACATCCCCGCCAATCTACCTTCCATTCACACTGTGGAAAGAATTTGCTCTAGTCACTGTTAGGAGTAAATATCACATCATTGCAAGGGCACAAGGACCTCGGAAAAGAGATTGTAAATACCCACACATGTGAAAGTTTGAAGATGTTTACAAATTTCCTGGGCATTCCCACCTTGAGACACCCACTCCACAAACTTCCATGTGAGTAAGTTCTTCAATCTTGCACTGTCTAAGACATTTTGATTCTAGTAAAATTATATGTACAACGTAGTTAATTAAGGGTGCTTTCAGCCAGCTCTCTTCATCCATTAGTCTGTTGGTCTGTCATTCACATTTTGCTTCCACGCACTAAAGCAGATGTAGATAAACATATATAATGTGGTCAGCCTACTAGAGCACTGACTAACTTCCCTTTGAGTGACTGCATTTAGCTCTTTCACAAGGAGCACATCTGCACAAAAGATAGTTCCGTACAGTACCAGCGATTTTGTTTTTACTTTATTATCATTTTAGTGTTGCATTTGGGTTTAAAGCCTCATGTGATATTGGGACACTTTCTACAAGCTCTTCATGTTGCTTTTAATGTGAGCATAAGGCACATTCCAGGTTTATCAGTTCATGTCTCATGCTAGTGCTGTTGTAAATTAATTTTATAGTAGCCTTTGTTTTTTTGACTATTGCTATTTCTCAGCATACCAGATTGTGTCTATTTGAAACTGTTCTTTACAAAGTTATCTTATTTTTAGTATGCACACTATGCGGTGCATTTATAACTGGACTCCTGTATGTCATTCTGTTATGTATTTTAATTGAGTACTACATCTATACTTGTAAACCAATTTAATCTGCTTGTATGGTTCTCTAGTTTGCTTTCAGTTCTCTTGTATATCATGCTTATATAGACCTTTAACTCCAAGCAGTCTATTACAATTTCCTGCCTAAAAGGCCCAATTAATATAAAAATAATTTAAAACACCTTCATTTGTGATGTACAAATGATAAGTATTTGCTGAACTCCAATTTCCACACATTGTTGGTATGCTATAATTTTTTTTATCATTAAAGCTTCATGTCAGTGGGACGTTTTTGGCCATTTCAGTGGAAATGTGCTGTCTGGAGAGGAAAGTGCACAACCACATGATGCTTTTGTAATATATTTATTAAAAGTGTGAGTTTTTAAACATGACCTAAGGAACTTCATGAATCGATGATAACGTTATTTTTTAACTAAGAGGCAAGTCAGGGGTCATGTGTATCCTTAAGTGGGCTAGATTTTTATCATACATAGATCAAAAGTTTAGTTTTATTAAATCAAACGAATACGTTTTTGCACAGCAGACGTGCTGAACTCACATATCTGAAGTTGCTCTCATGTGATAATTGAATGCAAAGGAGACACGGCAAAATAAAATATTTACCTAGGATCACCCAATAGGAGACCAGATTGTGTGAAGCGCATTACAGTTAGGTCGAGTAGGTTATTCAGGGCACTCTACCTGCAGGTCTAGTAATAATTTTATGATTTTTTTTGTAGGCCTTTCTCTGTTTTTGTAACACTAGCTGTCTGCCTTCGCAACCCTGTCTGTTTGTCTTTCTATTTGCAACCCCATCTGTGTGTCTGCATTTTCAACCTCATCTGTCTTTTCAGCCCTGTCTTTCCAACTCTATCAACCTATGTAGATACACAACACTGTCTGCCTTTTCAACTCGTCTATCTTCACAACTCTATCGGTCTATCTGTCTTATCTAACAAATCTGTCTGCACAACATTTTCTGTCTGCATAACTCTTAACCATCTATCTAGTTAGGCAAAAACTATATCTATGCACACTGACTATTTGTGCAACACTATCTAGATATGCAACACTATCTGTCTTTGCAGACCTTTGTCTTTTTAACCCTCTCTAATTATTTGTATTAATGATTTATAAAAAAATCTACAAAGGCTCTAAAGAGACTGGCAGCCAACACCAGACAAATTGAAATTTTTTAGGGTCTGATATTAGGCAAGACCTTTTGAATTTAGTACAGTTATGTGAATAACATAGTCATAGAAGTTTTCAGTCCGGTTCTGTACTTTTGTCCATTGCTGTCATTCACGTTTTTCTTCCACCTACTCTATCATGCATTGTGAGGCAACGGGTCAGCTCACTTCAGCCATTAGCTGATTTCACTATGAGCTATTTCTATGGGAAACGTAACTCACAATTAACCAACGCGATGAGTTCCTTTTGCATGTGGAATGTTTTAATTTACGTGATCAGTGCACAATGTTTTGGTGAGTTGCAAAAGTACACCTGCAGAGTACAGGATGGTCCAATTAATCTTATGTTGCAGATAACTGTACGTTTGAAAGCCTTTTAGAGAAGCTTCATTGTGTAGTATGCTGAAAAAGTAATGAGCCATAGATTGTATCCCTATACCTAAACATGATTGGTGTGTTTTATGGAAACCATGTGTCGGTGTAGCAAAGGGTAGAATTATGTGATTTAAGGTGTGATTTAAGGTTGTGTCATTTAAGTTCAGACATACTTTTGTCCACTTTTGAGACTGCTCATAGCAGAGTAGGGTACTCTCTTTATGAGAGAACTGACTTAAGTAACTGTTCCTTTTGGTATGTTGTGTTAATTTGATTTGTATAGCACATTAATCACCTGAGACGGTATGCAGGTGCTTGGTCAGGTGTGTAGGTTTGTGGTCCCCATGGTGATTATACGAAGAGCCAGGTCTCCAGTTTTTTGCAGAGCTGAAGAAGTGAGGTGGATACTCTGTGTTGAGGGAGTTTGTTCCATGTATTGGGTACGATGTAGTTGAATGAGCTCCCTCCAGTTTTGCTTTTGCAGGTGCAGGGAATGTGTACAAGTGAGAGTGAGGCAGAGCATAGGTGTCTGGTGGGTTCTTGAAAGTGTATATGGCTGTTTAGGTATTCTGGTTGTGTGTTGTATAGGGCTTTGTATGTATGTATGATAAGTTTAAATTTAAATTAGCTGAGCTTGTGAATGGGGAAACAGTGAAGCTTCCTGAGGTGTGGTGTGACGTGGGTGCTGCGTGGGTGGTCCTCTATGAGTCTTGCAGCGGTGTTCTGGGTAATCTGGAGTCTGTGTAGGAGTTGTTTGGAGATTCCAGCATAGAGAGTGTTGCTGTAGTCCAGCCTGCTGGTGATGAGTGCTTGCATGATGGTCCGTCCAGTGGTCTGAGGCAACCATTTGAAGATTTTTAGCAGCATCAATCAATCAAAGAAAAATTTATAGTGCTTAGCTGCTTCCCTAGATGCGTCCTGGTGCTCAAAACAGAGATTGATCACTGAAACGTGTACAGTACAAGATGGAATAGTCTTAATCAAAAAGCAAGGCTTTCAAATTGTTCTTGAAGGTTGAAACAGAGGTGACTCTACTAAGACTGACCTGGAGCGCGTTCCATAGCTTGGGTGTCAAAACCATAAAGGATCTCCCTCCGTACCTAGATTTGGTGAATTTTGGGACTTGCAGTAATAAGAGAATATTCGACCTAAGTGATCATATTTGCTTGAATGGATGAAGTCTTCTTCTCAGATAAGGCTCTCACCGAAAAAGCCGTAAATGCAAGGGTAAGGGCTTTGGATTGGATTTGCTTTATGGCAGGCAGCCAATGAAATTGCTTCAGATGAGGCGATATAGACTGCTGATATGGAACTTTTCTAATAAGCCTGGTTGCTTCATTTTGGACCATGTGAAGTCTTTGACTTAAGTGGGCAGGAAGGCACAGATAGACACCATTTGCCTAGTCTAAACGGGAGGTTACCAAAGAGTAGGCCAATGTCATACATGTATCCTCCAGGATCAAATGCAGTAACTTCTTCAGAGATTTCAGTTTAGCAAAGCAGCTTGAGGACACTTGTTTAATTTGAGTGGAAAAAGAGAGGCTTGAATCAAATACTATTCTCAGGTTTCTAGCTGTAGAAGCAGTGGTTGGGGACGTATTCAGCTCCTCAGGCCACCAAAGACTAGGAGTAGGTGGACCACATGGACCAAAGAAAAGAACTTTGTTTTTTTCTTAATTTAATATGAGCAGAGCATCTGCAGTCGAGGTGTTCTTTTATATATTCAGTCACTTTCAATAGGGCAGTTTCAGTACTCATACTTTGTCGGAAGCCAGATTGCGAGTCGCAAAATCGGCCATTGGATTCTAGAAAGGAAGAGATCTTGCCATTTACCAATTTCTCCAAGATTTTTTCTGCTGCTGTTAAAAGAAAAAATGGAACTAAAATTGCTCTAGTTGGCCAGGTCTGCAGTAGGCTTCTTGCATAAGGGCCTGAGAAACCAGTGTTTCCAATCAGAGGAAAAATGGGCAACCTCTAGGGAAGTGATCAGAATTTTATTGACTTAAGACTGGGCGCCAACATTCCCAGCTGAAGCCATATCACCGAACACCTTAGTGAACTTCACTGGCTCCCAGCCAACAAAAGAATCGCCTTCATGCTCCTCACTCACGCCTACAAAGCCCTTCACGACGCTGGACCAGCATACCTGAACCACCGCCTCTCATTCCACATTCCCGCCAGACACCTCTGCTCCACTCAACAAGCCCTTGCCTCCATCCCTCGGATGCACAAGACAAGAACCGGAGGAAATCTGTCTCCTACCTTGCTGCCAAAATATGGAACACCCTGCTCCTCCACCTCAGGCAATCCCTGTCGTTGACCCAATTCAAGAAGGATCTCAAGACCTGGCTCTTCGACTGAATTCAGACGGGTCAGTAGTCACTCCCTTCCTCTTCCCCCCAGCGCCTTGGGACCCTCACAAGTGAGTAGCCGCGATATACAAAACCTTGATTGATTGATTGAACGAACACCAGTTTGATTTATAGAGGTGATCAACTGTAAGATTCAAGGTGAGCATGGATCTCCTGGGGATCTTGATTTACATTTTTCAAGGTTTTTCAGAGAAACGTCCTTCGAAATTGTAAGAAAATTAGAGACTAGAGGACTTGGTTCTAGCCCTGAGTCTACTGGCATCTCCGGTTTTATGCTTGTGGGAAAGGTTGCATAAATTGTCCGAATTTTATCATGAAATAATAATGGTAGATCATCACAAAGTTCACATAAAGGACTGATTATACTATTAACCACCTCAGGAGCTAGGAAAGATTGAACAGTTTTTTTATATGTAACATGATGTATTTGAAGCTGCCAAGATTCAAGAGCAAAAATACTCCCTCTGTACTATACAGAAGATTTGTGAAAATTTCTCTAAGCTTCTTTGTATTGTGACTTAGCCTTCAACGGTAGAATGTTCTCCAAAATTGCTGGAAATTTTGCACCGGCTCTTCTCTTCCCTTAACGTGGAAGAGAACCACAGAGCTGAGGACTTGGTCCTCTTTGCTTCCTGAGGATTTAATGGAGCCACTGCGTAGGATGTGGAAGCAGGAGGTGCAAATTGCATTGACCTGAGCTGTCATGTTGGGCTTCTTGTCTAGGATGATGCCTAGATATGTTGTGTGATCTGTGGATGTTTGTACCAGCTACAACTACCACCAGGTAGAGTCCCATGGGGAGACCTTGTTGCAGAAAACCAGTACTTGCATCTTGCCGGAGTTGAACTGCAGGCAGTTGCTTCTCATCCAGTTTGCTACTATGGGTATGCAGTTGATGAAGTTGGTTCTGGCTGTGGTTGTTTTTTCCATAAAGTAGAGGATGAGTTTGGTGTTATCAGCGTAGGAGACAATGGTGATGTCTTGTGATCAGATGATGTTGGCTAGCAGTGTCATGTATATGTTGAAAAAGGTGGGGCTGAGGGACAACCCCTGTGGGACTCCGCATATCAACTTCTTGGTCTCTGATGTGAAGGGTGGTAGCCTGACCCTTTGGGTTCTTCCTGTGAGAAAGGAACAGATCCCTTTGAGAGGGGATCCTTGTATGCTAATCTTGTGGAGTCTTGTAATGAGGGTGTTATGGGAGACTGCATTAAAGGCTGCAGAAAGGTTGAGGAGGATGAGGGCTGCTGTTTCTCCTCATTCCAGGATGATTTGAATGTCATCAGCGGTCACAATGAGTGGTGTGTGGGTCATGTGGTTCTTTCTGAATCTTGATTGTGTGTGGTCTAAAAGATGGGGAAGTTCAAGGTGGATTGTGAGCTGCTTGCTGATGGCCTTCTCAATCACTTTGGCTGGATAGGGAAGCAGGGAGATGGGTTGGATGTTGCTCAGTTGATTCAGGCTGGCTGTGGGCTTCTTGAGGAGGACACTGATTTTTTTGCAAGTTTCCGAGAAAGTGGTGGATGTGATGGACGTATTACTGATGTGGGTCAGGGTGGTTCCTACTTGTGATGTATCCAGGTTGTAGATGTGGTGGGGGCATGGGTCCTTTGGGGCCCCAAAGTGGATGGTTGGCATGATTGCCTCTGTGTCATTTCTAGTGAGGGTTGTCTATTCGTTCATGTGGCTGTTATGGTTGTTTGTGGGTGGGTTAGCAACGAGTACTCTGGAATTGGGTTGATATGGAAAGTTGCTGCGGAAAGTTGCTATAGATATTTGTGATTTTTCTGTGGAAAAAGTTGGCTAGGTTGTTGCAGAGTTGCTGTGAGGCAGTGATAGTGGGGACAGCAGCTGAGGGTGAGATGACCTCCTTAATGATCAAAAAGATCTCCTTGCAACTGTTCGAGCTTCCTTAGATGTGGTCCACTAGTGTGTTTTTTGGTGTCTTATTTCCTAGTGATAGTGCCTGAGTGCAAGCTTGTAGGTAGTTCTGTCAGTGGTGTCATGGCTGACTTTCCATTTCCTTTCTAGCTCTTTGCAGTGTCCTTGTTTGGTGTAGGAAGTCTTCTGTGTACCATCTGTTCTGCTTGTATGATCTACTATGCGTGTTGGGTTTGATGGATGGGAGGAAGTCCACGCAGTTCTTGATCCAGTCGTTGATGTTCTTGTCGAGATTGTTTGTGGGGCTAGGTTGATCCGGTGATGGGGGTGCTGAGTCAATCTGCTTCTGTGATTTTGCCCCAGCTGCGGCTTGGTAAAGCTAAACCTGGTAGGGGTGCTGACTTGAGGTGTGTTGACTTCGAAGTGGATGATACAATGGTGGTCCATATGAGCGGTGTGGTGGAGTTGTATGTGATGCTGTCGCTTGTGGTAAAAATGGGGTCCAGTGTGTATCCTGCAGTGTGTGTTGGTTCTTGGTGAGTCCAATGTTGCCCAAGCTTTCGAGCAGTGCTGTGAAGCAGGGGTCGTTTCGGTCTTCAAGATGAAAGTTGAGATCACAGAGGAGAATGTAGTCTCTACAGGCAATGGTGAGTGAAGCAGTGAAGTTGATAATGCAGTTGGTAAAGGCGAATCATGGTCCAGGTGATCGGTAGGTGAGGGTTCCATTCAGAATTAAGTTTTCTGAGATTTGCAGATTGAAGTGCAGGCGCTCCATGAATGGGATGGCGTTGTCTGTGACTGTTGCGCATTTGGTGGATTCCTTGTAGATGATAGCGAGTGCTCCTCCTTGCTTGTGAAGGTGGCCCTGTTGAGCGATCTTGTTGCCCACTGGGATTGCTGTGGTGATGTCAGGAACCGATAAAGGGTTGAGCCAGATCTCGGTGATAAAGAGTATGTTGGGTGAGTCGCTACTCAGCAGGTCCCATATTTCGGTTATATGCTTGCTGAGTGGTTGTGTGCTGAGAAGCATGCATGCGAGTGAGTGGGTGTTGATGTGGCATGTGGTGAATGGGTTGGGATATAGGCGTTAGTGCTTTTGTGACTTGTGTTGGAAGACGGTGTTGAGGGTGTTGTTAGTATTTGGGTTGGGGTGTGGGGTTGTGTGCGCATTCATGTTACAACTGCCATTAAGTAGGTCCGGGGAAGGGGAGAAGTGCAGGGTTCTGTCATGTAATTTTTTGTGCTGATGAGAAAACAAAGTCCTCTTGGTTGGCTTCTCCTTTCTCCCTTCTTCTGGTTGCTGGTGACCTTAACTGCTCATTTGAGCCCCTTGCAGCAGACGACATCCTAGGAACCTATGATGAGGATGTTAGATGAGGCATTCCAATAATTGTCACTTAACCCAGTGAAGAGATGGTCATCGGTTGTTATCCAAATAAATGCTTTATTGCTAGAATTCGGGTTAAGAGCTGTCAATGGGCGCACGATTTCTGATGCAATGGGAGCTAATACTTTCATTAGGGTCTCCTGCCAAAGTAGAATTGACTATATATTGGTTGACAGGAGGGCATGGAAATTTGTTGTAGATATGGTCATCATACCAACGATAAATAGTGATCATAACCCCTTGTCCCTTAAAATGCTGGAAATGTGGCATAGGAAGGAGCATACCCCTACTTCTGGAATGCGAATGCTGTCCAAGACAGTCTTACCTTCTAACTGCAATAGGTTCCTTAAATGGCCTAAGTTTAATTTGAGTGATCTAAAACTAAACACCCTTGAAGAAATTCTTGCTGATCAGACTCTTAGGCTTTCCGCAGCTTGCAGGGATAGGGTTGGCCCAGCTGCTGCAGTAAAAGTTTATGTGGAAACTATAGATTCGATCGGCACTTTGTTTCTTGATCACAGTAAAAAGCGTCAGAAGAGTGTTAAGCCAGAACAGAAGTGGTTTAATAGGAACTGCAGATCAAAAAAAGACAGCCTGGTCCTTGCTATTAAATCTAATAATCCGGGTGAGGTCAGGCTGGCAAGATTGCAATATAGGCAGGCGCTTGCAGCCGCAAAGAAGGAATGGGAAGAGCTGCGCTGGGATAGTTTAAAAAATGCGAGCCACTCAAAGAACGGCGAGCTCTTCTGGTCTATAGCGAGAAGATTTAACAGCTGCGAACCGGACCAAATTCCCAACTATATAACGGATAGGGAATGGTTCGAGCATTTCAGTAAGCTTTATGTAGGGGATGAGCAAACGGGTGATCTATGGCCCCGAGCTGGGATCACAGTTACTGATTCTGATCAGGCTTCATTTACCAGGATAAAGAAAGAAGAGGTCGAAGCAGCCATTAACAAGATTGTACCCGCCAAGGCTCCGGGGCAGGATGGTATTCCGGGTGATTTATTCAAAGCCAATACTCAGGGATGGGCCTCCTATTTTGTCTTTTTTATTAATGCTTTGTTGGAAGGCTCGCCGGTACCGAACTCCTGGAAGGGAGCTGAAGTAATCCCCATTTACAAGAGGGGCCCAAAGGGGGACCCAGCCAACTATCGTCAAATTAGCCTTATTGATTCTGGACAGAAGTTGGTTGGCAGGGTCCTCCTGGAGAGGATCCACTCTTGGGTGGATGACAATGACGCTATTTCAAAATTTCAGGCGGGCTTTAGAACTTGTATAAGCACGATCGACCAGGTATTTAGGCTGATGCTCCTATACTTGAAGGTGGTCACTATTGGCAAGAGTGGCCTTTATTTGGCGTTTATCGACCTCAAGACCGCCTTTGATCTGCTTCCCCGTGATCGCTTGTGGTTGACCCTGGAGGAGATGGGGATTCCTTCACATATTCTGAATCTTTTGATTCGGATGCACGAAGGTAACTATGCTCGCATTAAATGGGGGTCCCAGAAGCAAAAAAACGATAAAATCCCGGTGAACAGAGGGGTTCGCCAGGGCTGTGTATTGGCTCCTACACTTTTCACACTTTTTGTGAATGGTGTAGTTTCCTTCCTTCTTGAATGCAATGCCGATGTACCTGTCCTGGCGGGTGATAAAGTCCCAGCATTACTTTTTGCGGACGATACGCTTCTAATATCGAAAACACCAGCAGGATTGCAGAAGCTATTGGATCAATTCTCTTTGTTTTGCAAGCTGAAGGGCCTTGCCATCAATACCTCTAAAACCAAACTCCTCTATTGTAACGCGAGCAGATCAGCCAGATCCACCCTGACTCTCGATGGGAAGCCATTGGAGTGTGTCAGAGAGTTTGACTACCTGGGGATCAGAATCTCTGACAAACTCAAATGGCAGCCTCATATTGATAAGATGGTGTTAAATCATAGGCGGGTAGTAGGAGCTTTAGGGAGGGAATTTCGTGCGTGCACCACCAAACCCGTTGCTCCAGCTTTGGAAATATACGTTGCCAAAGCTGTAGGCTGTGCCCTCTATGGCGCAGAACTATGGGGTTTTGGTTGTGTAGATGCACTTGTCACTGGCGAAAACAAGTTCTTTAGGGAGCTTGTATGGCTCCCAAGGGGCACTCCAACCAAGCCACTATTGAGTGATTTGGGCCGGCGATTCATTGAAGACCTAGTCACCCTGCGTCCTCTTTTAAATTGGGCGCGGTTATGGCGTACCCCTGAGCTCTCTAGATATGCTGATGGCCTAAGAGAGGTTATGACCCTTCAAGGAGCCCATAAAATAGGCTGGCTAGCTAACATAAAGAAGCTTTTGGTGGCAACAGGCCTCACAACTGCTTGGGAGCCTGGGGCACTGTTAGCAAAGGAAGAAACTTAGAGAGCCTTTTGGGCATGGGTCGATCTTCAGGAGCAGAGGGATCCTAACCCAGGTAGATTGACTGAGGCATTTCGCCAGCACAAGCCTACACCCCGCCTGGAACCCTACCTAGATTTTATCACGAAGCCTAGGGACAGATCACTTTTTATTCAGTTTAGATTCAGTACCCTTCCCCTCCATGACCATACAAGTAGGTGGAATTCTCTGCACCAGACACCTGTGGATTGCCCAAACTTTCCAGGCGTTATTGAGAATATTTCCCATTTCTTTCCTGTCTGCCCAGCCTATCTAAAACCTAGACTAAAATGGCTTAAACCTGTGTGCCTGCAGCTTGGAACGAGGGACCATTCTGTCGCACTTAGAATCTTTAAGACTGATGTTAATACTACTATAGTGTGCGGGGTGGCCAAATTTCTCGGTTGGGCATGGTTGATCAGGCAGAAGGCTATCTGAATAATTCAAATGGTTCTTAACATTTACAAAGCTGCAAAAGTTTAATATATTTTAAAAATATTTATTGTATCCAAAAGGTTTTTTAACGACTTGTTTTTAAATATTTTTCTCTGAATTGTCTTTTTATGTGTAAATGTGCTTTTATGATATTACATGTCGAAATAAAGCTTTGTTGATTGATTGATTGATTTCTCGAAACAATATTTAAAAAAATGATTTATTGGTGTGAGATTAAACAAAATAGAGCAAATGCACTTCCAATCTTCTTTTATCTCCGAGGAGTAAACATGGATTATCACAGTGCGACACCACCAATACATCCCCGCCAATCTACCTTCCATTCACACTGTGGAAAGAATTTGCTCTAGTCACTGTTAGGAGTAAATATCACATCATTGCAAGGGCACAAGGACCTCGGAAAAGAGATTGTAAATACCCACACATGTGAAAGTTTGAAGATGTTTACAAATTTCCTGGGCATTCCCACCTTGAGACACCCACTCCACAAACTTCCATGTGAGTAAGTTCTTCAATCTTGCACTGTCTAAGACATTTTGATTCTAGTAAAATTATATGTACAACGTAGTTAATTAAGGGTGCTTTCAGCCAGCTCTCTTCATCCATTAGTCTGTTGGTCTGTCATTCACATTTTGCTTCCACGCACTAAAGCATATGTAGATAAACATATATAATGTGGTCAGCCTACTAGAGCACTGACTAACTTCCCTTTGAGTGACTGCATTTAGCTCTTTCACAAGGAGCACATCTGCACAAAAGATAGTTCCGTACAGTACCAGCGATTTTGTTTTTACTTTATTATCATTTTAGTGTTGCATTTGGGTTTAAAGCCTCATGTGATATTGGGACACTTTCTACAAGCTCTTCATGTTGCTTTTAATGTGAGCATAAGGCACATTCCAGGTTTATCAGTTCATGTCTCATGCTAGTGCTGTTGTAAATTAATTTTATAGTAGCCTTTGTTTTTTTGACTATTGCTATTTCTCAGCATACCAGATTGTGTCTATTTGAAACTGTTCTTTACAAAGTTATCTTATTTTTAGTATGCACACTATGCGGTGCATTTATAACTGGACTCCTGTATGTCATTCTGTTATGTATTTTAATTGAGTACTACATCTATACTTGTAAACCAATTTAATCTGCTTGTATGGTTCTCTAGTTTGCTTTCAGTTCTCTTGTATATCATGCTTATATAGACCTTTAACTATTATATTAGTAATTGAAGCCAAGCAGTCTATTCCAATTTCCTGCCTAAAAGGCCCAATTAATATAAAAATAATTTAAAACACCTTCATTTGTGATGTACAAATGATAAGTATTTGCTGAACTCCAATTTCCACACATTGTTGGTATGCTATAATTTTTTTTATCATTAAAGCTTCATGTCAGTGGGACGTTTTTGGCCGTTTCAGTGGAAATGTGCTGTCTGGAGAGGAAAGTGCACAACCACATGATGCTTTTGTAATATATTTATTAAAAGTGTGAGTTTTTAAACATGACCTAAGGAACTTCATGACTCGATGATAACGTTATTTTTTAACTAAGAGGCAAGTCAGGGGTCATGTGTATCCTTAAGTGGGCTAGATTTTTATCATACATAGATCAAAAGTTTAGTTTATTAAATCAAACGAATACGTTTTTGCACAGCAGACGTGCTGAACTCACATATCTGAAGTTGCTCTCATGTGATAATTGAATGCAAAGGAGACACGGCAAAATAAAATATTTACCTAGGATCACCAAATAGGAGACCAGATTGTGTGAAGCGCATTACAGTTAGGTCGAGTAGGTTATTCAGGGCACTCTACCTGCAGGTCTAGTAATAATTTTATGATTTTTTTTGTAGGCCTTTCTCTGTTTTTGTAACACTAGCTGTCTGCCTTCGCACCCCTGTCTGTTTGTCTTTCTATTTGCAACCCCATCTGTGTGTCTGCATTTTCATCCTCATCTGTCTTTTCAGCCCTGTCTTTCCAACTCTATCAACCTATGTAGATACACAACACTGTCTGCCTTTTCAACTCGTCTATCTTCACAACTCTATCGGTCTATCTGTCTTATCTAACAAATCTGTCTGCACAACATTTTCTGTCTGCATAACTCTTAACCATCTATCTAGTTAGGCAAAAACTATATCTATGCACACTGACTATTTGTGCAACACTATCTAGATATGCAACACTATCTGTCTTTGCAGACCTTTGTCTTTTTAACCCTCTCTAATTATTTGTATTAATGATTTATAAAAAAATCTACAAAGGCTCTAAAGAGACTGGCAGCCAACACCAGACAAATTGAAATTTTTTAGGGTCTGATATTAGGCAAGACCTTTTGAATTTAGTACAGTTTTGTGAATAACATAGTCATAGAAGTTTTCAGTCCGGTTCTGTACTTTTGTCCATTGCTGTCATTCACGTTTTTCTTCCACCTACTCTATCATGCATTGTGAGGCAACGGGTCAGCTCACTTCAGCCATTAGCTGATTTCACTATGAGCTATTTCTATGGGAAACGTAACTCACAATTAACCAACGCGATGAGTTCCTTTTGCATGTGGAATGTTTTAATTTACGTGATCAGTGCACAATGTTTTGGTGAGTTGCAAAAGTACACCTGTAGAGTACAGGATGGTCCAATTAATCTTATGTTGCAGATAACTGTACGTTTGAAAGCCTTTTAGAGAAGCTTCATTGTGTAGTATGCTGAAAAAGTAATGAGCCATAGATTGTATCCCTATACCTAAACATGATTGGTGTGTTTTATGGAAACCATGTGTCGGTGTAGCAAAGGGTAGAATTATGTGATTTAAGGTGTGATTTAAGGTTGTGTCATTTAAGTTCAGACATACTTTTGTCCACTTTTGAGACTGCTCATAGCAGAGTAGGGTACTCTCTTTATGAGAGAACTGACTTAAGTAACTGTTCCTTTTGTTATGTTGTGTTAATTTGATTTGTATAGCACATTAATCACCTGAGACGGTATGCAGGTGCTTGGTCAGGTGTGTAGGTTTGTGGTCCCCATGGTGATTATACGAAGAGCCAGGTCTCCAGTTTTTTGCAGAGCTGAAGAAGTGAGGAGGATACTCTGTGTTGAGGGAGTTTGTTCCATGTATTGGGTACGATGTAGTTGAATGAGCTCCCTCCAGTTTTGCTTTTGCAGGTGCAGGGAATGTGTACAAGTGAGAGTGAGGCAGAGCATAGGTGTCTGGTGGGTTCTTGAAAGTGTATATGGCTGTTTAGGTATTCTGGTTGTGTGTTGTATAGGGCTTTGTATGTATGTATGATAAGTTTAAATTTAAATTAGCTGAGCTTGTGAATGGGGAAACAGTGAAGCTTCCTGAGGTGTGGTGTGACGTGGGTGCTGCGTGGGTGGTCCTCTATGAGTCTTGCAGCGGTGTTCTGGGTAATCTGGAGTCTGTGTAGGAGTTGTTTGGAGATTCCAGCATAGAGAGTGTTGCTGTAGTCCAGCCTGCTGGTGATGAGTGCTTGCATGATGGTCCGTCCAGTGGTCTGAGGCAACCATTTGAAGATTTTTAGCAGCATCAATCAATCAAAGAAAAATTTATAGTGCTTAGCTGCTTCCCTAGATGCGTCCTGGTGCTCAAAACAGAGATTGATCACTGAAACGTGTACAGTACAAGATGGAATAGTCTTAATCAAAAAGCAAGGCTTTCAAATCGTTCTTGAAGGTTGAAACAGAGGTGACTCTACTAAGACTGACCTGGAGCGCGTTCCATAGCTTGGGTGTCAAAACCATAAAGGATCTCCCTCCGTACCTAGATTTGGTGAATTTTGGGACTTGCAGTAATAAGAGAATATTCGACCTAAGTGATCATATTTGCTTGAATGGATGAAGTCTTCTTCTCAGATAAGGCTCTCACAGAAAAAGCCGTAAATGCTAGGGTAAGGGCTTTGGATTGGATTTGCTTTATGGCAGGCAGCCAATGAAATTGCTTCAGATGAGGCGATATAGACTGCTGATATGGAACTTTTCTAATAAGCCTGGTTGCTTCATTTTGGACCATGTGAAGTCTTTGACTTAAGTGGGCAGGAAGGCACAGATAGACACCATTTGCCTAGTCTAAACGGGAGGTTACCAAAGAGTAGGCCAATGTCATACATGTATCCTCCAGGATCAAATGCAGTAACTTCTTCAGAGATTTCAGTTTAGCAAAGCAGCTTGAGGACACTTGTTTAATTTGAGTGGAAAAAGAGAGGCTTGAATCAAATACTATTCTCAGGTTTCTAGCTGTAGAAGCAGTGGTTGGGGACGTATTCAGCTCCTCAGGCCACCAAAGACTAGGAGTAGGTGGACCACATGGACCAAAGAAAAGAACTTTGTTTTTTTCTTAATTTAATATGAGCAGAGCATCTGCAGTCGAGGTGTTCTTTTATATATTCAGTCACTTTCAATAGGGCAGTTTCAGTACTCATACTTTGTCGGAAGCCAGATTGCGAGTCGCAAAATCGGCCATTGGATTCTAGAAAGGAAGAGATCTTGCCATTTACCAATTTCTCCAAGATTTTTTCTGCTGCTGTTAAAAGAAAAAATGGGACTAAAATTGCTCTAGTTGGCCAGGTCTGCAGTAGGCTTCTTGCATAAGGGCCTGAGAAACCAGTGTTTCCAATCAGAGGAAAAATGGGCAACCTCTAGGGAAGTGATCAGAATTTTATTGACTTAAGACTGGGCGCCAACATTCCCAGCTGAAGCCATATCACCGAACACCTTAGTGAACTTCACTGGCTCCCAGCCAACAAAAGAATCGCCTTCATGCTCCTCACTCACGCCTACAAAGCCCTTCACGACGCTGGACCAGCATACCTGAACCACCGCCTCTCATTCCACATTCCCGCCAGACACCTCTGCTCCACTCAACAAGCCCTTGCCTCCATCCCTCGGATGCACAAGACAAGAACCGGAGGAAATCTGTCTCCTACCTTGCTGCCAAAATATGGAACACCCTGCTCCTCCACCTCAGGCAATCCCTGTCGTTGACCCAATTCAAGAAGGATCTCAAGACCTGGCTCTTCGACTGAATTCAGACGGGTCAATAGTCACTCCCTTCCTCTTCCCCCCAGCGCCTTGGGACCCTCACAAGTGAGTAGCCGCGATATACAAAACCTTGATTGATTGATTGAACGAACACCAGTTTGATTTATAGAGGTGATCAACTGTAAGATTCAAGGTGAGCATGGATCTCCTGGGGATCTTGATTTACATTTTTCAAGGTTTTTCAGAGAAACGTCCTTCGAAATTGTAAGAAAATTAGAGACTAGAGGACTTGGTTCTAGCCCTGAGTCTACTGGCATCTCCGGTTTTATGCTTGTGGGAAAGGTTGCATAAATTGTCCGAATTTTATCATGAAATAATAATGGTAGATCATCACAAAGTTCACATAAAGGACTGATTATACTATTAACCACCTCAGGAGCTAGGAAAGATTGAACAGTTTTTTTATATGTAACATGAAGTATTTGAAGCTGCCAAGATTCAAGAGCAAAAATACTCCCTCTGTACTATACAGAAGATTTGTGAAAATTTCTCTAAGCTTCTTTGTATTGTGACTTAGCCTTCAACGGTAGAATGTTCTCCAAAATTGCTGGAAATTTTGCACCGGCTCTTCTCTTCCCTTAACGTGGAAGAGAACCACAGAGCTGAGGACTTGGTCCTCTTTGCTTCCTGAGGATTTAATGGAGCCACTGCGTAGGATGTGGAAGCAGGAGGTGCAAATTGCATTGACCTGAGCTGTCATGTTGGGCTTCTTGTCTAGGATGATGCCTAGATATGTTGTGTGATCTGTGGATGTTTGTACCAGCTACAACTACCACCAGGTAGAGTCCCATGGGGAGACCTTGTTGCAGAAAACCAGTACTTCCATCTTGCCGGAGTTGAACTGCAGGCAGTTGCTTCTCATCCAGTTTGCTACTATGGGTATGCAGTTGATGAAGTTGGTTCTGGCTGTGGTTGTTTTTTCCATAAAGTAGAGGATGAGTTTGGTGTTATCAGCGTAGGAGACAATGGTGATGTCTTGTGATCAGATGATGTTGGCTAGCAGTGTCATGTATATGTTGAAAAAGGTGGGGCTGAGGGACAACCCCTGTGGGACTCCGCATATCAACTTCTTGGTCTCTGATGTGAAGGGTGGTAGCCTGACCCTTTGGGTTCTTCCTGTGAGAAAGGAACAGATCCCTTTGAGAGGGGATCCTTGTATGCTAATCTTGTGGAGTCTTGTAATGAGGGTGTTATGGGAGACTGCATTAAAGGCTGCAGAAAGGTTGAGGAGGATGAGGGCTGCTGTTTCTCCTCATTCCAGGATGATTTGAATGTCATCAGCGGTCACAATGAGTGGTGTGTGGGTCCTGTGGTTCTTTCTGAATCTTGATTGTGTGTGGTCTAAAAGATGGGGAAGTTCAAGGTGGATTGTGAGCTGCTTGCTGATGGCCTTCTCAATCACTTTGGCTGGATAGGGAAGCAGGGAGATGGGTTGGATGTTGCTCAGTTGATTCAGGCTGGCTGTGGGCTTCTTGAGGAGGACACTGATTTTTTTGCAAGTTTCCGAGAAAGTGGTGGATGTGATGGACGTATTACTGATGTGGGTCAGGGTGGTTCCTACTTGTGATGTATCCAGGTTGTAGATGTGGTGGGGGCATGGGTCCTTTGGGGCCCCAAAGTGGATGGTTGGCATGATTGCCTCTGTGTCATTTCTAGTGAGGGTTGTCTATTCGTTCATGTGGCTGTTATGGTTGTTTGTGGGTGGGTTAGCAACGAGTACTCTGGAATTGGGTTGATATGGAAAGTTGCTGCGGAAAGTTGCTATAGATATTTGTGATTTTTCTGTGGAAAAAGTTGGCTAGGTTGTTGCAGAGTTGCTGTGAGGCAGTGATAGTGGGGACAGCAGCTGAGGGTGAGATGACCTCCTTAATGATCAAAAAGATCTCCTTGCAACTGTTCGAGCTTCCTTAGATGTGGTCCACTAGTGTGTTTTTTGGTGTCTTATTTCCTAGTGATAGTGCCTGAGTGCAAGCTTGTAGGTAGTTCTGTCAGTGGTGTCATGGCTGACTTTCCATTTCCTTTCTAGCTCTTTGCAGTGTCCTTGTTTGGTGTAGGAAGTCTTCTGTGTACCATCTGTTCTGCTTGTATGATCTACTATGCGTGTTGGGTTTGATGGATGGGAGGAAGTCCACGCAGTTCTTGATCCAGTCGTTGATGTTCTTGTCGAGATTGTTTGTGGGGCTAGGTTGATCCGGTGATGGGGGTGCTGAGTCAATCTGCTTCTGTGATTTTGCCCCAGCTGCGGCTTGGTAAAGCTAAACCTGGTAGGGGTGCTGACTTGAGGTGTGTTGACTTCGAAGTGGATGATACAATGGTGGTCCATATGAGCGGTGTGGTGGAGTTGTATGTGATGCTGTCGCTTGTGGTAAAAATGGGGTCCAGTGTGTATCCTGCAGTGTGTGTTGGTTCTTGGTGAGTCCAATGTTGCCCAAGCTTTCGAGCAGTGCTGTGAAGCAGGGGTCGTTTCGGTCTTCAAGATGAAAGTTGAGATCACAGAGGAGAATGTAGTCTCTACAGGCAATGGTGAGTGAAGCAGTGAAGTTGATAATGCAGTTGGTAAAGGCGAATCATGGTCCAGGTGATCGGTAGGTGAGGGTTCCATTCAGAATTAAGTTTTCTGAGATTTGCAGATTGAAGTGCAGGCGCTCCATGAATGGGATGGCGTTGTCTGTGACTGTTGCGCATTTGGTGGATTCCTTGTAGATGATAGCGAGTGCTCCTCCTTGCTTGAGAAGGTGGCCCTGTTGAGCGATCTTGTTGCCCACTGGGATTGCTGTGGTGATGTCAGGAACCGATAAAGGGTTGAGCCAGATCTCGGTGATAAAGAGTATGTTGGGTGAGTCGCTACTCAGCAGGTCCCATATTTCGGTTATATGCTTGCTGAGTGGTTGTGTGCTGAGAAGCATGCATGCGAGTGAGTGGGTGTTGATGTGGCATGTGGTGAATGGGTGGGGATATAGGCGTTAGTGCTTTTGTGACTTGTGTTGGAAGACGGTGTTGAGGGTGTTGTTAGTATTTGGGTTGGGGTGTGGGGTTGTGTGCGCATTCATGTTACAACTGCCATTAAGTAGGTCCGGGGAAGGGGAGAAGTGCAGGGTTCTGTCATGTAATTTTTTGTGCTGATGAGAAAACAAAGTCCTCTTGGTTGGCTTCTCCTTTTGATTACGGTTTTGGCAGGAAAACCATGATCGGGAATTCAGTGATGTCCCTTTCTGTGTAGGTCAACGATGGGCGATCCAGTGATGACACTTCCGCTGTTGATGGGAGAAGGAAAATGAAGTCCTCTTGCTTGGCTTCTTTTTTAAAATTAAGAGGCGACTTTATAAGAGTTTGTCTTTTTACTTGTATGACATTAATTTGAAGTTCAAAGGGCCCGATTCACAAAAGTAATCTGAGACAAAATCCTAAATTTACGACTTTCAGTATTCACAAAGGGCATTTAGGAGTAGTAAAGTTAGGATTTTGTCTCCGTTAAACTTAAGTTTTTTCTTAAGTTAAACTTGAGACCAAAACTTAGGTTTAACTGAGACAAAATCCTAACTTTACAACTCCTAAATGCCCTTTGTGAATACCGAAAGTCGTAAAGTTAGGATTTTGTCTTAGATTACTTTTGTGAATCGGGCCCATAGTTACAAATGCATTCATTTGTTGATAACTGATTGACCCTAATCTGAGGATTTTTGAATTTTAAACCTTTTTTTATCTTTAATATACCTGTATGGTTTGAAATCTTAGCCAAGAAAAGCTCTTACAGCCTCATGCTTATCTAGTGTCCACAACTGCAAGTCCTTTTTTAGGTCTCGCCTGAGCCAGCGCTTTAGCGCTGCTCTGGCGAGAGCTATAGAAAACGGAGATTTGGAAGTGCAAACGAGTGCTTTTCAGGCCCCCAACTACAGTGCATGTGCGCCGGGCGCGTGCACCATTTGGCAGCCTGCGTGTACATTTCGCGGGCGCTTTGATGTTCTCAGTGAGCTGCGCGGCCACTGAGAACATCAAAGCGCCCGCGAAAGTGCTCACCATATGCCAGCCTCCCCTGTGTTGGAGCTTTAAACAACTATAGGGACATCCTGTGTGACTGCAGTTAAATAACAGTCTATTTGGCAAGCTTTTGAGTCCTGCTGAAGCATTCAAATGCCAAGAAATCTTAGTGCACTGGTCCTCCTATTCAGGCCTGGACTCGTTTCAGTTTACACTTCGCTCAGTTCATTGCTTCCACACAGGCTGCATTGGTCCATTTTAAAGATGCCTGCTCTGAAATGTACGTGTGGTTTGTGCTTGGACGTTCTCCGTTATTACTTCAGCTTTAAAATGGTTGGCTGCTGTTCTTCTTTCTTTTCCATGCAGTGTTCCAGTCTCTGCAGCCATTAGACTGTATGTCCTGCAGCACAGGGAACACAGCAGTTTTCTCTTGCGTGGTTATGAGGTTTTCTGCCTCTGCCCTCTTTCAAGGTTACCTGACCTGGTAGCGCATTGAAGAGTACATACAGCACACAAGTCCAACGCCCTAGGACGGTTTTCGATTAAAGCCATCTGATTTATAGAAAGTTCCTTTTCAATTATCAAACTACCTTTCTTTTTCCTTTCGTACCTCAGAACTGATCATAAAGCTTCTCTTATGACTTTTAGTATATATGCATTCAGTATATATGAAATTTTAATGATCTAAAATGACGAAACTTACAATATCAATTTCTGAAGATTTTCTTAAGCAAAAGCAAGAAGACCAACAAAAGGATTTAGAAATGCAGATGTGCCTTAACCATGTGTACCTCTGATGTCAAGAAAATCCTGTGCTTGAATGGAGCAAATGCTGAGATTCTTGTACTTCCATCCCCTTTGAGCAGCCACAGACCCATGGAAGCCCACTCTGTACACCTACAAAGAAACCAGCATTTGGCTGCCAACTTCTTGGTTTTCCCAATTGTTGTTTTCTTATTTCTTTTTGTAAACATTTACTACAAAAACAATTTTGTGTCTTCAAAAAGCACAATAAAACAAGTGGCTAAGCTATATGTCTGCGCAAACTAGTGTGTTCCTATTTTTAAAAGTGAAAAAAAGTCTTTATACACGGTGTTCCAAGGAGATGAAATGGCCATCACACTCCAACACAGGGAAGCATCGCTCCCCACAATAATGTATAATACTCCAGAGCTCCGTAGTGTGAATTAACAAAGAATTCAAATTCATTCCAAATATAGTCCTTATAATTATCTTTATTTTCGTCTTCTTTTAGGCATCCAACAAACGTTTCAATTCTGTAGCCAACACGTGTTTTGTAATTAAGGTGCATCAACCAATGATTTCCTCAGGGCTACAACAATAAATTAACAAGCATTGGCATAGCCAATAGGTCTCGCTTTTGGGACCTTATAAGTATTTAGTTATGTAACTGTTGCATAGTTAAACACTTATAAGGTCCCAAAAGCGAGACCTATTGGCTATGCCAATGCTTGTTCTTTCATTCTACCAAATGGCAGTATATTTTTTCTTATCCACAAAATTGTGTACTTGCATAAATAATATTCCAAACACAGAATCTTTCACATATCTAATTGTCCTTGCAGTTGCTATCTTGTCTGCCACATATACATGTTTACATTGCATCACTTTTGCAGTAAAGAGGAAAAGTCAGTGTGCGAATAAACAAGTGAGAGTAAGTTATATAGCGAGAGAGACAGAGAGAAGTGGGCGAGTGAGCTTAAGAGAGACAACAGGAGTGATTGCCCAAGTTACTTACCAGTATTCTTCATTATCCTTCGCCCAAAGACCTAGTCATAGTCATTTACTTGCGAGGTGAACCCACCTCATTGGCGGGACCAAAAACAGGAAGTACGAGTGGACTTGCCTTAATCCTACACTATATGTGGTATCATTAATGGCCAATCCCATTCTTCTTGACATACGGACCCATCAGAGTCCAGTAGTGTCCAGGAGGGCCATAATGATTGTGACAAGGACTTCGTACTAAGGATAATGAAGATAACTGGTAAGTAATTTGGGCATTATCCCCATATTCTTGTCCCAGTCATTTACTCATGAGGAATACCGAAGCCAATACTGGCCGAAGATCCCATGTCCTCAGAAGTACTGCCCAGAAAACATACTTTTCCTTTAATAATAGAAGATAAAACAAATTCAAAGAAGAAGAAAACAAAGTACAAAGAATCTTCAAGTATTAAAAACTGTTCCCAACACTTTGTGACCAAATGAATTGCTCAAAACCCACCCCCTGAATCTTGTAGTGGTGCAAGAAAGTGCAAGGAGAAGCCCAAGTGCCTGCCCGGCAAATCTCTTCCTCAAGACCGGAACAAAAACAGGAAGAGGATTGTTATTGACCTTTACTCAAGAGTAACTTACTGGGAGGAGGACATAGGATGTAGAGATAATGAATGAGATCTATATAGAGTATGTCAAAAAGAGTGTGCAGGCAAGAGTAAGAAAGTGAGAAATACTGAGAGGATGAAAGAGACAGAAAATGATAAGTTGAGTGATAGCAAGAAAGAGATCACCAGTTTGACTGTTAGAGTGTAAAATTATGGAGCAGTCAGTGTAAGACTGAGTGGGTGAATATCTGCTTGAGGGTGGATATGACAAATGATTTAAGTGTTTGAGAAAGTCTGGGATACATTTTGAAGACCTAGTGACGGATAGAAGGAGCATGGAGGAGAGAGGTAAAGAGACAAATTAGCTAGTGGAATTCTGGAGGGAATCGGGGGAAGAATGCATTACGAAAAGGAAGACAGACTTCTGGCCTTCTGTGGCATGATAACAGCAGGATCAGGTATTAGAGAACTGTGGTACAGGATGCGATAAAAATTGCTGCTTGCACAGTAATTTCTGAGCACTGCTAATGTCTTGTGGTGTTTTCTTGTTCGAATGCCCTCTTTACTAGTGACCCGGTTAATTCCGATATGTATGGTAACTCATGTCACTGCGCATATTCCAATCGTGGGTTTGTGATAAATATCGAAAGGTAAGACCTGCCGATATTTAAGTGGGGGTAAAAAACAAAAAAGAGTCCGATACATGCGAATTTTGGAGCGTGCAGCGAATTATTCCCCAAAAGGTCGCAGTTGGCTCTTATTTATTGCATCTCAGAAAATTCCAACTTGGCCTTAGTCAGTATTGCCTCAGAGTACATTGCCTCCTTATAATCCAGGTTATCATTTTGAAGATGCATATATTGTCTTTTTGTGCAGAAGTTGATAAACAATCCTGGTATTTTTTAACAGTGTGGGTAATGGGTGTCACTGTTACTGAGGTCCAAAATATTGAGTCTAGAATAATGAAAGACTATGTTGCAATAAACACTGACCCACCTATCTTACTGGCGCCAATTGCTGCACAAAATATGCCCTGGTAAAGTAACTCCATAGATTTCTGCTTCCACTGAGAAATATATTTGCAATCGTCAAGTTACATGTTTTTACCATTAAATATTCAGTGGTGTGTTTGCGACGAAGTACTTAGAGCTGAGTAGTTTATGCACCTGACATAAAGATCTACTTATAAACTGTAAGGGATATGTTTGTGTCAGGACAGGGGTAACTCAAACATTCATCTTTCTCAGTGCAATACAATTAGTGTAATTGAGTTTAGTTAAGACCTATTATTATCTAGGGGACAAATATATTTTATAATCTTTTTATAATCTGTCAGTCGTTCTGTTTCCAGTTTCAATTTTAGAAAGAAGTTCTAATCCAGATTACTGGGTTAGATAGCATACTGACGTAATTCTGTTTCTCCCTAAACCAACATTTGAGTAAACCAGAACATCTATTATAACTGTGGACGGGACAGTGTTTTATCTCCCTTTCACAGTTTATTTTATGAGCCTGATATTTGCAATGTGACTTTTATCCTTGCATTCATGTTGTGATTTTTCAATATTTTTTCATGTAGCATTTGGTTACAATGAGCACTGGCACTTTATTCAAGAATATGAAATTTGGGAAAAAGACAAAAATTATTAATGTGGATTGAGGTAATTTAAATTTGGTTTAAGTATTTGTTGTTGCACACTAGCACTTTCTTTCGCACTTTCATTGTGATAATTGGAATATGAAGCACTAAGCACTTTGTAGTGGTAGTAAGGGATAACGGGGTCAACTATGAGTAACAGGCTCTTCTTTGACGGTAACAGCAACTATTGCCCATGATATGCCCTTACGTTAAATTACCATATTATTACCGGGAATAATTTCTTTTTTTGTCAGCACTAGCTGACTATATACACTAGAGCCAGAACTTTATGAACTGTTATAGTGATTACTGTTGTTTGGATGGAATACTTATTGTATTAGACAGCAAATTAATTGAATATCACAACATCCAACTCAATTATATGTTTTTAGGTCATTTAACTGGCCAGTCTTGGGCTCTTTGAGTATTTGTGGAAACATTTAAACATTTTAACCTTGTTTGTGTTACTGTACTATTGATTTTCAATAGTCTGTTCTCTATGTTGTTTTTAACCATTGGTGCACGAGTGATCAGCACATGTATATAAGGAGTTAACAAACACAGAGCATCATGTGATCAAGACCGCGAAGTAGCGGTCGAAACGCGTCATGTACGGCACTTGCCCCGACATTGTGTTTTATTTGTGAAACTTTGCCTGTGTAAGAGCACTTTGAAACTCTGATTGCCGTGGAGTGATCCGTACCTGTTTTGCGCAGCAGTGATCTGTGGGAAGCCAGGAGTGAGTAGCCATCTTCCTTGCCTACAGCAGAAAACATGCATATTTGGCAGAAAATCCAGCTTTCTTTCACATGTAGGGGCATGTTCTGCCTTTTAATATTGAAATATTTTGCACCTTGTGGAGAACTTTCCCTGTTTTTCTCCTCTTTCTCATTAACAAATTGTGAAGTGTTGTTTAAGATGGGGCCCCGAAGACCAATGACTGGCACTATCGCTGACTTGGCTCCAGCGCACACGATGAGTTCGAGCCTCGGGACACCTTTACCTTTGCTCGCTTTTTGTTCATGATTTAGCATGAGAAAGACATCCAGAACATGGCACTAGTACTAAAAAAGACCCGAACTACAGCAGTAGTGCAAAGCCAGTAGAACAGGCATATAACTGAGTGTGTTTTTCAATGAATGGCAAGTTTGTGTGCGATATAGTGGAAGTGTAAGGCTGTGAATGTAAGAATAAGTAAATGTGTGATAAATTCATGCATCCACTCATCCATCTGTCCATGCGCTCTACCTTTCCTCGTCCATGCACTTGGACTTTCATCTATCCATTGATCCACAATTTAATCCACAAGCACTATTTCATTTGAAAGTCACACCGATTGGCATGCCAATTCTTCCTAAACTGCATGGTTACAGTATAGTAAATTAAATTGGTGGCAAAATAGAGCAGAATGCTAAGTTTCAATGTGAGATGGGGGCCAAAGAGTAAACTGTATCTTTTCTAGTTCTGAAAGGCAGGATTCAGTGCCAGAATAAGTCACTGGAGAGTGTGGTTCTGAGATCAGTAGGAATTGAAAGGAAGTACTCGGGAACAAAATATCATACGAGGGAAACGCAGTGCCATTGAAAACAAAAATCCCCAAAGGAAAGTAGGAGGACAATATTAAATAGGAGGGTGGGGCACATGAGCAAAAGCTAATTGAAAGTGAATGCTTATGGACTCAGCAGCAAAATGGTATTTATGGCCAAGGTCCGTGGCATAACACAAGGCCCACTTGGACCTGTGGTGCAAGGTGGAGGGTCACCATTAGTTTACATTTCAGTATTTACAACGTCCTGTTAAAATGCCTATCTGCCACAATCTTTTAAGATTTGCTTGATACAGTAATTTCTTGCAAGCCCAACAGAGGGGCAGTACACTATCTCTGGACCACCCACCCCCCACACCAACACTATTTGTGTTACTCTCAAGTTGCCATGTATGTGCAATGCAAAAAAAGTATGAGCTATTAGCGTTGCAAATGATAAGGTAAGGTTTTTTTCCTCAGAGATAAAACACTGCAGTAGCATATGTAACGCAAAATTTCTTTTATTACTTATGATACTGTTGGGATATTTCTGAACAAAATAAATGTACAAACATTATCATTTGCAACAAAAATAGTTCAAACTTTCACTAATGCAAGACCTACTGCACTGCAAATGCTTGTTTGCCTTGGCAGCACAATCATCAGCTGCAACCTGTCCCAGGTGTAGAACCACTGTCTGCAGGTTTTGTTGCATGACTGCCAAAGCCCTGGTGTTGCTGGATACCCATCTAACCTGTTTAATATCAGTAACATGTGGTAAGTTGTCATCAATTATTCTTGACATTTCTTTGGCAGCTCTTCGTCTCGTCTCTATACCAAACAAATGTGAAAATCCATTTAAAAGTTTTTCAAACTGACCAATTGAGGGATTGGATTTTACAGTGTCTAGAATCCCAAGCTGAAGCTTCTGAGTTTCATAGTGGAATGGCAGAAGAAAAGGAATCTCTTTCTTTAGGAGTGCTACAACCCCTCCCTTAAATCAGGTAAGCATTGTTAAACAAGACAGTCAGTTTCTTTCTTTCTCTCTCCTTCAGTTTTTCCAGTGCTTGCATGAGGGGCTGCTCTGTAGGGGCACTGGAATTTGAAGTACTCACTGTAGGAGTATGAGACTACAAGACCATTTATTTCATTTCTTGGCGGTGCCATGAAACACGTCATATGTGCCTTACTAGTTTCATGAGCTCAGATTGGTTCAATGCGCAACTTGTCACATCCGCTTAAGAATGCAGCGGACTGCTACAGTAGGATATTTTTGGCAAATAGTGCAGTACATTTTTGGTCTTTCTCCCGCCGAACTTTCCTTCAGGGCTTGCCATGGCCAGGATTCCCCCAGTGTGACTAAAAATTTGTTTTCTTTTTGTCAGCATCTCACTTTTTGTTTTTAGTTATGTTAGGATTCTGTGCAGTTGTACCAGCCCCAACTTCATTTGGTTCTTTTTGATTTCCTTCTCCTGGGTTTTCTTTATCAGTGTATTTACTTTTTTTAATCCATGTTGAAGATGAATAGACTTTGTTGAGACCTATTTGTCTGTCAAAAGAACAAAGTGATCAAGTCTGAGACTATACTTGATTCAGTTTTAAACTTTCTGTCCAGAAATGTTCAGCTATTTATGGGAACATATTTTTGACATAGAAGATTGCACTTAATCTTGATACAGGTTTTCTCCTACACTTTTCCAAATTCTTTGAGAACCAAGGGTTGAGCCTGAATGCTGTAATGAACCTCTATGCTGCTACTACACTTCGCAGTGATTCTGTTTTATGCCAAGTTGTGAACTCACTGAAGACTGGTGCTACACTTGCTGCACTCTAGACCTAGAAGCCAAGAAAAAGATTTACACTTTTTTTTGGAAAAGTTCAAGCTTACATAAAGGCAATTCAAATCTACCATCAATGTAACCATTAAAAAACTAACACAAATGAAAAACATTTGAAATTATGTGTAATTGACTGCTTAAGAAAGATGTGGAATAAAATAAAGGAAATAAATAACAGAAACAAAAAAGGAAATCAGGCAAAAATATTAAAAAAAGAAAAATTGCAAAGAAAGAAGGAAGGTAATTAAGAAAGAAAAGAAAGGGGCAAAAGGGGGAAGAAAAAAGTAAAGGGCAGAAAAGAAAAAAGGAAAAACGAGGAAGGCAAGAAAGAAAGAAAATGGAAGGAAAGAGGATACTTGGTATTAAAAAAAAAGAAATTGGATACTAAAAACCAAATTACACCCCACCTATATTTCAATAGAACTGCTGAAAATTAAACACCATAACATGTGTTTTTCCCTAAGCAAATTTTATCAAGTCAAGTCAAGTTATTCTTTATTCGGTTATTAATACAAAAATAACCATAAAAGTACAAAGGCAAAATTACATTTATATAAAATTACATGGGGCCACATATGATAAAAACCGAGTAAGTTCAGATCTCAATTGTTTTCCGTAATTTAAAAACATTTTTAAGGAATGAGGAAATAAATACGACAGTTAAAATATTGTCCAATTTCTGTACAACTAAAAAAGCAGGGCGACAGCGATTAATTTCCATCATTTTTAGCAAAGGTACAACAAACATTTGTCTTGGTCTAGTATAAAATTTACAAAAGAAAAGTATATGCATGTCAGATTGCACTGATAAATCATCGCAGGGACATTTACTCATGATTTTTGACCAATTATTCATATTTGGAAAGCTGAGTGCTCTAAATAGTAGGTTAAATCTAAAACGTGTCAATAAAAACCTTTCATAGTCACTCATTTGTAGCTTTAGATATGGCTGTAAACTATAGCAGATTATGATTTGCTCATGAGCTACTACCGTAGTTTTCTTAAATTCTGTTTTTGCTCTGGTCTCTTGCAAATAGGTCATACATTTATCTTTTAAACATTTCCTCGAAATATTACAAAGAGAGAGAGGATCAGTATAGTAATCCCCTAAACCCAATAGCGTGAGAAAGTTATTGATATAATACAACCATCTGATTTTCCCACACTTCTCTAGACCCATTGCATTTCTCATAATCGTTCGGTTTAAACCAGATTCATCTACGGTCCATATTCTATGCCATAAAAGAACTGGTGCAGTTTTTATTATATCTTCTAAATATGTTTCCCCTAGTTCATTATGGCAAGAGTATGTTGACACACTCTGTGGGACGGCCAGGAGATATTTCATAAAATTGTTTTCAACAACTTGTAATGTGCTGACGTTGGCATAACCCCATAGGCCTGCTCCATAAGTGGCAATTGCTACACAAGTTGCTTTGTAAACAGTCAATATTTCTTTAATTGGTTTCCTCCCTATTTTCCGACTAAAATTTTTTAAAGCCATGATAGACTTACAGTACAACAGTTTCCTTGTCTTAATAGTATTGTTCCATAGCCCAGAGCTATCAATTAAGACTCCTAAATAGGGAAATGTTAAGGTGTCCTCAACTGGGGTATTTCCAATATAGATTGCTTTTTTCTTCCTATGAGCACCCGTCCCGCAGTGCATGGTGAATGTCTTGGAACAATTTATACTTAGATCTAACTGGTTCATAAAATCCGAAAAGGAGGTGACTACTCTTTGCATGGCCTGCGGTGTTCTAGCCATTAGCACCGCATCGTCTGCATATAGCAGAATTGGGATTGATCTATTTTCTACCATTGGTACATCCCTACACTCTGCTATCAGAGTCTTTTCCACGTTATTGATATAAAGTGTAAAAAGAAACGGCGCCAGGACGCAGCCCTGTCTTACACCCCTTCTGATTGCAAATGATCTAGTGCATTCACCATTTTTCCCATATCTTACTCGGGCCGATGCTCCTGCATAAAGGTCTCTCAGGAAGTCAATAATCTGCTTATCCACACCCAGTTTGTCCATTACTAACCAAAGTTTACAATGTGTTACTGAGTCGAATGCTGAAGTAAGATCCACAAAAGTTAAAAACATTCGTCCCTCTTTCACTTTGGTATATTTTTCAATTAAAATATGCAAATTCAAACACTGTTCAATTGTACCAAGACCTTTCCTAAAACCATACTGCAGGTCACTTAAAATATTTTCTTCATTAGCCCAAATATGTAACCTATCTAAAATTACCCTTCCTAGAATTTTAATAGTAGAATCCAGGAGTGATATTGGGCGGTAACACTTGCAGTTTTCACGATCGCCCTTTTTAAAAATTGGGACTATCAGGGATTCACACCACGATGGGAGGAGGCCTTCTTTCAGAGTGGCATTAAACATACGTGTGAGGATTGGTGCCCAGAGTTCCTTGTTATTTTTGAATATATCAACAGGGATTCCATCAGGGCCTGGTGCTTTCCCTGCCAAACTTGCATCAATACATTTCTGCACCTCTGTTATTGTTATTTTAGGTTCAAGTTGGATACTCCTCTGTACATGATCTCTCAGTTGACTGTCATCATGGATACTAACCATATGATCCTGTACAATAGAGTACAAATTAGTAAAATGTTCAGCCCACTCATTCTCAGTGATTGCTACATCTAGTGGCTCCGTATCACTAAAATTTAAAAAGGGGGCATTAACAACCCTCCAGAATGAGGCGGAATCTTTACTTAGCGAGGCGTCACATAAAGCATCCCATGCTTCTAGTTTTAGTGCATTTTTCCTATTTTTAAGGGTCTGCTTATAGACACTCCTACACTTCCTGATTAGGTCAGCATCCTTCTCAGTAGCATGTATAGCATGTTTTAAACTTTTATACGCCTTCGTACATTCAGTATCGAACCACCTCTTCTTCCTTATATTCGTTCCTTTAGAATCAACCCACAACAACTTTCTTATTTGGGCAGTGATTGATGTAAAATTACTAATAAAATCTATATCTTTGGCATTTACATCTGTACATACATAAAATTCTGGCAACATGCTTATAATTAATTTCTCCTGAAATTCTACGGGGCAAATTTTTGTCCACTTCAGAGCATAGCCATTTTTCCGGACCATAGCGATATCGTCTAATATCACTTTAGATTTGGTCCTACCACGATAGTTCTTACATCCCATGGTTATTTTAAAGCTTAATGGAAAATGATCACTAAGTGGGCAATCCAAAATTCCGTATTTCCAGATCATGTCCCTATGTCTAGAGGTCATTAGGGCATAATCAATAGTTGTATTTGCCCCTCTGCCATTGAACGTTGGTAAAAAGGGGATTTCCGGACTGATCAACTTATTTACAAAGTCCAGATCATTTTCAAATATTAATTCATTTAGACAATCCCCTCGTACAGAATGCTCAAAATGACTAAAGCCAATGTCTCTACCCTGTTGTATCCCACACAGCCCATTCTCGCCACTCCTGCATATTTGGCAATTAAAATCTCCTGCCCAAATAATACAATGATCCTCTGACCTCTGCTTAGTTACCGAAGTGATGTTACTACCTAATAGTCTAAAAACATCCCTTGGGTCTTCACCTTGGATGTTATCATAAAAATTAATCAAAATTATGGAAAACCCCTTGTTAACTGTGATCCTTATAATATGATAATATACATTATTAAAAACTAACTCAGTTTTAACTCCTACTAGGAGGTTCGAGACATACGTACACAGACCTCCTTTAGCCCTACCATAAACTGAACTAACCGCTGGGGAAAAGAATGTTTTAAATCCATTAATATGTATGGGTTCAGTTGTCCAAGTTTCCTGGAGGCTAATTACATCAAAATCGCCTACCATTTTATCCCAATTTTCATTGCCCACTTTAGACCTCAGTCCTGCAATGTTCCAACTCATAAGGGACCAAACTTCCCCACTAGGTTGTTCATCATCTAGATTGTTACTACTATCAAGAGGCATTTCCTCACCACGGAATGCCTCAATTAGTGAGCTATCACTAATAGGGACCACCTTAACTATCTCTGTTTCTATGGAGGTGTTCCGAAGCCCTTGGTCCCTTGTCTGGTACCTTTTGAGGATATTCAAATCAGTGGGTCTTTCGTCTCCCTTGAGTCAGTCAATATCTTCTAACCCCTGCAGGCTCTGAAATCTATTTGCTAAAGGGATGTTAAAATTTGGACTGACATTGTCTCTGTGTCTGTACCCATGGTTCCCAGAATACCAGGTATTATCTCTCCTTAAATCCAATAACGGGTAAAAGTAAGTTAAATCTAGAGTGTGAATTTTGCCAGTATTATAGTTTGGTTCCCATTGACAAATGTAACTCACAGCTCTTCTGTCCCTCAAGTTTATGATAATACAATCTCCTTGAATATCTTTATGCCTTTGTCCAATCCAGTGTACCCTTCTAACATTTAATATTTCTACACGAGATTGTCCAGGCAATGGCCTATTGTGATTCAGCCAGTAAATTACCTTATTCTTGAGTTCCTGATAATTTTCTATCTTTCCGTCACTCAATTCTGGTACCCCGGTTAACACTACTGTATAGGGTAATGACTGTGGAGGGAGGTCAATATGTATTTTCTTATCCTTGTCATTCTGTTTATATATGTTTTGATTTATCATTCCCTCCTTATCTCCATATCCCTTACCTTTCTCAATTCTTTTTTCACCAGCACCTGTTTTATTCGACATATCTTTCCCCCTAGATATAATAAGGGGTGCATCTTCCTTCTTGCTCCTTTCAGATAGAGTCACTGCTACTGATGTATGCGGTACACTAATAGCAACATCATCTGCACTGATAGTGCTTACTGCAGCTTGAGATTTAATCAATGCGCCATGATTTCCCAAGGATTCTAAAATACCTGCCCCTTGCTTTTCTAATCCCTCAATTTTATCAAAGAGGGTCTTTAATCTCCCTACCACTGGCAATATCAGGGACTTCATTACCTGCTCTATTTTCATCATAAAATCTACCAAATCGCTCAGTGTAATGGCTTCTTGTAAAGTGGAGGTTTCTTCAATACTATTTGGTGGCTTTCTTTTAACTCCATTCTCTTGGCGAGGGGGTAAAACAGATTTCCTGTTTTTCCCTTTTAATTTCCCTTTCTTGCACACAGTCTGTGCCACTTTTGTCTTCGGTCTACTATTCTGTACCTCCTGCAAGGAGGTTACACCAATTTTCGAACCCATAGAGTTTGTATCTTCATTTCCACATATAATTATCTCCTCCCTATGATCAGAGACATTATTCGTATTAGATTGTCCCTCACTTGGTTCTAATCTAGGAGTTAGAGACAGTCTATTGTCTCGATTCCTAAACTCATCAGGAGGTGTACTTTGTGAAGTTACAACACAAATCGGGTCCTTGACCGGGAAGTCTGCATAAGAAGCCATTAATATAGATTCTTGTGACAATTGCATACTCAACATAGCATTAGAGCGATCCTCTGTATCCTGTTGATGTTGCGCTAACAAACAAAGACTAGGAGGTAGTGATAGCCGCCTCTCAGTGCTCTCAATAGCATTGGCGACGACTCCAATTGTTTTTTGCAGCATCCTGTCTATTGCTGTTAGACTTGGGAGAGGAGTCTTAGCAGGGGCTTTAGTTTTAACGGATGAGCGAGTAGCCATCCGTATAGTTTTCCCCATTGTTCACTCAGAGTATACACTTCAACACTTAGATTTATACAATCAGCTAAATACCTGTGGTACAGGTCAAGGGGGGTGGCCCAGCCCGGCCTCCTTTGGCCCCTGACGGCCACAGACGGCCCGCCCTCTGCCCGGGCTCAGCCCGGCGTCGCCCGCGCGCGTCCCGCGACGCGGAGGAGTCCGTGGCTTTTGAAGCGCCTCCGGGCGCGCTAACTGCCGGAAGTGGGCGGGGCAGCGGTGATTGTCGGGAGCTGTAGTCTCCCCCAACGGCGGCCTGCGATGTCGTGGAGGCGGCGAGGGAGACACACAGCGTGGGCACCCCGTTCGATCAGCAGCAGCAGTCTGGCGTTTCCCTGGCGCAGGTAAGGCTCTGCGCGTTGAAGAAGTCAAGAGCGGTCAAGAGCGGCACCCCCCGCTCCGCCGAGGGGTCCGCGGCTTTTGAAGCGCCTCCGGGCGCGCTAACTGCCGGAAGTGGGCGGGGCAGCGGTGATTGTCGGGAGCTGTAGTCTCCCCCAACGGCGGCCTGCGATGTCGTGGAGGCGGCGAGGGAGACACACAGCGTGGGCACCCCGTTCGATCAGCAGCAGCAGTCTGGCGTTTCCCTGGCGCAGGTAAGGCTCTGCGCGTTGAAGAAGTCAAGAGCGGTCAAGAGCGGCACCCCCCGCTCCACCGAGGGGTCCGCGGCTTTTGAAGCGCCTCCGGGCGCGCTAACTGCCGGAAGTGGGCGGGGCAGCGGTGATTGTCGGGAGCTGTAGTCTCCCCCAACGGCGGCCTGCGATGTCGTGGAGGCGGCGAGGGAGACACACAGCGTGGGCACCCCGTTCGATCAGCAGCAGCAGTCTGGCGTTTCCCTGGCGCAGGTAAGGCTCTGCGCGTTGAAGAAGTCAAGAGCGGTCAAGAGCGGCACCCCCCCAATTTTATCAAAGAACCATTCCTGAAACAGAGTCCAGGAATGCCACGAAATTACAGCAGGCCACTACAAACGAAATTTACAACAGCATTGCAAGGAGATTGGAACTGATAAAGCGAAATATGGCTTGTGCTCACTTCAAATGTGTCCTGCGATCACATCAGGCAACACTGGTGCTTAAGGAATCTCCTTGTGTGCAGATGTGCACTTTGCGAAAGAGAAAAATGCACTGCAGCCACCCCAAATGACTTTAACCAGAGGCCTAATTATGCTGACCCATTGCAACCATGCTGTATGCTGTAGTGGGCAGAAGCAAAATGGGAATGACCCAACAACAGACCAATGGCTGAAAAGAGGTGTCTGAAAGCAACTATAAGTAATATTATACATAATATTTCAGTAAAATCAAAAGGTCCTGGCTAAAGCCAGACCTAAAAAAGCAGTGATGATGCAACAGCATTTCATACCACTTACACAGGCATGCGTGATGATGTTGATATGTATCATAACGCATACGAGCGGAATGACTCCAGGGCCATGTTTTCTTTAATTTACCCATCCGTGAAAGTTTTGCCAGTGCTTTTTACCCATGCTGTGCATCATGCGCAAAAAGCTTTTGGCTGCTGACATGTAGCATCATGAAAATAAGAAGAAAAACAAAACCTGCATGATGATGACACCATTTTCTAGGCTCACACATGTATGAGGACGTGTACAAGTGCAGGCATCACCATAAATGCATGCGCCTATGGAATGAGGGGGCACATTTTTAAAAGTATTTAATGATCAAAAATGGACACCCTTTGGCTTGCCTACAGACAGAAGCCTGTCTCATGTCCTGCCAAGGAGCTAGAATATCACTGAAGTATGTGTTTGTCAGAAATGTGTAATGAGAAAACCTAAATCCGATACTCGAATTGCCTGCGCCATCAGTGTGACATTCTTGAAGAATGGACAATGTACCGTACTGATGACACTGCCATTTGTGAACCAAGAGGCAAAGCAATTGTCATGTGAACACTGTATGTGGCCAGAATATTATAGAGGGACATTGTAGTTTATTAAGTAAAAAACAACAGGTTTTTGTACAGCTGGTATTCTGAACGCACACATTTGAAAGTGCTTCCATGCTTGATTATGGAGAAAGTTAGTTTTGGTGAAATCACATATATGCCTAAGATCACACAATTTAAGCATGGAAATCATTTTTTATCCCGCCAGCTTTTCTCTTACAAAGAGTACTTAAATAGTTTCAGACCATCATGAAGAATTCTGCAACATCACAAATAGGAGTTTACTGCAAATAAACTCTGCACTCAAGGAGGATATTGCACAATCCCAACTAATGCACAACTACTGCAACCAGTACTTAACTGTTTCAAATAAATTTAAATAAATTATTACAAATAATGAACATCTATGGCCAACAAGCCACAACTGTCCAGAATACTGGACTATCCCAGAGAATGCAGACATATCACAAATAACGGAGAGCCATCACAAACCATATCCACCTGCTGCAAACAGAAAGACAAAGATGAAGAATAACCAACTATCACAAGGAATCTTGGACTATGGTTACATAATATAAAGTGCATTTGCAGTGATATTTGAGGTTTCACTATTGTGATGATTACAAGGGGCTCTGTGATTCAGTAGTGTGATTTGGTGGAGTTATGTTGGGCCAAGTGTTTAAATATCAGGTAACGTAAGACACAGTAGTTATGCATTGGCAGAGCTGGGTTTCTATTGTAACAGTGGTCCTGTGTACTGGGATCAATTACATGGAACTTAGGTGGTACTTGTGTGAGGCTCCATGGTTGTGTTCCTACGTATTTCTCAGGTCTAGATTGAGGCACATTTACAGAGCGGCATACATACCAATACTGAAGTTGCTGAGAGTATGCAAAGCCACACGGAAATGCTATTGCCAAGTAAGATGGACTCCACTGCCGTAGAAGCTTGAGTACTTAGGTCATGGCGGAGATGCATCGATAGAGCTGTGCTGTTCCACAGGAGTCTCAGATTAGGCCTGGTTGGGATGTGGGTGTCTATGAAGAGTCGTGCAAGGTCCATCAGTTATCACATAAGGCAGAACTGAAGTGCTTTGGCACAGCTATTCATAGAGATCCTGTTTCACACTGGGTATTCTATTTGCAAGGTTTTTTGGCAGAGCTGTGCATGCATACGTGTGTAAACTAGCAAATATCAACTGAACACACCACCAGATTGTTGTATTGCCCCGTTAAATCAGCATTTTCTCCTCTAATACAATGGTATCCTTCATATCTTCCTCACCACCTCCCCAATTCACTTGTTTTGAATATCATAGCCAGAATAATTTTAATACTTGACTACTGGACGGGTATACGTTATGCTGATGAATAAAGCAGTTTTACTGAATATTTCTATTCAGACACAAGCCAAAGATGTTTGAACAAATAATGAGATTGCCTCAAGTCTGCTCTCGGCTGGAGTGAGAGTTGCAAACAGGTAGTAGTGAGTTCCTGCTCCACCATGTAGTTGTTTGCCCGCTGCTCTGCCCTTCAAAACGAACTTGGGCCCCTCTCTAACATTTCAGCTTTTTGGGGCACAAGGGCAACACCTATTACTGCTACACGTCACATGCTGTACAATTTATGGCACTTTATTTAGAGAGTGACACAGGCCTAGTGGGGCCCAGTAGCAGCCCCCACCCCAGGTGACGGAGCGGGGGAGTTCACGACACCACTGAGATGCCGATAGGAAGGTAAGGAAAAAGAGCGTTCGCAGTGCTTAATTTGAGCCTGTGCTTTCTGGTGCTCAGCACCAGCACTTAATTGGTTTCCGGTGCTCTGCACCGGCATCTAATTGTCAACACCATACTTAGAACAGTCTACCACATGGTGGTGCTGCTCATCTAATTTAGAGATGAGCAGAACAACAATTGTTTAGGAATACAATATACATTAAAATAGTGCCCATACCTGCCTCCACAGCCATTCCTTTAGCTTTGGGGACCTGGAATAATCTGAACTGTTGCATTTACATGTGAGAGAGATGGTTAGTAGTTGTTTTGGCAGCGATGACAAGGGTAATGGGCTGTGCAAGCTGCAGTGGCCGCCTGGTCAGAGCCCTGGCACTTAATATTTTACAAATTAGGCACTGTGCGTTCGACCTTTTGAAATGGAAAAAGAGCCCTTGAGATGCCTCTTCTTGCCGGGTCAAGTTTCCAGTTTTCTGCTGCTGTGTGCAGATATTGTAGAGATCCCCAAGAGGGGGTGAGGCTGACAGAAATGTCCCTCACACGAACCCCTCTGCGGATGTTTCACCTTGGGGCACAAGAGAGGATGAAGAAAGAATGGGTTGCTTCTCAAGGAAGGTATCCACCCAAAGAAACACAAACAAGAAATATGAAGGGTGCTCCAAGCAGATGGTCTGTGCCCACAGCCACTCTCACTGTAGGTAGTGCGCATGCACTTTAAAGTTGAATTTGGCTCTTATATGAAAGATGCAGGACGTACTTTTTCTTCACCCTAAGATTAATGTCGATTTTAAAATGGACTGACTACGCTTGCATAAGTTCTTGAGTGCCTTTCCAATAAAAGAATGTCATTTTCTAGAGTAGCGCTAATTAATCGGCAGCTGCACGAGAAATCAAATGCTATGTGTTATGCAGAGGGGACATTGCAGGTTGTAGACTCCAAAAATGTGACTTCTAATCCCGCTTCATCCCGCTTTACCAACATGGTGTAACCCTGGACAAAGCGCTTTATGTCCCTATTCCTTCAGCATCCTTATCTGATTATATTATTAGCACATTGAGGAGGCTACTGTATTCTATGGAAAACAACGCTCACTTTTCAAACAAATTTATTTCTCACCGACATTCAGATGGGTCTGATATCTGCCATGGCATTTAGGGTCTGGCACTAAAGTGGTGCAAGATAGGCACAGTGCCTATTTTCCAGTCTGAAATGACCCTCCAACGAAGACATATCATCATAGGCCCACTATGCCAACTTTGCGCCTGCCACTATTGATCTGATACTCTGGAGGTAACCTCTTTACCCATTATCCAGTATTGCTAGTGTTCTTTAACCATTACCTGGCAGCTCAAGAATGATAAACTCCCAGCTTAAACAATATGTATAACAGGCTAAATTAAGTCTGAAAAATAGGCAGTGGCCAATTGGGCAATTTCCTGCACAAGTGGGAAAAATACTCACAATTTGTGCAGGAAATTGCTTAATCTGGCAGCTACGTGTTGCACGTCTAGCGTGAAAGGAAGTTTGAATCTTCTCTGCCCACCAATGGAAAGATGCGCAGTCGGCACGGCTATGGCACTCCTCCAATAGCCGCGATGAGGTAAACGAGAGCCTGCGCTTCCTGCAACCACAAGGACACCTTCTAAGACACGGTCCATCATACAGACGTAGCAGTTGTATTCTGTTTAGAGCTATCTTCAAGAAACTATTACCTTTTTGAACACTCTAGGAACACTATAGCGACCACTATGACCGTGCTTATTTTACCTGAATGTTAGCGTTGTGGCAACCGCGGACTACCACTTGCTGAGACTGAAGTTTCACTCCCCCAGCCTATCATTGGCTAGAGCCCAGTCATTGGCTGTTAGCGAATGAGAGCACCCCAAAGGCTCTATCATCAGCATTTCTGATTGGCTCCTTGTCCGTTGGACAAAATAGACATTTAAATCTTCTTGCCCATCACAAAAAACAACATGGTTCAGCCATCGGGCGATATGATTCCACCACCTCTGCTTACATGTAGTAAGAGGAAAGGTATAGGCCTGGCAAGTGGATGCACTTGCCAAGTCGAAATAGCAGTTTAAAACTTCACACACGGACACTGCAGTAACAGGTCTGAGACATGTTTATAGGGCTACTCATGTGGGTGGCACATTCAGTGCTGCAGGCCTACTAGTACCATTTGATTTAAAGGCCCTGGGCACATCTGGTGCACTTTACTAGGGACTTGCGAGTAAATCAAATATGCCAACCATGGATAACCAATTACCAATACAATTTACACAGGGATCCCTTGCACTTTAGCACTGGTCAGCAGTGGTAAAGTGCCCACAGTCCTAAAACCAGCAAAAACGAAGTCATAAAAATTAGGAGGAAGATGGCAAAACGTTTGGGGATAACCCTGCAGAAAGGGCCAGGTCCAACAGTAATGACCATCGTTTGTGTGATATTCATGCAGACATGTGCCTTCTGTAGCTGAATCCGTTTTTGTTGTCTTTTGGATTCTGTGCCCCTGCTAATCCGTAGTAAAGGGCTTGGGTTTTCCCTTTTAAACATGGTAACATAAGCATCCATCAAATTGGCACATTTAATTCATTTATAAATGCCTAGGAAATGGTAATGTATGTACCTAGGGCCTGTAAATTATATGCTACTAGTGGAGGATTACAGATTGTGTGTGATTTTTTTTTATTTTTTTATTATAACTGCCATTTCAACCTGGCAAATTAAACCTTTTGCCAGGCCTAACCCTTCCTATTGTATTGTAATATATGTCACCCCAGAAGCCACCTCATCGGGCAGAGTGCATGGTATTTAAAAGATCGGACATGGGTGCCTAAAAGTTTACATATCCTTCCAGTGAAAAACTTACAAAGTGATTTTTCAACATGGCAAGACTTGGCTCTCTCATAGCAAACCGCGGGTCACTTTAAATTGTATAACTTCAGGTTAGGAATATGCTGAAACCATCGTTCAAAAACTCAAATTAATAGTAATTCACAATCTAAACTAATGGTCAAGTTTTTGGATCTTCAATTACTATTTTGAAAAGCCAGGTGGCCTTTCCCTGCCTAATCAAATGTGCCTTTCTTCCAGCATCCAGGGTCACCTGACTGTTGATGGCTCTCCTGTGGCGTGATGTGTATTCCTCCCATACAGCAGACAAAGGGCTCTGGGTGTGGAGAAGGGTGTTTCCCTCCTGAGCAGGATGGCCTGAGACGTTGTACCTAACCCCTTCCTGGGCTTCAAAGGGTAGCCTGAGGGCAGTACTCTGCCACTTTATGACTTCAGAAGATGTTTAGCTTTGCACTTGCAGATGCAGCTCGCATCTAGGCCTGCTGCCCTTTGTTTCCCTAGACAGGCTGATGCCAAACCCGGTGGAAAGATGTACTGAGCAGAACCAGTTTTAGGGTTCGATAAAGGCATGTCTCCCACTCATAGGCTAGCACTGGGTATAAAAGTGGAATCAAAGATTCTGAAATCGGAACAATCCTGGACCTGGCAAGATTCGTAAGGACTGCCCTGCTATTTGGCGAAGGAAGACCAGACATGCCTGTATTGAACCCAGAAATCAGAAGGGACTCCCGTGGTCACTTGCCTGACTTCCTGTTTCAGCTACAGTGACATTGTGACATTGTCCAGTGACATTGTCTAGAGTCCATTCCTGCTTTCCATCTGACCAGTACCAACTGGACCTGACCTACTTCCCTACGCTGGCCTCTGTTGCAGTGAGTCCTATCTGCCCAAGTGCTGTACTGAAGGTCCTAGATCCTTGGCTGGAGTTAGTGTGCAATTGTCCCTCCATAAGGGAAGGTTGCATCAATTCTGACACAGAGCCTACCAGGGGCACACAGCTTCTACTTAAAGGTTTCACCAGATCTGATGCAGAACAACGCAGAGACCCACAGAGACACACTAAGCAGATTCCAACTGGAAGCCTCACCAGAACCAGCACAGTGTGATGCAGAGTAGCACCACACAGCGCCAAAGGACGTAGAGCTCTGCAGCTTCAGACTGAAAGCCTCACTAGATCCAACTGCGCAATGCAGGACGATGCAGAGATGCACAGCTCCTGACTGAAAGCGTCACTGAATCAAACACAGCACAATGCAGAACCCCACAGAGCAGTGCCACTGCGTCTTTGCATCAAAGTCAGAAGGTAAAACTTCCAGCGGGACGAGCCTGGTTCTGTACCCAGCTCCATGACGGTCAGCCTGAATTTATGACTCTGTCCTGTTCTGGTGCGACCAGATACCTGCCTTTTGGCACTATTTTTCCCCAAAACATTAAAAACTCATTTATTAAAATATTCTCTGTTTTTCTAAATTGGTTTGGAATTTCTTGAGTTGTGGTTTCACTCCCTTACTGTTTGAGTACTACATGCATACTTCACACATTACCTCTAACACATTACACACTGCTTTTGTGCCAAGCTACCAGAGGGTTGAGCACAATTTTATTTAACGACTTTTGTGATTTACCCTGACAAGGAGTTGTGATTATTTAAAGGGGGTTCTTACTCCACTCAAATAATACAAAGTGCATATGCTTAATTAAATTGAATAAATGAGTGCTTTGCCAACCTGGAGATGAAGCCTGCACAATCAGCAAGTCCCGTAATTGTGCTGCAGGTGCACAGTGCTTGAATGTCTAGAGCACCCTATAGCCCTAACCGAGGAGTAGATGGAGATAATTTATTGACGAACTCTAGGGAAACCCTGTTTGGCATGAGTTTCTTTGTCAAAAAACTGTATACCGTTGGGCAACATTTGTATCAGTTTAGGGCGTTTCGCAAATCCAGATTTATTGCCTTGATTCAGGGATTAGGTCTCCGATAGAGTCGCAGGTGACGACCGCATGCCTCTTCAGGGGGTTGGAGGTAGCAGAAATTTTAGTAAGAATTAAAGTGATGCCGGCAAGCTTTGTTGTTGTTATTCCATTTTTAGCATCAGGTATAAGTTATTTAGCGGTTTGGGGAATTTGCATCTGTTTTAAGTGAAAAATGTGTGCACTTCAGTGCAGGGCTGTTTGCCCGGACCTTAAATTTAGCATTTTCTCAATTTCCCTATCATTTGTTTAATTCTCCTCTTTTGTTTTTAATGTTTTTTAAGAGCATACTACAGGCCCCCAGGCAGTGCTAACGGGTCTTTCATCTGTAGTGCTCCGCATCCTACAAGACTACGTCCTCTAATCCAGGAGATTTATCATGGGATGCTGTTGGCCATAGTCTATCGTGGTTATATCATTTCACGATGGCAAACACATTGATTCTACATGTGGCAGTCATGCTTGAACTTTAATACACATATAGACTATTTGCAATACCTTTACAAGTAGGACACTCGCTGCTATGTGAAGGCACCTTTTCTTTTTTATACTTGGAATCTTAATTTATCTAATTTTATCCTGTATGTTGGTGAGTTGGTGTGTATTTTATTGTGCTTGTGTCAGAAGGTGAATGTAAGAATGAGCCTGTGGATTGATGAATGGATGCATGAGTGCAAAGATGACTGGCTTTGCTTGTATGATGATGACTTATTGAGTGCCCAATCACAGTGTCACATAAGGCACTTCTGTTCGTAAGCCAGACCTATTGGCACTGCCAATACCGGTTTTCAGAAGCTGTTTTGTGGTCCTTTCTGTCAGTGCAGGCAATTCCTGACCAGCTGAGAATAAAGCATGGCAATAGTGTAGTGTTGTCTGAAGAAACACTATCCCCCACCTTGGAGCATCTAGCCCTCAACATCAGCTAACTCCCTAGTGATCTGCATCTATTTGAGTGTTGCACGAGAAACCTTTCTATTACTACACCTACGAAGACCTAAATCACTCAGGTAAAGTAAAAACGAGTGGGAATAGTCCTGTTACAATGACTCTTGAAGTTAAGTTTCCTATGTGTGCATTAAAAATCACATATATAAAATAGTGCGACAGTTTCGCTGATCTTACTCTACCTTACTAGTCTCTTTCTGCAGAATTTTTGCCACACATGATGCAAGTACAGAATGTTGTGATAAATATTGGACGATATTTATCAGGAGAAAAATGCAGGGGCGCAACCACCAGTGGTGCAGACTGTGCAGTGCTGCTGGGCCCTGAGGGGTTAAGGGCCCAGCCAGCGGTGCATCTTTAATTTACTACACCCCCAACTCTGAAAGCATTTATTATTACGGACCTTTCTGTGGCCTTGTTGTATGTGTGCTCTGGGGGAGACAACAGAGAGGTAATGGGGGGGCAGCAGATTGGCATATAGATGCTACGGGGGGGCTTGTTTTCATGCTTGGGGTAAACTCGTGCTCGTCTGAGCTGCTTTGTGATTGCAACCAATTAGAAAGCAGCACAGTTGAAACCTGCATGAGGGGCAATAAGTCAAAGAGCTCTGTTGGACTGTGTTGTAATGTTAGACTGTGTTGCATTGAATCTCTGGGAACCCCCAAAAAAGCGGCTCACATGCCCCATGCTGCCCAATCATAAAACATCATATGGCTATTCTCACTGGATTTATTTGTAGGTCTCGCCTGCGTTAGCACGCACCTGTGCTTTCGCTAGCGAGAGTCTTGTGTAGGATAATGGACTTAGAACACGGCCATTACTTAACCATTCGTTTGCAGGCTGTCATTCTTCTTTGCTGCCTTCTAATTGGTCATTGCTTGCCAGATGTCAGTTCTTTTCTTTAGGTGGCGCATGGATTAAGTTTAGTTAGTGTCCCTCCATTATCCTTCCGCTCCTTGTGCTGTGATTCAGGTAGTATTTATTTTTTTAAGCATGGACTCAGTCAACTATGTCCGTGTCATAGCACTTTTATTCTACTTTGCTCCGCAGCCGCCCCATCCTGTTCCTTCTCCCCCTCCAACCGCCCTCCGTCCCTGTTTCTTCTCCCCCTACCACCAACCCCGTTTCCTTCCAACTAAGTTTCTTTTACCCCGGGGGCATGGCCAAGCTGCGGGCTGAGATGGCCGCGCGGCGTTGAAGCTCCGCCGCCGGCCCAGCACTTACACCGCCGTTCCCGACATCCTGATGCGGGCGCTGGGTGTCCGACCCCGGCATTGACTCCCCTGTGGCCCCGGAATACTCCGAGACAACGATCGGGCCCCGACGTGGCCCGGAATGAACGGTGGAGGACGCGGGCTCCCGGCCCTCCAGCCCAAGATGGCGGCATGACTCGGCGGCTGGGATCGGGAACGCGGAGGCGGCGGCCGGCTGTGAGGCAGGTACCCGGGAGGGGGGACTGAGGGGGGGTATCGAGCGCCGGGGCTCTGACTGGTGGGGGTCCGCTCCACTCCCCGCTCCGCTGTTGGCCAGGGTCGGGCCAGACGCTGGGACTTTGCTCTGCGCTTCGGTCGCAGCCTTCCTCTGGGTCTCCTCCTGGGGGGCCCCGGGCAGATACTGTCTGGGGGCCTTGGGGGGTTGACGGGACGGCTGGTTGGCGGAGTGGGTGGGTTGGGGGGGACCCCGCGCTGGGCCGGGTGCCTGGACTGTCTCTGCCCCTGACCCTGGTTCCTTGCCTGACCGCTCCTGTGCTCGGCGGCCGGTACGGCCTGCTCTCCTTCACCCCCACCCCGCATCGCTCGGCCGCGTCTGCTGCGGCCACACCGGACTGCTCCGGATTGATTTGGGCCCTACGCTCCGCGGGGGCGCTACCTGGTCCGGGGAGTGAGGGCCTCGCCCGGCGGCTGACCAACACATGGCAATTCCGCGGAGGCTGCTGCATCGCCCGTGACACGGGCCCAGTGGGTCGCTGAGTGAACTGTCCCCTTGTGCCGCCTCCTCATTGTCCTGGAACCATCTTCCCATCGCGACGCGCTGGTTGCGGCCCAGCCGTGTGGGGGCATGGGTCGTAAGGACCCAAAGCAGAAAACGCTGCCTTTTGAAAAGCTGCCTGAACAACCGGTGGAACAGCGTCCAGATATGCCGGCCCCCTCCGGGGGCCAGCCCGGTGACCCGGCGGCCGGTGCCCCTTCCCCGGACTGGCTGCAGGAGATGCGTGCTGGGTTCAGGGCCCTCGATGGTCGCTTTGATGGCCTGGATAGAACGCTGGAAACAATGGGGGCCAAGATCCAGGCCCACGACAAGAGATTGCTGGAGGTTGAGGCCAGGATATCTGCCGTGGAGGATGGCGCGGGGCAGGAAACCAAGCGCATAGATAGACTGGAACGCATTTTGAAGGAGGTGGCCATCAAGAACGAGGACTTGGAATCGCGCAGTCGGGGCAACAACGTGCGAATTACTGGGGTACTGGCAGACTGGACGTTTTTGTGGAAAAGCTTTTTTCAGATATTTTTGGGAGAGACTCCTTCACACTGGGATTTGTGGTCGAGAGGGCGCACCGTTCCCTGGGTCCGCGGCCTGGCCCGGGGCTCTCGCCCCGCCCGCTGGTTGCCCGTATTATGAACTTCCGAGACCGCGACACGGCCCTGCGACTGGCTAGGGAAGAGGGTGAGATCACTTGGCAGGGCTCGAGACTTTCATTCTTCCCCGATTTTACCGCCATGGTCCAGGAGGCCCGTCGCAAATACGTGGGGGTTAAGGCGGCGCGCCGTAATCTGGGCCTCAAATATGGCATGCTCTACCCTGCCCGGCTCCGGGTTGACATTGAGGGCCGAGTGCGGATCTTTGACAATCCTACTGCGGTGCAGGAATTCTGCCGGACTTACAAGCTGCGCAAGGACCCTCCGGGGGGTGACGAGGATGGTCGATCTCCTCCGCGTAGTGGACCGGCGCTTAGTCAGGACCTGTTCTCTGGCTCTGGAGTCGGCTGAGTCGGCACCTGTGGACTGGCTTTATCCTTTCCTGAATATTTGTTACAGGGGACTTGGGAACTTTTTGCTTTATATATAACTGCTTTGTAGTGCTGGGTGGGTGGCGGGTCATTGTCATCCCCCTCTGGTTGACACCGCTGGGAACACTTTTGGTTCTGATGCTCTATATTTTTCTCTTTGCTTACATTTGGTACTGTTGTTTGAAGCTCTGCTTTTTTTCCACAGGTTGGGGTTTGCCTCACGTTTGCGTGGTATGGCTGGGTGGAGGGTGGGGGGATGGGATTGGTTATTTTGATTTTCTTGACATGGCTGGCATTGTGTTAATTATGCAGGTACACGGAGACACGGCTGCTTTCCTACCCTCCTTACTTGTTGCATGGCACCGATGGCTCAAATAGGCCTGAACGAGTCCCCCCTTGGCCTATCGCTAATGTCTTGGAACGTCGGGAGTCTGAACAACCTGCGTAAATGTAAACAGATATTACATTATTTGAATCGGCATAGAGTTGATATAGCTTTTATCCAAGAGACGCATTTTCACTCCTTGGTTGACTCACGCTTTGCGGCTTCATGGGGCGCTCATAGATACTTCTCCAATTTCAGCAACTACGCCAGAGGCACCGCGGTGCTGATTCATAAGAGGGTCCTGTTCCACTGCCGGGCGTTCTTGGGGGATAGGGAGGGGCGCTACTGCATAGTGCGAGGGGTGTTGATGGGTCATGCTATTGTTCTGGTGTGTGTGTATGCTCCTAACACTGATTCTCCGGAATTTTTTCATGAGCTCGCCGCCCAGCTTGCTACTCTTGAACCGGCCGGCCTCATACTTGGGGGTGACTTTAACTTGTTGCTGGACGAGAGTCTGGACAGTACTTCGGGGGCGGCTCACTCTAAGCCTAGGGCGCGACGCGCACTACTTGACCTATGCAGCCAGTTCTCTCTGACGGACATTTGGCGCAGGCGCAATCCACACACCACTGACTACACACACTTCTCCGGACAACACAACACTTGGACCAGGATTGACTACTGGCTCCTGTCCCCAGGCCTGGCCCCATGGTTCCATGCGATGCAGACCTTCCCCAGAACATACTCGGATCACTCCCCGGTGTCATTGTGCTTGGACGTTCAGTGGTCGGAGGGTTATGAGCGGCAATGGCGATTCCCTGGGAGGGCGCTCCTGGATGACTTATTTGTTCACGAAATTTCCGAGGCGATCGAGGACTATTTCACGCTTAACACCGGATCGGTTGACTCGTGGGCCATGCTTTGGGAGGGGTTCAAGGCATATATTAGGGGGATTTGCATAGCCAAACCTGCTGGGGTCCTAAGGGTGCTGCGCGGGACGATTAAACAATTGGAGACACAGTTGGAGGCAATTGACGCTGAGGCGCAGCTTGCGCCCACCGCCGAAATGTCCGCTCGTCGGCTCCGCCTCCTGACCGACTTTTGGGACGCAGCGGACAGAGAGATTTTGTACCTGGGGAAGTACCAGACTGCGCGTAGATACGGGGAGGGGGATAGACCGGGTCGCACGCTGGCGCAGGCTCTGAGACCCCCGTACAGCAAATCCTTGATAGTCGAGGTGCGGGGTGCAGATGGTTCGCTGCACACGAAGCCCACCGAGATCAGGGACGACTTCCTGGCTTACTACTCGGAGCTATACAAGACCAAGTTAGGTGAATCCTCGGCCTCTCGTGAGGCCTACTTGTCCGAAATCGCGCTAGTATTCCTCGATAGGGGTATGCAGGAGTTCATGGCGGAGCCCATAACTGTGGCTGAGGTTCGGGGTGCGATTAAGGTGCTTCGCAGCTCTTCTGCCCCCGGCCTCGATGGCTTCTCTGGGGATTTTTACAAGGCCTTTGCGGATCTCCTGTCGCCACGGCTTATTGAGGTCTACGCAGAGGCGCTGGAGCGTGGGTCCCTCCCGGCGACCCTTAGTGAAGCGGTAATAGTTCTGCTCCCCAAACCAAATAAAGACCCGACGCCTAGTGGATCGTATAGGCCCCTCTCCCTATTGAACCTCGATTACAAGATACTGGCCAAAATTGTGGCCAACAGACTGTCTCAATTGATGGAATTCATTATATCGCCCGTGCAATCGGGCTTTGTCCCGCGTCGCTCCACGTCTCTCAATTTGCGGACGCTGTTCACGGTTCTCCACAGAATCAACCCGGCCACGCCTGCTGCGGCTATCCTTCTAGACACTGAGAAGGCCTTCGACTCCCTAGAATGGCCTCTCTTCCCCACCACACTCCAGTTTCGGCATAGTGCCTACGGGAGTGGGGTAGACCGCGCGGCGCCAGGGTTATGATTCAGGAGGGGTTATGAACCTGTCAGGACGTTATGGTCATCATTGCTGTTCGTACTAGGATTCTGGTCTGTGCGAGCGTGGGCTGGTCGGGGGGTGTGGGGCGACAGCTGCAGTGTCTATGGAGACTGAATGGTGGGTCCTTTGGCGGGAGGTTCTCCTTATGTTTTTTTTTTACTTCAGACGGATGGGAGTGTTGGGGCGATTACGGGGGGCCACTGAACCGATGCCATTATTAGATGCTATTGCAGATTTGTGGGCCAGAGGTGTCGTGATGTATCTTATCAATGGTTCATTATTGAACATACAGCCAATGTCTTTGTATTGCTTTGTTTTTTCAAAATTGAATAAAGCATTAAAAAAAAAAGTTTCTTTTACCCCCTCCCATTGACAGAAGTAAAAAGATACGCTATGAAGCAGCCAGCACTGGCCACTGCATAGCGCTTTTTTTTTTTTAACAGTCCTGTCACCCACACCTCCTGCACCCAGTTACCCTTCTCCACTAAGTTGCCAATAGCTTGCCCATAGGCGAAACCGATTTGCCAATGCTTGATAAATTATGTATTTTAAAGCTTATAGAACACTACATTTAGGCTGGGTGGGCAAGGTGAAATAAAATGGCCCAAAAGCCACAAATTCTGATAAGACTTTGGTTGCACCTGTTGTGTTTTGTTAACCAACAACACTGGTATTTTAATGTCCTGGACAGTACAGAAATAAAGAAACTCGCCTAAAGCCAGTTTTTTGTCCACTGATCAATATGTACTCTAAACAGTAACGGTAAGGGGAAAGCAGTTTAACCAAACATTAGCAAAGCCAGTAGGTCTCGCCTTTGCAAGAGCTATTGCTTGGCCAATGTGCTTAGACATGTTGAACACCAATGTGGCTGCTGTTCAGCATGGCTAAAAGTTAGTTGCGTGGAGTGGGGTAGATTGGAGTAGAGTGGAATGCGGTACAGTAGAATGTGGCAGCTTGATGTCGAGTGGGGTTGAATGGAGTAGTTGGATTGTGGTTTATTGGAGTGGGGAGTGTGGTAGATTGGAGTGGGGTAGATTGAATTGGGGGACAATGGGGTGGAGTGGGGTAGATGGAAGAAGAGCAAATTGGGGAGGATTACAGTGGGGTAGATAGGAGTTGGGTAGAATGGGCTAGATTGAGTGGAGTGGGATATAGTGGGGTAGATTTGGGCAGAGTGGACTGGGGTGGATTTGGAGTAGACAAGTGGGGTGGTGGGGAGTCTGGTAGAATAGAATAAAATAGATTTAGGTAGATTCGATTGGAGAGGAGTGGGGTAGATTAGGATGGGGTGAGATAGATTGGGGTAGATAGTAGTGGGGCATCGGGTGATTTGGAGTGGTGGGTATTGGAGTGGGATGGAGTGGTGTAGATTGGGATGGAGTGGGGTAGATTGAAGTAGATTGGGGTAAATTGGAGTGGCATAGATTGGAGTGGGCGTATTGGATGGGGTAAATTGGAGAGGGTAGATTGGAGTGGGCGCATTGGATGGAGTAGATTGGAGTAGGGTAGAGTGGGTTAGATTGGACTGGAGTGGGCAAGATTTGAGTGGCATTTGATAGTATGGAGTGAAGTGGAGGAGGGTAGATTGGATAGAGTAGAATGGAGTAGGGTAATTGAGTGGCTTGGAATGGGTAGATTGAGGTGGAGTTGTGTAGAATGGAGTGGGCTGGAGTGAGGTTTGATTGATGGAAGTGGAGTATGGGTGGGCGTAGTTCGCGAAGTAGCACTTTGCGAAGCTACGCAAAGTGAAGTTCGCACTACGCGAGCTACACGTAGCACTTCGCGAACTGCGTAGTAACATGTTCGCACTGTGCAAGATGTTGTTTTCAATGATTACACAGTGCGGACAAGCAACCGGCATTGTGCAATCATTGAAAATGGCATCTTGCACAGTGCGAGCTGTAGTTTTCTGCTGCTCGAGTAGATTTTTACTCGAGCGGCAGCTTTCTCAACGCGAACTGGTAGTTTCTCATCGCGAGCAGTCGCGAGCATACGCGACCCCTCGCAATGAGAAACCTGACCTCCTCGCGTTGGGAATCTCGCCGGGAGGTTTATTTTAGATGCTCGCGATCGCCAACTTGATGTTGCTGATCGCGAACAAGGAAAAAGTCTCGCCGGGATGTCATTTTGCTTGCTTGCGGTCGCCAACTTGAAGTTGAGGACCGCGAGCAAGCAAAATATGACCGCAGCACTACGCAACACTACGCTACGCGTGTTCGCACTGTGCTACGTGCAGTTCGCGTAGTGCGAAGTAGCGCGAACTTCGCAAACTACGCGAGCGTAGCGTAGTGCTTCACCCAGGCTTAGAGTGGAGGTGAGATTGGAGTGAAGTGAGATTGATTGGGATGGAGTGGATTGGGGAAGTGTGATGGGGTAGATTAGGGTGCAGTGAAGTGGGGCAGACTGGGTGGATTAGACTAGGGTAGATTGGAGTGGGATGATTAGAGTGGAGTTGTTGTGGGGTAGTTTACAGTAAGGCACATTGGATTGGAGTGTGTGGTCGATTGAGACGGGGTGGATTGAGGTAGAGTGGATGGGGTAGATTATAGTAGATTGGAGTGGGGTAGACTGTGGTAGAGTGGGGTAGATTGGCGAGGAGTTGTATATATTGCACTGGAGTTTGAAGTGGGGTTTGCTAAATTGGATTGAAGTGGGGTAAATCAGACTGAAGTAAAGTGGAGTGGGTAGTTTTGGGGTACATTGGAATGGGTGGATTAGGGTAGATTGGGTTAGAGTGGGGTATATTGAAGTGTAGCAGATTGGGGTGGGATAGGCTGGAGTGGGATAGACTGGAGTCGGGTAGCTAGGAGTATGGTTGCTTGTATGGATTGTGGTGGAGAGGGATCGATTGGGGTAGATTGGAGTGGAGAGGGGTAGATTAGGGTGGAGTGGATTGTGGTAGTGGGGTGGAGGGGAGTGGGGTAGATTGGAAATATTGAGATGGATGTGGCGTGGATTAGGAGTGGGGTGGAGTGGATTTGGGAGGGGAGTGGGGTGGATTGGGGGTGGGATTGGGCATAAACATAGGCTTCCTGGTACTGAAGTCACCAGCTTTCAGGGGCAGCAGACTTTGGTCAGAAAACCAACATTTTCTACACAGTTTGGGCTTTTTACTGAGACATAGCATATTGTTGGTATTTTATGTGCTTTCAACCTCCTTCCAGTTAGTGGTAAAATTGGTGTGAAAGCACAATGGACCCCAGAAAGCTATACATTTCTGAAAAGTAGACAACATTCTTTTTTAAAGCAAGGTGTCATTTGTGTAGATCCTTGAAGTGTTTTTGTTTTCTTTTAGAAACTAACAGTTGAAAAAAAAAATATTGAAACAGAGTTGAACAAAACAGCCATTTGTGCCAACGTTTTTATCTGTTCATCCCAAAAAATGATCTCAAACAAACTACCCAATCACTGGTGCTATCCAGACTAGACTATGGGACTGCAACTCTCACGGGTACAACAAAATCTCACCTAGCTCCCCTTAAAACAACTCAACGCAGCAGCCAGAATGGTCACTGGAATTAGGAAATATGATCACATTTCACCACCACTCAGAGAACTAAAATGGCTCCCAGTCAAACTACGTGCCAGCTTCAGAACTGCCTGCCTCACGCACAAAGACCTGCACCCTGGAAAACCTGACTACCTGGCCGCCAAACTCAAGAGGGCTGGTCAGACAAAAAACCTTAGGAGCTCCAATTCCCTACTTCTCATCACTATGAAAACACGCAAAGAAAAAAACGCAGCACGGTCCTTCGCAGGAAACGAGCCCAAAATCTGGAACTCCATCCCAGCAGAGATCAGAACGATCTCGTCCTTCACAAAATTCAAAAAACACCTAAAAACCCTCTTCCTCAACCGCTCCCTCCCAAATGGATAGCCGCCACCTGAACGCAAATCCCTGCTAGTCGTTCCCCCTCTGACATTGTTTCTCAAAGACCTACCTCAAACTTGCCCTTCAACACATTTCCTGCTCCTCCCGCCCCCCAAGAGATTCAACCCAAGACAACGTGCACTCAATGAGGTTATCTCAGGACTCTCGTACTACCTCAATGCTGCACCGCACACTTGGAATTCCGAACCATTATTGTATAATCACTGCTCTATTGTACAACTCTTACAAAAACTGTTGTAAAGCGCTCCGATACCCCCAGGTACGGCCAGCACTATATAAAACTCCTTAATAAATAAAAATAAAATAAATCTGTACCAACTTCTAAGTATGACAGATATTAGAAAGCAACATGCCGTTACATCTGCTGGACCGTTCTGGTTGTGGGTGTATATAAGACTTGTAGGTTCACCAAGAACCAGAGGAACCCAGAGCCAGTAACTGAGCTGCATCTTGCAATGTTTTTTCATTGTGTACCTGGTATACAGCAATTCATTAAATATAAAGAGTGAAAAATGGTTACAAAGAAAACCAATATATTTCTGAAATGGGTACAAAATGTACAAAAAGACTGTGGCAATTTTTATGGGGGGGTGGTGCATTGGCACGCCCATTTTGGGCAGGCCCCACCCCTACATATTAAACAAATCCTTGGTGCCTAGTGGGCTTTCTATCACTCCCTCCCCCCGACTGGGGGCAGATCAGGGGCTATTGCCCTCATCTGCCTCAGGGGGGGCGCAGAAAGACTGTGGACTTTAATTTGGGGGGCATTGTCATGCCCATTTTGGCCAGCCCCCACCCCTATATACATAAAAAAGAAATCCCTGGTGCCTAGTGTGATTTCTGTCCCACCTGGGGGGGCAGATCGGGGCAGAAAGACTGGTATTTTGGGGTGGTGGAGGCATTGGCATGCCCATCTCGGGCAGCCCCCACACCTAAATGTGCTCTAAAACAAATCCCTGGTGCCTAGTGCGTCTTCTGCCCCCCGGAGGGGCAGGTTGGGGGCTATTGCTGCCCCATGGGGGGGGGGGCGGAAAGATTTTATATGCCCCCAACAAATTGAGGGGAGCAAAGTCTCTTTCCCAAGGGGCCGCTCCCCCCTCTCTGTTGTTCAGTGGGTGGATTCCTGCTTGGGGATCGCCCTCCTGTTGCAGTCCTCAAGCAGGGATCCAATAAGGGAGGGGTACCATTACGAAGGGGAGATTCTCCTTTTTCCAATGATTCCTCTCCTGTCTGCCTACGTGCTTGGGGCTGACATAGCCCACTGAGCACGAAGGTGCTAGCTCATTTCAGTTTTGGTGTCAGTGAAATGACGTCAGAGCGACATGCGCGCTGATCCTGATTTCACTGAAACAATCCAAACAGTCTCGGCAGCTGGGGAAGCCCTTCCCTAGCTCGCAGGGTTGTTTTGGACTACAAGAAATCCTTCTGGTGCCTGCACCAGAGGAATTTCAAGTGCCATGTATACGGACGGCTGGGAGCCGTCTGACGCACACTGGCACTGTGGCGTCAGACGTCTGCCGGTCATCCGAGGCATGGAAAGGGCTAAACGTAAGCAAACTGAAGGTTCTTTTGTTGTTGTAGTTTTATATAGCAAGAGCATCAGAGAGATTGTATGAGCACCAGTTACATTACCCAGAATCACAGCTTGGTGAGCTGAGGCAGGGACTGGAATGCATTCCCTAGTTCCAAAGTGGGCAGCTATGACCCTAATGTCGCATCCTCTCAATTTTCCTCTCTGTGAAAGGTGTCTCACAGCGAGGCCTATGAAAACATACACCCTCCTTCACCAAGGCCAGAAAGACACTGGTCTGAGTTGTCAACAACAGGCCCTCAGCGAGGCCTCTTCTCTTACTCTCCCCCTTCCCAGCCAACTATAGCCTCAAGGAGATGGCCTGGTAGGGGCGGGTTGAAGAAAATCACAGAGCTGCTGCTGCTGCTCGAGGGGATTGAGGTGAATATGGCCCAACAACCACATCACCTGTCTCAGTTTAACCCCTTCTGTGCCACGCCCTTTCCCCCTCCTGTGCCGGGCGTTACATTAGTGGGCGGGTTTCATGACGAGACTATCTCGTCATGGGCACAGAAGAGGTTAACATCACAACAGGGGAGTGAAACACTGCTTGTTAGGGTTTGTGCTGGCTCCACTGGGAACAAGTTGAAGTCTGCCATGGGCAGAACAATACTGGCCAACACTGGCCTAGCAACGCTACTGGAAGCCCCTACCCTTTCAGAGCCTACCTGCCCTTGATGCTGACCCCACATAAGTGGCCTGGTGGCGGTGGTGAAGACAGTATGGTTCTGTGGGCCAGATGACAGACCTCCTAAACACATTGCGCACAGGTGACCCCTAGGCATGTGCTGCTCTACGAGACATGATGTATCTACAATGTGTGCTTTAACCAAGCTCATCGCCTGCCATTTGTTCTTTGTTGTGCCATTCTGAAATCCTGGCTTTCTATTGGTCCATTGCTTTCAATTGTCCTGCCTCTGTGTGCTTGGTTGATGCCCAGGTGATTTCATTCATTGTTCTTGTTTGGCCATACAACATTTATGGTTCCTACTGACCCAGCGCAAGATGGCCTCTTCTCCCATGTTGGAATGCATGTCAGCCAAAGCCCCGCTGATAAAAAGCCACAATTCAAGAAATCCTTAAGAGAGTTTATTCCAATGCAACCACCGACCGGTAGCACAGTCTCAACAACAGCTCTTCCTCAGCTGGAATGCCCCACAACAATCTATGAGGTAATACATTCTATGACTACTACAAATAGGCTAATTACAACACATCCACCTTACAAAGTCATATGAAATAACAGGATGAATAAAATAATGATCTCCATTTATGACCCAATACATAAGAAAACAGAAAAACAGAGAGTGATTAACAGAAACTACACACAACAAAGAAAAATAATACTTCTGTTCAAAATATAATCTTTGAATCTCCCAGGCAGACACCTGTGTCTATTTAAATGACCAGTGTTTTGGTCTCTGTTCACAGGAACAAAACCACGAGTAACTGCTATGCAGTTAGTTGGCTCAGTGAATTTCCCCAGCCTGGACATACACCAGGTACAGCCATTATCTAGGGTCACAACATTTTATTTTTTAATTGCAGTGATGACAAAAGGACCATGGAAATTAGATGAACCTTTTGTGACCATGCTTAGCTCTCTTCACCAACACACGATCACCCAAATTCCATCTCTTTTCACTGACTGACATCTTGTCATCATACCGCTGTTTATATTTCTGTTGATATTCAGCAAGTCTGGTTTTTCTTAGCTCATCTGTCACAGCACCACTCTTCCAAACAGGAAGCCAAACTGGATTAAGCTTAGAGCTTGCCACCCTACCTCTCAAGGCTTCAAATGGAGATTTTTCAGAAATAGCATTGGGAACAGTACGGTGTGCCTTCCAAGTTTCTCTCAACACGCTGCTGAAAGAAGTCCTTGAATCTAGTGCTCGTTGAGCACAACTCTTGACAACTCTATTCATCCTCTCTGTGAGACCATTGGCCTGTGGAGAATACAGAGCTGTCTTCTGATGAATAACTCCAAGATCTGCAAGAAAAGTATCCATCTCATGGGAGGTAAACTGCACCCCATTGTCAGTGATTAAATACTTAGGAATCCCTTCCGAAACAAAAAAACCTTAAGAAATTCAATCACTGACTTAGAATTAACAGTACCCATGCATTTTGAAACTACCCATTTTGAGGTGTAGTCCACCAAAAGAACAACAAGCCTCTCAAAGGGACCAACTATATCCAAACCTAGCTTAGTCCAAACAGCATCAGGAACCTCCACAGGTGATAGGGGGTATGACCAGTAGTATGAGATTTATCATTAATGGCACACAAGTGGCAATCTTTAACAACACTCTCTACCGTTCGATCCATACCAGGCCACCAATACTTTCCCTGACCCGTGCCTTGGTGAAACTCCTTCCCAAATGTCCCTCATGAGCTAAATTGACTACCCTTTCCTTAAGCTCACCAGGCGGAACCAGTCTGTCACCTCTCATGAGATTTCCTTGACAAAAGGTGAGAACATTCCTCACAGTCCAGAAAGGCTTCAAATCACAGTCAAGATCTTTTTAATCTGGCCAACACCTGGAGATAACTGTTTTAAGGGATGAAAATACCTTATCATTGTTAGCACACGACAACCATTCTTCTTTTGATAATGAAGACTCCATCAACAAATTCACACATTCAAAATCCTCTTCTACATGGTCAGTCGTTAAGGGGAAATGTGACAAACAGTCAGCAGGCTTATTATTTTGACCTGGGATATACTGCACATGAAAATTAAACTCCTACAGGCCTTCACTCCATCTCTTAAGTCTAGGGGTCATGTGATCAGTGTGATGACACGAACCGATTTGAACAAGGGGACGATGGTTAGATTTCGCAACAAACGGAATTCCCCAAACATAAAACTTGAAGTGATGTGCTACCCAAAACACACTCAGTGCTTCCCTCTCAATACAAGAGTAATTGACCTCAGCCTCTCTAAGAGCTCTGGAGGCAAAGGCTACTACTTTTTCCTCCCCATCCACAATTTGAGAAAGAACAGCTCCAAGTCCTCTGAGGCTGCCATCAGTTGTCAGGATGGTTTTCAACTTGGAATCAAAGTGACCTAACGTTGGCATTTTCTCAATTTCAGACTTACTAAGTTGAAGTCTGAAGGACTGGGCTATTCTAAGGCCCAGCGGTGCCAGGGGACAACACCTGAAACCTTCGTGGGTTACCTGTTCCGGCGTACAAAACACAGAGACACGGGACACTTCCGGCGGCGTCAAAGATCAGCGTTTATTTACTGCAGGGATACAGAAGTCGCAAGAAGTACACAACGTGTAGGTTCTGGGAGACTGCTTCGAATTGCAAAAGTGGATCGCTCCTTTTATACACATTTTGGTCATAGAACAAAATGGCAAACAAAGGTTACAACTCAGTTCCCACAGTAAACTTCAAAAGGGTCGCATTCATGTTTCAGAAGCCCGGAACATAATTACAGCAACATTGCCGGTTCCCAACTGTAAAAGCACATCATCCCCACATTAAGCACATTCCATTCTGATTGTAAAAGAATTAGGAGAAGGGACAGAAACAGATGTAAAGGAAGAACAAGGATGCACAACAGATTGGAAAAGAGTGTAGAGAGTAATAACGGAAACTTGATTGCAGGATCAAGGACCTCGTGACTAATGCATGCATGACTGAAACAATAGACCAGCACGGCAAGATGAGCCTTGAGCGGGGCCATCTGCCTTTGCCGTGTCATTTCCCTTATCATAAAAGACACCCTCAAAGAAGCACGTGTCCTTCGTGAAAGCATGGGAATCCTAGGGTCACAAAGCAGACAAGGTCCGTTCGCTGGCTACTTGAGGGCAAGAAACAAAATGGATGCCGCATCTAAAATGGAACCCGAGGGTTCGGATGGACATACCTAGGAATAAGACGATCCGTACATAGTGGCGTAGCGAAAACGCGCACACCCACTAAACTCGTCATTTGCGGTTCGTAGATACCAAACTCGCCCATATTCGAACACACCCAAAAAGTGTCGTTCCGATTCACACGGAACCTCAGACGCTCCTTTTGCCCTCATGTAGGCAAGCACTAGTTGAGATCAGAGTCGATTTCGATATTCATCAGATCGTTCAGCTGTTGCTGGAACATCATTCTATCCATCAATGTCTCCTTGGTAACAGATGGCCGTCTTATACACGTTGTAGCACAAAGGCTACATAAGGCAGGACCACACTGCACACAAAGACAAGACGTGAACAGAAACGTTACAACAACCCCTACGATCATCAGAATCTTCCAACCCCAAGTTGATATCAGGCCCCAAAACCATCCTAGTAGTTTCCAATTACCTTCGTCCACGTGTATGGACTCGGAAATCTTATGCAACTTCGAGATGGCTTGGTAAACAGTTGGAGCGTTGTCAGGAATGAAAATGCAACAGCTCGAATGGATAACTTTGCACACACCACCTCTATCTGCAAGAACAACGTCTAGAACCATACGGTTCTGCAACGTCATAAGTCTATCCGCCTGAAGTTCTGCTGTTAAATTACCAAGAGCACTCGCAGTTATGTTAGCAGTCGACTCTACCACACGGGTCAACTGTCTTAGGTTCCTACTATTAACCATAGGTCCCCAAAACGGCAAGAAACCCTTAAAGAAGTCTCCTGCTTCTTGACCGGCAGTATCCTCTTCGCTAATAACGCCTCTGACAATTCTAGTCTTGTGATAGTCTGAGGCAACTGTAAAAGTCGGTGGCAGAAGATTCGCGATATAACAGGTACCCGAGAAATCACGGGGCAACCATGTATATGCACGTTCATAACATACAAAATTGGTACCCTTGGCAGTCAGAAAAACAGGGGAAGAGAGCATCGGTAGAACATACGTATCAGTACAAGCACTGTTCCCAAGTTGTGCTCTCGGATTTCGACCCAAACCTTTCAAGCAGAAATTACCGAGGTGGGGTACGATCCATATTGGAGACGAGCTCTTAAGCTGTCTATCACCCACTGACGTACTATACTCGGCCTCACTCAGGTCCTTATAGGCTTGCACCTCTTCATCTGGAATAAGCGATGCATCAAAAACATCTCTATCTAAATCCGCAATCGCTATCGCCAAAGGCTTGTGGTACGGCCCAGGACCGAAGCTTGCAGAGCGTGGCTCTCGACTGGGGTAGGAATCTAGTGCACTACGGAACATAGTTTGGAATGCTCGAGCTGACCCTTGGGAGCTATAAGGAAGAACCAGATACGGAATACCCCTATCCATGGTATGTGGCATTAACCCACACACCCAACAGTTGGTAGTATTCATCACCAACTGATGCTGATGTAGGAGTTGAACGAAGGAGTTATTCATGAATTCCGCACGTCTAACCTGTTCATGTTGGGGCAGAGGATGAAAAGAATGTGGAGAAACAGTGGTAATAGAGCTTGATTTAGGAGAAAGAGTAGGTGAAATGGAAGGCAATAATGACTGTATTCCAAAATACACTCCACCCACCAATAGCATAGACACAGTCAGAAACAGTAGAAATACCTGAAACAAAAAACATTTTGTTCGTACAATCTTATGCAATTTTGATCTTTGCGCCGACATCCTTTCTACTTCCAACAGCTTAGAGAATGTCATCCTCTAAAAACCGTCCATGACGTACTTGGCGCACTTCGTTCTGAGTAGCGATTATCAATTCCCAGGAGTTCCCAGGAGTCGACAAAAAGTAACCGACCTAGTGTCAGAAACCTGCTAAACAGAAGGGAGTACCCGCACGGCCCTACGGTTAACCCGGATGATAGGTTTTCCTAAACACTCGGCTTAATACAAATCTCTTTAGCTGTGAAAAGCACACATAAAAAGAAACTCAAAAAAGGATGTAATTGTTCGTAATGTTCGTGGCAACAGTAAGGGAAAATATAAGAAAAATTTTATTAGTCTTTGTTACGTGGACGAAGAAAGTATCGATTTCTTCCAGGTCGAGTCTGTTCTTCAAATAATTGTTCAGCTGGCGAAACAGTGTTCAGTCGATTGGATGACGATTCAGACCTCAAATTCTCTACAACTGGCGACTCAACAGGTGTGTCTGACTGCAATGAATTGTCTCCTACAGGTTGAGCATCGCTAAACGGCACAAAGCATAGAGGGGTCTCAGTTTCCGTTGCCGCTATACCAGTTCTCACCCAACTATCTGTTGGTGAAGGGATCGGCACCTTCTTGGTATGGCCGGCGTGTACCCAGTTCGTTCTGCCTTCCAACCGAACTGCAGTCCTTGTGGCCAATAGCACTTGGAAGGGTCCCACAAATCTCGGCTCCAAGTTGCGTTTTCGGCCAAAATTTCGGGTAACGACCCAGTCACCCGGTTGGAGCCGATGTCCAGGACCCTCTGTCTGCGCCGGCAAAGCTTCAAAGACCTGTTGATGAATTAACCTCAGTTTAGTAGTCAGATCATGAAGATAATCAATTAGCATTGGATACTCAAGACTACCAAAGGCCTTAGGTCTCGGAACTCCCCAAATGTTCGCAGGGCGGCCGAACACAATCTCATATGGGCTGAGCCCTACTCGAGAGTGTACAGTCGCTCTGGTTGATAAGAGAGCCAGAGGTAAGGCATCAGGCCATGACAAACCAGTCGTAGCTTGTATCTTCGCAAGTTTCAGCTTCAGAGTACCATTGTACCCTTCAACTAAGCCCGCTGCCTGGGGATGATTGGCACTATGGAATTTCTGTCGAATTCCAAGGCCCTTACACACACTCTGCATCACATTTCCCACAAACTCGCTCCCGTTATCTGAACACACAATCCGTGGCATTCCATACCGAGGAAAGTATTCCTTCAGTAGGACTTTCGCTGTGGACAGGGCAGTATTATCCTTAAGAGGATAGGCCTCAATCAATCTGGAGAACGCACAAACCACAACTAAAACATACTTCAGATTATTGCATCTCTCCATATGGATGAAGTCCAGCTGGATAACCTCAAAGGGACAGGCAGGAGGAGCAAAATGACCAGGTGGAGTGGGGGTGCCCTTGCCAGGATTATGCATCAAACACACCATACAATTCTTAACCACTCTCTCAGCACACTTAGCAATACCATCATTCTTCCATACAGGAGACAATAACTTGCATATACCTTTTGCACTAATATGTGACAAACCATGAGCCATCGTCACGACGGCTAATACATACGCATCCGGTAACATCCACCTCTGACGTTCCGACAAGTCAACCCAACATCCATGTATGTCCAACTTTCCCGTACTTTCTTTCCACTTGGTCCTTTCAATCTCAGTGGCCTCATTCTGAATTGCTTTCACACTCTCAACAGTGTCTTCACACATACCCGTCTCCGTCGGCCATCTCACTGAACTCGTAACATACATTCGGGTTGCGAGATCCTTAGCCGTTTCCTTAGCAATCTCGTCCGCAAATGCATTACCACGACCAACGTCATCCGTAACCTTTCGATGCGCACTACATTTAACAATCGCTACCTGTTTAGGCAATGTAAGTGCATCCAAAAGATCATTCACAAGCTGCCCGTGTTGGATCTTCGTACCATGCGAAGTCATAAATCCTCTTTCTCACAATCGACCAAAACCATGTGCAACACCGAATGCATACTGACTGTCGGTGAACACATTCACTCGCTTTCCTTTAGACAAAACACACGCTCTTGTTAGCGCAATCAATTCTGCCGCTTGCGCTGAATTCTGACTCAATCTCGCGGTTTCCACAACCGTGCTCAACGTCACTACAGCATACGCAGTCGTCACATCACCATTCGGCAACTTAAAACATGAACCATCAACATACAAAGTACCATCGGGATCTGTCAAAGGAGTGTTTTTCAGGTCCACACGACCCTTCGTTTCTTCCTCAGTTCGTAAATAACAATCATGTGGTGGTACACCATCTGTTTCCATATTAATCGGCAACAATGTCGCCGGATTCAGCACATTACAACGCTTGATCTGTATATGACTTGCCAAAAGGGTCAACTCGTACCCTGACAACCTTGCACTCGTCAGATGTTGAGGTTTTGTCCGATTCAGGAGAGTGTCAACTGCATGCGGAACCATCACTATGAGCATATTATCCATGACCAGACCTGCAGATTGTCGAATAGACACTGCAGCTGCCGCTGTCGCCCTCAAGCAACTCGGCAATGCTCTAGCTACCGGGTCTAAGGTCGAGGAAAAATACGCACATGGACGCTGCTTACCACCGAATTGTTGCGTCAAAACACTCAACGCACAACCTTCTCTCTCGTGAACGTATAGTGTAAATGGCTTACTGTAATCAGGAGTACCTAAAACAGGAGCCGAACACAACGCATCACGTAGGTCAGAAAAACTTTTCTGGCATTCTTCCGACCATGGCAAAGGAGTCGAAACATCCTTGCACGTGAGAGCTATCAATGGCTTCGCTAACAGTGAAAAATTCGGAATCCACTGCCTGCAGTATGACGTGATACCTAGAAAGGCACGCACATCTCTCTGAGTTGTTGGCACAGTCATTCGAGCAATTGCTGCAATTCTTTCAGGGGTCAACCTTCTTCCCGCCTTTGACAATAAGTGACCTAGATAGGTTACTTCTTGACAACAATATTGTAGCTTAGAAGGTGATACTTTGTGATGTAAGTCACATAGATGCTGTAACAGTGACACTGTAGCAGTTTTGCAAATCTGTTCAGTGTCAGCATCTACCAACAGATCATCAACGTACTGGATCAAAGCCGCACCAGCCGGCAACACAAACGCATCAAGTTGACTCTTAAGAGCTTGGCTGTAGATCGATGGACTCTCACAGTAGCCCTGAGGTGCGCGTTTGAACCTGAAGCTGCGACCACCTAATGAAAAACCGAATAAATCTCTGCTTTCCTCAGCAATCGGAATGCTAAAGAACGCATTCTTCAGATCGATTACCGAGAACCATGATGCAGAAGCTGGAATCAGAGTCAGCAAAGCTGTAATATCAGGCACCACGGGAAACTGTGGAACAACAATTTTATTTACTTCCTTTAAATCAATAACAAAACGATACACAGGAGGCTTAGATGGATCAGTTCGTTTCAAAATGGGTAACACAGGACTATTACACACGTTACCCCGTGTTTCCTCGATGACATCTTTATCGATCAAATCGTAAATGATCGCTAAAAGGGCTCGTTCTCCATCAAGAGAGATACGATACTGGGGAATGCGTGGCAGTCGCACGTTTGATTTCAATTGAACAACATAAGGAGGTATATCCAGTAGGCCCACATCATTAGGACCTGTCGCCCACAAAGAATCAGGAAGAGAACTCAATTCCGGTGGGAGCTTATCAGTCGACAGATACATAGGAGAGATCACTCTCTGACCGAGTGTAAGCTCCACTCCCGCAGGAGAACAGTACAAAGTCGCATATAACCGCTTCAATAAATCCAGGCCCAAAAGATTCACACCACAACCAGTAGTCAAAATCAAGGGAGCTTTTAACTCACAAGACCCAATTGTAAGGGGCAAAGGGCTAGAAACTGGATTACTAACGGGGGCGCCAGAGAATCCAACGGAAACATTCGTTAAGCCAGACAAAGGCGCGCCAGGGAGTTTCGAATGAATGATGGAACTTTTCGCTGCACCAGTGTCCAACAGAAAAGGCTCAACTACGCCCAATGTAGCAACTGCGACATAAGGCCCTCTCTGATCAACCGGAACTGATACTTCTCCCTTTCTTTGTCTATGGCTGTCCTAGTAAGTACCGTCAGCACCAACAGCATGCTCGACATAATAGTCGTCCACATGATACTGTGCAGATCTACCAGACGATGGATCGCGCCGATCAAAGCAATTTTGCGAATCTGATGAAGTGGCAAGACGCTCATTCTGATTCTGAGTAACACCGTGACCTCTACCAAGTGACGCTTGCTGAGGACCACTACGACCTCCTCGAGCCGAAACACCATTGTTTCGGTCAAGCAGCACTGGACAATTAAACTTCAAATGACCCTCACCCCTACAATATGCACATTGATTGTACCCCAACACAAAGCGAGGTGTAGAGGAGTCAGTACGCAACTGTGATCTAGAAAACTGCGGTTGTAAGCGATGTGGCTGTTGCGAGTCATTTTGATTCGAGCGCGGGGGATACGCTTGCTGCAATAAGACCTTAGTTTTAAGATCCTTCGTTTTCTTATCTGCGCGCTCGCTTTCTTCCTTCTCTCTATTTTCGTAGTATTGGGCCGTGGCTAATATCTGAGCAGTGGTAGAAACGGCCCACGAACTTTCAGAATTCTTCAACTTGTTGCTTAGTTCGGGCAACAAATTCGATACAAATTTATCAACAAACAACCGCTGACCTCCCTCAGAGCTCATATCCTGACCACTATGATCAATAAACGCCTCCTCAAATCTTGTAAAGAAATCGGAGACACTCTCATCCTTCTTTTGTTTGCACGCAGACAATTTGTCCCAATTAACGCGTATTGCTGGCATAAGTGTCTTCATAAGTGTAATTATCCTCTGGGGCAGATTCTCAATGAGCTGTTCAGGTTTAGCCCCACCAACTTGCCGTCTGTCAGCCGCCGCAAGAGCAACCCAATCACCGCCTAACTCAGCTGCGTGATTCTCTTGACGGATTTTCGCCCAAATCGGTTGAGGTACTACATTACCAAACAACACGTCAATATCGGCAAGGTTCATAACAGTAGCATCCACTAACTGGGATAATTCCTTATAATAACCTGCAGGATTTTTACGGGGTCGGGCAAGGTTTGCTTCACCTGCAAAACTTCCGATCGCTTCCATGGGAGGTGTATCCAAACTCTCTGAAAGTGTGGTAGAATAGCAGGATTAGCATTAGGATCACCTGGCATCCATACTGGGGGAACTTCCCGCATAGGATACTGACCAGGTTTTGCCATCCACTCCGCAGTGGCGTCTTTAAACAATGCGCAAGGTTGCACTGTAGAGCGAAAAGATAACAGACGCTCCAAAGCACGTCGGACGTTATCACCCACAATCGTACCAGTCGAAAACTGATTCTGAAGCTCAGTAATCTCGGGCGGTACATTGTCTACCTCCTCATTATCCCATTCTTCTCTCAAGAATTTACACATTTCCTCGAACACGAATCTTTGCGTGGGCTCATTAAACTGAGAAAATGTCTCAAAAACTATACGCGACGTGTACTTCACAGGATGCCTAATCCATTTACGCGCCATTTTCACTAACGACTCACGTTCCCTACCATCAGGAATTTGACTGCGCCTCTGAGCAACATCCGAAAGATCTGACCCGAGTACTGGTCCAAAAAACGGAGAATAGAGAGTAGCGACAGCATTAAATATACGACTACGAACAGAAGGGGAAGAAGAGGGAGGCACAGGAGCAACAACATTAGGAGTAAGCGTAGAAACGGTAGCAGTAGTCGGGGTAACAGGAGTAGTAGTAAGATTGGGCAGAAGGGATACTGGCAAAGGAGCAGTAGGAAGAAGAGCGGGTAAAGGAGGATGGACAATTTGCGGCACAAGGGGATTCGGAAGAAAAGGAGGAACGACAGGCTGACCAGCAGCCGCCAAAACAACAGATTGAGGAACCAGAGGAATCACAGGACCCACGGTATCTGGTGCATAGGGAGGTGGTGATTTCAATAGATAAGACAATAACGGATCCTCTATCACTTCCTCTCCCGTCTTATCAGAACTAGACGGTAACACCGGATAACATTTATCCACCGCCATATGATGAAGTCTAGCACTAACTTCCTGCTCCTTCTCATCTTTGTCTCGCTGATACTGTTCTGCATTTCGCATCACCGTAATGACACCTTCTCTCTTATTTTTCTTAATCTGTTTGATTTCTTTCTGCTTGGCCTCTTTGCGCCATAATCGAAAAGAATCAAACATGGCCGGCCTAGCCTTCTTTTTAAACAATTTAGCTTCAAGATTATCTAATATTGCAGTTTCGAAACTACCATGTGATGGCCAACTAAGAACACCATCATTTTTAGTGTAACGAATCCAATATTCATTATATACAATAGGACCTACGCCGTGGCGACTATAGAGCTCATAAATTGGAGTTCTAACTGGAGGTATCGGGCATGAATCCTCCAGTCGGGAATCCGTGCTGCAACATTTAAGGAAACCAAACAAAGTACTACGGCCAGGCATCGTGCACACTAGCCGAGTTTACAAACTTCAAGGGCTATCGAATTACGATGTCCTCGCAAAAATGCAAGACCCTCGGTTTTTGGCAATTGCAATCGTCAAATAAAACCCAACAACTAAGAACCAACAACGAAGAACCACAAATGCAATGGAACCATGCAAACAACAAAGTAACCGTCCCAAAAAGAAACTACAAAAACATAAATTCTGGGAGCGACCCACAAATACTTAACTGAAAGAACAATGGCGTCACCAGGAAGGCCTGTCTATCGTCTCGCCGTACAAAGGACTACGCCAGGCGCCAAAACAGGTGACAGTCAGGGCATCAGTCCGTCGCAGCCGTCAGGAGGCGGGAATCTTCGCGGGAAAAGTCTTCGGGCCACTTATTTCGAAAACTGGATCGATTAAGCGGGGTGCACCTTCCCTCGGAGATTTCACACGAAGTTCCTCACGATCGTCGGGCTTTGGACCGGTACCGCTGATGTCGCCCCACTTTGGGCGCCAACTGAAGGACTGGGCTACTCTAAGGCCCAGCAGTGCCAGGGGACAACACCTGAAACCTTCGTGGGTTACCTGTTCCGGCGTACAAAACACAGAGACACGGGACACTTCCGGCGGCGTCAAAGATCACCGTTTATTTACTGCAGGGATACAGAAGTCGCAAGAAGTACACAACGTGTAGGTTCTGGGAGACTGCTTCGAATTGCAAAAGTGGATCGCTCCTTTTATACACATTTTGGTCATAGCACAACATGGCAAACAAAGGTTACAACTCAGTTCCCACAGTAAACTTCAAAGGGTCGCATTCATGTTTCAGAAGCCCGGAACATAATTACAGCAACATTGCCGGTTCCCGACTGTAAAAGCACATCATCCCCACATTAAGCACATTCCATTCTGATTGTAAAAGAATTAGGAGAAGGGACAGAAACAGATGTAAAGGAAGAACAAGGATGCACAACAGATTGGAAAAGAGTGTAGAGAGTAATAACGGAAACTTGATTGCAGGATCAAGGACCTCGTGACTAATGCATGCATGACTGAAACAATAGACCAGCACGGCAAGATGAGCCTTGAGCGGGGCCATCTGCCTTTGCCGTGTCATTTCCCTTATCATAAAAGACACCCTCAAAGAAGCACGTGTCCTTCGTGAAAGCTTGGGAATCCTAGGGTCACAAGCGGACAAGGTCCGTTCGCTGGCTACTTGAGGGCAAGAAACAAAATGGATGCCGCATCTAAAATGGAACCCGAGGGTTCGGATGGACATACCTAGGAATAAGACGATCCGTACATAGTGGCGTAGCGAAAACGCGCACACCCACTAAACTCGTCATTTGCGGTTCGTAGATACCAAAGTCGCCCATATTCGAACACACCCAAAAAGTGTCGTTCCGATTCACACGGAACCTCAAGTCTGTCTCACATTCAGGTGACCACACAAACCGCACCCCCTTCTTTAGTAAAATCCTGATAGGCTCAACAACACTTGAAAAACTTTGACAAACTTAGAGTAGAACTCTGCCATACCTAAGAAGGACCTAACTTGCTCTTTGTCTTCTGGTGCAGGAGCTTTGACAATACTCTTCTTGTATACCATCTCCAGAAATTACATGAACGAGATAAGTAACAGACTTCAGTCCAATTCGGCACTTCTCTCTCTTGACTGTGAGTCCTCTCTCTTTCAATTTGCTCAACACAAAACTGTCTCATGTTCACACTCATCTCTACCATACACTAAAATATCGTCCTGAAAGAACAGGACGTTAGGTAGACCACCCAGAATCATCTTCATTACTCTTTGAAAACAGGCTGCCGCTGAGGCTAACCGGAAAGACATCCTCAAAAATCGATATGCTCCCAAGGGAGTGATGAAAGATGTTAAATGCCTGGAGTCCTTATAAAGCATGATCTGATGATAAGCGGATGATAGGTCTAGCACACTGAAAATGTTGGCTCCCTTCAGCAAACTAATAGACTCTGATAGGTTAGGAAGGGGCTGGCGGTCCACCCAGATCCATTCGTTCAATCCGCGCAAGTCCACACACATTCTTACAGCAGAACCACCATCCTTGGGTGCCAAAACCACCGGAGCTAGGCACTCCGAGGCCTCAATCTCTTCAATTACGCCCAACTTCAACAATCTTTCAAGTTCAAGTCTTTAAGGGTTCAACCATCAAATTTGGCACTCTCTGCACTTTGTGTACACAAGGCTTTGCTGATTTTTTAAGAATGATCCGATGCACAAAACCTTTGAGACAACCAAGAGCATCAGAAAACAACTCAGGAAAATCTTTAAAATATTTATTCACGTGGGCGTGGCTAGCCATCATGGCCGCGAGGACGTGATCCTGCTCGGCTCCCGCATCGGGGTCTGATCTTCTGCTGCCATCCGGAACCATAGCCCATAAAAACAAAGGGTCGACAATGGAAAGACATGTGGAAGGCGCGGGGATTGTTTTGAAGACCTAAGAGAGCCCCGGGAGAGCTTTAGCCCTGGGGGTTGCAGCCAAGGCGGGGAGCGGCCACGCGACTAACATGGCGGCCGGGACCTGCTATTGAGTAGTCGTGGTGGCTGGGGCGCGGCCTTCGGTGCCGGAGCCGCTCTCGGCGCTGTGGCCTTCTCTTTAGCGCCGCGGCACTGAAGGAGCAGATCACAGGGTAGCACAGTGGTCATCCAGCATCTCCGTCGATTCCTGCAATCCTTCCACTGCCAACGGTAAAATGGCGGCCAACCTGGCGTGACGGCCCAGCAAGAGAGCTCTGAGCAGCGGAACCCACCGTTGCAGATGGGGAGGTCGCATTGGGACAAATGTTGGTGAGCCACGGGCGGCTTCTCATCCGCACCACGGAGTGACCGGCTGCGAGGCCCCTGAAGGCAGAGACTACATGCACTGTATCTGGAGGTGAGAGAAAGCGCTGTTTCCCTGCAACCCCCCGGGTGGCCTCTATTTAGCTTTCAAAAGGCTCTCTCCTCCTGGTTGGTAGAGCGCTGCCCCACGAGGGTCTCCAAACATTAGAGCTGCAGGCTGGGACACTTCAAGGAGAGGAGTAGCACCGGGACAGGACCCTCCTGACCTCGGTGCCTGACCCTAAGATGGCGGCCTGATCCCCTTTCATCCCAAGCATGCAAGCCGTCCGGGGGGGTATACAATCTACAGTGGTCATCTGTGGGATGCCTGCTGGAGGCCCAGAGGTGTTCGCTTCGTGACAGGCAAGACACCCTGCCCTGCCGGTCTCTCGGGACCCGCAAATTCGCATCCCCAAGGCCGAGTGAGCAGAGGAACACGCGAACACCTCAACGCCCGGTTTAGATCTGTGATTCGCCCATATGCCTCCTAAAAAAAATCACAAAACAACAAGGTCTCCAGCTACTTTGAAAATTCTAGCACCGGGGACGGACAACCGCTGGGGCATAGCCAACAGAAGGGTACTATGGCGCTATCCAGTAAGGAGGTCCTGGCCAGGCTCAGGGACTTTAAAAGAGTACTACGTGAGGACATCAAAACTGATATCAACGCGTCTCTTGAGGCCTTTAAGTCTGACATGGCCTCTAAAATATGTGAGCTACTCACAGACGTGGACTCAGTGGGGACCCGCGTCCTTGATCTGGAAGCGAAGTGTCAGACCCTTGAAGACTGGGTCCAACCACTTAAAGAAAGCACCGAATCCCTCACAGCACAACTGAACTCTGCCCTGCTCAAATGTGAGGACCTGGAGAACCACTCTAGGCTGGAAAACATCAGAGTGCACTGCCTGGAAGAAGGACGAGAGGGGTCAGACCTGGAGCGGTTTGTCGTGGGTCTCTTCACTAGCATCATGGGATCCGATGACCCGCCAATCCTGCTAGAGCGCGTCCAGAGTGGGCCCCGCTCAACAGGGGAAACTACAACGACCTCGAGACATCCTGTCGAAGTTTACCTCCTTTAAGACAAAGGAACTGGTGCTCCACAGGGCCAGGGGGTTGTTCTGGGATTTTTTTTTTTTAAGTTGCCTTGGTGGTGTGTTATTGGGGTGTGTTAGGTATTTTTTGGGGCAGAGCTAGTTTGATGTGTGCACTTGGTGGCCTTGTTGTGTGTTTTTTTGGTCGACCACCATATTTGTCACGGAGCGTCCGCGGTGGCGGTTTTGCGTTTTTCCACCGCAAGGCCAGCGGAGTGACTGCACGTAAAATTAGGATTCCATTGAGGTGACAGCTGGACGATCCGCTGTTTCCGACCGCCATGATCACAAACAGTGATGAATGGGAGAGCTGGCGGAAGGGCTGATGCATAGCCACCACCGCGGACGCTCTGTGAAAAATATGGCGGTCGACCAAAAAAAAACACACAAGGCCACCAAGTGCACACATAAAACTAGCTCTGCCCCAAAAAATACGTAACACACCCCAATGACACACCCCCATGGCAACTTAAAAAATACAAATCCCAGAACAACCCACACAACACACCTGACAGTAATACTCCATTTTGACACACCCACATAGCTGATTATAAAACCAGCCCCTTCCCTGACCAGAATCCTGTGCACTACTCCAGCCCTGAATAAACTAAACCCTGAAGCACATTGGCTAGGCAAAACACCACACAGCTCACCAGCACAACAACACACACACACACCACCTACACCACCCTCACAACTGCACCTCAAACCATTTGCACATCACACACCATGGCACAAAAGAAAATGCCCAAATTCACTGAAAGTGAGCTGTCAGTCATGGCAGATGAGATAATCAGAGTAGAACCACAAGTGTTTGGTACCCTGGTCCAACAGACACCATTAGCCACCAGAGTACAAATGTGGACAAGGCTAGTCGACAAGGTCTATGCAGTAGGGACCACCCCTCGCACCAAGCAGGAAATCCTGAAGCGGTGGCATGACCTCAAGAGGATGGTGAAAGAGAAGAACAAGAACCGTAAGCTGGCTCAGATGACTGGCAGTGGCCCTCCCATTCCACCAAGAACATTCACTGCATGGAAGGAGAAGGTGCTTGCCATACTGCATCCAGAGAGTCTCACAGGAATAGCCGGGGAGTGCAGGCTGGTAAGTACAAACAAAGGTATACCATTACACTACTATGTACTGTCCTGCACAACTACAAAGCTACACCTCCTATACCAAATTCCATTCATCTACACCACAATACCCAACACAGGTCTCACAGATGTAACATTTACTCCATCTGAATCACCCCAAAGGTAGCCAACAACATTCCCAGTGTTGCATGTGTACAGGCAGCCAGCACTACAACTCCTACCAGGCCCCCTTGTTCCCCAGCTCAGCAAGATGGAGCACTCCCCCCCCCCCCCAGAAGCATGTGGCAGCCATTGCATTGTTCACCTTCACCTAACAGGCAGTAGACATCTTCCCAGGGAGGGGTGTTTGGGGGTGGGAGGCCTGCACTACAACTCCCACCATGGCCCCCTGTCTCACCCCTGAGCAGGATGTAGCACTCCACCCCCCAGAAGCATGTGGCAGCCATTGCATTTTTCACCTTCACCTAACAGGTAGGTAGCCATCTTCCCAGGGAAGGGTGTTTGGGGGTGGGAGGCCTACACTACAACTCGTACCAGGGCCCCCTGTCACACCCCTGAGCAGGATGGAACACTCAACCACACACCCAGAGAGAAGTGTCAGAAATTCCACTCAAATGTGACAACAAAACAGGTAAGTAGACAGTGCATGCACTACGTCATTCCTCTCAAATACATGGTGCCCTATGACAACACCAGCCCTCACATCGCAACAATATTGACCCAGATCCAATAGCCACTTACAGTGTGCAGACAGCTAAGCGTATGTAGCTGTCACAGCAACCAAAGTGTGACTCACCAAATCAGTTGTTGGTGAAATTCAGGGCACAATCATGCACAGCACTGAATCCTATCTGTAAATGCTATGGGGGAATAGCATCAAGGACCATTTGAAAACAAAGTAAGCATGGTCTGTAATACAAATAAAACAATGCAGATGACATGACAAAGGTATGCATGAGATAACAATGGCAGTTCATGCTCAGATGTAACGTCTGCCAGGCAGAGTAATCAACAAAGATGCTTCACATCAAGTTGTTGTGCCGCTAGTTGTTAGATGACAACATGTCCTTGTAACCACAAACTCTGCATGTGGCGCATGTTATTTATTGACATATCACACCATGGACAAGTAATGTATGTACCTCCACATCATGTCATGGTGCACAGTACTGTGCAGACATACAATGTGATAACTAGTTAACTGTGTGGTGTATGACCTGTAAAGAAGATACATCTAACACCAAGCAGAAGGGGTGCACTTCAATGACCATTTACCCTCTGTCTCACAGGTGACCAAGAACTGACAGCAGAAGCTGATGACACCAACCTGCAGAGCCAGTCTCCACCCCCGGAACATGGATTCTCTAATGCTGACTCTCTGGATTTCTTGGATGCGGAGCCACAAGCCGGCCCATCAGGCATGCCAGGGCGCAACAGGTCCCAGAACCCCAGCGTCCCCCCCACCACCACATCAGCAACAACAACTATGCTAATCCCTGCTGTAATGACCACCAGTGCTGCCTGAAACACTCTCCCTGCCTCAGTGGATGACCATCACACCCCACAAATAGAGGAGGTCATAGAGACTACGCGGGTGCGTAGAGTGGTGACGCAACAGGTCCGGGACAGCAGGGCAGCTGGGAGGGCCACTGGGCGTCAAAACTAACCGAACACTGGGACCGAAGCCCTGGCCAACATCGCCAGAGTCCTTGGGGCCTTTGAGTGAGCCCAGGGACACATGGTCTAGGGTCTTGAAGATTCCCGTGAGTGCCGCCTGCTGCTGAGGTGCATAGACACCCACGTGGGCCAAATAGTGGAACTCTTGGGCTAGCTTGTGGCGGTTCAGAGAGATAGGCTTGCGGGCCAAACAACAGCTCCACCTCCCTCCAGTGGCCTGCAGGATGACAGTTCCTCCACCTCCCCTGCGGCCACAGAGAGGGAAGAGTCCTCAGACCACACTGAGCCCGAAGCAGAGGCCCCTCCTGCCAAGCGACCAAGGGGCCATCCAAAGAAATCCCTGAGAGTATCCAGTGGCAAAGCACCAGCCAAACGCCAGTCAAGGAGTCAGCCATGATGGCACCCCTCTTCCCTTTTGCATTGACTTTGTTGACTGTCCTTATCCACACCGTCATGTTAATGGCTTGTGTCTGTTGGACTGGGTCACCACATCAATGTGGTGACTACTCGATTGTCTCATCTATCATCACTGACAACTCATTGATTTCCTTTTCACCTTTTTGTAAATATTCACTTCCCTGTTACATATACCCATTGTAAATAAACACTCCTTATCCACCAATGTTTTCGTGTCAGCTCCATGTTTATCACAGGATGTACAATGTTGTTTATGATTACAATGTACCAGGAGCACGGATTGTTTGTAGGCAATGAGAGGCTGAAGGAACCTAGGAAAACACAAGAGAACAATATTCACTTGTCAGGCGATGGCATCACAGCCATCACACAACACTTGTCATCAAGGTACTTAAATCTACACACATTACAATGAGGAACAGTACCGACATAGACATCCTGTATCTGTGCAAAACTACCCTGTCCCAGAAACATTAGCAGCCAGCACAGAGGCAACAACAGGCTACAGTCACAAAGCTCACCTAGGCCTTTTCATCAACAACGACATCAGCAGACAATGGCCCCGTTGTACGTTTTCACTCACCTTCAAGGGAAGTAGCGGTTGATGAGCTGTTTACGCAGATCGACACCTTCCTCATCTCCACTATCCTCGTCACTGGAGATGGGTGGGTTTCCAGGTGGGGGCCTCAGCTGCTCATCAGCATCTAGGAGCAGGGGGAGCTCCTTGCACAAGGCCAGGTTGTGGAGCATGCAGCATGCAACTACAATCTGACACACTTTTTTGGGCGAGTACATCAGTGCACCTCCGGTCTTGTCCGGGCAGCAAAATCGTGACTTCAGGAGACCAAAAGTACGCTCCACCCCACAACGTGTCCTCCCATGGGCATCATTGTAGCGGATTTCACTTGGGGTCCTGGGATTCTGCAGTGGACTGAGCAACCAAGGCTGGTTGGGATATGCAGAGTCATCTAGGTGTGAGATACACAGACCAATTTTGTAATATAACTGTGGCAGAGGACAGCACGTCACACATACAGCACGCTACTTGACTCTGTGTACTCACCCACAATCCATGCACACTCCGGAAGCAGATTTGCCATCAGCTGTGACACAATGCTGTTATGCAGGATGTACGAGTCATGGGCAGAGCCGGGAAATTTGGTACAGACATGTGGGATTGTCATATCCGTCTGGCACACCACTTGCACATTGATGGAATGGAAATCTTTCCTGCTCCTGTAGATGTGCTCACGTGCCTGTGATGGAACCGGGCCAACATGTGTGCAGTCAATGGCACCTACAACATTAGGGATGTGGCCAAGGGCATAAAAATTACCCTTCACAGCCACCAATTCATGCCTCCTGGGGAAATGGATGTATCTGTCCTTGTAGGTCATCACAGCGGACAGGACATCACGTAGCACCATGCTCACCATGCTGAACATAGGTTGCAACATCCCACCTGCACTGGACACTGTGTACTGGAATGACCCAGTAGTAAAAAAATGCAGGGCCGCCATCACCTTAGACGTTGATGTGATAGCAGTCTGATATGTTCTGCGAGGCCGCAGGTGCGGCTCCAACAGTGCACATAGGTCTTGTAGGGTGGGATGATCCAGACGGAATTTCCATATGACCGCCTCATCCTCCATGTCTGCCAGCACTGTGAAGGATGCACATTTGGTCTCCTCCTAGGTGAGATGAAAGGGGACACATGTCAATGCAATCCACCATGAGATGTGTCCAACATCTTACGTTTTGACTGACACAACGCCAACAATGACTGTCATCACAATTCAGCTTACAGCACAACTTACATGTAGGGACTCCTTCAGCTACACTAGTCATACACTTGTCCACTTTTCAAATAGTGAGTTCCTCCAAAACAAAATCTGACCATGTGAATGCCCAAAGGTACATGTCCACATCTTGCGTAACCAGCCCTGAGAGTAGTTCATACAGCATATGTGTGAAACAGCAACACTGGTGCCTCCTACCTAGCTGCTGTACCTGCCACACCTTCAGGCATAAGTCGAACGGGGCACACATTAACAACACAATGAGCACAGTCTGTGCATTAAGATCAAGTATGTACATGAGCAAAGCAACCTATACAGTGAAATATGCACATTGTGTATTCAGACATTCATCACTGTGTGTGGCTTAGTCAGATCACACATTGACATGTGTACATATTGGAGAGCCCATCACAACACTGATCTCTGTACATGCACAACAATATCACAAGTGACAAGTGAGGGAATACATGCCAATGTTTGCAATCATGTGCACAGACATGGCATGTATAGTCAGCAGTGGGCGAAATGCTACATTGGCATTGTGTTCACTATCTTGTGCCATGGATCATGTGTCCACTGTACTGAACTGGTATTGCCATTGACACACCATGATGTGCTACCGTGCTCCGCACCCGGTAATAGGCACCAATGGATAAAAGCCATATCGCGGTAGCGACCGCCTGGCCTCTGCTTTGCATCACCGCCAACGCCCATGCCCTTACAGCCAATGGGACCCGCAATCGTGGTAGTGAGATACCCATTGGGAAATGGTGGATGGCATGCTCTGCCACCCAAATCACAGTCATAGGCACCAATGGATAGCAGCCATAATGCGGTAGCGACCGCCTGGCTCCTGCGGTGTGTCACCGCCAATGCTCATGCCCTTACAGCCAATGGGACCCGCAATTGCGGCAGTGAGATACACATTGGGAAATGGCGGTTGGCATGCTCCACCACCCAAATCATGGTCATAGGCACCAATGGATAGCAGCCATATCGTGGTAGCGACTGCCTGGCAACTGCGGTGTGTCACCGCCAATGCCCATGCCCTTACAGCCAGTGGGAACCACATTCGCAGTAGCCTAATGCAATTTTTAAAACCGCTGTAGGCGTGCTCCGCCACTACAGGGCTGATCATTGGATGCAATTGAAAGCTGCACGATCACGGTAACGACCGCCTGGCCCCTCCAGTGTGTCACCGCCAATGCCCCTGCCCTTACAGCCAATGGGAGCCGCAATTGCGGTAGCCTAATGCAATTTTGAAAATCTTGGTAGGCGAGTTCCGCCACCGCAGGGCCGGTCATTGGATGCAATTGAAAGATGCACGATCACGGTGGCGAACACCTGGCCCCTGCGGTGTGTCACCGCCAATGCCCATGCCCTTACAGCCAATGGGAACCACACTCGCGGTAGCCTAATGCAATTTTGAAAATTGCGGTAGGCGTGCTACGCCAACGCGGGCCGGTCATTGGATGCATTTGAAAAAAGCTGACCTGGAACAACAATTGCAGCAGCTTAGAACCACAGAAACTACCCCAGGGGGCTATGTATGTGTGGGAGAGAGCCTCACATTTCCACTGCTTTCAGGCACTACTGCCTGACAGTTTTCATCACCAACTGCTGCTGCTCCTGTCTCCTGGACCCAGACACTGCTGCCTGACACTCCTCACCACCAACTGCTGCTTCTCCTGTCTCCTGGACCCAGACACTGCTGCCTGACTCTCCTTAACACCAACTGCTGCTGCTCCTGGACCCAGACACTGCTGCCTGACACTTCTCACCACCAACTGCTGCTTCTCCTGTCTCCTGGACCCAGACACTGCTGCCTGACACTCCTCAACACCAACTGATGCTTCTCCTGTCTCCTGGACCCAAACACTGCTGCCTGACACTCCTCAACATCAGCTGCGGCTGCTCCTGTGTCCTGGACCTAGTGATGGCGAGGACTGAGAACATCAGGGCCCGTCCCTTTACCACAGAGGAGCTGGAGGTCCTTATGGACAAGGTGATCACACAGTATGGGAGGCTATATGGTGCCCCAGATGTCATGGTAAGTATTTCAGAGTGAAAGTGAGAGGGCAGGGAGTGCACACATGAAATTAATCTGCTGCAGTATGTGCCTGAGAGTGTGGGTTTGTGTGATACACTGCCTAGCATGCTGATTTCAGGGAAATGGGGTTTGTAGCCTATTTCACACATTCCCCGGGCTGCAGTTCAGGATGGGAGGGACATGTAGTCTTTTTGCAGCCATACAGTGACACTGCTGGTATGGAAAGTGAGAGTCAGGACAGACTTTGCCTGTGCTAATGAATCTTTGAGTCCATGATGTTTTTCACAGGATCATTTGTGAAATGAGACAGACTTTGCGTCCAGAGTGTCCTGATGGAAGTGTGTTCGACTCTATATTGCCACCATGAATATGTAAGCCTTATGCACAAGAGTGAAATCCCTTTAGGTGACACCCTTGGCGAATAATTCACATATGACACATCAGATTGTTCTACTTTAGAAATGTCCCCCTTCCATTTTCTTCATAATGTGTTCTGACTTGCATGTGTAGGCACTGTTTGCCCTCTCATGTTGTACCTGTATGTGACATTTCTGCTGGCCCACGTTAAACCTCAGTGTGAGCCCCCCTGGCCTGCAGATTCACTGCCCCATTTGACAAGGCCCCATCACTGAATGGACAGAGTGAGACACATGGGTTGTCTGCTACCCTATCCATCAAAGAGCTATCTCAGGCCTGTGGATTGCACAAGACAGACCTTGTGAGAAAGGTGTGAGATTGTAAGATCATGTCCCTAAATGTGACCTCCATGACTTAGTGAGCCATTCAGGGCAAGGACATTGAGGGGTGTGCAATGTTGGACACAGTGAGTCTACCCTGCCACATAATTTCCAATGTAATGTATGTCTTGCTCACTCACAAAGTGGATAGCAGATGTGGGCCTCCTTCACATTGCTTTCTGTGCTGGCATTCTGCATGTGTATGAGATGGGCAGGTACTGTATCCATCCTCATACCTGCATGCATTTTGGTATGATGATCCCATGCTTATGTACTAGGTGTCATGCTGTATTGTCTCTGCTAAACATATCTGTGAAGTTGTGCTGAGTTTGTGCATGCTCCTGTACTGAGAGATAGTGGTACATAACTCAGTATCACTGGAATTTCCTCCTCTTGTCTCTCATGCCTACAGCTCAAAGTCCACCAGCATAAGGCCGTATGGAGGGCCATTGCATGCAAGGTGCGGGCTCTGGGTGTCTCCAATCAATGACACACACACTGTCCCAAGAGGTGGGATGACATCTGTCGGCTGAGCAAAAACGTGGCAGAGATGACGCTGGGGCTGCTCCCTCGGACGGGCAGGTTGGCGCGCCGGAGCTTGACACCACTAATGGCACGCATCTTGGCAGTGACACAGCCAGAGCTGGATGCACGTCTGAAGGACCATCAGCAGCAAGCGGGGGGTGAGTATTCTGGGAAGGGTGACTTTGGTTGTGAGTGACTGCATGTATTCCAAGCCTGAGCCAGTGCTGGGCTCTGTAATGTTGCTAGTGTGATGCAATGGCTTGTAAGTGGCCTCTGTGTTGAGTGCAGCTGTTATGCATTTTCGCAACCTATACTTTCTCATGTCATTGATGTAATGGCCCTTGACGTTGCATTCTGAATTGTGGCCTTATGGCATTGGCTGCATTGGGGTATTCAGGGACATCCCATGGCAGTGAACGGCAGTGTGCCTCATCTGAGTGTGCTTTCATCAATGTGTGCAGTGCCTGACCTCAAATTTGTGAGAACTTGACATCTGACACCAATGTGCAACTGTAGTTGTGCCCCAAAGTACGGCCTGGTGGATGGCATGGGCTCATGGCCATTGTGAACTGATATTTTGTAGTCTGTATCTGTGTTGTCCCCTTATGGTGAATCCATATGTGACTGTGACAACATGTTGGGAGGTACATCTTGTTCACCCCTAGGGACCTAGGTATGCTCAGAGGGATCTGTATGTCTGGTTACACGGAGGCACGGGCAAGCTATTTGGCTGTGTGGACATCACACAGGCCAATTATGCCAAGTTTGCATGATACCATGCAAGTTTTTGACTTTGGAATTATGGTTGCACAATGTGACTGCACAGGGTGGTGTGCAACATGGGGTATCATCATCTTGTTTTGTGCTTTGTTTGCATATGATGTTTGTGTGTATGGCACTAAACTGGACCTATGTCTCTGTATCTTCCACCATCTACCTTGGGCACAGAAGGACACGGGATGGACACCAGTGGTGAGGTATCAGGCACGACTGCTACACATGAGCACACTGACACTGATGTGTCCAGCGCCTTGAAGGGGGACAGGAGTGTGCTTGAAGAATCACAGCCAGAGACACCAACATCAACGTCATCTGAGGCCAGCAGTGACTCCTCTATGTTGGCGGGCACAGGGAGTGGTAAATCTGCCTCCTCTTCCACCACACATCGTCCAGTGCCCACCCTCCCAGCTACTTCCACTAGTGCTGCCCATGTTCACAGCAGTAAGAAGGGAAGAGGGTCCTTCCCCCCCAGGCACCGCTGCCCCTGCCCCTGTCTCCCCTGCTGCCCTCAGTGTTGAGGCTGTGGACCTTTTGCGCCAGCTGTGTGTGGGTCAGACAACTCTCCTGAATACCTTCCTAGACCATGACAAAAAGTTGGCACAGGTAGTTGCCTTCATAGAGGGCATTCATTCAGACGTGGGTGGGCTACACAGGACTGCCCAGTCTTTGTCCTCCACAGTGACGGCAGCCATTCAGCTGTCACAGGCTCAGAGTCCAGATCCAGTCCCTTCGCCACCCCCTGCCAGTGGCTACATCTGACAAGAGTGACCACACACCACAGCCCATAGGCTCAAGATACACCACACGCAGCACACAACAGCAGCACCCTAAGCGGGCCAGAGTGCAGACACCATCCCCCAAACAAACCAATGTCACCCCAGAGCGCAAAGGCAAAAGCACTTCAGGTGACACTCAGGAGCATCAAGCCAAGAAGCAGGCCTTAGGTTCACATGCATCAAAAGCACCCCCATCAAAGGATACTGCCGCCCCAAAAGTGTCTCCCAAAGACAAGCAGACAGTAGCCGTGCCTGCTGTGAAGCTGGTGCCTGCTAAGAGTCCACAGAAAAAGCCCTTTAAGGCAGATTCACCCACAACCTCAACTCCCATCCACAACCCTGGGAAGCTGGGAAAGGAGGGCACTGTATGGGGTTCACCTGGTCAACAGGGTATGGATGGGAAAAGGCAAGGACAGGCCAAGCGTACCACCGGATCCAGCAGGTCACTGGAGGGAGGGCCACCGCCTGTACCTGATGCACCATTGGTGGAGAATGTGCCTGTTGTGGCTGCCCCACCTCCCACTCCTACCAAGACCAAAATTCCCTATCGGATAATCAAGAAGTGGAAAGGCCCCACTTCACATTCTCCCTCACACACTGTGTCTCACAGCAGCATGTCTCCACCTCCACGTACCACCACACCACCCGGTCCAAGCAGCCCGCCGGCTCCCAAAGCCACTGATGCCTCTACCTCAGCTGGTCCTCTCTCTCTCAGGTCCGATCCTTCAACTGGCCCCGACACTCAGCCACCTCCCAGTCCGACTGACAGCCAAGTCTGAGGCAAAGTCCCCCTCACACACCTGTCTCTCCCACAGTGGTGACTGGACTGCCCTTTGTTATCCCCCTAGCTGTGTTGCTAACCATGGCAGTGTACAATCTCACCCATTCCCTGTGCAGGGTCTCATGCACACACGTGCCTACTTTGAAGTTTGGGCTGGCCACTGGCCTTGCGTTCATTCCTGTGTTTGCCCATTCCCTGTGCAGGTTCTAATGCACACATGTGCCTACTTTGAAGTTTGGACTGGCCACTGGCCTTGCCGTTCATTCCTGTGTTTGCCCATTCCCTGTGCAGGTTCTCATGCACACATGTGCCTACTTTGAAGTTTGGACTGGCCACTGGCCTTGCCGTTCATTCCTGTGTTTGCCCATTGTTGGAGGGAGGACCACCGGGGAGTCAGGGAGACTATTCCGGGGCACCTTCCTACCGCAAAGTTATAGCCGAGCGCCGCTGAGAAGCCCCCTGTGGGAGGTCTTTCCCCTATGATCGTAGTAGGCCCAGTAATACCACCACACAGGACTCGATATCAGTTGCTTGACTTGGTTCTTTATCAGCAGTAGTACGTTCAATATTTACAGTGGGATCGAGGGATCCGGTAAGAGTCTCAATGTCTTTTAGAGGGATAGGGTAGCGGGACAGTCTTAGTACCAACCAGGTACGGGAGGGCTCTGCGCCAGACCTTGAGTGCTGGTCTCAGAGCGGCTCGGACGTGGGGAGCCGCGACAGCGTCTGCAGGGCTCGGGTGGTAGTTCCGCTTGGGTCGAGCCGCGACACAGTCAGCAGGGCTCCGGTGGTAGGTCCGCTTCGGTCGAGCCGCGACGAGGTCAGCTGGGCTCTGATGGTAAGGTTCAACAAGGTCGGGCCATGACAGCGTCAGCAGGGCCCCAAAGGTTCGTGAAGGTCTTTAAGCACGGTGGAGCCGCGACGTCGTCAGCAGGGCTCAGTGTGTGGGTTCAGGATGAGTGTTCTTCCGTAGGGTCAGCCGCGATCCGATCAGCAGGGCTCTTGACTCCGGGATACAACTGTCGTCCTGTTGTCGGGTCGCCCCAGATATAGGACTGGAGCCCTTTGATGTCCGGACCCTTGCGCCCGGAGGGGGCGGAGAGGCCGGGTAGGGAGCGGCCAGACGCCCAGCAGGAGAGGCGCCAGGCCCCAGAGAGCTGTGGGGCGATCGCACCTAGGTGTGGAAGGACGGTTGGGGGTCCCATCGATACTGCCCTCCGCCGGGAGTGGGAAGGGTTCACGTGGTATCCCCCGGGCCAGGGGTTGGCGCCTCGATGTCGGGCCTCGCTGGGACAGAGGCCGGGTGGAGCGGAGTCACGTAGGTGGTCACGTGGAGTGGCATATAATCCAAAATGGAGGAGCCCCGAAGTGCATGGGACCTCGTGCGGCTTAGCGAGGGGGAACAGGACCACGCCACGAGGCTGGCTCCAACACGCGTCCCCCCCAGCTGAAGGCATGGAGAGTCACCCATCTCCTTGGGGGTTCTCCTCGCCGAGGCGGAAGAATCTGGACAGGCCATCAGCATTGGCGTGGTCGTTGTGGGGCCGGTGTTCCACGGTGAAGTCCATCCCTTGCAGTGAGATGGACCATCGCAACAACTTGGGGTTCTCGCCCCGCATTTGCATGAGCCACCGCAAGGGCCGGTGGTCAGTTTGGACCCTGAAGTGGGTGCCGAAAAGGTAGGACCGGAGCTTCTTGAGAGCCCATACCACGGCGAAGGCCTCCCGCTCGATGGTGCTCCACCTCTGTTCTCGTGGCAGCAGTCGGCGGCTGATAAAGGCCACAGGTCGGTCGAGGCCCTCGGCGTCCATCTGGGAGAGGACCGCCCCGACCCCGTACTCCGAGGCATCGGTCTGGACTACAAATTCCTTGCTATAGTCAGGGGCCTGTAGCACAGGGGCAGCGCACATGGCCGCCTTGAGGGCCTCAAAAGCGGTCTGACAGTGGGGCGTCCAGTGCACCGCCTTGGGCTGTTTCTTGGAAGTGAGCTCCGTAAGGGGGCCCACAATGCTGCCATAATCCTTAATGAATCGTCGGTAGTAGCCTGTGAGGCCTAAGAAGGCCCGGACAGCGGTTTGGGTTGCGGGGGGCTCCCAAGCCTGGATGGCGTCGACCTTTAACTGGAGGGGCGCCACCTGGCCACTCCCCACCTGGTGGCCCAGATAGGTCACAGATCCTTGACCGATCTGGCATTTACTGGCCTTAATTGTGAGCCCGGCTCTTTGGAGAGCGGCCAGGACTTCCCCGAGGTGTCCTAGGTGCGCGGCCCAGTGGTCGCTGAAGACTGCAATGTCGTGGAGGTAGGCCGCGCTGAAGGCTTCTAGTCCGGCCAGGACCTTGTTCACTAGCCTCTGAAAGGTCGCTGGGGCGTTCTTCATACTGAAGGGCATTACCCGAAAGTGGTAGTGCCCATCGGGGGTGGAAAAGGCGGATCGTTCCTGGGCGCCGGGAGTGAGCTTGATCTGCCAGTACCCAGCGGTGAGATCAAAGGTGCTTAGGTAGCGGGCGGCCCCTAAGCGATCGATCAGCTCGTCTGCTCATGGCAAGGGGTGGGCATCGGTCTTGGTGACTGCGTTCAGGCCCCGGTAGTCGACACAAAATCTGAGTTCCGGGGCAGTGCCGGGGGCGGCGGCCTTCGGCACCAAGACTACCGGGCTGGCCCACGGGCTGTCTGATGGCTCGATGACTCCGAGGGCGAGCATCTTGGAGACCTCGGTCTGTATGCAGGCTCGGACTCGGTCAGGTACTCTGGAAGCGCGGTGTCGCACAGGGGGGCTGTCCCCAGTATCCACGTCATGGACGCACCAGGGGGTCACCCCGGGCGTGAGAGAGAAGAGGGCAGCGAAGGGGTGCAGCAGCTTCTGGCAGTCATGGCGCTGTTCTGATGTCAGGGTGGCGGAGAGGCGGACGCCCTCCAAGGAGCCGTCTTGGCCCGAGGACCCCAGGAGGTCTGGTAGGGGCTCGGAGTCACTTTCGCCCCCATCGTCGGTAGCCAGCAGCAGGCTTATTTCAGTTCGGGCAAAGTGGGGCTTGAGCCGGTTGGCGTGCAGGACCCGGAGGGGGTTCCTCGGGGACTCCATGTCGACCAGGTACGTGACGGGGCTCTTCCTCTCAACTACCTTGAAGGGCCCGGTCCACTTGTCCTGCAGGGCGCAGAGGTCCACGGGTGACATGACCCAGACTTGCTGGCCCGGCTCGAACTCGATGGTTGAGGCATTTTCGTCATACCAGCGGTTCATGTCTTCTTGGCTGGCTTCGAGGTTGGCTTCTGCCAGGGCCCGGAACTTCCGAGTCTGGTTCCGCAGGGTCAGGAGGTACCGGTAGACGTCGGGAGGGGCATCTTGGACTTGTGCCTCCCAGCCCTCCTTGACCAGGCTGAGGGGCCCTCGGACGGGGTGCCCATACAATAGTTCGAAGGGGCTGAAGCCCAGGGATTTCTGTGGTACCTCCCGATAGGCGAACAGGAGGCAGGGCAGCAGGACATCCCATCTCCTCCTCAGGGGCTCTTCCAGGCCCTTGATCATCCCCTTCAGGGTTCTGTTGAACCGCTCGACCAGTCCGTTCCCCTGGGGGTGGTAAGGGGTGGTGAATTTATAGGTGACCCCACATTGCTGCCAGAGGGATCTCATGTACTTTGAAATAAAGTTCGTACCCCTGTCGCTCACCACTTCTTGGGGGAACCCCACCCTGGAGAAGATGCCCATCAGGGCCCAGCCCACCACTGGAGCTGTCACAGTGCGGAGTGGGATGGCCTCGGGGTATCGGGTGGCGTGGTCGACCAGTACCAGGATGAAGCGGTGTCCCAGGGCGGTTCGGGGGTCGAGGGGCCCCACGATGTCGATCCCCACTCGTTCGAACGGGGTGTGGGCGGCTGGAAATGGTTGTAGGGGGGCTTTCACTCGACCCCCAGTCTTCCCGCTAGCCTGGCAGGTCGGGCAGGACCGGCAGTGATGGTCCACGTCTCTTCTCATTCGGGGCCAATAGAAATGGGTCACTAGACGGCTGTAAGTTTTGTCCCGCCCGAGGTGTCCGGCGAGGGGCACGTCATGCGCCAGGTTCAGGAGGAACTCTCGAAATCGGAGGGGGACCACCAACACCCGGCCGGCCCCTAGTTCGGCGACTTTCTGCTCGCTATACAATAAGTCATTGTCCAAATAGACCCAGTGGGTTCCCGTGGGGTCCCCCGCGTCCTGGGCGGCTGCTTGCTGTCGGGCCCCCTCGAGGGACGGGCAGGCCTTCTGCTCTTGCTGGAATTGTTTGCGGGTGGGGCCCCCGTCGTGGCGCCACTGGGCCAGCTCGGGGATCTCGCTGAGGGAGGCGGCCTCGTCGGGAGAAAGTTCGGATGGCCAGGCCTCCTCGTCAGGTTCCTCCGTGCCGGAGGAGGGTGGTAGTTCGGAGCCCGTCGGCTTGTCGGGGGCCGTGCCAGCGGCTGGTTGGGCGGTCATGGACCGGGTGGTGGCGCAGGCCCACTCGGGCAGTCCTAGCATCCCCAGATGCTCTCGGCGTTCCACCTGGGCCCAGGGGGAGCTCTCTAGGTCATTCCCCAGGAGGCAGTCCACTGGGGAGTCGTCACGGACAGTTACTTTTAGGGTGCCGGACACTCCTCCCCACTCGAAGGGGATCCTGGCCATCCGGCACATGCTCTCGGTGTTGTCCGCGGTCCGGACAGGGCATAGGACATGTGGCAGGATTTGTTCGGGGGTCACCAGGTGGCAGCGGACAGCGGTCACACTGGCCCCAGTGTCCCGGAGGGCTTCGGCCCGTCGTCCATTGATGGTGACCCACTGCTGGTACTTCTGGGTGTTGCTTGGGATGGCAGCTCGGGGCACCATTTCTCGGGAGCCCAGGCATACAAGCGACATGGCAGCTGGTTCCCACTCGGGGGACCCGCCGTCACGGTTTTCCTCCTCGTCTTCTCCCTCCCCCAGGGCTGCGGCGGCTATTTGCCGGGGAGGGGGCCCAGCGGTCCCGTTCCGTAGGTTCACGGGGCAGGCCGGGTCGCTCGCATAGTGGCCGGTCTGCTGGCAGCCGAAGCAGGTCACTGTCGGTCATGGTCCAGGCCGTGCGATAGGGGTCCCCCTTCGGCCCAGGGTCGGGGACGTGTGGTTGGTGGCTTGGCCTCATGGCGGGCTTCTGGGCGGCCCGGCCGGGAATTCTCGACTGCGGTGGGACCCCCCTCCTCCGCCTCGCTGGCGGGGAGGTCCCGTGGTACTCCGTTGGTAGTCCCCCACGGGGTTCCGGGGGACCCGGGTGTTGACCCATCGGTCTGCTTCGGCGGCGAAGCTTCCAGGGCTCGGTCAGTTTACTGTCCAGGAGGTGTTGCCTTAGTTCAACAAAGCAGTTGTTGGCGAGGTGCTCCCAGACAATGAGGTCGAACAGTTCATTGTATGAGGTGACCTTGCTCCCTTTTATCCATCCTTCAAAGGCTCGGCTGAAGAAGTCCACGTATTCGACCCACGTGGTACCGGGGAGCTTCTTGCAGTCCCGGAAGCGCTGCCGGTACATCTCGGCTGATAGTCCGTAGCGTGTGAGTAGGGCTTCTTTCATGTGGTCGTATGATGTCATCACCGCGTCGGGGATTTGCAGCAGGGTATCCCGGCCCTCGCTGAGGAACCTCCCCCATAGGCCGGCACCCCAATCCTTCCGGGGTACCCGATGGGAGGTCATGGCTACTTCGTATGCTCGGAACCATTGCTGGATGTCGTCATTTTTATAGTACTCCTTGACGACATCCTTGGGGATATGAACCTTTGGCTCGGTCAGTGGCAGAGCGTCCCGGGCTACGGGGTGCTGGTCTCCCCCGTTTTAGATTTTAGTTCAAGTTCCTTGAGGCTCCTCTCGTGCTCGAGGGTTAGCCGTCTCTCCTCTAGTTCCCGATGCCGTTTCTTTTCCTCGATTTCCTCTTGCAGCCGTAGTTGCTCCAAGGCTATTTTCTTCTCCGCCAGTAGGAGCTCACCGTCCAGCCGGAGTCGGGCGAGGTCCATTTTGTGTGTCTGGACCCTCTCCCGTTCTCGCATTTCTTCGTGGGAAAGGCTGGTTTCTGGGACGTTTCGACCCCATCTGTCGGGGTTGGGGTCGGCAGGTTTCCGTCCCGGGCCGAGGTCCCTTCGGCTCGGGGTGGAGTGGTCTCGGGTTCTGCCCAGGCTTTCAGGGCTTTCTGCATTTCTTCCTTGGTGCCCAATCCTGTGGTTGGGATCCCTTTGTCCTTGCAGAATTGTTTCAGTTCTTTGTGGGTGTATTCTTCCAACCTTTCCGGCTGGAAGGCTGCGGCCACGGTTGCCTCTTGGCCGTCCATGGTTCCCTTTTCTTTTTCCGTCTGGTTAGGTAGTGGGTGCGTTTCTTGCCTGTACGATTGCGTCTGGCTCGGATCCCGTCGCTGGCCACCAAATGTTGGAGGGAGGACCACCGGGGAGTCGGGAAGACTATTCCGGGGCACCTTCCTACCGCAAAGTTATAGCTGAGCGCCGCTGAGAAGCCCCCTCGGGGAGGTCTTTCCCCTATGATCGTACTAGGCCCAGTAATACCACCACACAGGACTCGATATCAGCTGCTTGACTTGGTTCTTTATCAGCAGTAGTACGTTCAATATTTACAGTGGGATCGAGGGATCCGGTAAGAGTCTCAATGTCTTTTAGAGGGATAGGGTAGCGGGACAGTCTTAGTACCAACCAGGTATGGGAGGGCTCTGCGCCAGACCTTGAGTGCTGGTCTCAGAGCGGCTCGGACGTGGGGAGCCGCGACGGCGTCTGCAGGGCTCGGGTGGTAGTTCCGCTTGGGTCGAGCCGCGACACAGTCAGCAGGGCTCCGGTGGTAGGTCCGCTTCGGTCGAGCCGCGACGAGGTCAGCTGGGCTCTGATGGTAAGGTTCAACAAGGTCGGGCCGCGACAGCGTCAGCAAGGCCCCAAAGGTTCGTGAAGGTCTTTAAGCACGGTGGAGCCGCGACGTCGTCAGCAGGGCTCAGTGTGTGGGTTCAGGATGAGTCTTCTTCCGTAGGGTCAGCCGCGATCCGATCAGCAGGGCTCTTGACTCCAGGATACAACTGTCGTCCTGTTGTCGGGTCGCCCCAGATATAGGACTGGAGCCCTTTGATGTCCGGACCCTTGCGCCCGGAGGGGGCGGAGAGGCCGGGTAGGGAGCGGCCAGACGCCCAGCAGGAGAGGCGCCAGGCCCCAGAGAGCTGTGGGGCGATCGCACCTAGGTGTGGAAGGACGGTTGGGGGTCCCATCGATACTGCCCTCCGCCGGGAGTGGGAAGGGTTCACGTGGTATCCCCCGGGCCAGGGGTTGGCGCCTCGATGTCGGGCCTCGCTGGGACAGAGGCCGGGTGGAGCAGGGTCACGTAGGTGGTCACGTGGAGTGGCATATAATCCAAAATGGAGGAGCCCCGAGGTGCATGGGACCTCGTGCGGCTTAGCGAGGGGGAACAGGACCACGCCACGAGGCCGGCTCCAACACCCATTCCCTGTGCAGGTTCTAATGCACACATGTGCCTACTTTGCACTTTGTACTGACCAGTGGCCTTGCTGTTTATTACTGTGTTTGCCCATTCCCTGTGCCGGTTCTCGTGTACCTACTTTACACTTTGTACTGGCCAATGGCCTTGCTCTTGTCTACTTTTGATGCCTATCTGGCTGATATGTAATAAATACATTTACTCCTGTTGTCTGCTTTGTCAGTGTCCTTGCTTAATACAAATGTATCTGTATGGGTATGGTTTAATGTGATACATGCTCTGTATGCCACTTTAACATTGCCAATGACTTGTTTCACTTTTTCAGAGTTTGGCAGAGGTGACAGACACTTCAGTTCTTCTTGACTCTGAGGCTTGGGGGTGCAATGATGGTTGTTTGGGATGTATCTATAACACATCAAAAGTATTGGGAAGTCCCAATAACTAAGGGGGTAAGAGAGGTAGGATTGTGTAGAGTATATCCTCCCATAGAAACTATATGCACAAAAAATACTCTAACAGATCTGGAAGAAGATCTAGTAAAATAAAGGAATGGGGGGAGAGAAATGAGAACTCATAACACGAGGTTGTGCCTAATACAACCGTGGTCGTGGGGAAACTAAGTGTTTCTTTAAGTTACCCTCACACACCCTAGTGGTGTCATGCTTCATCATCGGGTCACCCAGACCCCTAGAAGTCCGGGTGGGCTCGACCACAGTGTTGGGAGTGCTTTTAATATGTTCTACGGCAGAGGGAGTTAACTAGATAAAATACCTCAGACAGATCCCCAGTATCCCTTTATTCTTGGGTCTGTCCGGGTAATTAAAATACTTAAAAAATGGGTCTTTTAGGAGTGTTATGGTCCTAGGCCAGACCCAAGAATAAAGGGATACTGGGGATCTGTCTGAGGTATTTTATCTAGTTAACTCCCTCTGCCGTAGAACATATTAAAAGCACTCCCAACACTGTGGTCGAGCCCACCCGGACTTCTAGGGGTCTGGGTGACCCGATGATGAAGCATGACACCACTAGGGTGTGTGAGGGTAACTTAAAGAAACACTTAGTTTCCCCACGACCACGGTTGTATTAGGCACAACCTCGTGTTATGAGTTCTCATTTCTCTCCCCCCATTCCTTTATTTTACTAGATCTTCTTCCAGATCTGTTAGAGTATTTTTTGTGCATATGGTTGTTTGGGATGACCTACTGTTATCCTAATCATTCTATGGTCAGGTTTGCTAACTTGTACACAGGTCACGTTTGGATGAACTGCCGGCACAGAGGGGGATTCTATCCCCAGGATTGCAGGCAGGCTGTCCACGGTCCATCATGTCTGTATGATCATTCTTGATGTGTGAACAGCAGTGTTGGTGTATGGTCATCTTGTGATGGCCTGTCTTCCTAGTCACATGGGTACATTTGTATGTGTGCACTTGAGTGGTCATGAAGTGTGAAGGGGGTGAAGTGGTCAGTGGTGTTAATGTGTGTGTGCCCCTGCAATGCCAACTACACACATGTATAGCCCAGAAGCTGAGTGCATGTTTGTTTGAATTGTCAGCCATGTGCTTGAGATTGTGTGCAGATGTAGGAGTTGTAGGTTGTGCACTGTGCAGTGTGTTGGTGTGTACTTGCACTCCTGTGGGTCACCTACTTGTTGTTCCTGCCAGTTGTGAGTATGCCGAGTGTGTGACTGCCAAGTCTGTGTTGTGTCTTGTTGATCAGCTATGTGTCTTGTTATTGTTTGTGCTCACTGTGCAGACCTGCTCAGCCACACAGACTTGTGTGGTTTTCTCATGCATTGCTGTCACTTGAGCCATTTTTGGCTCCAGTATGGTATGCGGGATGTGGAGTTATACCATCCCCTAGCTTTGCTTCTGATGCCAACCCATTGTGAGTGACTCCTCCATGTATTTGTGTATTGTACACTCCTGACCTGTCCACTACTGACGTACACAACACTTCACTCTCATGTCACCTATCCCCTTGGGTTGCCAGTGTGTGTGCCTCCCCACCACTTCATGTGTTACACTATGCTTTGTGGTGCTGATCTGTGCATAGGGACAAAGTGCCACTCAGGACAGTTTCCCAATTAGTAGTGTTTGATTTGCTTGTACTGGTTTGCAGTCATGGTTGATCATGTGCGGTGCAACTGTTTGTGCTGCACAGTCCTCTGGTCATGTTGTTTGCCCCTGGGTGTCCCTGAGTTGTGCATCTGTGGGTGTTGGGTTAGCTGTATGTGTGTTTGCTGAGGTACTGCTACCCTTCCTGAGTGTGATGTTCTCTGTGTGCTGTGCTGATTTGTGTTGTGGGAGTACATGGTGTGGTACTGAGATGTGTGTGCTACTGATTTGGTTTGTGTGCACACACTGTTTGTTGTGCATGCAGTGCTGTGAGTGTATGTTGCCTTGTACTTGCCTGGTGTGCATCCCCTGATGTCCAGCTGAGTTTGCAATTTGATGGATTGGCATGTGCATCTGTTGTGTTTTTGTTGTGGATGTATGCAGTGTTTGCGCTGTGTTGGCTCTTTCAGCTGACAGATGCTCTGTGTGTGATGTTCTATTTGCATGACATTGTATGTGAGTTGTTTGTGCATTGTGATACATTCTGATGTGTGTTGCAAGTGTAGTGTGCATTACTTATGTGTGTGTCACATGCGGCAAGGTGGATTCTTGTTCCTGAGCTTGTTTTCAGTGCACATTGTTGGTTTGTCCTCCTATTTTTGACCTGTTACTTGTCAGGATTGTGCATGGGCATGCATGTGGTACACCATGACACCATGTTGACTTGATGGGTGGTGTGGTATGTCTGTCTCTGTTAGCTTATTGTCCCATTGATCCCAGTTTGTGTCCATGATTGTTTTGAGATGATGCATTTCTTGTTTGTGTTGGGGTATGGTGTCTGTGCATTGGTCCTGAGTGACAATGTTGTGTACTCCTGTTCTGTCTGGGGTCCCATTGCATTTCCACTGTTTGTTTGGTCATATGTGAGCTTGTTGAACTTCTGTGTATGTTGTTTGTGAGGTTTGTGTTTGGCTATTGTTTTTGTGCCAGCATTGGTTCAGGCATCCCTGAGTGTGTGTGATGTTTGTGTATGCACCCCAGGGAGTGAGATTGTTTCTCAGTGTAGTCACAGGACATTATTTGCACCATTCTGTGTGTTTGTGTGAAGGATCCAACTTTTGTTTGACAGTCATGGAATGTGACAATGAGCCATGTGTGTTGTTCTGATGACATACACATGTCATGTAAGTTGTGACAAATGTGTGGCTGATTACTGTTTGACTTCAGACACTTCCTACCATCTCTGTGCCTATGCATGGCTTGCCTTGCTGTCTCCCTGAGTTGTTGCAGAGAGGTCACTGTGGTTTAATTTCACTCACTGTGCCAGCCATGTCTGATTTGATGGCCTAAGGGTGTTGTGATATGTTCCTTCTCTTGCATGTGATGTACACATGCTTTGTGGCTTGCTCCATGGCTTTCCATCACTGTCCATCTCACTTGTGGCTAGGCCATTTATTGTTCTCAATTGCTGCTGACATCTGGTATGTGTATGTGGCTGTGTGTCAGTGACTTGACAGGCAGTGTGGACAGTTCAGTAGATGTTCATGTGCAGTGTGACTGTTCATTTTGAGATTGGACTCCGTTTTCTTGACATGAGTGGAGGGTAGGTGTGAGGAGGAGGGTTGCCCTGCCCCTGAACTTCTGTGCAGGGTGTTCCTCTTCACCCCCACCTTCTGAGACACGCTCCCTGGTTGTTTGGTGTGTGTGGTGCAGTGTCTGGGTACACCTGGCTGGCTATTTTTGCAGGGGGGGCACAGGAGGGGAGAACAGCATGTCCTCTAATGGGTGTGGAGGGCCTAGTGTGTGAAGGGTGGAAGTGTGGCCCTATGATATTTGTGCACTGCCCATGCCTGGCGCTGGCCCTGCCTACTACATTGTGCGCATGTTTTCTCGCGTCTGCACCGCTGCAGTGATGTGACCGGGAGATTGCTGTGATTTCCCGGTTGATGAGTGACCTGGATGCGGAGGGGTGATTTAGTGACAGGTTGGACATGTGTGGGTACAATTGGGGGATGTGTTCCTGTCCACACCAGAATGTCTGGTGTGGACAGGAACCGTATATCAGCCCATGAGTTGTGTGTTGTGGTGTGTGCGGAGTTGTGGGATTGCGTATCTGCGGCGTCCGCGATGGTCCATGACATGCTGGTAGTGGTTCAGGAACAGCACCGGAAAGGCGTGTCAAGCTGGATCCATTGGGTTCATGACCGGGAGTCTGGTTTTGCGCTCCGCTGTCCTGCTTCCGCCATCTCTGGTTGGGTGGTTTCTCTGCTGCGGTGTGACGGGCTGTTTGGGGTATCCTGATTTGGACTGCAGTTGAGACATCATTCCGCACGACGGTGGGTCTCTATTGGCTCAAACCGCCGCGATGGCGTGCACATTTTTGGGCGGTTCACGTCGCACCACGACGGATGGGAAATGGGCTATGTTTCCCCTTACTAATATGGCGGACGCGAGGAGCGCTGCTGGCGTGCGGAAAATGTCATTTTACGCCAGCACCGCAGAGGTGCCTCTGCCCGCCATCCTAATGAGCCCCTAAGTTTAGGAGAGAGCCGTGGTGCTGTAGACTGCCTTCTATGATTTTTAACAGATCTTGTAGGAGCCAATTTGTTGGTTGCCATATTGATCCAATCAGAATAGCTTCCTGTGGCTACATTGGGATCACCCATGAGGGATGGTTGGGTATTCTGGAGCATGTTAAATAGTTCCATCCTATTGATTTTATTCCAGACCCGAACCTTTTTCTATCTTGCCCTACTTTGATGGCTGGTGGTTTAATGGCCAGTATGTTTATATTGAAACTGATCGCCATATGGTTTGACCAGGTAATTGGATGAACAACTTCCAACTGTAGATCAGGATCATTTGAAAAATACTGTCTAAGGTATGTCCTTCAGTGTGAGTTGCTGTGTTCACAAGTTGTTTTAAGTTGAACCAGCAATGTTACCTAAAATTAATGCTGCTTCTTTGTTATTGAGATCTTCCAAATGAAAATTGAAATCACCTACCATGGTGTAATTTGCATATTGTATATAGAATAAAAATCTGTCCACCAAAGAGAACCCGGGAATAAATCCTGGCCCAAATCAGCAAAAAGGCAGCCCCAGCCACCCCTCGTACGCAGTGGCGGCTGAAAGCTTCGGTGAGTGGAGAGGTGGGCAAATGTGTGGTGGGTGAGTGAGTGGTTTCAAAGAATCAAAACTATTAAGTAAATAAAATAAAAATGTATTTACAGTGGTTGTTGCTGCGTCGTTCTTGCTCTGGTCATCTTCCCTCGTAACTCCAGGGCCCCAGCTAACTCTCTTAACCAATCCTGGCACTGCTCTCACAGCATCAGAGCAGCGCCAGTATTGGTGGGAGCGGCTCTATCTGCGCTCACAAGAGCACTGGAGGCTTTTGCTTTCTCTAACCCAGCTGTTTTAAAACATCTGGGTTAGAGAGGTTTTATGTGCGCATGTGTGGCTGGCTGTTGCAAGAAGGCTGGCCAAAAAGACATGTGCACTGTAAACATGTGTAAAAGGCAGCCCACCTTCTTCTCTGCGGTTGCCGCCATTCAGCAGCGGCCCCGCACCCCGTCCTGATACACTTTTGGGAGGGGGTGACAAAAAAGAAAATGGTAAATAATTAATTTCCTTGCCATTTTATTTTTCCATCTCTGGAGGCATTTCAGTGGGGCAACGCGTCTCTGCTATAACAGAGGAGCCACCCCTGTGTATGAGCTATCTGTATCATTAGATTCAGAAAATAAGTCAAGACATAAAATGCTGTCACCTTCAAGTGCTGCCTGGCCCCTCTCATTCACGCTACTTCCTCCATAATAGGTTAAAGCTTTGAGTAGCACTGCTCTTCACATGCTCCTCTGATGTGTGGTATCCAAGCAGACAGTTACATAGCTCAGGAGGTTAATGCGCCCTATACAGCGTTCTGAGCGAAGTCGGTAGATTTAATTCCTGTCTGCTATACCTTTCAGCTTTCTGACTTTGGTGAAAGGTCAATTATTGAATAAATTCCTGGTGTCACTGCGCTATGAAGAGTAGAAGTGTGCACTATATCTGCATGCATTATCACAGTCGCTATTCTAGTGCCAAGGTACACTGGGTTACATGGTATATACAGTGACGGCTCCTTCGCTAAGGCCCAGAAGTGTCGCCCCACTAATTTTAAGCAGTGTGAAGAAAGGAAAAATAAAATGATAACTTGTTGTTATTATCATTTTATTGTTTGCAGCTGCTTTGCTGGAGGTCGGGTGGGGCCGCTCTGCTCTCCGAGTAGGGCCGGGGAGGAGTGGTTTGCCCACTCCAAGTGCGCATGAATGCTTGACCGGCCCTCTGGAGCCGGCCAAACATTCATGCGCACTTTGTATGTTCTCCACGCAGGCTGGATTACAGCCTGCGTGGAGTACATGTCCAGGCCCCAAGTCTCTGTCTGAGTGCTGTACCATGGCACTCAGACCAAACACAACACTGCATTGCAGCGTTGTGATTGGTCAGAGGAGCCTGGGTGCTTACCAATCACAAAGCTGCATTGCAGCATTGTTATTGGTCAGGGGAGCCAGGGTGTGCTTTCTGGCTGCTGTACTGCCTGAGTCCAACGGAGGAGAGACGGAGCAGAAACACAGGACGCGGCGATAAGGTAAGTAGGTTTTTATTTTACATTCCCCTACCTCCCCCTCCACCCCCCTCCTCACTATCCCTGATCCGTGCCGGACGCCACTGGGTTTATAAAACTGGCGCGTAACGTGGCTCTGATATTACTCTGGGCCAATTCCATTGGTGTTAGATGTGCTTTATCTCACACATGCAGGTTGTAGTGCTCAGACATAGCTTGACCCACAGTGAATGCCCATTCCACAGAAGCATTGGCAAAGACAATAGGTTTCACCTCTACAACATCTATTGGCAAGGCGCTGAATGGTGGGAAGCCGACAGATGACAAATAGGTATTGTTTATATATTGAATTACACCTATTCCATCCTCTGTCGACTTCCCCACTGTGTTTACCTGTGCCAGCCGCAGCATGCTGCACAGCCAGTGTGGCTTAAAGTCAAAAAAGAAAAGCGTTATGATGCGCCCAGCGGTAACCGCGTCATAACACATTTTAATTTTTTGTTGTGCAACATGTAAAAAATAAATGACAAAGCCAATTGATCTCGCATAGGCGATACCTATTTGCTTTGCCAATGATTGTTATAGCAGCTGTCTCTTTTGTGCTCACTGAAGGTCGTCCCTGAGGTAGGCGGCACCTGACATCCGCCCCGCCCCGCCCCCTGAATGATTGGGTGTGTCAGTGGAAGTCTCTACTGAAAACCTCTAGTACACCTCACACCGATCAAGAAAAGGAAAAAGGTCAACGCTGACTTCGCTCAAGTGTTTCGCGCGAATTTAGGTGTGTAATCAGAGCCCGACAGCAAGGTACGGACATTTACAAAGTATTTTGGTAGTTTGCGAGGCTGTGAGAACCGCAGCACCTTCAGAATATGCACTGTTTTTTTTCACGGTTCAACGAAGTCCGTTTTGTCGGGGATTATGGATGCCTTCATATTCGTAGACGCTCATCCTCAAATGTACTAAATTGATGAATGGATGGAGAGGGCGGGGCCCAGGGGTAGGGTTTTTCGTAGATGAAAGGTGAGCAGGCTTGCTCAGCAAAATCTAGGTGTAAACTGAATATCTCAACTCGCAGCCTTTGTCGATCCACGCAGCCTTACATCCTTCTGAGGCTGAGAAAGTAAACACAATTTGTGTAGGTCTCAGCTACACCTCGTCGTAGTGCCTTGAGACGAAATAGTTCGCAAACTGTGTGCTTTATCTCTACTTAATATGTCGCCTCGATGTCGGGGAAAAATATACAGCTCAAGAGTCATTTGGACCAAAACCGATTAATTTGATGCTCAAATTCATTAGACTCGGTGAATATTTTGGGGGCTTATACAACGATGTAGCCATGTTTTCTACATAAAGTGTGTAATGTAATGTGAGGCCTCATCTTTGTAAATTAGGGTCACTTGTGAGTCCCCATCAAAAATACCTGAAAAGACCAATATCGAAAACTAGTATAATTAGGGGAGAGGATGAGGCGTAACGGCCAGAACTGCCGATTTTGGACCTGGGGGCGTAGGTTCTAATCTCGGCACAACATCCTGTGATTCTGGGCTATTAATTAATCTCCCCATGCCTAACCAAAAGCAAGTGACCTTGTGTAACGTAGCAGGTGCGCATGTAAAGCGCTCTGATAACTTCGCGCTGTATGAATCTGTATAAAAAATGTAAAAGAAATAAAAAGAATCAAGCATTACACCTGGAAGAGCACGCGATGTTTGCACCAATTCCGCGTGGCAATGTTGTAGGGATCTGTGTACTGCGTAAATGAATGTTTGTTGTTTGTTTTAAGACAACAAAGTAATAAACGAATGCATGGAGAGCTGTGACGCAATACATTTGAGCTGGTATTCAGGTCTGCAGAAACCAATATTCTGCTCGTGTGGGAAAGAACCTTCTTCGGGGCCTGGGCTGGTCCTTTTCATTGTAAGACGCAGTTAGAACCAGTTTACGGCGCCTTTTTTTTGGGGGGGGGGGAGGGGTGCTGATGATAAACTCTACAACATATATGGTTATGCCTACACCTGTTTACGTCGTGTGATTGTAAATATGCAAAGTAGGAGTTTGTCTGTGCTGTGAGCACCCCCAAAATAACCATACTAGAGTTCAGAAGGCGAATGAGCCATCAAGATGCCGATACATTCTGATTTCAATCTTGTCACATTTGTTGTGCATTCAGAGACCGAGGTCACATTTCAGGCTATATGTTCTGACAATTTGCTGCTTATTATGTAAAAACAGAAATTAGTGTTTATTTTTCTTTCTCTACAAAGTGAGAATGTTGCCCCACGAAAGAAAGAGGCGCCACTTCTGTTGGCGGTATAGCCTAAAGTTTATAAAAAGAGCGCGCAGCGGGTCAGCCCCCTCTGTGGAACTGGAATCCGAACTTCAATCTACAAAGTGGCGAACAGTTTCTTTTATACCTTGGCAAACGTAATGTTGTCACACAATTGCATATTAAATCAAACATTATCTCAAGCACAACATTATGTCAATAGGTAATACTTTCTGCAAAAACCAATAATCACTCGTTTATGGAATGTGACTCATGTGCACGTTATTGTTACATTTCCACACCACGGCTGCCCTACTCGTGTCCTTGGCTTATTTTGTGTTTTGAAGCCTAGCCATGCCCTATACGCCTACTTCTCTGCAAGGCCTAACCTCCCACATCCGGTGCCTCTGACCTGCTTTTCTACATATTTTTTAGAGATGTATCCTTGCAATGCGGACCTGTGACTATCCATTTGTGCTGTGTGTAATTATAGTTCTTTATTCTACTAAAGCTCGTGCCTGCTTCCCTCCCCCCAGATCCTGACTCCATTTGTGCTTTCTATCCTACACCTGAAGACGGCTTAGGCCTCTATTTTCTTTTAACAAGTACATAACACAAGGATTTGTAAAGAAAACCATAGGACTATCACGCTGGTGTACAGGGAGTGTAGGCGGAAGACCTGTAGAATGCCATCACAACACAATTTTAACACCTGTATAGGAACTGTACAAAGTATTTAAAATATATGAGCAGTTAGAAAAGCACCGTTTATGGCAATTATAGAGTAGGATGGGAATGGAGATTTTAATCCGATCAACACAAATTGAGAAACTTTACTTGGTGAAGCACAAATGATAAATATTTGGGACATCTGATTTCCACAGTAAAACTGTACGTCTGTGCAAATTTAGTGGCCATTTCTGTGCGGTCTGTAAATTACAGTGTACTATCACACAGTGTTTTAGTAACATATGTGCGACTGTGCTTTGAAATACACCACGGTCTACACACCACACCTTTACCACTCTTTTGTGGCAAAGACGAGGCTCGTTCGTGTGATGCTTAAAGTATCACAATCCTGATGACTTCAGTGTTGTAACATTGCCGCACCCCCAATCTGAAAATGGTTCCAGCCCCACTGTAATTATGCAAGTCGGAACGGACAGAGTTTGCAGTACAGGTACAACCCTGTTCTTTCATAAAACGTTAAGAAATGCTGTTTTAGAAACGTGGTGGAATTGCTTGGTTTGCGATGATGCATAAGCATTCCCCGCTGAACGAAACGCTGGTCGTGAGTCCATCCCTTAAAAGAAGTGTGTGGATTTGAGCTACTGCGAATATTAAAGCAGCTTTTTAATGCACACACAACTGTTTGCCCTGAGTTGATTGAACATTATGTTGAGCTTCCAAAGCTGAGATATTACATTACTTGATTGGTACTTTGCACTTCAGAAAAAGACAAGAACCCTTTTGAGTAACTGGAAATAACATAGAACAACACAAAGACAGATGGCTTACTCCTGATGAAACGCATGCAAATGTGTTTAGGACGAAATGTTGATGCTTTATCTTTTATTGTGTCTAGGATGGGCCAGCGTAATTTGGCGACTCCGCATTACTCTTGTAGCGCGGAGTTCCGGCCAAATTCCTTCCATCACTGCATGTTGGAATATGTTCCTGCAAGGCTCTAGAAATGTGAGCGCAAGCAAGATTTGGCATCCTCTAGCACCATTTTTTAAAGTGGGCGATTGCGGTCAGAAGGATGCTTCTCAAGTAGATTTGCTGCATCTCAAGTGAATTTTCTACTTGAGCGGCAGCAAAATCAACTCAAATGGCCATGTGCTCTTGTGCATCTCATGGTGTCGTTTATGCAAGTTTTTGTAGAAATGCTCACGCTACTGGTGATAAATTGCAGCGCAACATGTATATTTCCACCCGTTGATGGTACTCTGTGGAATCTTGCAGAGTTTTTATTAGGCCTGGGCAGAGTTTGCGGAATTCCACTATGCGGAACTCCGCAATGTGACCAAAAAAATCCACTGCATTAAGCAGAGTTTCGCAAGCAGTAACATTTGTTTGGTCATGTCGTTCACGTTGATTTTCAGTGCCGGGTGTCTGTTTCAAACTGTAAAATCAGCACAAACTGCATCATGTTCAGTGCAAGAGGGCTCTGCTTCTTTTCTTGCCACTCTACTTTTCTACCTGAGTGGCAACTTTCTCAAAGTGAACGGAAGGTTTCTCAATGCGAGCAGTCGCGACCATCCATGATCGCCCACGTTGAGAAATCTGACAGCTCGTGTTGAGAAAGCTCGCTGGGAAAAGTGGATTTTTCTCGCTCACGCTTGCCAATTTGACGTAGGCTAGCATGACAGAAGAAAAAACTCTGCAAGTTTTTCGGAACTCCGCGTGCTTTGCGGTGTGTGGGAAAAACCCTGCAAACTCAGCGAGCAGAGCGGAGCTCACCACCGAGGCTTAGTTTTTATGTAACTCTGCAGAATTAAGTTCCCTCCCTCCCCCCCCCCCCCCCACTTGTATTGTGATTAGATCTCACACGGGGATCATACCAAAACTTCATGTTTGCCATGGTCATTAACTGGCTATACAGCTTTTAAAGTAATTGTGATTTCAAGGCAATATGTTAGTATTTTTACCAGTTAGAGTACTGGGGCGTCTACACTTTATCACTGCTACTAATAGATTGGGTATGCATCGAAGAGAGTGGCTTATGCAGACACAAACCTTGTATGTCTGCCTATAAATGAATCCCGATAGACACTTGGGTATGGTTTATCATACTGGAAAGTACAGCATGTAATATGCAGGGCACAGCTTTGTATTTGTATGTGGCATCGCTCAGTGAGTTAATGTTGTAGCAAAGTTCCTTGTCCTTCCTGAAAGCCACACACCTGATAAAATAGCTGTTTGCAATGAGCATGTTTGGAAGGAGAAAATAGAATTTAATGATGTGCCATAGGAACTTGGTTATAAGCTATCCTGTTTAAGATACTAGAGCACGATCTGCCAGTTTCCAGCAGCTTGAATGAAATGAATGGACCAAACTGTGGGAATTGTATAGGTGTTCTTGAATGGGAGGTGTACATTAAATAAACTCTATTTCATTCAGGATGCAAAAAATATAAACAATATCTGTCTCCGAGAGGTAATGAAGACATTTTTTTAGCACTAAATTGGCATTGATGAATTGTAGTACAGGGCCCTAACGGGCTACCAGGCATATTGTTCAAGTCAAACTTAGAGTTCTGGGTTTGCAGGCTTAAGGCCAGATTTGCCAAAAATAGGAATTGTTATTTCCTAACTACAATTTTTACAGAATCGCCATTAGGAACTCTGTTAGAATTTGCAATTCCTAATGTAAGAAAACGTACAAACTTCAGATAGCAATTCCTACTCGGGTCTCATATAGACCTACCTCCATGTTTATTAATGAGGTAGGTTGTAATTTGCGAGCCATTACAAATTGCAGCCATCACAAGGATGGTGGCCTGCTAGGTTCAGCTGACCACCATGTCTGTGATTGCTTTTTAATAAAGTAATAACTTTTTTTAATTCAGCCCACTTTCTTTAAAGGAAGATGAGATACATTAAAAAAAATGAAATGTTCAAGTTTCATTTTTTTTTTTTAGAGTAGGCAGTGGTTCCATGGACCACTGCCTGCTCTGAAAAAATATTTGTTTCAGCACTCAGGAAGGGCAAGAGTCTCCCAGGCACGCCTTCCCATTTGCGCATAGTTACCACTGACCTGGAGATTTCGGTAAAATATGAATGTTTTGCGAACGTATTTCACTTGCAAACCATTTATAGCACTGCATCACAACCCTGCCAAATACCAAATTGCTAATTACAAATTGTGATTTGGTAACATGTTACTGAATCACAATTTGTGTTTTGTATATATGAAAAAGTATTTTTACATCAGAAAAAACCCGATTCTTAAAATAGGGTTGTTTCCGACCGCAAAAATGCTTTTGTACATATGGTCCTTAATTTGTTATTTAAAGCCACATTGTATACTCGAAAGGTTCCTAATTCCTCCAGAGGCTCTCCGCTTCATTGCCTTCATAAAAGGGTGACCCTACTAATTATCTATTAATTGCCCTGCTAAAGATCGAGGCAAAAACCTACTCTATTATCCCTTTAGGTGAATTAGAAAGCTGTTGAATCTAAGCAATCAATAACGTTTCTATCAAAACAGGGTTAAGGCCTCCGTTTAGCACAGTGGAGAGTGTTGTAAACATGGCGTTTACTGTCTTTCTAGCATCCCGACGTTGGGAGGAGGGTGTTGGGGATGGAGAACTTGTTCACCTGGCACATATATTATTGTACTGCTGCCTTCAACAGTGTAGACCATTTTGTTTGTAGGGAAAACTTGCTGCCTGGGGTATTTCATATGCTTTGAGATGTATCCCCTCCCTTCACTCAGAAATTTAAGCGAGGGTAAAGGCTGGTAATGGTACCAGAGTCTCAAGATGAGGTCACACCAATAAAGGCCTGAAGCGTAGCTGCATTTTGGTGGTTGTATGACAATACCACACAGATGCCTTTACCACATTTTAATTTAATTGTGTTTTAATTTAGTCCTAACATGCCTTAACCACTACACACCCTTAAACTGTAAAATTATCCATACCCCCTTTACCCCGACCCACACTTAAAATGAATATTTAATTTTTTCCCATTTTTAGGGGGGGATACAGAATCTCCCACCCCACTTTTTTTTAATTTACTCCTTAACCTCTTTTACCACTACCCACCCCATAACCCTAAAATTTCCCTTACTACTCTTTACCACCACATAACCCCCAAAATTACCATTACCACCCTATAGCACTATCGACCTCTAAGTGCTAAATTTAGCCATACCATTATTTGAGTATACATTAACTCATTTTACCATGCATGGTAGGGGCATATGTGTAAAGGCACACATACTTGCATGCATTGCAAAGTTATCATTGTAAAGGCTGCTTCCTGCCAAGCCTGGGAAAAGTCAAATTCCTTCAACTACTCCTTCGGTGGATGGTTCTGTATATTATGAATGAAACTAGTTCTCATCTTGAGAGGTCGTTAGAAGGGTTATGTGTTATATATAATACAGTTAATAAACTGGATGCTAATACTTCCACAAAAAAGATCCTTGTGTTTGGTTGACAAGAAATAATTTTGCTAAGACATGGTACCTGGGTCCTCTTACATCGGGGGACAGTCACAGGCTCCCCTAAATCTCGTCTGTTTTCTTTGAAGAACGAGTGTACCACTAAAATTGTCTCCTCGTAGAGGATGTATGTATAGGACACTACTCAGGCCTTCTGCTGGATCCCTACTTAATTATAAATACCAAGTTAATTCCAGTTCTTTCTTGTGGCCAGGAGGTTTTCACTATTATGGTGACTAACAGTTTGGACCGTAAAAAGAAAAAGAAAAAAAAGTAAGGCAATAAGGTTTTCTTTTTGTTTATCATATGGGAGTTGGCCTGCCGCTACGGTGGAGTTCCACGCCTCCACGTAGCACCTGAGAGCCCCGCTGTCGCCCCTCCCCCTTCGTGAGCTCGTGGCTGATGGCGGCTGCTCCGCGTTTGCTGCTCTGCACCGCAAGAATGCTGATTTTTCCTCACCTTGGTATGGCACCTCTTTTGGAGTCCGATCGCCGAGATCGCCGAGATTAGCAGCGGAACAGCAGCGGGATCCGATACCGGTACCGGGACTGGGACTGGGACAGCAGTACAGCAATATCGGGACAACGATCGGTGGAAGCCGTCTGACTCTGACCGTTTGAATCACCTGAAGCACTTGAATTATCTGAACTACAGCAGTGCTATATGTTTATAGTTCTCAGCACGGTGAGCTGTCGTCATTAATTAACATCGAGGTCCTCATTGTTGGGAGCTAAGCTACTATTGCAGCAATTTCTCATTAGTTATTACTTTCAGTAAAAGACTTCTGCTATCTCCGCTGCTGTGGCCAGTCCTTGGCTATATTGTAACGCCAGCGATAGCAGTTAAAGTGTGTGAGCTATGCAAGTTCTCAAGCTCCAGTTCTAGCTTACATTTTTTTCTTTTCTTTTCTTTTTTTTTGGATTTGGCGATGCAAGTGTGGAGTTTCTTGCAGCAGTAATCCGATTGGTTGACTATTAATTCTTTACACAGTTGTATAGACAGAGGTGTTAGTCCACGCTGCTAGAGTTGTCTTCCCCGCTGCTGCACTTCTATACTTGGTATTGCAGCCGCTGTGTGGGCTTGATTCTCGGTTTTCAGTACTTTTTTTTTTTTTTTTGGGCTGAATTTCACCTCTAATACAACTGTCGCACTGCTGCTACCGCTGCTATCGCTGTACTCATATTCACTGGTGTTAAGTTATTTCATAATCACCAGTCTTAATAATGGGTAAGCAATTGACGGCGAAGGCTAAGGCCAAAATACGACGTCAGCAGTTAAAAGAGAATTCCGTAAGAGCCAAGCGGGCTGGGTCAGCCGCGGAGAGAGAAATCTCCTCTCTTGAAAATTCTGAGAGCTCTGGAGAAGGTGAGGATGGTCTCTCAGGTGGCAGCCCGACCCAGGTTATTCATCCGAGTCCTTCCAAATCTACTGTTAGTGCGGCAAAGGAGATAATTGCGTCACCAGTGGGGGGAACAGTCGTAGTTCCACTAGGTTCAGAAGCTAAACTACCTGAGATAAATCAGAACCTTAATCCTGTGGACCCACTCGAGTCACAGTCTTCATCTAAAGAGGCTACACCACTCCATGCTTCTAAGGCTTCCAAGGCTTCTAAACAATTCCCGTTGTTTGAGCGAAAAGCAGCAAGATACGACCTTAATAATACAGTTGGTGCTGGGGCAGCATCTTCAAGTGTTTCAACTTCCTTAAACTTTGCTTCTTCAACAGTTATTCCTCCTCCCATTGAAAGTTTTGTTTCGGTGGCCGGTTCCAGTACCTGTTCTACTATTCCGAGTGAGGTGATTTTGTCTCAGAGTCCGATTATGGGGATGGATACTGAAACTGTTGGGGACTTTCAGATCTCAGTTAAGGATATGCTGAATTTAATCCTCCAGGAAATTAGAGAGATGAAGCAAATACAAAAGATGGAAACGGAGGCGATTTGTAAGCGCCTGGACAAAATCGAAGATTCTATGGCTTCATTTTCTAATCGTCTGCAAGAGTCTGAGACTAGAATTTCTAGGGTGGAGGACAATCTTATCATTGCACAAAAAGAGATCATCATTGGTTCTAAATTGTCAAAGGCCTTCGAAACTAAACTGGATGAGTTAGAGAATTATAATAGAAGGTCAAACCTTCGAATAGTAGGGGTACCCGAAAATATCGAGGGATCGGACATGACAAAATGGATTACTTCTTTTTTTTCTCAAGAGGTCATCCCTGAGTTTAGGGGAGATTTAACAATTACCAGGGCGCATCGAGTACCAGCTCGCCCATTCCCCAACTCTCCGTTTCCTCGGACTATTATTGTTAACTTCGCTGATGTTCGGGTTAAAGAAATAATCCTATCTCAGGCCTTTAAGCAAAGACAATTTCAGGTTAATCCCACCACCAAGTGTCGGATTTTTTCCGATATGTCGGCTGCTGCTGCCAGACGGAGAAAGGACTTTGTAAAGATTCTCCAGTTATTTAAGGACAAAGGAGCCCAAGCCTCGATTGCACAACAATCAAAGTTAAAAGTTTTGATCAAGGGCAAATTTTATTTGTTTACAGATGTTGATGAGGCTCGGGAGATGCTTGACAAGTTGGCTTAAGGTTAGGCTAAGGTTGGAATATGGCTTGATTTGTTTAGATGGGCTTTCGCATATTTTAGTTAGGGGTTGGGGGGCGTAGGTGGGAACTCGGGGGTCTTGGGTCTCGGGGCGCACTTCCAAGGCGCTCTTATGAGAGGGGTTGGTGCCACGTGGCCAGCGTGGGAGGGAGATACAGAGGTAGTACAGGGCCACGGGACCAGGGTTAGGGGGGGGTGCACGTGGGTAGAGGGAAGCGGGTGGATAGGGAAGCAGGGAAAAAATGAAACTCTTGTGGTTCACTTTGCAAAATTTTGTTGGCAAGAAGTATTTCTTAATAATTAATGTCTATTGGAGGGGTTAGGGTTGTGTCTTTTAATGTTAATGGATTGAATAACAAACAAAAAATGCGTACTATTGAGCTCTGGATTAAAACAGAGCGCCCGGCAGTTGTGATGCTGCAAGAAACTCATATTTCTGTGGAGAAAATTAATTCTTTTTCAATGTTTAAAAATTGGTCTTTATATCGTGGGTTTTCATGCGCTCAACAATCTCAAAGGGGAGTCGCCCTTTTTATTAATCGTAATTTAGATGCAGAAATTATCCAGTTTGAAGATGGAGGAGCTGGGCGGTGGTGCTGGGCTACTTGTGTAATTAAAAATAGGAATAGGCCAATTACTTTTGTTAGTTATTATGCCCCTGTAGACGATTGTGCCGCCATTTATGAGGAGTTATTCCAGTCATTACTATTGGTCAGAGGAGATATAGTTATAGGCGGGGATTTTAATATCCTCATCGATACAAAACTTGATTCCACGGGTATTTCGAAGAAACAATCTAAACCAAAGTCATTGAGGTCTGTTATGAAGTACTCCGCAGTACTTGATTTGTGTGACCCATGGCGACTGAAATTTCCTCATAAACAAGAATTTAGTTACTGGTCGGGAAGACATAGATCCTCCTCTCGTATTGATTTCTTTTTGGCCTCCAATTCATTAGAATTTTCATATCAGAAATTTTTGCATAATGGCTTTTCAGATCACGCAATGTTGGTGATTGAGTTTACAGTAGGCGAAGAAATTAAGTCCCCTAAGAGATGGATATTTAATAAAATGTACCTACAAGATAGCATCTGGGTATCCTTTTTAAAATCCGAAATTGCTCACTTTATTGCTCGTAATCTACATACGGCCCCATTACATATTATTTGGGATTCACTAAAAGCCTTTGTTCGCGGTATTATTATCGCCAAAGACGCAGAAGAATGGCGTACTATTAAACAGACTAGGACCTTACTTTATCAAAGAATTTCCTCTCTGACTCAGCTTCGACAATCAAATTTCTCTAGTCTTGCGCAAAAAAAATTAAACGAGGCCAAACGTGAATTAAGTACGCTGTTTGCTACACAGAGTGAACAGCAATTCCTTATACAATCTCAAAGGAGTTATGAGGAGAGTAACTTTTCTGGCAAACTCCTTGCTTGGCAGGCTAAGGAGCAAGCCGCTGCAAATTCAATCCGTACTTTGAGATCTCCTACCACTCTGTTAGACACATCACAGCTTGATCTGATTGGTACTATAATGCTTTCTCACTATAAACAGATATACAGTCATCATCAGGAAATAGACCATTCTAGGCTGTTAAATTTTTTAGCAAGATATGATATGCCTTCTTTATCTCAGGCTGATAGTGGTGCAATGATGAGTCTATTCTCAAAGTCAGAGCTGGAATTAGTGGTCAAGAACCTCCCAATCGGTAAGGCCTGCGGCCCAGATGGCCTCCCCGCTGAATTTTTTAAGGTTTTCTTTTGCGCCTTTTCGGATTTGCTACTACAATTAGTTAATTATATGTTAATGAGTGGGCAAGTTCCAGACTCTTTTGGGGAGGGCACAGTTGTGAGTTTTCCAAAAAAAGGCAAAGATCCCAAAGATCCCAATTCATATAGGCCCATTACATTACTTAACACGGATTATAAGATCCTTACTAAATTATTATCAATACGTTTTAATCATATTGCTAAGGATCTTATTCACCCGGATCAGAACGGCTTTGTGGCAGGTCGACAATTAGCCACAAATACACATTTTCTCGTTGAGGCTTTAGATTATTTTCAGACCAATCAAATTCCCGCTCTAATTTTATTATTAGACGCGGAAAAAGCTTTTGACTTAGTGGTATGGACAACTTTATTTGTTATTTTAAACCACTTTGGAATTCCTCCACAGATTATTAGTTTAATTAAAAATTTGTACACGGGTGCCAAAGCAAATATCATCATTAACTCAGTCATGGTCGGTAAAGTATCGGTTCAGCGGGGCACCAGGCAAGGTTGCCCCTTGTCCCCTATTCTTTTTGCTTTTTTTATTGAACCATTAGCCATAGCCATCAGGGAATCCGATAATATCTCTCCTCCAATTTCCTCTATGGCTAAAATCAAACTATATGCCGACGATATTTTATTACTGATTAAGTCGGATATTTAATCTCAAACTGCCGTTCTTCAACTTTTTGAGGAATTCGAACACCTGGGTGGTTATCGTATTAATAAAAATAAAACTGAAATACTAGTCTGTGGGGGGGGCGAGGTTGAGCTACATACTGATTTATCCGGCTGTATTAATCCTAGACCGAAGAGGTATCTAGGAATTATGTACTCGGTTTTTGTCTCCGAGTTAGTTATGTTAAACTTTGATCCTCTACTACGCAAGGTTAAATCTTTATTTAATAGATGGGAATCGTTGCCATTCTCCATCCTAGGGAGAGTGGCACTTATAAAAATGTCTATTCTGCCGCTATTTAACTTTTTATTTTCTGCCATTCCTTGCTTTTTGCCCAGTAGTTTCTTTTCAAAAGTACAATCACTCTTCACAGGATTCATATGGGCAAAAAAAAGTCCCAGGATCGCAATGCGGATCCTTTACGCCGATACAGATTTGGGAGGTTTAGCGGTACCCAATATTAAAGATTATTATAGCGCATATTTTGCTCAATATTTAGAGCGGTTTAAATCCGGAATGCAGACCCCAACCGTGTTTATTAATTTCTTTATTAATAGAATTTGTCATGAGGCTCAGATTCCTTCTCCGTTACATATCCCTAAATTACCGAAACTCACTCGTTATAAGACGATGCTCTGGCTTTGTAAGCGTCAGGCTGTCTTTCTTAAAAGATACTCTCTCCCGCAATTTAATCTTAGAACTCCCTTAAGGAATGCTCTTCATTATTTAGGAATAAAAATTGGAGCTGATACTGTATCACAATGGGCACTTTTGGGATTTCACTCTTTGTTAGATTTTTTGAGGGAAGGGACATGGTTGTTACCTGGAGAGATGCAGCTCCTAATTCCTGGGAACTTTATGTTACTTGGTTCATATGCTTTTATTTTTAAAACGTTGGTACAAGTTGAGCCAGTCAGTATTGGTCCCTCTAATCAACTATGGGACGATTTGTTCACGACTTGTAGGACGAGGAAGCCAGGGGTATGGAAACGTGTCCTTGCAGAATATACGGCGGATGACCTTAGTCAAAAAGCAATGAAAAAATGGCAAGAACAGGAGAATCATATACTCACTATTAATACTTGGAAAATGATAAATAAGCTGAATTTCAGTGTCCTTCGAGGATCTAACTGGAGAAGAATGCTGTTTTTCAGTAAATGGCTCCTGTACCGTACCCCTGCTGCCATTGCTAAAATGTTTCCCAATACTACGGCCACTTGTTTTAGATGCCAGCAATATACTCCCGCAAACTGGTCCCACATTATAGCTAACTGTGTTAAAATAATCCCGTTTTGGAATGAGATATTCGAATATATGCAAAAGTATTGTGGGATTCGGATTACTTATAATGTTAATTTAATATTGTATGGCTACGACTCCGATTTAGGTTTGACAGAACAGTGGGTCAAATTATTATTTATTGCAATGGCAGTTGCAAGGTCATTAATCCTGCAGAACTGGAAGTCAATCCTTGTCCCTCTCTTTACTGTCTGGTTGCAAAAGATAAAGAATGTTAGAAAATCTGAAATGCGATATGCACAGCGAATAGGTGGGATTACGAAGTTTGATAGAATTTGGAATCTTCACTTTGTGTAATGGTTGATTTCCGTATTGTCTAAATTATTTTATTCATGTGATTCTGTAATGTTTTTTCTTTTGCTTGCCAAATTATATTCTTTGTATCAATTGTATTTCTGACACAAGAGTTTCAATAAAAAAAAAAAAAAAAGTGTTTGGTTGACAAGAAATAATTTTACTAAGACATGGTACCTGGGTCCTCTTACATCGGGGGACAGTCACAGGCTCCCCTAAATCTCGTCTGTTTTCTTTGAAGAACGAGTGTACCACTAAAATTGTCTCCTCGTAGAGGATGTATGTATAGGACACTACTCAGTCCTTCTGCTGGATCCCTACTTAATCATAAATACCAAGTTAATTCCAGTTCTTTCTTGTTGCCAGGAGGTTTTCACTATTATGGTGACTAACAGTTTGGACCGTAAAAAGAAAAGGAAAAAAAAGTAAGGCGATAAGGTTTTCTTTTTGTTTATCATATGGGCAGGACAGTTAATAAATGCACTTGCATGTAAGGTTGTATTTCTTATTTTTTTTATTTTTATTTTAGAACATTTCTTTATTGTGATTTTCATAATACATGAAATATAACTGTAATCAATACAAAGTACCTCACTTTAATATAAATACTAAAATATATAGGATGCCAATAAGGAATAATGAGATTGAAAGAAGAGAGAAAATTACAAAAAAGAAGAATAAGAAACAGAAGAGCCATCATTCTTAACCAGCACAGTTTAAGCAATAGCTAGTGGAACCCTCCTCCACATAAAACGTCCACCCCACAAACAAACATATTATGGCACAAGCCCCAAGCATATCATCTCAGAATCTAGTCCTGAAATGAAAGCACTCCAAACACCATGCTATTTGATTGAATAAAAGAAATAGTCCCATGCCAAAGGAAAACAATCGATGACCACAAAGTCTCACAAAGAACCTCAAACCCCACCAAAAACATGAATTTGATCTGTAACACTGTAGATTCTACATCATATGTTGCCAGCCTATAAAGCTCAGCTATCGAATCGTGATGCTTGGGCATCTGTGCTGTACACCAATGCCTCAAAACGCTCCTCTTAACCACCATAAGGGCAGTCGACATACATCTACACCAATGGGAAGTAATATTTTCCAAATCGACAGTCATGCAACAGAGCCATTTTAGTCTGACTCCTTAAAAGGGATAAAACTAGTGAAACTTAGCGTTTCCCATATATAATGGCAATATTTGATCTAATACAGGGTATTACCAAAGAACAACTCCAACATGTGGAATGAGAAAAAAAGGAGCTTTGTACAATTTGAAAGGAGACCAATACCAATTATGTAGAATTTTAAAATAAGCAAACTTTAAGCAAGCTTCTCTGAGCAAGCGGTCATGATACTTTAAGACTTTCTTCCAGTCACCCTCTGAGTATTCCACTCCTAACTGCTCCTGTCAGTAGAATTTAGTCGTAAAACAAGTATCAGTATAAATTGTCAATCAGTATTTGGTACATATTAGACACACAACTCTTGGAAAAACCCAATAGGCTAAGGTAGCCCACAGTCGGCAAAGCTGATAGTTGAATCGGATCTCACCCTAGTTTACCTCTCCAGCAATGTCACACTTGCTAATACTTGCAGAGCTTTGACTGGGGAAGAGAAAGTTTGATTTTAATGACTCAAAGGAACAAAACAAATCCTCATCAAGGAGGTCTCCAATTGTTTTAATTCCCAGTTCTTCCCATAGAGCCCACCTAATCAACTTTCCATCTAAAGTGACTTCCTCATTGCTCCAAAGTGCTGTGTTTCATAAACTGTACTATCCACTCTCAACAGTCGGTGCAAATTTCTCCAAGTGGCCCACATAGCCCTTATGGTCGGAGGACAAAGCAGTGCTGCTGAAACACAATTGTACAAGATACCTAAACCCACAGGAGTCTTAGTAGTAGTATTCTGCTCCTCCCATGCCTTCCAATGTGGCAGATCAGTAACAGGAACCAACAGATAAGCCAGTATTGATAAATGTTGAGCCAAATAGTAAAGTTGCATGTTAGGAAGCTGAAGCAAGCCTTATCTGGAATCTGCATTTAACCTTGACTGTTTAAGTCATGGTTTCCCTCCTGCCCAGATAAACCTCTTTATGCTCTGAATTATAGCTTGAAGGGTACGTGCAGTAATAATAAATGACAACCTACCAAAAACATAGTGATATCTGGGAGCCATCGCCAACTTAATCGTCTATAACCTACCCTAAACCGAGACCTGTGAGGCGGAACATCTCAGAAAGTCCTGTTCCATCTTATTCATCAAAGGCTGGATATTATCAGCCACCATATTTTCTAGACATCTATTTATCAGCAGACCTAGAAACCTCATACCTGAGGCCTTCCATGTGAGATAAAAATCGTCTTGTATGTTTCTCTGATTCCCACATGTGAGTGCTTTCTCCTCACACTTCTATCAATTTATCATATACCCAAAGAAGAAAAAGCCTCGATTAGAGTCTTGATTTGAGGGACAGAGGAGGCTGTCTCACACAAAGTCAATAAGATAACTTCTGCGTATTATAAGATCTTGTAAGCAACAACAGGAGTTCTACTCCCTGAAGAAATGGAGACTGACGGATTGCCGCCGCCAATGGCTCAAGTGCTAAAAGGAACAACAAAAGCGACAGCTGCAATTCTAAAGTACTGCCACAAGGAGAAAAGGCACCTGTGCGGAGCACCCTTAAGGGCTTGATGTTCTTGGGCACATCTAACATTGGAAAATAGATTAAAAGCGAATCCTTGGAATAAATATTTGTCCTCGATAGAAGACCTTGGCTTTGTTGCATCATGGGCATAAAATCTTCCTAATTTAGTGATTAAATACATCATGAAATCCCAGTTATGACCACGCCAAGTATAGATCTCGCGGATACAAACAAGAGAAGTATGCAGACGCCCTAATAGAGTCATGTAATATATTAACAAATTGGTATTACTTAACTGCTGAAGACCTATTTTTATACAATCCCAGTTATTCGCGATTTTTGAATTTAGAGCAGGCTGGCTTAAGCAAATAATATATCTATCAACTGTAGATTGTACAGTTATAAAAACTAATATGTTTTGCTTCTATTGTGCTGTTACACTGCTGTGTCAAATAAACGGAAATTGCTTAACATTCTTTTTTTACTTGATAGCCTTACTAACTGCACAGATCATATGAAATTCTATTTAACTACTAGTATTTCTCACCCATTTGTTTCTTTCCCCTACGCAGTCTACATAGCATTTTCTCGCCTTTGGCATGTACTTCTTCCCCACCTGCTTCTGGGGGAAAAAAACTCTTTTGCACAATTTTTCTATTTACAGATTCAAATTTTATTGGTAAATCAAAAAAAAAGCACCCACGTAGTATTGTAGCGGGGTGCATGTGCGGTGCACATTACTATAAAATGACATGCTCACAGTGCTGTCCTAGATCTTTTTTTTTTTTGGTTTCCTCTTAAGCCATGCTAAAGGATGCTCTACAGCATTGCTAAAAAACTGTTTGCAAAGCCAGTAGATCCCAAAGTCAAGACATGTTGACTTTGCCATTGCTTGTTGTTGTTGCCACTGCCTCATGGCTTTCATGGTCAAGATGTGGTCTAAACATTCAAATTGCTAGCGTGTGGAACTCTGCTTTTCCTTTTCAGACCTGTGCTTTCATAATCTCCATTACGGTCTTCTCCAATCCACTGCTGAGTTTATTTTCCCCTTCCCTCTGCTCTTTTACCCTGGAATAACTCAAGATTAAGTAAAAAAAACGTTTTCTTAAACCAAAATGTTGAAAATCAGCACTTGCTTAGGTGCATATTTACGACTATCTGGCAATCGCAAAACGTTTTAGAATTCCACCTAGAAACTTATAAAAGTCACAGATGTTTGTGTACTTCTGGGCATGTTTTGTTAATTTCTGTTTTGCATACACACAGGCCAAAAAATGTGCAAATGTTCTTGTTGTGTTTTTTTCTCTTTACGAGAAAACATTTTCCCTATGAAGAAACCCCTTCTCTTCCACCTAACCATTTTTTAAAGGGGTTTCCTTCACCTTACACCTTGGAAAGGATTTAATGCCTTTCACAGGAGTACACCTCCAAAGATTAATATGGTGGGATTGGATAGAAAAATGGCATGTAAATGCCCCAAAACACATTTGTTTGTGGTGTTGACAACCTTTCTACGGTATTAACGCACTGGAATACCCACACTGTACCCCTGCTCGCACATTTACTCACACAGTAAGCATTGTGTGAGTGATTTACCAGTGCACAACCAACATAGTGAATTAAAAATGTAGTTTGAACTTGTAAAGTAAGCTGTTTACATATGTGATTAAAACGTATGTGGGCGAGTGGCCTTGTCAGTGAAGATCAAAAATTCTAATAGTCAGAAAAAGATGTAAATGTGGACTTGCAGGTATGTCTTATGAGTGTCCTGAGTGTAGATCTGATATTTTAGATTTCTCACAACGAGCTTGTTCTGGTGTCTTAGCCCTGCACTTACCTTTCCAAAGCCGTGACGGGAACGGCCAGCAAGGGGTCCTTCCTGCATCTTGCCAGCACTCCGCCGTGAGGGGAATGGCCTGCAAGGGGAAACATTCGTAACTTGCAGTGGCGGACGGTGACTTTTGAAAGTGGTGGGCCGTAAAATGTTTGTCATACTTCAGCATAGCGAGCGAGCGTAGCGAGCGAGCCCGAACAACCTAAGGGGGGTTCGGGGGGGTTCGGGGGGGTCCTCCCCCCTTGAAAATTTTGAAAAAAGAGTGGAAAAATGGTGCATTTTCAAGCAAATTTGAGAAAGCAGAAAGGTTAATAAAGCAATGAAGAAAGTGTAGTTATTACAGTAATAAAGAGGTCATGTCATATAACATAGGTAGCTGCTTATTCAGTATACCCACAGAGCTTCATAACAGACTTTGAGATATAATGCATTTCTGAGTACCTCACAGGTGTTTTTTATTTAACAAACAACTAAACAGGTGGTCGGAAACTAGCAGCATTGAACATACATATGTTTACTTTTTGTATCTAAAATCAGCACGTCTGTCTTTAAGAGCAGCAAACTTTTCAATTACTTGAACGTTAAAATCTGAGATATTTTGAACTAACTTGCTCTCTATAGAGAGCATTGCCAAAGCATTTAGTCTTTCCTGAAGCATGGTGTTCCTTAGGAATGTCTTAATCCTCTTTAAGGCGGAAAAAGATCGTTCTACCTCTGCTGTTGTCATAGGAGTGGTTATGACAATTTTAAGTAAAGCCCCTGTCTCTGTAAATGTCTTTTCCATATTAAGTTTATGAATTAAAGCCAGCAAAGACCTGGCATCTCTGGCCTTTCGGTACACAGGCATTGAGTACAGTACAGTCAACTCACTTTTGAGGTCCTCTTGGTTGAGCAGCCTCATGCAGAGCATGCTCAGGGAAGGATTCACCATATTTTGCAAAGTTTTGACTTTCCAATAATGCGGCACTCACCAAATGTTTTGTGAAAGCAAAACGTTCTTGTGCATGCAAAATTACAATGTCACATATCTCCTTTGCATTTCGGACCAGAGTGGTGATGTTTTTCCTGTAGTTTGAAAAAGTTGAAGCCTCTGGCAGTTTGCTGTCTAAATTGTCAACCTCATTTCTCACTATGCTTATGCGCTCGACAAACATAGCAGTATTTCTTTTCACAGAGACAGTATCGATCTCTCGTGCTTGTAACTGATTGTATAAATTTTCGACAGCTGACATTATGTCTTGAAATAAAAACAGAAAGAACTGAATCTCTCTATCTTCTAGTGTTCTAGCAAAGCCACGGGCTTCTCTTTGAGTTTTGAAATCAAAGGTTTCATTGACTTCTATATTATGAAAACATTTCACAAGGTCCTCCCTATATTGATATATTAGTTGGACTGTACGTATGTTAAAGTTCCAACGAGTTGAGGATCCCCTTGGAACCCTTTTGTCCACAATCTCCTGAAGTGCTTCCGTTCTTTTTGGTGAACGTGAGAAGAATGCTGCCATGCCCTCTACATCCTGAAAGAAAATTAGTGTCTCAGAGATCTTTGATACTGCCTGCTGCATAATAAGATTAAGTTGGTGGGCGTAACAGTGCACGTAATGAGCATAAGGGTACACATCTCTAATTCTTTTCTGTACTCCACCAAGGCTTCCACTCATTACGGACGCACCATCATAGCTTTGTGCAATAAGTTTTTTTTTGGTGCACCTCTGGAAAAATGAAGTTAAGTTGACGCAGTATAGCTGCAGTAATGGTTTTTGCAGTAGAGTCTCTTAAATGAGTGAAACCATAGAACCTCTCCACAACATTATTGTCATTGTCCAGGTACCAAACGACTAATACGGACTGTGTTTGTGGGCCACATCAGTGGTGTCATCAGCCTGAATAGCCACAAAGTCTGTGTTTTGCAACTCTTGGACAATATGGCTTCTCATAATTTCAAGCATACACTCCAGGAGTTCATTTTGTATAGTTTTAGAGGTGCCCTTAAAGACTGTAGCAGTTGCTAATTGTGCTTCCATTTCCTTGTCTATGCTTGCTATTAAATCCACAAGGCCTTTGAATATTCCTGGATTTGTGGAATCTTCTGATTCATCATGGCCTCGCAATGCCAGTTCGAAAGCACCACAGAAACGAATGCAATCAATTATTTTTGATCGTATGTGCCTATTCCTATCAACTGCTTCATTGTGTTTCTGTATTGTTTGGCGGTATGCACTGTTTATGTGCTGCTCAATCGGTGTGTCTCCCAACATTCCCAGTCTTGTCACGTTTTCCATATGCTTTCTTGTGTGTGCATGCTTCTTGATTTTTTCAGACAGATGCTTCAAGTCTATCACTCCTTCTCTTGTCCAAGGAAAATCACCATTAAACAGCAAGCAGGGGAAGCAGAGCAGTTTGTTTCTTGACGGACACCCTGTAAGCCAATCAGCTTTTGTGTACCAGGTGTTTGAGAATGTACGTGTGTAAAATTTTCCTGGGTAACTTGTTGTAGTTGTAGGTCTGGCCGATCAGGTCCTAATCTCTTTATATGTAGTTTATCTTCCAACAACAATGAGGTCAATGGCGCCAGATCGCTCAGCAGCGGGTGCAGACTGCGGGCCGGACCCAAGGCCAGAAATCAATTTTATCACAAAGTTCAGTCGCACACACCAATCCTTGTTTCTCCGCTTTTTATTACACGAACAGAGCCAGTCTGTCAACCGACGCGTTTCGGCTTTGCAGTCTTTCTCACGGTAGGGAGACACTACTATCGTCATCTGTTTATAACACTCTATGGTTAAAAACAACCCCATTGCCTTCTGGGAGTTGTAGTGTTTTACACCTGATATCCCAATGACAGAAATAGCATTTGGTCTAATGCATTAGCCATTTGAATTAATCATTGCATTTCTGGTATATTATTGCATGTTGACATGGCCAATTATAATGGTATAGTACACCAATACAACGATAGATATATAAGTAGTTTGCACATATCTAAAGTATTTCAAGTGAAAACTTTAGCGTTTTGGTACCACAGTGTTTCTAATTATTCTATCTGCTGCTTGTGTTAGATTAGTATCTATTCGCTCATGTCCAGATAATATACAGATACAATTACTGCTTGTTTGATTGACATTTCATATGATTGTTCAATTGGTATAATTGTTTCAATTACTGCTTCAGAGATGAGTGTACATTTCTTCATCGTTGTTCAAGCCTTTAGGAGTCTTCGTTCGTAATCGTATTATGTACTTTGACTCCAACTGCCGCAATTTCCTTTTCCTGTCTCCTGCTCTTTCATTTAATGGTATTGTGTCCAATCCAAAGTATTCCATCTTCCTCCAATCGTTGTCTTGGCACTTTGCGAGATGTTTCGCTATCGCATAATTCATATCTTTGTTTTTCACGGCTCTAATATGTTCAAGTATTCGCTTTTTAAGCATGCATGTGGTACTCCCAATGTATTTTTTGCCACATATGCATTGTATTACAGATACAACAAATTGTGTTGTGCATGTGATTCTGTGATTTATCTTTATTGTTTTACCTTCAGGGTCAATTACTTCCTTTTTATTAATGGCAATTTTGCACGCTTTGCAGTAGGAGCATTTCTTGAATCCCATTTGTTGTTGTGTCAGCCATGTTTGTTTTGTCGGTGTGATAAAATGACTTTGTACATGTAGTTTATCTTCTAGTGGCCGTGCATAGAATGACCGTGTAATTAATTGTTCTACCGTATTCATCATGGATGTCAATGCTGTCCTTACCAATATGAAAGAAGCCTGTCAATAGTCAAAGTACAACGTATAAGATTTGGTGCAATAATATCAAATTTCAGTATAAGTACATCTATCATGTGCATTATCGCATATAGAATGTTCTCCAAAATTGCTGGAAATTTTTGCACCGGCTCTTCTCTTCCCTTAAAGTGGAAGAGGACCACAGAGCTGAGGACTTGGTCCTCTTTGCTTCCTGAGGATTGAATGGAGCCACTGCGTAGAATGTGGAAGCAGGAGGTGCAAATTGCATTGACCTGAGCTGTCATGTTGGGCTTCTTGTCTAGGATGATGCCTAGATATATTGTGTGATCTGTGGATGTTTGTACCAGCTCCAACTACCACCAGGTAGAGTCCCATGGGGAGACCTTGTTGCAGAAAACAAGTACTTCCATCTTGCCGGAGTTGAACTGCAGGCAGTTGCTTCTCATCCAGTTTGCTACTATGGGTATGCAGTTGATGATGTTGGTTCTGGCTGTGGTTGTTTTTTCCATAAAGTAGAGGATGAGTTTGGTGTTATCAGCGTAGGAGACAATGGTGATGTCTTGTGATCAGATGATGTTGGCTAGCAGTGTCATGTATATGTTGAAAAGGGTGGGGCTGAGGGACAACCCCTGTGGAACTCTGCATATCAACTTCTTGGTCTCTGATGTGAAGGGTGGTAGCCTGACCCTTTGGGTTCTTCCTGTGAGAAAGGAACAGATCCCTTTGAGAGGGGATCCTTGTATGCTAATCTTGTGGAGTCTTGTAATGAGGGTGTTATGGGAGACTGCATTAAAGGCTGCAGAAAGGTTGAGGAGGATGAGGGATGCTGTTTCTCCTCATTCCAGGATGATTTGAATGTCATCAGTGGTCACAATGAGTGGTGTGTGGGTCCTGTGGTTCTTTCTGAATCTTGATTGTGTGTTGTCTAAAAGATGGGGAAGTTCAAGGTGGATTGTGAGCTGCTTGCTGATGGCCTTCTCAATCACTTTGGCTGGATAGGGAAGCAGGGAGATGGGTTGGATGTTGCTCAGTTGATTCAGGCTGGCTGTGGGCTTCTTGAGGAGGACACTGATTTTTTTGCAAGTTTCCGAGAAAGTGGTGGATGTGATGGACGTATTACTGATGTGGGTCAGGGTGGTTCTTATTTGGGATGTATCCAGGTTGTATTACTCCTGAGGCGGAAGCCGGGAGCTCACCTTTTTAAAAATATATTGTATTTTCTGTGTCACCCTTCGCCGTAATTATCACTTTAAATCCCACTCACCTGCCTGGCTTCTCCAGACACGAGGGACAGAAACCCCTTAACAGCGCATCTCGCTGCAACAAACACTTGGCAGAAGCACTTGCCTGCCGCCATTGACGGCGAGGACACGAGGCCACGCCTCCCCTAGGCAACGCCCACCGCCCAATCCAGTATAAAACGCCGCTCGCAGCGCCACAGAAACAGAACCTGATTACTCCTGAGGCGGAAGCCGGGAGCTCACCTTTTTAAAAATATATTGTATTTTCTGTGTCACCCTTCGCCGTAATTATCACTTTTAAATCCCACTCACCTGCCTGGCTTCTCCAGACACGAGGGACAGAAACCCCTTAACAGCGCATCTCGCTGCAACAAACACTTGGCAGAAGCACTTGCCTGCCGCCATTGACGGCGAGGACACGAGGCCACGCCTCCCCTAGGCGGCGCCCACCGCCCAATCCAGTATAAAACGCCGCTCGCAGCGCCACAGAAACAGAACCTGATTACTCCTGAGGCGGAAGCCGGGAGCTCACCTTTTTAAAAATATATTGTATTTTCTGTGTCACCCTTCGCCGTAATTATCACTTTAAATCCCACTCACCTGCCTGGCTTCTCCAGACACGAGGGACAGAAACCCCTTAACAGCGCATCTCGCTGCAACAAACACTTGGCAGAAGCACTTGCCTGCCGCCATTGACGGCGAGGACACGAGGCCACGCCTCCCCTAGGCGACGCCCACCGCCCCTTTCCTCACCCTTAAAAATGTGCAACCACCGGACGCGCAGCGGACAGGCGCAGCGGGCGCGCCGTCAGCGCGCCGAAGGCGCGCCAAAGGCAAGCCCGTCTGCGCCCGTCATCGCCAAATCATCGCCTCTCGCCAGACCCCCTGGACATTCCCCGTCACCGCCCCTTGCCTACGATAGTAAGACACTTCATAGCTGGAACCCAGGAAGAACCTGCATTAACATTACAGGTAAGCCCGGTTTCACGTGCCTGAAATGCCAAACTTGCAATTTCTCCACTACTAAACCCCACGCCATTCGACAGCTCCTAGGATCGGATAAATTAACCTCCATCACGATATTTCACCTCAATGTAAGATCACTAGCTAAACATCACCTTGAAGTTAATACACTAATCCTGGATGAAAATCCAGATATCCTCTTCCTCTGCGAAACATGGCTTCGCGATGGTATCTCCACCATTCCTAACCTTACGATACCAGACGACTATTTGATGTCGACCATCAACAGAGAGGGAAGAGGTGGTGGTCTCGCTATAATCCACAAAAAAACACTCTCCTGTTCTTTTGTCAAGGGAGATCTGACAGACTCCGAATGCGCCCATTTCAAAATTTTCATAAATCCTAACTTCACCGTGTCGGGTCTCTACATCTACCGCCCACCTGGCCCCTCTTCAAAATTCATTGAGGCCCTTCTTGAGTCAACTACCTTTCTAATAACCAAAAGCCCCAATTTTACCATTCTGGGAGACCTTAATCTTCATTTTGATCTACTCAATGACCCCACGATCAAAACACTCCTTGCAGACCTCTCCGCACTACAACTCAACCCCCTCATCTCCACTCCAACTCACCTAGCTGCGCACATCCTAGACCCAGTTTTCTCAAACTTAGAAGAACTCACCTCAGAGCCACCCCTTCCTATGGGATGGACAGATCACTCCCTTATTAAACTGGCCTTACCGGTCAACAAAAGCAGGCTCAATACGGCTTCGACCAACCGACTAAAAAGACCTTGGCATAAACTGTCTCAAGAGGACTTTCATAAGACCCTAGGGGACTTCCACCTTGACAACAACTCTGATATAAATACCAACTACAGCATGTTTCATGAGTGGATTTCAGGCGGACTAGACAGCCTCATTCCAGCAAAATGGACAAAGGGTCGTAACTCTCCATCTAACCCCTGGTACAACGACACACTCAAAAATCTACGGAAAGAGTGCAAAAAGGCAGAACGCCTCTGGCGTAGGGAATATAACAGAGAAGACAAAGCTAAATACCTTCTGTTACAGAAAACCTACCACAAAGCCATCCGTGCTGCACGGACCGCTTTCTACGCCGACAAAATCGAATCTAGTCCCACCCCCGCTAAAGAAATCTTTAAACTTGTCCAAGAACTACAAAGCAACAAAACACCCCTCCCTACTATTTCCTCTGAGCAACAATGCGAAGAACTTGCCAAGTTCTTCATTGACAAGGTACGGAATATCTACACCTCCTTCCCCCAGCATGTCCCTAGTATTATCAGCAATCTTTCTGTCTCTCCTAACTACTCGACCATGTCCTACATCCCAGAAATCTCCGAAGACACCCTAATCAGACTATGCAACAAAGTCAAATCTGGCTCCCCCGCAGACCCCATGCGCCCGGCCCAATTCCTAGAGTCACTCAACTTCCTCCTACCAGCATTAACTGCCATCCTGAACCTCTCATTCACCTCAGCATGTGTACCTTCTGCCTGGAAGCAAGCGTGGGTCTCGCCTATCATCAAGAAACCCACCCTAGATCCATCCAAACCGGAGAATTTTCGTCCAATCTCCCTGCTCCCATGGCTATCCAAACTCGCTGAAGCGCATGTCAACAGCACTCTATCCCAGCATATGGTCAAAAACAACATTTTGGACCCATCACAAAATGGGTTCAGACCAGGCCACAGCACTGAGTCTGCTCTCTTAGCCACCACAGAGCACCTCCGCACGATTTTAGATACCGGTCAAAGTGCTGCACTGATCCTCTTGGATCTCAGCGCGGCATTTGACACGGTATCCCATGTCATCCTCCTTAATCGTCTGGAGACATTTGGAGTAACTGGTCATGCCTTGGAGTGGTTCAGATCCTTTCTTGAGAACAGGTCCTTTCGAGTCTCTGCCCCCCCTTTTCTATCCAAACCCCACCCTATTGAACAGGGAGTCCCGCAGGGCTCTGCGTTAAGCCCCTCTCTTTTCAATCTTTATGTTCAGCCTCTGGCGGCAGTGGCCAAAGAATGGGGCTTGACATTAGTATCGTATGCTGACGATACACAACTGGCCATCGCTCTCTCAGATGGTCCTTCCAACTTTTCCTCTAACTTTAAAAACGGACTCTCTGCGATCGCCCAATGGATGACAACGAACTGTTTACAACTTAATGGCGGAAAAACAGAGGTGCTTCTCCTTGGCAAAAACACCAGCTTTTGGAATGAGCACTGGTGGCCGTCCTCCCTTGGCACCATCCCTCCCCCCAAAACCCTAGTGAAAAACTTGGGTGTCTGGATGGACGACTCACTCAACTTCCGAACCCACACCAAAAAAGTTGCCGGCACCTGCATTGGCCTACTGAGAAGCCTTAGCCACATACTAGGCTTCTTCGACGCAAAGACCCGCCAACTCATCATACAAGCCACCATCCTCTCGCGCCTAGACTATGCCAATGTGCTCCTTCTCGGTGCCAACAAATGTGAGTTAGCACGACTCCAGCGTGTGCAGAACTCTGCGGCTAGAACTTTGGTCGGCCTTCCCCGCAGATGCTCAGCCAGAGCGACCATCAGAAAACTGCACTGGCTCCCTGTGGACTCCAGAATCAAGTTCAAGACCCTCATTATGACCTTCAAAATCCTCAAACTCAATACCCCCCCTCTGCTTCAACCCCTTCTCACTCCCTACGCGCCGTCACGGAACCTAAGATCTTCCAACCAAAACCTTCTATGCGTCCCACGCATAAAACTCTGCCGCATGGGCGGCCGCTCCTTTGGGTTCCTGGGTGCCAAGATGTGGAATGAACTACCACATCATATTCGCTCGATAGACAACTTATCAGCTTTCCGGAAAGCAGTGAAAACCTTTCTATTCCCTTGCCTGTAAACCCCTTCTTTGTACATGGACTTTCCACGCTTAGGATCTGATCTAGGTTCCAGCGCCGGGACGCCTCATTGCTGGGGCAGCTGTAGCGCTTTACCAAAACAATAAGATAAGATAAGATGTGGTGGGGGCATGGGTCCTTTGGGGCCCCAAAGTGGATGGTTGGCATGATTGCCTCTGTGTCATTTCTAGTGAGGGTTGTCTATTCGTTCATGCGGCTGTTATGGTTGTTTGTGGGTGGGTTAGCAACGCGTACTCTGGAATTGGGTTGATATGGAAAGTTGCTGCGGAAAGTTGCTATAGATATTTGTGATTTTTCTGTGGAAAAAGTTGGCTAGGTTGTTGCAGAATTGCTGTGAGGCAGTAATAGTGGGGACAGCAGCTGAGGGTGAGATGACCTCCTTAACGATCAAAAAGATCTCCTTGCAACTGTTCGAGCTTCCTTAGATGTGGTCCACTAGTGCGTTTTTTGGTGTCTTATTTGCTAGTGATAGTGCCTGAGTGCAAGCTTGTAGGTAGTTCTGTCAGTGGTGTCATGGCTGACTTTCCATTTCCTTTCTAGCTCTTTGCAGTGTCCTTGTTTGGTGTAGGAAGTCTTCTGTGTACCATCTGTTCTGCTTGTATGATCTACTATGCTTGTTGGGTTTGATGGATGGGAGGAAGTCCACGCGGTTCTTGATCCAGTCGTTGATGTCCTTGTCGAGATTGTTTGTGGGGCTAGGTTGATCCGGTGATGGGGGTGCTGAGTCAATCTGCTTCTGTGATTTTGCCCCAGCTGCGGCTTGGTAAAGCTAAACCTGGTAGGGGTGCTGACTTGAGGTGTGTTGACTTCGAAGTGGATGATACAATGGTGGTCCATATGAGCGGTGTGGTGGAGTTGTATGTGATGCTGTCGCTTGTGGTAAAAATGGGGTCCAGTGTGTATCCTGCAGTGTGTGTTGGTTCTTGGTGAGTCCAATGTTGCCCAAGCTTTCGAGCAGTGCTGTGAAGCAGGGGTCGTTTTGGTCTTCAAGATGAAAGTTGAGATCACAGAGGAGAATGTAGTCTCTACAGGCAATGGTGAGTGAAGCAGTGAAGTTGATAATGCAGTTGGTAAAGGCGAATCATGGTCCAGGTGACCGGTAGGTGAGGGTTCCATTCAGAATGAAGTTTTCTGAGATTTGCAGATTGAAGTGCAGGCGCTCCATGAATGGGATGGCGTTGTCTGTGACTGTTGCGCATTTGGTGGATTCCTTGTAGATGATAGCGAGTGCTCCTCCTTGCTTGTGAAGGTGGCGCTGTTGAGCGATCTTGTTGCCCACTGGGATTGCTGTGGTGATGTCAGGAACCGATAAAGGGTTGAGCCAGATCTCGGTGATAAAGAGTATGTTGGGTGAGTCGCTACTCAGCAGGTCCCATATTTCGGTTATGTGTTTGCTGAGTGGTTGTGTACTGAGAAGCATGCATGCGATTGAGTGGGTGTTGATGTGGCATGTGGTGAATGGGTGGGGATATAGGCGTTAGTGCTTTTGTGACTTGTGGTGGGGGACGGTGTTGAGGGTGTTATTAGTATTTGGGTTGGGGTGTGGGCTTGTGTGCGCATTCATGTTACAACTGCCATTAAGTAGGTCCGGGGAAGGGGAGAAGTGCAGGGTTCTTTGATGTAATTTTTTGTGCTGATGAGAAAACAAAGTCCTCTTGGTTGGCTTCTCCTTTTGATTACGGTTTTGGCAGGAAAACCATGATCGGAAATTCAGTGATGTCCCTTTCTGTGTAGGTCAACGATGGGCGATCCAGTGATGACACTTCCGCTGTTGATGGGAGAAGGAAAATGAAGTCCTCTTGCTTGGCTTCTTTTTTAAAATTAAGAGGCGACTTTATAAGAGTTTGTCTTTTTACTTGTATGACATTAATTTGAAGTTCAAAGGGCCCGATTCACAAAAGTAATCTGAGACAAAATCCTAAATTTACGACTTTCAGTATTCACAAAGGGCATTTAGGAGTAGTAAAGTTAGGATTTTGTCTCCGTTAAACTTAAGCTTTACTTAAGTTAAACTTGAGACCAAAACTTAGGTTTAACTGAGACAAAATCCTAACTTTACAACTCCTAAATGCCCTTTGTGAATACCGAAAGTCGTAAAGTTAGGATTTTGTCTTAGATTACTTTTGTGAATCGGGCCCATAGTTACAAATGCATTCATTTGTTGATAACTGATTGACCCTAATCTGAGGATTTTTGAATTTTAAACCTTTTTTTATCTTTAATATACCTGTATGGTTTGAAATCTTAGCCACACTCTGTCTTCCTTGTGGAGGTTCATGTTATTTAAATGTATTGATTTGACGACTAATCTCAGTCATGGATTAGGGTTCCTTATACAGCTCTGTATAGGCCCCAAATTTGCATGAAGAAAAGCTCTTACAGCCTCATGCTTATCTAGTGTCCACAACTGCAAGTCCTTTTTTAGGTCTCGCCTGAGCCAACGCTTTAGCGCTGCTCTGGCGAGAGCTATAGAAAACGGGGATTTGGAAGTGCAAACGAGTGCTTTTCAGGCCCCCAACTACAGTGCATGTGCGCCGGGCGCGTGCACCTTTGGCAGCCTGCGTGTACATTTCGCGGGCGCTTTGATGTTCTCAGTGAGCCGCGCGGCCAGTGAGAACATCAAAGCGCCCGCGAAAGTGCTCACCATATGCCAGCCTTCCCTGTGTTGGAGCTTTAAACAACTATAGTGACATCCTGTGTGACTGCAGTTAAATAACAGGCTATTTGGCAAGCTTTTGAGTCCTGCTGAAGCATTCAAATGCCAAGAAATCTTAGTGCACTGGTCCTCCTATTCAGGCCTGGACTCGTTTCAGAGTTTACACTTCGCTCAGTTCATTGCTTCCACACAGGCTGCATTGGTCCATTTTAAAGATGCCTGCTCTGAAATGTACGTGTGGTTTGTGCTTGGACGTTCTCCGTTATCACTTCAGCTTTAAAATGGTTGGCTGCTGTTCTTCTTTCTTTTCCATGCAGTGTTCCAGTCTCTGCAGCCATTAGACTGTATGTCCTGCAGCACAGGGAACACAGCAGTTTTCTCTTGCGTGGTTATGAGGTTTTCTGCCTCTGCCCTCTTTCAAGGTTACCTGACCTGGTAGCGCATTGAAGAGTACATACAGCACACAAGTCCAACGCCCTAGGATGGTTTTCGATTAACGCCATCTAATTTATAGAAAGTTCCTTTTCAATTACCAAAATAACTTTCTTTTTCCTTTCGTACCTCAGAGCCGATCATAAAGCTTCTCTTATGACTTTTAGTATATATGCATTCAGTATATATGAAATATTAATGATCTAAAATGACGAAACTGACAATATCAATTTCTGAAGATTTTCTTAAGCAAAAGCAAGAAGACCAACAAAAGGATTTAGAAATGCAGATGTGCCTTAACTATGTGTACCTCTGATGTCAAGAAAATCCTGTGCTTGAATGGAGCAAATGCTGAGATTCTTGTGCTTCCATCCCCTTTGAGCAGCCACAGACCCATGGAAGCCCACTCTGTACACCTACAAGGAAACCAGCATTTGGCTGCCAACTTCTTGGTTTTCCCAATTGTTGTTTTCTTATTTCTTTTTGTAAACATTTACTACAAAAACAATTTTGTGTCTTCAAAAAGCACAATAAAACAAGTGGCTAAGCTATATGTCTGCGCAAACTAGTGTGTTCCTATTTTTAAAAGTGAAAAAAAGTCTTCATACACGGTGTTCCAAGGAGATGAAATGGCCATCACACTCCAACACAGGGAAGCATCGTTCCCCACAATAATGTATAATACTCCAGAGCTCCGTAGTGTGAAGTAACAAAGAATTCAAATTCATTCCAAATATAGTCCTTATAATTTTCTTTATTTTCGTCTTCTTTTAGGCATCCAACAAACGTTTCAATTCTGTAGCCAACACGTGTTTTGTATTAAGGTGCATCAACCAATGATTTCCTCAGGGCTACAACAATAAATTAACAAGCATTGGCATAGCCAATAGGTCTCGCTTTTGGGACCTTATAAGTATTTAGTTATGCAACTGTTGCATAGTTAAACACTTATAAGGTCCCAAAAGCGAAACCTATTGGCTATGCCAATGCTTGTTCTTTCATTCTACGAAATGGCAGTATATTTTTTCTTATCCACAAAATTGTGTACTTGCATAAATAATATTCCAAACACAGAATCATTCACATATCTAATTTTCCTTGCAGTTGCTATCTTGTCTGCCACATCTACATGTTTACATTGCATCACTTTTGCAGTAAAGAGGAAAAGTCAGTGTGCGAATAAACAAGTGAGAGTAAGTTATATAGCGAGAGAGACAGAGAGAAGTGGGCGAGTGAGCTTAAGAGAGACAACAGGAGTGATTGCCCAAGTTACTTACCAGTATTCTTCATTATCCTTCGCCCAAAGACCTAGTCATAGTCATTTACTTGCGAGGTGAACCCACCTCATTGGCGGGACCAAAAACAGGAAGTAGGAGTGGACTTGCCTTAATCCTACACTATATGTGGTATAATTAATGGCCAATCCCATTCTTCTTGACATACGGACCCATCAGAGTCCAGTAGTATCCAGGAGGGCCATAATGATTGTGACAAGGACTTCGTACTAAGGATACTGAAGATAACTGGTAAGTAATTTGGGAATTATCCCCATATCCTTGTCCCAGTCATTTACTCATGAGGAATACCGAAGCCAATACTGGCCGAAGATCCCATGTCCTCAGAAGTACTGCCCAGAAAACATACTTTTCCTTTAATAATAGAAGATAAAACAAATTCAAAGAAGAAGAAAACAAAGTACAAAGAATCTTCAAGTATTAAAAACTGTTCCCAACACTTTGTGACCAAATGAATTGCTCAAAACCCACCCCCTGAATCTTGTAGTGGTGCAAGAAAGTGCAAGGAGAAGCCCAAGTGCCTGCCCGGCAAATCTCTTCCTCAAGACCGGAACAAAAACAGGAAGAGGATTGTTATTGACCTTTACTCAAGAGTAACTTACTGGGAGAAGGACATAGGATGTAGAGATAATGAATGAGATCTATATAGAGTATGTCAAAAAGAGTGTGCAGGCAAGAGTAAGAAAGTGAGAAATACTGAGAGGATGAAAGAGACAGAAAATGATAAGTTGAGTGATAGCAAGAAAGAGATCACCAGTTTGACTGTTAGAGTGTAAAATTATGGAGCAGTCAGTGTAAGACTGAGTGGGTGAATATCTGCTTGAGGGTGGATATGACAAATGATTTAAGTGTTTGTGAAAGTCTGGGATACATTTTGAAGACCTAGTGATGGATAGAAGGGGCATGGAGGAGAGAGGTAAAGAGACAAATTAGCTAGTGGAATTCTGGAGGGAATCGGGGGAAGGATGCATTACGAAAAGGAAGACAGACTTCTGGCCTTCTGTGGCATGATAACAGCGGGATCAGGTATTAGAGAACTGTGGTACAGGATGCGATAAAAATTGCTGCTTGCACAGTAATTTCTGAGCACTGCTAATGTCTTGTGGTGTTTTCTTGTTCGAAGGCCCTCTTTACTAGTGACCCGGTTAATTCCGATATGTATGGTAACTCATGTCACTGCGCTTATTTCAATCGTGGGTTTGTGATAAATATCGAAAGGTAAGACCTGCCGATATTTAAGTGGGGGTAAAAAAAAAAAAAAGAGTCTGATACATGCGAATTTTGGAGCGTGCAGCGAATTATTCCCCAAAAGGTCGCAGTTGGCTCTTATTTATTGCATCTCAGAAAATTCCAACTTGGCCTTAGTCAGTATTGCCTCAGAGTACATTGCCTCCTTATAATCCAGGTTATCATTTTGAAGATGCATATATTGTCTTTTTGTGCAGAAGCTGATAAACAATCCCGGCATTTTTTAACAGTGTGGGTAATGGGTGTCACTGTTACTGAGGTCCAAAATATTGAGTCTAGAACAATGAAAGACTATGTTGCGATAAACACTGACCCACCTATCTTACTGGCGCCAATTGCTGCACAAAATATGCCCTGGTAAAGTAACTCCATAGATTTCTGCTTCCACTGAGAAATATATTTGCAATCGTCAAGTTACATGTTTTTACCATTAAATATTCAGTGGTGTGTTTGCTACGAAGTACTTAGAGTGGAGTAGTTTATGCACCTGACATAAAGATCTACTTATAAACTGTAAGGGATATGTTTGTGTCAGGACAGGGGTAACTCAAACATTCATCTTTCTGAGTGCAATACAATTAGTGTCATTGAGTTTAGTTAAGACCTATTATTATCTAGGGGACAAATATATTTTATAATCTTTTTATAATCTGTCAGTCGTTCTGTTTCCAGTTTCAATTTTAGAAAGTAGTACTAATCCAGATTACTGGGTTAAATAGCATACTGACGTAATTCTGTTTCTCCCTAAACCAACATTTGAGTAAACCAGAACATCTATTATAACTGTGGACGTGACAGTGTTTTATCTCCCTTTCACAGTTTATTTTATGAGCCTGATATTTGGAATGTGACTTTTATCCTTGCATCCATGTTGTGATATTTCAATATTTTTTCATGTAGCATTTGGTTACAATGAGCACTGGCACTTTATTCAAGAATATGAAATTTGGGAAAAAGACAAAAATTATTAATGCGGATTGAGGTAATTTAAATTTGGTTTAAGTATTTGTTGTTGCACACTAGCACTTTCTTTCGCACTTTCATTGTGATAATTGGAATTTGAAGCACTAAGCACTTTGTAGTGGTAGTAAAGGATAACGGGGTCAACTATGAGTAACAGGCTCTTCTTTGACGGTAACAGCAACTATTGCCCATGATATGCCCTTACGTTAAATTACCATATTATTACCGGGAATAATTTCTTTTTTTGTCAGCACTAGCTGACTATATACACTAAAGCCAGAACTTTATGAACTGTTATAGTGATTACTGTTGTTTGGATGGAATACAAATTAATTGAATATCACAACATCCAACTCAATTATATGTTTTTAGGTCATTTAACTGGCCAGTCTGGGGCTCTTTGAGTATTTGTGGAAACATTTAAACATTTTAACCTTGTTTGTGTTACTGTACTATTGATTTTCAATAGTCTGTTCTCTATGTTGTTTTTAACCATTGGTGCACGAGTGATCAGCACATGTATATAAGGAGTTAACAAACACAGAGCATCATCTGATCAAGACCGCGAAGTAGCGGTCGAAACGCGTCATGTACGTCAATTGCCCCGACATTGTGTTTTATTTGTGAAACTTTGCCTGTGTAAGAGCACTTTGAAACTCTGATTGGCGTGGAGTGATCCGTACCTGTTTTGCGCAGCAGTGATCTGTGGGAATCCAGGAGTGAGTAGCCATCTTCCTTGCCTACAGCAGAAAACATGCATATTTTGCAGAAAATCCAGCTTTCTTTGACATGTAGGGGCATGTCCTGCCTTTTAATATTGAAATATTTTGCACCTTGTGGAGAACTTTCCCTGTTTTTCTCCTCTTTCTCAGTAACAAATTGTGAAGTGTTGTTTAAGATGGGGCCCGAAGACCAATGACTGGCACTATCGCTGACTTGGCTCCAGCGCACACGATGAGTTCGAGCCTCGGCACACCTTTACCTTTGCTCGCTTTTTGTTCATGATTTAGCATGAGAAAGACATCCAGAACATGGCCCTAGTACTAAAAAAGACCCGAACTACAGCAGTAGTGCAAAGCCAGTAGAACAGGCATATAACTGAGTGTGTTTTTCAATGAATGGCAAGTTTGTGTGCGATATCCTGGAAGTGTAAGGCTGTGAATGTAAGAATAAGTAAATGTGTGATAAATGTATGCATCCACTCATCCATCTGTCCATGCGCTCTACCTTTCCTCGTCCATGCACTTGGACTTTCATCTATACATTGATCCACAATTTAATCCACAAGCACTATTTCATTTGAAAGTCACACAGATTGGCATGCCAATTCTTCCTAAACTGCATGTTTACAGTATAGTAAATTAAATTGGTGGCAAAATAGAGCAGAATGCTAAGTTTCAATGTGAGATGGGGGCCAAAGAGTAAACTGTATCTTTTCTAGTTCTGAAAGGCAGGATTCAGTGCCAGAATAAGTCACTGGAGAGTGTGGTTCTGAGATCAGTAGGAATTGAAAGGCAGTACTCGGTAACTAAATATCATACGAGTGAAACGCAGTGCCATTGAAAACAAAAATCCCCAAAGGAAACTAGGAGTAAAATATTAAATAGGAGGGTGGGGCACATGAGCAAAAGCTAATTGAAAGTGAATGCTTATGGACTCAGCAGCAAAATGGTATTGATGGCCAAGGTCTGTGGCATAACACAAGGCCCACTTGGACCTGTGGTGCAAGGTGGAGGGTCACCATTAGTTTACATTTCAGTATTTACAACGTCCTGTTAAAATGCCTATCTGCCACAATCTTTTAAGATTTGCTTGGTGCAGTAATTTCTTGCAAGCCCAACAAAGGGGCAGTACACTATCTCTGGACCACCCACCCCCCACACCAACACTATTTGTGTTACTCTCAAGTTGCCATGTATTTGCAATGCAATAAAAGTATGAGCTATTAGCGTTGCAAATGATAAGGTTAGGTTTTTTTCCTCAGAGATAAAACACTGCAGTAGCATATGTAACGCAAAATTTCTTTTATTACTTATGATACTGTTGGGATATTTCTGAACAAAATAAATGTACAAACATTATCATTTGCAACAAAAATAGTTCAAACTTTCACTAATGCAAGACCTACTGCACTGCAAATGCTTGTTTGCCTTGGTAGCACAATCATCAGCTGCAACCTGTCCCAGGTGTTGAACCACTGTCTGCAGGTTTTGTTGCATGACTGCCAAAGCCCTGGTGTTGCTGGATACCCATCTAACCTGTTTAATATCAGTAACATGTGGTAAGTTGTCATCAATTATTCTTGACATTTCTTTGGCAGCTCTTCGTCTCGTCTCTATACCAAACAAATGTGAAAATCCATTTAAAGGTTTTTCAAACTGACAAATAGAGGGATTGGATTTTACAGTGTCTCGAATCCCAAGCTGAAGCGTCTGAGTTTCATAGTGGAATGGCAGAAGAAAAGGAATCTCTTTCTTTAGGAGTGCTACAACCCCTCCCTTAAATCAGGTAAGCATTGTTAAACAAGACAGTCAGTTTCTTTCTTTCTCTCTCCTTCAGTTTTTCCAGTGCTTGCATGAGGGGCTGCTCTGTAGGGGCACTGGAATTTGAAGTACTCACTGTAGGAGTATGAGACTACAAGCCCATTTATTTCATTTCTTGGCGGTGCCATGAAACACGTCATATGTGCCTTACTAGTTTCCTGAGCTCAGATTGGTTCAATGTGCAACTTGTCACATCCGCTTAAGAATGCAGCGGACTGCTACAGTAGGATATTTTTGGCAAATAGTGCAGTACATTTTTGGTCCTTCTCCCGCTGAACTTTCCTTCAGGGCTTGCCATGGCCAGGATTCCCCCAGTGTGACTAAAAAATGTGTTTTCTTTTTGTCAGCATCTCACTTTTTGTTTTTAGTTATGTTAGGATTCTGTGCAGTTGTACCATCCCCAACTTCATTTGGTTCTTTTTGATTTCCTTCTCCTGGGTTTTCTTTATCAGTGTATTTACTTTTTTTAATCCATGTTGAAGATGAATAGACTTTGTTGAGATCTATTTGTCTGTCAAAAGAACAAAGTGATCAAGTCTGAGACTATACTTGATTCAGTTTTAAACTTTCTGTCCAGAAATGTTCAGCTATTTATGGGAACATATTTTTGACATAGAAGATTGCACTTAATCTTGATACAGGTTTTCTCCTACACTTTTCCAAATTCTTTGAGAACCAAGGGTTGAGCCTGCCTGTTGTAATGAACCTCTATGCTACTACTACACTTCACAGTGATTCTGTTTCATGCCAAGTTGTGAACTCACTGAAGACTGGTGCTACACTTGCTGCACTCTAGACCTAGAAGCCAAGAAAAAGATTTACACTTTTTTTTGGAAAAGTTCAAGCTTACATAAAGGCAATTCAAATCTACCATCAATTTAACCATTAAAAAACTAAAACAAATGAAAAACATTTGAAATTATGTGTAATTGACTGATTAAGAAAGATGTGGAATAAAATAAAGGAAAAAAATAACAGAAACAAAAATCAGGCAAAAAGATTAAAAAAAGAAAAATTGCAAAGAAAGAAGGAAGGTAATTAAGAAAGAAAAGAAAGGGGCAAAAGGGGGAAGAAAAAAGTAAAGTGCAGAAAAGAAAAAAGGAAAAACGAGGAAGGCAAGAAAGAAAGAAAATGGAAGGAAAGAGGATACTTGGTATTAAAAAAAAAAATTGGATACTAAAAACCAAATTACACCCCACCTATATTTCAATAGAACTGCTGAAAATTAAACACCATAACATGTGTTTTTCCCTAAGCAAATTTTATCAAAGAACCATTCCTGAAACAGAGTCCAGGAATGCCACGAAATTACAGCAGGCCACTTCAAACGGAATTTACAACAGCATTGCAAGGAGATTGGAACTGATAAAGCGAAATATGTCCTGTGCTCACTTCAAATGTGTCCTGTGATCACATCAGGCAACACTGGTGCTTAAGGAATCTCCTTGTGTGCAGATGCGCACTTTGTGAAAGAGAAAAATGCACTGCAGTCACCCCAAATGACTTCAACCAGAGGCCTAATTTTGCTGACCCATTGCAACCATGCTATATGCTGTAGTGGGCAGAAGCAAAATGGGAATGACCCAACAACAGACCAATGGATGAAAAGAGGTGTCTGAAAGCAACTATAAGTAATATTATACATAATATTTCAGTAAAATCAAAAGGTCCTGGATAAAAGCCAGACCTAAAAAAGCAGTTATGATGCAACAGCATTTCATACCACTTACACATGCATGCGTGATGATGTTGATATGTATCAGAACGCATACGAGCGTAATGACTCCAGTGCCATGTTTTCTTTAATTTACCCATCCGTGAAAGTTTTGCCAGTGCTTTTTGCCCATGCTGTGCATCATGCGCAAAAAGCTTTTGGCTGCTGACATGTAGCATCATGAAAATACGAGGAAAAACAAAACCTGCATGATGATGAAACCATTTTCTAGGCTCACACATGTATGAGGACGTGTGCAAGTGCAGGCATCACCATAAATGCATGCGCCTATGGAATGAGGGGGCACATTTTTAAAAGTATTTAATGATCAAAAATGGACACCCTTTGGCTTGCCTACAGACAGAAGCCTGTCTCATGTCCTGCCAAGGAGCTAGAATATCACTGAAGTATGTGTTTGTCAGAAATGTGTAATGAGAAAACCTAAATCCGATACTCGAATTGCCTGCGCCATCAGTGTGACATTCTTGAAGAATGGACAATGTACCGTACTGATGACACTGCCATTTGTGAACCAAGAGGCAAAGCAATTGTCATGTGAACACTGTATGTGGCCAGAATATTATAGAGGGACATTGTAGTTTATTAAGTAAAAAACAACAGGTTTTTGTACAGCTGGTATTCTGAACGCACACATTTGAAAGTGCTTCCATGCTTGATTATGGAGAAAGTTAGTTTTGGTGGAATCACATATATGCCTAAGATCACACAATTTAAGCATGGAAATCATTTTTGATCCCGCCAGGTTTTCTCTTACAAAGAGTACTTAAATAGTTTCAGACCATCATGAAGAATTCTGCAACATCACAAATAGGAGTTAACTACTGCAAATAAACTCTGCACTCAAGGAGGATATTGCACAATCACAACTAATGCACAACTACTGCAACCAGTACTTAACTGTTTCAAATAAATTAAAACAAATTATTACAAATAATGAACATCTATGGCCAACAAGCCACAACTGTCCAGAATACTGGACTATCCCAGAGCATGCAGACATATCACAAATAACGGAGAGCCATCACAAACCATATCCACCTGCTGCAAACAGAAAGACAAAGATGAAGAATAGCCAACTATCACAAATAATCTTGGACTATGGTTAAATAATATAAAGTGCATTTGCAGTGATATTTGAGGTTTCACTATTGTGATGATTACAAGGGGCTCTGTGATTCAGTAGTGTGATTTGGTGGAGTTATGTTGGGCCAAGTGTTTAAATATCAGGTAACGTAAGACACAGTAGTGATGCATTGGCAGAGCTGGGTTTCTATTGTAACAGTGGTCCTGTGTACTGGGATAAATTACATGGAACTTAGGTGGTACTTGTGTGAGGCTCCATGGTTGTTTTCCTACGTATTTCTCAGGTCTAGATTGAGGCACATTTACAGAGCGGCATACATACCAATACTGAAGTTGCTGAGAGTATGCAAAGCCACACGGAAATGCTATTGCCAAGTAAGATGGACTCCACTGCCGTAGAAGCTTGAGTACTTAGGTCATGGTGGAGATGCATCGATAGAGCTGTGCTGTTCCACAGGAGTCTCAGATTAGGCCTGGTTGGGTGGTGGGTGTCTATGAAGAGTCGGGCAAGGGCCATCAGTTATCACATAAGGCAGAACTGAAGTGCTTTGGCACAGCTATTCATAGAGATCCTGTTTCACACTGGGTATTCTAGTTGCAAGGTTTTTGGGAAGAGCTGTGCATGCATACGTGTACAAACTAGCAAATATCTACTGAACACACCGCCAGATTGTTGTATTGCCCCGTTAAATCAGCATTTTGTCTTCTAAAACAATGGTATCCTTCATATCTTCCTCACCACCTCCCCAATTCACTTGTTTTGAATATCATAGCCAGAATAATTTTAATACTTGACTACTGGACGGGTATACGTTATGCTGATGAATAAAGCAGTTTTACTGAATATTTCTATTCAGACACAAGCCAAAGATGTTTGAACAAATTATGAGATTGCCTCAAGTCCGCTCTCGGCTGGAGTGAGAAGTTGCAAACAGGTAGTAGTGAGTTCCTGCTTCACCATGTAGTTGTTTGCCCGCTGCTCTGCCCTTAAAAACGAACTTGGGCCCCTCTCTAACATTTCAGCTTTTTGGGGCACAAGAGCAACACCTATTACTGCTACACGTCACATGCTGTACAATTTATGGCACTTTATTTAGAGAGTGACACAGGCCTAGTGGGGCCCAGTAGCAGTCCCCACTCCAGGTGACGGAGCGGGGGAGTTCACGACACCACTGAGATGCCGACAGGAAGGTAAGGAAAAAGAGCGTTCGCAGTGCTTAATTTGAGCCTGTGCTTTCTGGTGCTCAGCACCAGCACTTAATTGGTTTCTGGTGCTCTGCACCAGCATCTAATTGTCAACACCATACTTAGAACAGTCTACCACATGGTGGTGCTGCTCATCTAATTTAGAGATGAGCAGAACAACAATTGTTTAGGAATACAATATACATTAAAATAGTGCCCATACCTGCCTCCACAGCCATTCCTTTAGCTTTGGGGACCTGGAATAATCTGTTGCATTTACATGTGAGAGAGATGGTTAGTAGTTGTTTTGGCAGCGATGACAAGGGTGATGGGCTGTGCAAGCTGCAGTGGCCGGCTGGTCAGAGCCCTGGCACTTAATATTTTACAAATTAAGCACTGTGCGTTCGACCTTTTGAAATGGAAAAAGAGCCATTGAGATGCCTCTTCTTGCCGGGTCAAGTTTCCAGTTTTCTGCTGCTGTGTGCAGATATTATAGAGATCCCCAAGAGGGGGTGAGGCTGACAGAAATGTCCCTCACACAAACCCCTCTGCGGATGTTTCACCTTGGGGCACACGAGAGGATGGAGAAAGAATGGGTTGCTTCTCAAGGAAGGTATCCACCCAAAGAAACACAAACAAGAAATACGAAGGGTGCTCCAAGCAGATGGCCTGTGCCCACAGCCACTCTCACTGTAGGTAGTGCACATGCACTTTAAAGTTGAATTTGGCTCTTTTATGAAAGATGCAGGACGTACTTTTTCGTCACCCTAAGATTAATGTCGATTTTAAAATGGACTGAATACGCTTGCATAAGTTCTTGAGTGCCTTTCCAATAAAAGAATGTCATTTTCTAGAGTAGCGCTAATAAATCGGCAGCTGCACGAGAAATCAAATGCTATGTGTTATGCAGAGGGGACATTGCAGGTTGTAGACTCCAAAAATGTGACTTCTAATCCCGCTTCATCCCGCTTTACCAACATGGTGTAACCCTGGACAAAGCGCTTTATGTCCCTATTCCTTCAGCATCCTTATCTGATTATATTATTAGCACATTGAGGAGGCTACTGTGTTCTATGGAAAACAACGCTCACTTTTCAAACAAATTTATTTATCACTGACATTCAGATGGGTCTGATATCTGCCATGGCATTTAGGGTCTGGCACTAAAGTGGTGCAAGATAGGCACAGTGCCTATTTTCCAGTCTGAAACGACCCTCCAACGAAGACATATCGTCATAGGCCCACTATGCCAACTTTGCGCCTGCCACTATTGATCTGATACTCTGGAGGTAACCTCTTTACCCATTATCCAGTATTGCTAGTGTTCTTTAACCATTACCTGGCAGCTCAAGAATGATAAACTCCCAGCTTAAACAATGTGTATAACAGGCTAAATTAAGCCTGAAAAATAGGCAGTGGCCAATTGGGCAATTTCCTGCACAAGTGGGAAAAATATTCACAATTTGTGCAGGAAATTGCTTAATCTGGCAACTTCGTGTCGCACGTCTAGCGTGAAAGGAAGTTTGAATCTTCTCTGCCCACCAATGGAAAGATGCGCAGTCGGCACGGCTATGGCACTCCTCCAATAGCAGCGATGAGGTAAACGAGAGCCTGCGCTTCCTGCAACTACAAGGACACCTTCTAAGACACGGTTCATCATACAGACGTAGCAGTTGTATTCTGTTTAGAGCGATCTTCAAGAAACTATTACCTTTTTGAACACTCTAGGAACGCTATAGCGACCACTATGACCGTGCTTATTTTACCTGAATGTTAGCGTTGTGGCAACCGCGGACTACCACTTGCTGAGACTGAAGTTTCACTCCCCCAGCCTATCATTGGCTAGAGCCCAGTCATGGGCTGTTAGCGAATGAGAGCACCCCAAAGGCTCTATCATCAGCATTTCTGATTGGCTCCTTGTCCGTTGGACAAAATAGACATTTAAATCTTCTTGCCCATCACAAAAAACAACATGGTTCAGCCATCGGGCGATATGATTCCACCACCTCTGCTTAGTAAGAGGAAAGGTATAGGCCTGGCAAGTGGATGCACTTGCCAAGTCGAAATAGCAGTTTAAAACTTCACACACGAACACTGCAGTAACAGGTCTGAGACATGTTTATAGGGCTACTCATGTGGGTGGCACAATCAGTGCTGCAGGCCCACTAGTACCATTTGATTTAAAGGCCCTGGGCACATCTGGTGCACTTTACTAGGGACTTGCGAGTAAATCAAATATGCAAACCATGGATAACCAATCACCAATACAATTTACACAGGGATCCCTTGCACTTTAGCACTGGTCAGCAGTGGTAAAGTGCCCACAGTCCTAAAACCAGCAAAAACGAAGTCATAAAAATTAGGAGGAAGATGGCAAAACGTTTGGGGATAACCCTGCAGAAAGGGCCAGGTCCAACAGTAATGACCATCCTTTGTGTGATATTCATCCAGACATGTGCCTTCTGTAGCTGAATCCGTTTTTGTTGTCTTTTGGATTCTGTGCCCCTGCTAATCAGTAGTAAAGGGCTTGTGTTTTCCCTTTTAAACATCGTAACATAAGCATCCACCAAATTGGCACATTTAATTCATTTATAACTGCCATTTCAACCTGGCAAATTAAACCTTTTGCCAGGCCTAACCCTTCCTATTAAAAATATATGTCACCCCAGAAGCCACCTCATCGAGCAGAGTGCATGGTATTTAAAAGATCGGACATGTGTGCCTAAAAGTTTACATATCCTGCCAGTGAAAAACCTACAAAGTGATTTTTCACCATGGCAAGACTTGGCTCTCTCATAGCAAACCGTGGGTCACTTTATAATGTATAACTTCAGGTTAGGAATATGCTGAAACCATCGTTCAAAAGCTCACATTAATAGTAATTCACAATCTAAACTAATGGTCAAATTTTTGGATCTTAAATTACTATTTTGAAAAGCCAGGTGGCCTTTCCCTGCCTAATAAAATGTGCCTTTCTTTCAGCATCCAGGGTCACCTGACTGTTGATGGCTCTCCTGTGGCGTGATGTGTATTCCTCCCATACAGCAGACAAAGGGCTCTGGGTGTGGAGAAGGGTGTTTCCCTCCTGAGCAGGATGGCCTGAGACGTTGTACCTAACCCCTTCCTGGGCTTCAAAGGGTAGCCTGAGGGCAGTACTCTGCCACTTTATGACTTCAGAAGATGTTTAGCTTTGCACTTGCAGATGCAGCTCTCATCTAGGCCTGCTGCCCTTTGTTTCCCTAGACAGGCTGATGCCAAACCCGGTGGAAAGATGTACTGAGCCGAACCAGTTTTAGGGTTCGATAAAGGCATGTCTCCCACTCATAGGCTAGCACTGGGTATAAAAGTGGAATCAAAGATTCTGAAATCGGAACAATCCTGGACCTGGCAAGATTCGTAAGGACTGCCCTGCTATTTGGCGAAGGAAGACCAGACATGCCTGTATTGAACCCAGAAATCAGAAGGGACTCCCGTGGTCACTTGGCTGACCTCCTGTTTCAGCTACAGTGACATTGTGACATTGTCCAGTGACATTGTCTAGAGTCCATTCCTGCTTTTTATCTGACCAGTACCAACTGGACCTGACCTACTTCCCTACGCTGGCCTCTGTGGGAGTGAGTCCTATCTGCCCAAGTGCTGTACTGAAGGTCCTAGATCCTTGGCTGGAGTTAGTGTGCACTTGTCCCTCCATAACGGAAGGTTGCATCAAATCTGACACAGAGCCTACCAGGGGCACACAGCCTCTACTTAAAGGCTTCACCAGATCTGATGCAGAACAACGCAGAGACCCACAGAGACACACTAAGCAGATTCCAACTGGAAGCCTCACCAGAACCAGCACAGTGTGATGCAGAGTAGCACCACGCAGCGCCAAAGGACGTAGAACTCTGCAGCTTCAGACTGAAAGCCTCACTAGATCCAACATAGCGCAATGCAGGACGATGCAGAGATGCACAGCTCCTGACTGAAAGCGTCACTGAATCAAACACAGCACAATGCAGAACCCCACAGAGCAGTGACACCGTGTCTTTGCATCAAAGTCAGAAGGTAAAACTTCCAGCGGGACGAGCCTGGTTCTGTACCCAGCTCCATGACGGTCAGCCTGAATTTATGACACTGTCCTGTTCTGGTGCGACCAGATACCTGCCTTTTGGCACTATTTTTCCCCAAAACATTAAAAACTCATTTATTAAAATATTCTCTGTTTTTCTAAATTGGTTTGGAATTTCTTGAGTTGTGGTTTCACTCCCTTACTGTTTGAGTACTACATGCATACTTCACACATTACCTCTAACACATTACACACTGCCTGACTGCTTTTGTGCCAAGCTACCGGAGGGTTGAGCACAATTTTAACGACTTTTGTGATTTACCCTGACAAGGAGTTGCGATTATTTAAAGGGGGTTCTTACTCCACTCAAATAATAAGACAGTTTCTTACAAAGTGCATATGCTTAATTAAATTGAATAAATGAGTGCTTTGCCAACCTGGAGATGAAGCCTGCACAATCAGCAAGTCCCGTAATTGTGCTGCAGGTGCACAGTGCTTGAATGTCTAGAGCACCCTATAGCCCTAACCGAGGAGAGGATGGAGATAATTTATTGACGAACTCTAGGGAAACCCTGTTTGGCATGAGTTTCTTCGTCAAAAAACTGTATACCGTTGGGCAACATTTGTATCAGTTTAGGGCGTTTCGCAAATCCAGATTTATTGCCTTGATTCAGAGATTAGGTCTCCGATAGAGTCGCAGGTGACGACCGCATGCCTCTTCAGGGGGTAGGAGGTAGCAGAAATTTTAGTAAGAATTAAAGTGATGCCGGCAAGTTTTGTTGTTGTTATTCCATTTTTAGCATCAGGTATAAGTTATTTAGCGGTTTGGGGAATTTGCATCTGTTTTAAGTGAAAAATGTGTGCACTTCAGTGCAGGGCTGTTTGCCCGGACCTTAAATTTAGCATTTTCTCAATTTCCCTATCATTTGTTTAATTCTCCTCTTTTGTTTTTAATGTTTTTTAAGAGCATACTACAGGCCCCCAGGCAGTGGTAACGGGTCTTTCATCTGTAGTGCTCCGCATCCTACAAGACCACGTCCTCTAATCCAGGAGATTTATCATGGGATGCTGTTGGCCATAGTCTATCGTGGTTATATCATTTCACGATGGCAAACACATTGATTCTACATGTGGCAGTCATGCTTGAACTTTAATACAAATATAGACTATTTGCAATACCTTTACAAGTAGGACACTCGCTGCTATGTGAAGGCACCTTTTCTTTTTTATACTTGTAATCTTAATTTATCTAATTTTATCCTGTATGTTGGTGAGTTGGTGTGTATTTTATTGTGCTTGTGTCAGAAGGTGAATGTAAGAATGAGCCTGTGGATTGATGAATGGATGCATGAGTGCAAAGATGACTGGCTGTGCTTGTATGATGATGACTTATTGAGTGCCTAATCACAGTGTCACATAAGGCACTTCTGTTCGTAAGCCAGACCTATTGGCACTGCCAATACTGGTTTCAGAAGCTGTTTTGTGGTCCTTTCTGTCAGTGCAGGCAATTCCTGACCAGCTGAGAATAAAGCATGGCAATAGTGTAGTGTTGTCTGAAGAAACACTATCCCCCACCTTGGAGCATCTAGCCCTCAACATCAGCTAACTCCCTAGTGATCTGCATCCATTTGAGTGTTGCACGAGAAACCTTTCTATTACTACACCTACGAAGACCTAAATCGCTCAGGTAAAGTTAAAACGAGTGGGAATAGTCCTGTTACAATGACTCTTGAAGTTAAGTTTCCTATGTGTGCATTAAAAATCACATATATAAAATAGACATACAGTTTCGCTGATCTTACTCTACCTTACTAGTCTCTTTCTGCAGAATTTTTGCCACACATGATGCAAGTACAGAATGTTGTGATAAATATTGGACGATATTTATCAGGAGAAAAATGCAGGGGCGCAACCACCAGTGGTCCAGACTGTGCAGTGCTGCTGGGCCCTGAGGGGTGAAGGGCCCAGCCAGCGGTGCATCTTTCATTTACTACACCCCCAACTCTGAATGCATTTATTATTACGGACCTTTCTGGGGCCTTGTTGTATGTGTGCTCTGGGGGAGACAACAGAGGGGTAATGGGGGGCAGCAGATTGACATATAGATGCTACGGGGGGGCTTGTTTTCATGCTTGGGGTAAACTCGTGCTCGTCTGAGCTGCTTTGTGATTGCAACCAATTAGAAAGCAGCTCAGTTGAAACCTGCATGAGGGGCAATAAGTCAAAGAGCTCTGTTGGACTGTGTTGTAATGTTAGACTGTGTTGCATTAGATCTCTGGGCACCCCCAAAAAAGGGGCTCACATGCCCCATGCTGCCCAATCATAAAACATCATTTGGCTATTCTCACTGGATTTATTTGTAGGTCTCGCCTGCGTTAGCACGCACCTGTGCTTTCGCTTGCGAGAGTCTTGTGTAGGATAATGGACTTAGAACACGCCCATTACTTAACCATTCGTTTGCAGGCTGTCATTCTTCTTTGCTGCCTTCTAATTGGTCATTGCTTGCCAGATGTCACTTATTTTCTTTAGGTGGCGCATGGATTAAGTTTAGTTAGTGTCCCTCCATTAGCCTTCCGCTCCTTGTGCTGTGATTCAGGTAGTATTTCTTTTTTTTAAGCACTGACTCAGTCAACTCTGTCCGTGTCATAGCACTTTTATTCTACTTTGCTCCGCAGCCGCCACATCCTGTTCCTTCTCCCCCTCCAACCGCCCTCTGTCCCTGTTTCTTCTCCCCTACTACCACCGTTCCCTTCCAACTAAGTTTCTTTTACCCCCTCCCATTGACAGAAGTAAAAAGATACGCTATGAAGCAGCCAGCACTGGCCACTGCATAGCGTTTTTTTTTTTTTAACAGTCCTGTTACCCACACCTCCTGCACCCAGCTACCCTTCTCCACTAAGTTGCCAATAGCTTGCCCATAGGCGAAACCGATTTGCCAATGCTTGATAAATTATGTATTTTAAAGCTTATAGAACACTACATTTAGGCTGGGTGGGGTGAGGTGAAATAAAATGGTCCAAAAGCCACAAATTCTGATAAGACTTTGGTTGCACCTGTTGTGTTTTTTTAACCAACAACACTGGTATTTTAATGTCCTGGACAGTACAGAAATAAAGAAACTCGCCTTAAGCCAGTTTTTTGTCCACTGATCAATATGCACTCTAAACAGTAACGGTAAGGGGAAAGCAGTTTAACCAAACATTAGCAAAGCCAGTAGGTCTCGCCTTTGCAAGAGCTATTGCTTGGGCAATGTGCTTAGACATGTTGAACACCAATGTGGCTTCTGTTCAGCATGGCTAAAAGTTAGTTGCGTGGAGTGGGGTAGATTGGAGTAGAGTGGGATGCGGTACAGTAGAATGTGGCAGCTTGGTGTCGAGTGGGGTAGAATGGAGTAGTTGGATTGTGGTATATTGGAGTGGGGAGTTGGGTAGATTAGTGTGGTATATTGGAGTGGGGTAGATTGAATTGGGGGACAATGGGGTGGAGTGGGGTATATGGAAGAAGAGCAAATTGGGGAGGATTACAGTGGGGTAGATAGGAGTTGGGTAGAATGGGCTAGATTGAGTGGAGTGGGATATAGTGGGGTAGATTTGGGCATAGTGGACTGGGGTGGATTTGGAGTAGACGAGTGGGGTGGTGGGGAGTCTGGTAGAATAGAATAAAATAGATTTAGGTAGATAAGATTGGAGAGGAGTGGGGTAGATTAGGATGGGGTGAGATAGATTGGGGTAGATTGTAGTGGGGCATCGGGTGATTTGGAGTGGCGTGTATTGGAGTGGGATGGAGTGGTGTAGATTGGGATGGAGTGGGGTAGATTGAAGTAGATTGGGGTAAATTGGAGTGGCATAGATTGGAGTGGGCGTATTGGATGGGGTAAATTGGAGAGGGTAGATTGGAGTGGGCGCATTGGATGGAGTAGATTGGAGTAGGGTAGAGTGGGTTAGATTGGACTGGAGGGGGCTAGATTTGAGTGGCATTTGATAGTATGGAGTGAAGTGGAGGAGGGTAGATTGGATAGAGTAGAATGGAGTGGGGTTATTGAGTGCATTGGAATGGGTAGATTGAGGTGGAGTTAAGTAGAATGGAGTGGGTTGGAGTGAGGTTTGATTGATGGGAGTGGAGGTGAGATTGGAGTGAAGTTAGATTGATTGGGGTGGAGTGGATTGGGGAAGTGTGGTGGGGTAGATTAGGGTGCAGTGAAGTGGGGCAGACTGGGTGGATTAGACTAGGGTAGATTGGAGTGGGATGATTAGAGTGGAGTTGTTTGAAGTGGGGTAGTTTACAGTAAGGCACATTGGATTGGAGTGTGTGGTCGACTGAGAAGGGGTGGATTGAGGTAGAGTGGATGGGGTAGATTATAGTAGATTGGAGTGGGGCAGACTGTGGTAGAGTGGGGTAGATTGGCGAGGAGTTGTATATATTGCACTGGAGTTTGAAGTGGGGTTTGCTAAATTGGATTGAAGTGGGGTAAATCAGACTGAAGTAAAGTGCAGTGGGTAGTTTTGGGGTACATTGGAATGGGTGGATTAGGGTAGATTGGGTTAGAGTGGGGTATATTGAAGTGTAGCAGATTGGGGTAGGATAGGCTGGAGTGGGATAGACTGGAGTCGGGTAGCTAGGAGTATGGTTGCTAGTATGGATTGTGGTGGAGAGGGATCGATTAGGGTAGATTGGAGTGGAGAGGGGTAGATTAGGGTGGAGTGGATTGTGGTAGTGGGGTGGAGGGGAGTGGGGTAGATTGGAAATATTGAGATGGATTAGGGGTGGGGTGGATTAGAAGTGGGGTGGAGTAGATTTGGGAGGGGGGTGGAATGGGGGTGGGATTGGGCATAAACATAGGCTTCCTGGTACTGAAGTCACCAGCTTTCAGGGGCATAGCATATTGTTGCTATTTTTTGTGCTTTCAACCTCCTTCCAGTTAGTGGTAAAATTGGTGTGAAAGCACAATAGACCCCAGAAAGCTATACAATTCTGAAAAGTAGACAAAATTCTTTTTTAAAGCAAGGTGTCATTTGTGTAGATCCTTGAAGTGTTTTGTTTTATTTTAGAAACTAACAGTTTAAAAAAAAAATATTGAAACAGAGTTGAACAAAAGAGCCATTTGTGCAACGTTTTTATCTGTTCATCCCAGACAATGATCTCAAACAATCTACCCAATCACTGGTGCTATCCAGACTAGACTATGGGACTGCAACTCTCACGGGTACAACAAAGTCTCACCTAGCTCCCCTTAAAACAACTCAACACAGCAGCCAGAATGGTCACTGGAATTAGGAAATATGATCACATTTCACCACCACTCAGAGAACTAAAATGGCTCCCAGTCAAACTACGTGCCAGCTTCAGAACTGCCTGCCTCACGCACAAAGACCTGCACCCTGGAAAACCTGACTACCTGGCCGTCAAACTCAAGAGGGCTGGTCAGACAAAAAAACCCCAGGAGCTCCAATTCCCTACTTCTCATTACTATGAAAACACGCAAAGAAAAAAACGCTGCACGGTCCTTCGCAGGAAACAAGCCCAAAATCTGGAACTCCATCCCAGCAGAGATCAGAACGATCTCGTCCTTCACAAAATTAAAAAAACACCTAAAAACCCTCTTCCTCAACCGCTCCCTCCCAAATGGATAGCCGCCGCCTGAACGCAAATCCCTGCTAGTCGTTCCCCCTCTGACATTGTTTCTCAAAGACCTACCTCATCGTTGCCCTTCAACCCATTTCCAGCTCCTCCCGCCCCCCAAGAGCTTCAACCCAAGACAACGTGCACTCAATGAGGTTATCTCAGGACTCTCGTACTACCTCAATGCTGCACTGCACACTTGGAATTCCGAATCATTATTGTATAATCACTGCTCTATTGTACAACTCTTACAAAAACTGTTGTAAAGCGCTCCGATACCCCCGGGTACGGCCAGCGCTATATCAAACTCCTTAATAAATAAAATAAATCTATAACAACTTCTAAGTATGACGTATATTAGAAAGCAACATGCCGTTACATCTGCTGGACCGTTCTGGTTGTGAGTGTATATAAGACTTGTAGGTTCACCAAGAACCAGAGGAACCCAGAGCCAGTAACTGAGCTGCATCTTGCAATGTTTTTTCATTGTGTACCTGGTATACAGCAATTCATTAAATATAAAGAGTGAAAAATGGTTACAAAGAAAACCAATATATTTCTGAAATGGGTACAAAATGTACAAAAAGACTGTGGCAATTTTTATGGGGGGGTGGTGCATTGGCATGCCCATTTTGGGCAGGCCCCACCCCTACATATTAAACAAATCCTTGGTGCCTAGTGGGCTTTCTATCACTCCCTCCCCCCCGACTGGGGGCAGATCAGGGGCTATTGCCCTCATCTGCCTCGGGGGGGGGGCGTAGAAAGACTGTGGACTTTAATTTGGGGGGCATTGTCATGCCCATTTCGGCCAGCCCCCACCCCTATATACATAAAAAAAGAAATCCCTGGTGCCTAGTGTGATTTCTGTCCCACCTGGGGGTGCAGATCGGGGCAGAAAGACTGGTATTTTGGGGTGGTAGAGGCATTGGCATGCCCATCTCGGGCAGCCCCCACACCTAAATGTGCTCTAAAATAAATCCCTGGTGCCTAGTGCGTCTTCTGCCCCCCGGAGGGGCAGGTTGGGGGCTATTGCTGCCCCATGGGGGGGGGTGGAAAGATTTTATATGCCCCCAACAAATTGAGGGGAGCAAAGTCTCTTTCCCAAGGGGCCGCTCCCCCCTCTCTGTTGTTCAGTGGGTGGATTCCTGCTTGGGGATCGCCCTCCTGTTGCAGTCCTCAAGCAGGGATCCAATAAGGGAGGGGTACCATTGGGAAGGGGAGATTCTCCTTTTTCCAATGATTCCTCTCCTGTCTGCCTACGTGCTTGGGGCTGACATAGCCCACTGAGCACGAAGGTGCAAGCTCATTTCAGTTTTGGTGTCAGGGAAATGACGTCAGCGCGACATGCGCGCTGATCCTGATTTCACTGAAACAATCCAAACGGTCTCGGCAGCTGGGGAAGCCCTTCCCTAGCTCCCAATGTTGTTTTGGACTACAAGAAGTCCTTCTGGTGCCTGCACCAGAGGAATTTCAAGTGCCATGTATACGGACGGCTGGGAGCCGTCTGACGCACACTGGCACTGTGGCGTCAGACGTCTGCCGGTCATCTGAGGCATGGAAAGGGCTAAACGTAAGCAAACTGAAGGTTCTTTTGTTGTTGTAGTTTTATATAGCAAGAGCATCAGAGAGATTGTATGAGCACAGGTTACATTACACAAGATCAAATTCATTTTTGTTTTAGGCCTTGGGAAATTAAGTGATTTGCCCAGAATCACAGCTTGGTGAGCTGAGGCAGGGACTGGAATGCATTCCCTAGTTCCAAAGTGGGCAGCTCTGACCCTAATGTCGCATCCTCTCAATTTTCCTCTCTGTGAAAGGTGTCTCACAGCGAGGCCTATGCAAACATACACCCTCCTTCACCATGGCCTGAAAGACACTGGTCTGAGGTGTCAACAACAGGCCCTCAGCGAGGCCTCTTCTCTTACTCTCCCCCTTCCCAGCCAACTATAGCCTTAAGGAGATGGCCTGGTAGGGGCGGGTTGAAGAAAATCACAGAGCTGCTGCTGCTGCTCGAGGGGATTGAGGTGAATTTGGCCCAACAACCACATCACCTGTCTCAGTGTAACATCACAACAGGGGAGTGAAACACTGCTTGTTAGGGATTGTGCTGGCTCCACTGTGGCCAAGCTGAAGGCTGCCATGGGCAGAATAATACTGGCCAACACTGGCCAAGCAACGATACTGGAAGCCCCTACCCTTTCAGAGCCTACCTGCCCTTGATGCTGACCCCACATAAGTGGCCTGGTGGCGGTGGTGAAGACAGTATGGTTCTGTGGGCCAGATGACAGACCTCCTAAACACATTGCGCACAGGTGACCCCTAGGCATGTGCTGCTCTACGAGACATGATGTATCTACAATGTGTGCTTTAACCAAGCTCATCGCCTGCCATTTGTTCTTTGTTGTGCCATTCTGAAATCCTGGCTTTCTATTGGTCCATTGCTTTCAATTGTCCTGCCTCTGTGTGCTTGGTTGATGCCCAGGTGATTTCATTCATTGTTCTTGTTTGGCCATACAACATTTATGGTTCCTACTGACCCAGCGCAAGATGGCCTCTTCTCCCATGTTGGAATGCATGTCAGCCAAAGCCCCGCTGATAAAAAGCCACAATTCAAGAAATCCTTAAGAGAGTTTATTCCAATGCAACCACCGACCGGTAGCACAGTCTCAACAACAGCTCTTCCTCAGCAGGAATGCCCCACAACAATCTATGAGGTAATACATTCTATGACTACTACAAATAGGCTAATTACAACACATCCACCTTACAAAGTCATATGAAATGACAGGATGAATAAAATAATGATCTCCATTTATGACCTAATACATAAGAAAACATAAAAACAGAAAGTGATTAACAGAAACTATACACAAGCAAGAAAAATAATACTTCTGTTCAAAATATAATCTTTGAATCTCCCAGGCAGATACCTGTGTCTATTTAAATGACCAGTGTTTTTGTCTCTGTTCACAGGAACAAAACCACGAGTAACAGCTATGCAGTTAGTTGGCTCAGTGAATTTCACCAGCCTGAACATACTCCAGGTACAGCCATTATCTAGGGTCACAACATTTTATTTTTTAATTGCAGTGATGACAAAAGGACCATGTAAATTAGATGAACCTTTGTGACCATGCTTAGCTCTCTTCACCAACACACGATCACCCAAATTCCATCTCTTTTCACTGACTGACATCTTGTCATCATACCGCTATTTATATTTCTGTTGATATTCAACAAGTCTGGTTTTTCTTAGCTCATCTGTTACAGCACCACTCTTCCAAACAGGAAGCCAAACTGGATTAAGCTTAGAGCTTGCCACCCTACCTCTCAAGGCTTCAAATGGAGATTTTTCAGAAATAGCATTGGGAACAGTACGGTGTGCCTTCCAAGTTTCTCTCCACACGCTGCTGAAAGAAGTCCTTGAATCTAGTGCTCGTTGAGCACAACTCTTGACAACTCTATTCATCCTCTCTGTGAGACCATTAGCCTGTGGAGAATACAGAGCTGTCTTCTGATGAATAACTCCAAGATCTCCAAGAAAAGTATCCATCTCATGGGAGGTAAACTGCACCCCATTGTCATTGATTAAATACTTAGGAATCCCTTCCGAAACAAATAAAACCTTAAGAAATTCAATCACTGACTTAGAATTAACAGTACCCATGCATTTTGAAACTACCCATTTTGAGGTGTAGTCCACCAAAAGAACAACAAGCCTCTCAAAGGGACCAACTATATCCAAACCTAGCTTAGTCCAAACAGCATCAGGAACCTCCACTGGTGAAAGGGGGTATGACCAGTAGTATGAGATTTCTCATTAATGGCACACAAGTGGCAATCTTTAACAACACTCTCTACCGTTCGATCCATACCAGCCCACCAATACTTTTCCCTGACCCGTGTCCTGGTGAAACTCCTTCCCAAATGTCCCTCATGAGCTAAGTTGACTACCCTTTCCTTAAGCTCACCAGGCGGAACCACTCTGTCACCTCTCATGAGATTTCCTTGACAAAAGGTGAGATCATTCCTCACAGTCCAGAAAGGCTTCAAATCACAGTCAAGATCTTTTTAATCTGGCCAACACCTGGAGATAACTGTTTTAAGGGATGAAAATACCTTATCATTGTTAGCACACGACAACCATTCTTCTTTTGATAATGAAGACTCCATCAACAAATTCACACATTCAAAATCCTCTTCTACATGTTCAGTCTTTAAGGGCAAATGTGACAAATAGTCAGCAGGCTTATTATTTTGACCTGGGATATACTGCACATGACAATTAAACTCCTGCAGGCCTTCACTCCATCTCTTAAGCATAGGGGTCATGTGATCAGTGTGATGACACGAACAGATTTGAACAAGGGGATGATGGTTAGATTTCGCAACAAACGGAATTACCCAAACATAAAACTTGAAGTGATGTGCTACCCAAAACACACTCAGTGCTTCCCTCTCAATACAAGAGTAATTGACCTCAGCCTCTCCAAGAGCTCTGGAGGCAAAGACTACTACTTTTTCCTCCCCATCCGCAATTTGAGAAAGCACAGCTCCAAGTCCTCTGAGACTGCCATCAGTTGTCAGGATGGTTTTCAACTTGGAATCAAAGTGACCTAACGTTGGCATTTTCCCAATTTCAGACTTTACTAAGTTGAAGTCTGTCTCACATTCAGGTGACCACACAAACCGCACCCCCTTCTTTAGCAAAATCCTGATAGGCTCAACAACACTTGAAAAAACTTTGACAAACTTAGAGTAGAACTCTGCCATACCTAAGAAGGTCCTAACTTGCTCTTTGTCTTCTGGTGCAGGAGCTTTGACAATACTCTTCGCAAGCTCCAGCTTTGGTTGTATACCATCTCCAGAAATTACATGAACGAGATAAGTAACAGACTTCAGTCCAATTCGGCACTTCTCTCTCTTGACTGTGAGTCCTCTCTCTTTCAATTTGCTCAACACAGAACTGTCTCATGTTCACACTCATCTCTACCATACACTAAAATATCGTCCTGAAAGAACAGGACGTTAGGTAGACCACCCAGAATCACCTTCATTACTCTTTAAAAACAGGCTGCCGCTGAGGCTAACCGGAAAGACATCCTCAAAAATCGATATGCTCCCAATGGAGTGATGAAAGATGTTAAATGCCTGGAGTCCTTATAAAGCATGATCTGATGATAAGCGGATGATAGGTCTAGCACACTGAAAATGTTGGCTCCCTTCAGCAAACTAATAGACTCTGATAGGTTAGGAAGGGGCTGGCGGTCCACCCAGATCCATTTGTTCAATCCGCGCAAGTCCACACACATTCTTACAGCAGAACCACCATCCTTGGGTGCCAAAACCACCGGAGCTAGCCATTCCGAGGCCTCAATCTCTTCAATTACACCCAACTTCAACAATCTTTCAAGTTCAAGTCTTAAGGGTCCAACCATCAAATTTGGCACTCTCCGCACTTTGTGTACACAAGGCTTTGCTGATTTTTTAAGAATGATCCGATGCACAAAACCTTTGAGACAACCAAGAGCATCAGAAAACAACTCAGGAAAATCTTTAAAATATTTATTCACGGGGGGCGTGGCCAGCCATCATGGCTGTGAGGACGTGATCCTGCTCGGCTCCCGCATCGGAGTCTGATCTTCTGCTGCCATCCGGAACCATAGCCCATAAAAACAAAAGGTCGACAACGGAAAGACATGTGGAAGGCGTGGGGATTGTTTTGAAGACCTAAGAGAGCCCCGGGAGAGCTTTAGCCCTGGGGGTTACAGCCAAGGCAGGGTGCGGCCGCGCGACTAACATGGCGGCCGGGACCTGCTATTGACTGGTCGTGGTGGCTGGGGCGTGGCCTTCGGTGCCGGAGCGGCTCTCGGCGCTGTGGCCTTCTTTTTAGCGCCGCGGCACTGAAGGAGCAGATCACGGGGTAGCACAGTGGTCGTCCAGCATCTCCGTCGATTCCTGCAATCCTTCCACTGCCAACGGTAAAATGGCGGCCAACCTGGCGTGACGGCCCTGCTAGAGAGCTCTGAGCAGCAGAACCCACCGTTGCAGATGGGGAGGTCACATTGGGACAAATGTTGGTGAGCCACAGGCGGCTTCTTATCCGCACCACGGAGTGACCGGCTGTGAGGCCCCTCAAGGCAGAGACTACATGCACAGTATCTGGAGGTGAGAGCAAGCGCTGTTTCCCTGAAACCCCGGGGAGCCTCTATTTAGCTTTCAAAAGGCTCTCTCCTCCTGGTTGGTAGAGCGCTGTCCTACGAGGGTCCCCAAACATTAGAGCTGCAGGCTGGGACACTTGAAGGAGAGGAGAAGCACCGGGACAGGACCCTCCTGACCTCGGTGCCTGACCCTAAGATGGCGGCCTGATCCCCTTTCATCCCAAGCACGCAAGCCATCCGGGGGGGTATACAATCTACAGTGGTCATCTGTGGGACGCCTGCTGGAGGCCCAGAGGTGTTCGCTTCGTGACAGGCAAGACACCCTGCCCTGCCGGGCCTCTCGGGACCCGCAAATTCGCATCCCCAAGGCCGAGTGAGCAGAGGAACATGCGAACGCCTCAACGCCCGGTTTAGATCTGTGATTCGCCCATATGCCTCCTAAAAAAAAAAATCACAAAACAACAAGGTCTCCAGCTACTTTGAAAATTCTAGCACCGGGGACGGACAACCGCTGGGGCATAGCCAACAGAAGGGTACTATGGCGCTATCCAGGGAGGAGCTCCTGGCCAGGCTCAGGGACTTTAAAAGAGAACTACGTGAGGACATCAAAACTGATATCAACGCGTCTCTTGAGGCCTTCATGGCCTCTAAAATATGTGAGCTACGCACAGACGTGGACTCAGTGGGGACCCGTGCCTTTGATCTGGAAGCGAAGTGTCAGACCCTTGAAGACTGGGTCCAACCACTTAAAGAAAGCACCGAATCCCTCACAGCACAACTGAACTCTGCCCTGTTCAAATGTGAGGACCTGGAGAACCGCTCTAGGTGGGAAAACATCAGAGTGCACTGCCTGGAAGAAGGACGAGAGGGGTCAGACCTGGAACGGTTTGTCGTGGGTCTCTTCACTAGCATCATGGGATCCGATGACCCGCCAATCCTGCTAGAGCGCATCCACAGAGTGGGTCCCGCTCAACAGGGGAAACTACAACTACCTCGAGACATCCTGTCTAAGTTTACCTCCTTTAAGACAAAGGAACTGGTGCTCCACAGGGCCAGGGGGAAAGAATCGATTGAATATCAGGGAGAATCATGTGCGCTATACCAGGACGTTTCCCAGGCCACATTGATGAGACGACAACAGTTCAGCCTCATTACCACCGCGCTCTGAGAAAAGCAAATCAAATACAGATGGACATACCCATTTGGGCTAGCCTTCACTTTTAATAATCAGCACCCCCACTTTACCGAGGTTGAGGGGGCTGCTGCCCTGCTGGGCCTGGCCTGTGCACCGCTGGGGGAGCACTCTACCCCTCAGAGATCCCGAGGGGCGAACAAGACGCAAGGAAGCCACTGGAGATTGGCAGCGAGTTCTGATATCTAGCAAAAAGACCCCCTGACCGCTATGACTTGTGCCGATACGCACGTCCGCTGACAATATCTCCGCTTCAGGGGGGGACTGGCCCTATACTTCCTTAATAAATGACTCTCGTCGAGGCTGTTACCAACCTGCTAGATGGCTTAATGGCGACCCTTTGGACACAACATGGGTCATCCAGAGCATCCATCGGAGTACCAGATGCGGGAATGGTCCTGCCTCTGAGGACATCCAACAACGCAGATCTCAGGTACTGCAATGACTTTAATTCATGATTGGTTTCTTGTTGTTTCTGTTTTTTTTCTGCGCTACCGGGGGATAACAGGGGGGTTTGGGGAAGCGAGGGGGATGAGGGGTGGGACCATTTCTACAGGGGAGATGGGGGTGAAGCTATTATCATGGAATGTTAGGGGCCTCAACTCCCCTAACAAGAGACACAAGTTCTGGAAATACATCGGGGATCAGGGGCCGTTGGTGGTGGCTCTTCAAGAATCACACATAAAACGAACTGAAGAAAGCAGACTCAAGCATAGACGCTATCCCCAGATTTACCCAAGCAACCAGCACTAAAAAACAAAATGGGGTTGCTCTGATATTCCACTCTTCCACCCATTTCATACATGAGGCTACACAGAAAGATAAGGAGGGAAGATATGTTATGGTTTGGGGAACTTTGATGGGCAGACTTTGTACCATGGCGTCGGTATATATTCGCCCAATACTGGGCAAACAGACTTTCTTTCCTCCTTTTTTGATTCCTTAATGGGTTTTGCAGAGGGAGATCTGATAACCTCGTCTGGGATCCCCGGATGGATACATCACAGGCCCATAGAACCAGAGGGGGTATCTTTTCTATGTCACTTAAGCAAACCATCCACCAGTTAGGACTAGTGGACATCTGGTGCCATCTCAACCAGACAACGAAAGATTTTACCTTCTTTTCTCATGTGCACAGATCATATTCCAGCATTGACCATATGTTCTTCAGCCAATCGCTCACCCATGCCGCTACGACCTCCCTCATTCTTCCCAATGCCATTTCCGATCATGCCCCTTTGACAGGCCTTTGGGACTGGCCGGCCCCACGCTCTAAACTGGTAACATGGTATTTCCCGGAGTTCCTATGTAGGGATCGTCTACACCGAGATGATCTGCGCAAGGCAAGTAGAGACTTCTTCCTACTTAATGACCCAGCTGCCACATCCCTAGTGAATAACTGGGACTCGTTTAAGGCAAATTTAAGGGGTCACTGCATCTCTCTGGCCTCCTCCCTCAGGAAACTCTAAACTAAAGAACGCCTGGAATTAGAGCGCGAGCTGGTAGCGGCAGAAGGACAGCACAAAGCTACTCCCTCAGCCCCATCCCTGAGAAAAGTCACGGCCCTCAAGGGTAAACTAAATGCAATTTAAACGAATAGGGCAGAGAAAACGCTTGTGAGGCTTCAGGCTAGAGGCTACGAAGGAAAGGACAAGGTGGGCACTTTATTTGCCAAACAACTGCGAGCCAGGCAGGAGAAAGAATACGGAAAACAAATCATAGACGACCATGGCATGATTCACACTGGGGAAATTGAGAAAGCTTAGGTGTTTCATGATTTTTATTAAACCCTTTACCGCGCTGATAGTCTCAGAGAATCTGAGCAAACGCAGTATGTAGCTCCACATGCCCTGCCCCAGCTTTCTGTTTCCGCTAATGACAGTCTTGGGAGGAGTATTACAATGGAGGAGGTTCAGGCTGCAATTGACTCCCAAACCCCACAAAGCACCAGACCCTGACGGCTTTACCGCACAATTTTATTGCTCCTTCTCTGCCGACTTGGGTCCTCACCTCACTACACTGTTATGACATCACAACGCGGCAAGCAGGAACGCCATCCATGGGCGAAGCCCTGATCTCTATCATCCCGAAATCCGGGAAAGATCCTCAGAAATGCTCATCATATCGTCCCATCGCCCTCCTTAACCTGGACGCCAAATTATATTCCAAAATTCTAGCCACCCAACTCGAGAAATGTCTCCCTGACCTCATTCACCCTGACCAGTCAGGATTCATAAAAGGACGACAGGCACACGACAACCTAAGGCGCATCTTCCATGGAGAGCCTGAATCAGCCATGACATTGAACTCATTACCATCCTCGCAAATGTTACAAAATGGCATACTAATTTTTTCAGAATCAACCTTTCCATCACTCTCAGAAATATTGGAAACAACCACTGTGTGGATAGCATCAGGAATGTCTTCACTTGTACTCTTTTTCTTGGAAGACTTGCAGACACGGGCATAGTGTCCCTTAATCCCACAGTTGTTGCACACACAATCTCTAGCATAACAGTTGGGAAAACTTGACGAGTGAGAAAAACTACCACATCTATAACATAGCCCTCTTTGATAGACATTATTCCTCTCGCGATCAAAAGAACGTCGCTGATGCACATCTCACTCAGTATGTGGTTGAGCATCTTTGCAAGTGGTAGTGTGAGATTGAGTGTTCTTTAATGCATTTTAATTCTTGGTATTCAATGACACTTTAGCGATGTTGTCAGAGAACTCATCACCAATGTCACCATCAGATAGTGTATGTACACCATCTTGACCTTTCTTTGCGCCTTCACTCTGAGTTTGGTTACTGTCTTCACGATTTTTCCTTATTTCTTTAACCCAAGAGGAAGTATTCTCAACACCTTCCATGATAGCAACGGCTTCTGTTAACGCGGGATTTTGGGATAAAAGCTTTTCTTGTACCCTTGAGCTGTTGGTACACCTTACTAGTTGATCCCTTACAAGAGAATCCGAAACTCTCCAAATTCCCAAGTGCATGCCTGGGTCTCGAGAGAAGCAACATAGCTCCGCACACGTTCAGTGGAACCCTGGACTCTTGTGAAAAATCTGTGTCGTTCCAAAACCACATTAATTCGAGGACCAAAATAACGTTCCAACATAGTCATAGACATTTCATACACGTCTGCAGGTTCGCCATCACCATTGCCTACTGGTAAAAGATCCATGCTGTCATAGATATTTCTGCCTTCCACACCCAAGTTGCGTAGCAAAATAGCTTGTTTTCTGAAAGCCGAAAAATGTTCACCTCCTATCGCTACTATGTAGGAATCAAATAAATTGCTCCATCTTTTCCAAGGAAGAATTGGTTCCCCCTTCTCCAACAGAAATGTTGAGACATGCTAGTAGATGTGGCCATAACGCCTTAATTGTAAAAATGAACAATTGTCCAAAATTGAAAATGTTATGAACTGAAATGTTAAAACAAAATCAATGAACTTCCCAACGTGAAAATATCCTGAAATCGTGTATATGCGAGAACAGCCAGTCCTACTCACACCACGAGTCGCGTTTCGTAGCTCCGTTGAAAGCAAATTCAAAATTCACTGTCTGGGGGCCTCAGAACTTAATCAAGATGGCCACTACGTGACCTGACGCGCACATCAAGAGTCAGTGTCAGCGCGGCGTGAGCTGATCATGAATAGATCCGAATGCCGAGACGAAGCAACACACAATGGATATTTTGAAGATAAACTTGTCGCGTGTAGATTGCGGACACGCGATGAGCACACAAAATTTTAAAAGTAAGCCAATAACTGTCTAATTTAAAGATTGTTGTAATTCAGTAAATTTAAGATGTTTTGGTGAGTTCTGAGTTCCGCTTTCAGAAGAAAAAAACGGCGTAGCATGTAATCTGCTATTTCAAACGAAATCCTTTGTTCCCAATGTTTCGGCCAAAGTCTTCCCATCCAAGAATTTTTGATGAATTTTCATCATATATGGGTTCGCTGGGGAATCGGTGGTTGCCTGCACTTGTCCCCAATCAAATTTTTCGTCACCAGTGATTAAAAAGTCACAATCCAAGAAATCCTTAAGAGAGTGTATTCCAATGCAACCACGGACAGGTAGCACAGTCTCAACAACAGCTCTTCCTCAGCTGGAATGGTCCACAACAATCTATGAGGTAATACATTCTACATTCTATGACTACCACAGATAGGCTAATTACAACACCCGCCTCCTCCCGCTGGCTTCTTCATGCCAACAACCATCGGCTCTGGTTACAATCACTTGTTTTACTTATATTTTTAATTGAGAAATTAGTAGCTGCGCCAATGCATCGCCACTTAGAATGCTGTATTGCACTAAGGGAATCCATATTCTCCAGGCAGCTCTTTAATTAAATGATGCTTACTCGGTGCAGCAATTTTTTTTTCCTGACAGAACACTGTGTTCTAGGAGAGAAAGTGGAGCTTTCGCTTGCCCCTGCTTCTGTGCTATGCTCTGTTAGCAAACACTGCACATAGAGGTCACTCACCGGGTTCCTTTGTGTTTCATAATGCTAGTCCGTGGTGACTTGTTTAAGATTCTGATCAACACAACAAACAGTACACATCCTCATTAGACAACGTCTTAAATTCTTGTAAACGTAGAGAGAATTTACACTTTAGCGATGGAACCCTTTGATGTCTTTAATTGCTGGTTATTGCCCTTGATCCTGTTCATTTGCAAATATAACTAAGTTTGTGGGAGTGAACTTGGTTTAGGTTTTTAATTCTTTACAGTTCCTTTGCGTAGTATCCGAATTGGGCACTTTCACACCCATTCCCCCACTGAAGGCTGAAGTATCTATGTCAACTCCGCCGTTATATTTACATTTGGGGTTCTGTACCAAGGTAAAGTTTCAGAGCATGCGTGTTTACAGCAGGAGAGATGAACTGTTCTTCTGTTGGCAACATTGTGCTCTTTCTGAAGTTATAAACAGCCGAGTAAACTGGGGTTGTTTCCAGTCGTGCTTCTTTGTCCTGCAGCGTTTTAAAAGGGCATGACATTGGGTGATTGGGGGAGGGGGGTGTCACGCCTTTGTTTGTTCCAGCTTCGCACTGCGCTTCTGTGTTTTTACGTAAATAGACTGATCTCACACACAAAGCCACTGCGACACCTGTTAGTTAGTGGAAGGCCCTTCTAAAAGGTTGGATGCTAAGCGTTCAGTTGCTTATCGCTGTCATTTGTTGTAATCCTTGTATTAATGAGGTGAAAACTTTGCCCAGAAGCTGCACGAAGCGATACTATGCCACCTAATTAAGTTCTTCCTTGTTGCATAATTTCAGGGGCTCTGCTCATAGCTATCCTTGTGATAAGGGGATGAATAATTGAACAACCTTTTTAATAATTTAAATCATTTCGCCATGGCACCTTGACCATTTCCGCACATTTCCCAGAGTTATTAAAGTGCATATTTCGAAGAATTGCAAATTATGCTTATACCACTCATTCTTAATAGGGTCCTTCAAGAAGTTATCCTTGACTTTCCAGCAATGTGGTGTCTGGCAAGGCAGAGAATAAAACAAGTATTTGAAATGCAACAGGTCTCGCATTTACGCGAGTTAGAGCTATTGGCATTGTAAATGATAATGCCTTTTATTTATGTTTTGGTTTTTAAAACAAATAAAACGCATTGTCATTTACAATGCCCATAGCTTAAACTCGTCTAAATGTGAAACCTATTGCATTGCAAATGCTTGTTGTTTTAAACCCACCACTTCTGCTTTGATAGTCCTCCATGTGTTAACTGTAATTTACAGAATTACATCCACTGTCTCATATTATGACTTCTAGGTCTGGAAACACCATCTTGTGGATAAACGCTTTCATCTTTTGACCCTCTCAGACCAGTGCACACAATGATACTCACATTACACAAATGACAGGCCTTAAGTTTCTCAAGTGGCGAGCAAGGAGAAGGTAGAAGCATGGGATATGTTTACTAGAGGTTAATTCCATGAACGTTTAGACAATGTGCAGATAATGAACATTAAAAACATTACTAATAAACAGACTTCAAGGTTAGCAGTGATGACTGGTTTTGGTATCAAGTTATTCCCCCAATTAGGATCGAAGCTATGAAGAACATATTTATCGGAAGAGTCACGTCTTATGGAGCACTGCCTTTAGGAACAACAGGCACTCTATCAAAATAAATGAACGTGAAGCCGGGACCTAGTTATAATTCACTGCAGTTCATTCCAAGGACCGTTTGTATCAGACACTTATGGAGTGATGGCCACCATTATACAACAAAAAGACAAAATAGGATACCTCCAATCATCCATAGCAGAAAGCTTCAATTCCTCTCCCCATGTATTTCCCTTCTCCCTGTCATAAATCCGGTGATGCACTTCAAATATTATATACTTTCTTCCACTTTCATCACCTATATCACCACTGCTGGCCACCACCTACCTACTCATCATCTGTGAAGGATGCATGCTACCTTGTGTTCTATTCGGTCAAGATCTTAAACAATATGTAGTCCTCAGCAATTTTTACTAATGCGAAAGACTCCTTATTGGTCTCATCCTCAACACATTGTTACTTGAAGTGCTCAACTGTGTCACCCCTTCCTTGTTTCATAAATCGGGGATTACAAGCTCATTGTGTAAAATCAAGTCCTCTATACAATCCTTATGTGCTTGAAATGGATCCACGGGCCCATATCCTCCCTCACTCAAATTATCAGGTTGCACAACTCCTTCATTCAGCACCATCATTAAATCCTCCTGTGCCATTTGTAAAATCAGTTTTTTCGTCTACTCTTGCTGCTTTAGATTGCCCCTCGTCTGGCTTCACAGTGACATCTTCCATGAAAACGTTCAACAGAAATGTCCAGAAGTACCACCTCAATTGGAATATTCTCAAAGGTACCACAACCCACCATGTTCAGAAGCAACAGCAATGCCTGTGCAATCGTGACACCCTCCAAACCTCTATGTACAGATGGTAACTTTATGTGCTATACCATTAAACTTTGCCACAGTTTATCCTCAACACAATGCTTTGAGTTATCTCCAGCTGCATCATTTAGGAGCTGTCAATAAAGTTTATCCTTTATAATTTACAGCCCAATTCTTCAACTGGAGACAATCAGTAGAATGATGTACATAATCAGCAAAAAAATAAACCAGTTCAAACTGAAGTGAGCTCCCACTTCCAAGATAGAATCCGGCCCCAAGTACTATTCACAAGTGTTTCAAACCAGTGCGTAGTAGAAGAGCACCATTGTGTGTACGTACATACGTGTACACTCACTCACTCACTCACTCACTCACTCACTCACTCACTCTCTATACAAATAATAACTTTTCTAGCACTAACCTTGTTCAGTAATAAATACTAATTCATTTTTTATTAAGAAAGACGTTCCTTCTGGGGCAAGGAAAATAAACTACTCTAGAAGAGGCAAGTGTGGAATCGCCTTACACCTGAAGCATCACTTGCAACCACTGTGTCTGATTGTCATCTTAAAATATCTCTACCACCTAAATAAATTACCACAAACTGAGTTGATTTTTAGGTACTATTACGAACGATGTTTATGGAAAACCAAGGAGAGACGACACTTGCATGGAACTTCTGGAAGCAGTCTTTCCTGGACAACAATGAGGCAAGCGATGAACAGGATTTACTCCTAAGAGAAAAAGAGCAGCTCAGATACACCTTTTGAGCTCTGATGGCCTGCACATCTTCTTTGAACTGCCTAAAAGCAGATTCATGCAAAAACAACAATTGATGGACAGAATGCAGAACAATGTCATACATTCACCCCAGTACAGAGATCTGGGCCTAAATCCCTCGTTTTTTTGCTCACCATGCCATTCCAGTTTGAACCCAGCCATATGCAAATCAGTCTTGACCCTGTGCCTCATGGGAACAGTCCAGCCCGAACTGCCAAGCCAGGTCCTCCCTGGACTGGAAACAAGCATCCTAGGACCGGTTTCGGGGTTTCACCCCTCTTCAGCCAGGATAGCTTGATTCCAGTGGCATGGAGAGCACGGGACTCAAGCAGATTCATACACGGCCACTCGTTTTTTTTGCTTGCACTTTCATTAATAATGTAACGCCATATAGTCTAGAGATAAACCTAAGGAAGCCCGACCGTAATTCTCTTCTGTGGAAAGAGTTGTGTTTCTTTTACGTGGCGCTAACCGTTTCAGTCAGTTCTGCGCCTGCCTTGGCTCAGTATACATTAGCAGCTGGCTGCTTAGCTTTCTCCCGGCTCCCTTTCTCTGCGTTCACCACCCAAGCAGAAAGGCCATCCATTGTGCCCTGGGAAGAGAATTCCAGCTGCTGCCTTCGGTATTCCTCCTCAAAGCCGGCTTCTCCACAGCAATTCGGAATCAACAATTCCTCAGCGGGCACTGTGGACGGCGGAAGAGGCTGCAAACCTCCACTCCCACTGGAGTCCAAGAGGGACGGTGGCGCTGCCCACAAGCAGTGAGGTGGCCGAGCGAGGAGCCAGACTGACAGGTTACAGAGGGTGCAGTGCTGCCGGACACTGAATGTAGCTACTAGGCTGTGTGCTTTGATAAGGCCACAGGCCCCACCTTTTGGAATTATAGCTCAATGGTTCCTATGCATGGTGCCCATGCAGACAGGATCCCAGCCCTAGCACTGGAAAGAGAAAGCAGCAGGGAGAAAAAAAACATTTGCAATGCTATAGGTCTCACATTTAAATGCGCGACCTATAGCACTGCAAACAAACGGCTAGTCTGCTTCAAAAGTGTAAGCGGACATGGCCCGTGAATGTAAGCAAAGCACGTCGTGTTGTCATGCCTAAGCCTAAGGTAGGAAAAACTCCATACATAAATAGTACACCTACCGTGTAACAACCAAGTAAAGGGGCCAGTAGCCATAGGAGGTTACAAATGACCTTACTAAGGAGTGACTAACAAGCCTATTTAGGAATCAGAAGATAGCATTTATGAAGGAGTAAGGTTTTGATGCATTTGCGTCCTAGAAGTGGAGCAGTGAAATCTCATAGATTTCACTGCGTCACTTCTACGAGGCTAACTTGCGTGGGAACGACCTCCCTGCATACATTATACCTGATGCAGGTATAATGTAGCGCAGGGGTTTACGAAGTGACGCATCTGCTTAGATGCGTCACTTTATAAATAGTAGCAAGTAAAGGTGCCTAAAAGGAATTTTACTTACAAAAATATATTCTGTAGTTGTTTATCAAGGAATTTCTCAGTGGTTGAGTCTAATTAGATCACAAACCAAAATGTCACCAATTAAAACAATCAGTAAATGAGTAAAAAGAAGAACAGCACAAACACAGGAATATCTTTTGTTAAGTATAGAAATATATTTATATATATAAATCAAATTAAAAAGGAACGACAAACGAACAAAAGATTCAGAAATAAATCATGAAAGAGGTGTAGTGTAATTTATCCTACAGTTCATGAATAAAAACATCTATTCCAATAGAATCACAAATGACATTTCGCCTGATAAAGATAATGGTCACTTAAACACATTAAGTGTTTTTAAAGTAGATGGCAAAGTCGACGTTTCGGTCTTTAATGGCGTCAGTCCATCTTCAGGACAGTGGATATTGCATATGACAAAGACCCTTTTCCTACTGAATGAACTCAGCACGATTGATTCTAATTCGTAGAAGTAAATTTCACACCGCAATTTCAATGGCGGAGCTATCACTGATCTAATAATCAAGATCAGTCCGGCACGATAGCGACAGTTTCAGAGGGAAATCAAACAGCCTCCAATTAGGGTGTCTTGACAGTAACTATCTGTCACGACGTTAGTCGCATACGGGCATCAGTCCAATGGCAGCGAAATTTCTTACACTTTATAAATTGGGGGCATGTTTACGCAGCCAATGCATCACAAAAAGTGACGTAACAACAGCGCAAAACTGTCGCTAGGCCTCATAAATAAGGCCCTCAATATATAATAATGGTGGCTGCACAACTTTTTAATTTTGTGCTGCTTGCACAACTACATTTTTTCAATAGTATATGTTTATTCCACTGGCGTGGCACGCCGCACTTCATCTTCACCATTATGTAAGCAGCGTGGCATGCCGCATGCTTACTCTTTACTTATGGTGGCCGTGCAATTTTTTTATTTTGCGCGGCTCGCACAAGTACATTTTGTAAATGTTTCATTCTTAGCCTGCTGCACTTTTCATCAACATCAATGGCGGCCATACACCTTTGTTTTCTGTTGCGCGGCACGCCCAATTCTTTTATTTACACTGCAGAAGCAGCATGGCATGCCACACACTTCATCATTAATAATGGCAGCCATGCACCTTGCTTTTATTTTGTGCGGCTCGCCCAACTAAATTTTTGGCAAAAAATAAGTGTTCATCTGCAGCAGGACACACTGTGCAGTATATTTATTAATGGTGGCTGCAACTCCACTTCGCTAGTAAAGGGTGCGGTACCCAGGACTATTACTAGGTGTCTCTGTGGTGTTTATTTATTTATAAAGTTTTATATAACCCAAAGGTTATCAGAGGGCTTTACAAAAGGGTGTAAGGAAGGTCAAAAACCCAATATCTACATCAAGTAAGAATACACAACATGAATAATCCCATGATTGACAGAAAAATAACACATAGGAGAGTGACACAAAAAACAGGTATATAGTGGGCTACGAGGGGGGCACACATTGTGGTAAAGAAGATCAGCATCACATGATGGAACAGTGGTTGTAGGATCAATGATTTCGAGCCAATGGGCCTAGCCCAGATTAAGGTAGGAATTTTTCCATTAGGAATCTTTTGGCTTCCAGTTTGAAAGCAGTCGGTGAGAAGATTCGGCATAATTCCGGTGGAAGAGAGTTCCATATCTTTGGGGCCACACCAGAGAAGGCTCGGTGACAAGTTCTCTTTTTGCTAAGGATGAGTGGTTTCGGGAGGAAAGTGTTAGCGCTTCTTGAGGCTCTCCCACCACAGGATAATTCAAGCTTTTGCGCTTGGTATCTTGGAGTTTTGAGATGCAGGGCTTTGTGCAGCAGAACAGCACTCTTTAACTGAATTCTAGCTTTGTAGGGTAACCATTTGAGAGATTTTAGGACTTGGGATATGTGCTCATTTCGTTTCGTACCTGTGACCAGTCTGGCCACAGCGTTCAGTGATGCCCTTAGTGGAGCCAGGGTGTATTTGTGAAGGCCACAGAGCGTAGCGCTGCTGTAGCCTAATCTCAGCAAGACCAGTGCTTGGACCACCTGCTTGAAATCTTTTTGTGGCCGGAATGGTTTGATGCTTCTCAGGGTCCTCATCAGGTGGTTATCTCCCTTACACACATTGCTCATATGATTTTCCATATTCCGGTGCTTGTACTGGGTGATTCCGAGAGTTTTGGCTGAGTCAATGATGAGGGGGGTGCAGTTGAAGGCCGTGAAGTGATTCAGCTTCAAGTTCTAGCTTGGGGATATGGTTTGGGGGAGAGATGAGAAGGAATTCAGTTTTGGAAGTGTTGAGTAGTAGATGGTTCTTAGTTAACCAATTTTGTGTGGCCTGAAGGGTAGTGTTGAATGAGATGATGTTCTCCGGGGATGAGATTTTCAAATAAAGTTGTGTGTCTTCCGAGTACATATGGTAGAGAATGTTTGTGGATTTTAGTGATTTTGCTAGAGGTTCCAAGAAAAGGTTGAAGAGGAGAGGAGATAGGACGGACCCTTGGGGGACACCCATGAGTACTGGAGAGGGCGGTGAGAGGGAGTGGTTTGCCTTGACTCTTTGTGATCTGTGGTGGAGGAAGGAGGAGAACCATTCTAACACCAGACCCAAGAATCCCAGCCTGTTCTTCAGAATGGATAGGAGGTTGTCGTGATTAACCGTGTCAAATGCGGAGGAAAGGTCAAGGAGGATTAGGAGGCAGTAGAGCCTTCTTAAACAGAAAGATTGCAGCTGAGATTTGCATTAAGGGTGCAGTACCTTATGTGGCTAATAAAGGTCCCTTTACAACTCCACAGGGACACCTAGTAACAGCCTATGGCACTACACTCTTTGCTTGCTTCGTGGAATTTCTTTTCTTACTTACTTTTCAGGTCTCGCCCAGGCAGCGCATGCGTTGTCTCATCGAGAGATGCTGTATACAGTATAGTGGGGGAAGCTCCGCCCACTCTCCGAACATCTTTTTGTTTGGCTTCCATCCTAAAGGTTGGCTTCTGATTGGTTTTTCCCTTGTTAGTCCCGCCTCCTAACGTCCATGGCATAATTTGTACACATCCGAGGCTATTGGCCCCTTTACTCAACATTATTTTTTTCCCTGTGTACCCCCGTCCCCTTATGCAGTCCGTGATATTTCGCCAACTCCTCACCACCTACTCCCATTTGTGCCTTCTATCACACTCGCACTCCCACTTTTAATGCAATACATCTTGCGTAAATGCGAGTCATATTGCATTGCAAATGCTTATTTAAAAATAGTGCGCAGGCATCCCGGAAGTGACGTCCCTCGGCTGCACCAGAAAAAAAACCTTGGTTGCGCCAAGTCTTGTTTCAAACTAGGCGCTGTTCACCTCAGTGTTCGATCACCTCTGCCTGAACCTCCCCTCCCCTTCTACCTGGAGCTGCCTGTCACCATCCCACGCCTCCCAGCTGGCGCCTCGATGCCAACGGAGCCCCCGTGCCCGATCCTCTGCCTGGGGATGCCCTATCTGGACTGATGAGGATCTCGGAGCTGTGCCCATCGGACCCTCTGGGCTACCACAACGAGTGAGTACCTCCCATTGTGCTGAGCGCTGCGGGGTGAAGGGTGGGCGCAGACCCAGGCTAGTACCACGATATAGTACATAGCAATAACAGGGATATGGAGAAGCACAGAGTCCCTGCCCACTCCAGATTAACAACCGCATGATAATGTCACTGGCGGGACACCGCATGATAATGTCACTGGCGGGACACACTATCTGTGATTTAAATTCATTGTGAAGAGAAGATTCACTGGAAGAGCACGGGAGGAGGCAGTGGCGGGACTGGCCAGATGTCGGAGCCGCTCTCGGATCTGATGCGCGAAGGGCTGTCAACCTGTCCTGGGCAGTCTTTGTGTAGACTTCCTCTCGAGCTTGCATGCAGGCACACTCCTCTCGCGACATTGATTCGGCCCCTCAGCCTTCTGCCAGCCTGGGAGAGACCAGGCAGAGAGATTACGTGGCGAGGACTCGAGCACTACCTGCTGTGGAACAGGAGGAGAGGGTGCGCCCTGCCCACCTTCACACCCCCAAGCAACTGAACATTGTAAGCCCTTGTCTGACTGTGTTAAGTAAAGTTATAATGATTGTTACATGTGCACATAGGTGTGCTGAACCAAATCTGTGTTTTAATTCGTCTGAGGTGCCCTATATTAATGTTGTAATGAACATTGTAGGATCTCAACCTTTATATAGCTTTTGCGACAGTATCACAAATATCGAACTACTCTTGTGTCGCTGTTGTTTTGATTTGCGCAATCCCTACCTTGTTAACACTACGGGTCTTTATCTTATAAAGTCCCTTTAATACTTAATGCACACGTACATTTTCTAGGGCTAGTGAGAACAACTTTCAAAGCCTCCTGATCTCAACCGTAATATTTATTTTTGCGCCCACTTCAAAATAAACAATTGGTTTATCAGTGCGTCTTTTTTACCTTGCTTGATCTCTGACTTCTCCTTACCAACAAACTATGAAAGCTATACAGTTCCTTTAATATTTATATGGAAGAGAAGCCCTGCCCCCTCTCCGCCTATATTTGTTATTGCTTCGGAACATTCAACATTGGGTGGAAATATGTTACATCTACAACTATATTTTCACAAACAAACATCACACAACCTTAAGTGAAGCTGTAAAAGCTCTGTGAATTAATAATGGTGTAAAATATGCTGGCAATCTGTCAAACATAAATTTGGTCTGTTAAAGGGCTCCCCTTGTATTTACTTGTGGATTTCAAAAAGAACCAGAGCATATTGCTTTATTTTTCATTACGTTTGCTGGAATTAAACATTGTTTGAGGTAAACACTGTTATTTTTGTTCATTTGTGCCTTTGTTATTTCCTGTTTATATATGCATGTCGCACTTATGGGGGTGTAGGCGATCACTAGCTTCAAACCGGTGCAAACAGACATCACACAACCTTTGGTGAACCTGAAAAACCTTGGTGAAATGAAGTATGGTGTAATAAAATGGTGGCGCTACAGCAAAAATAAATTGGTCTGCTGGAGATCGGCCTTTGTATTGATTAGTGACAGTTTTGCCATTGAGCACTGCTGTGCAATCTGCTGTCCCAATCCTACCCTGCCCACCTTCAGTTCAGTCAGCTTGCATCCTCTGTTTTGGGACATCCAACATTGGTTGCTATATTTTACAACCTTAAGTATACTTTTGCAAACGGACATCACACAACCTGCGTTGAAGCTACAAAAGCTATTTTACAGTACACTACAAAATTATTACTATTGCACACTTTCAGAAGCGGGGTTAAAAACTAAGTAAAACAGGAACTAAAAACGGTAAAAAGTACAAGTAAGTAATCTAGGCGCTACTCTGCCACATTACACACATCGCACTATTTTTACATTTGATGAGGGTGTAAGCAAGCACTGATCACTAGCTTCAAACTGGAGTTTTGTGTTTGTTTCATGCAACATCCATAAAAAACGTTTCTTTTATATCAAAAATTGACCCAACATGAGAAATAGGAGGGTGTCCTAGATCATTTCCAGTAATATTATTGACCTGCTCCTGTTACAATATTGAAAACACAAAACTATCCCTGAATCCACAATGTCACACGATTCCACTCCGCACAATTATACACCACACCATGCCACATAAATCTACACAACGGCACACAATTCAGCCCCACACAATTCATCAGCACAGCATAATTACACTCCACATAATACCACTCAACACCACATAATTCACTTCCAAATAATTGCACTCTAATCCATACCACATGCTAGTTCTGCCCTTCCTGCTCCTGTGGTTCCAGTGAGTTTGCTCTGCCTGTGAGGCACTTATAACATAGAGAACCATGCTCTACTTTTGTGCATCTCTAATTTAGAGGCACTGGTTCCCATGTGCGCACAAGTAGCTTGCAGTACAGTTGTCGAAAAGTGAAGGAAAGGTGATCTACCGGAAAAACGGTTGGGGAGGAAACGCGCCCTAAGTGACAGAGCTGCCGACTTTGGAACTGGGAAAACCACATGATGTAATAACCCGGGGCTCATGTAAAGCGATCCAATGCCCCAGAGGCGAGTGCGCACTGTATGAAACAGCAAAAAAACATAAAATCCTGCCAGTGGCATAGCTGGGGAGGGGGGGGGGGGCGGTGAGGGCGGTCCGCCCCAGGCGGCACTATTTTGGGGGCGGAAAAAGGCATTCAGATAAGGCTTGGCTTGCTTTTGTGGACGTTCGGGACAGGCAGAGAAGGAATAGGACTCGGGCAATGTCATCTTCTTTTTTGTGCTGGCAGCTGTCCCCCCCTCTCTTCCTATTATTCCCTCTCTTTCTGTCTTGCTCCTCACTTACTGAAAACCGTGACTTGAAGAAACGGTTCACAACCTCTCTTTCCTTCTTTCATTTAGTTGCTTCCCTGTGAAATGGATCCAGAAAAGAAAAACACTCTTGCGGGAAATGCCCTTTTTCTGACATTTATCTATTCCAAAGTGCAGCGGGATGGAGACAAATAGAAGGTTTTACATATGAAAAAAAATACACACCTAAATAAAGCAAGACAGTTGCAAAGTGGCCAGGTTGGTTTTATTCACATCCAAATACATCAGCCTCACTTTACAGAGTTTGCCAGCGAAGCGGTACTTTTGTTTTCTCGTCTTTCTTTGAACAGAATTGTTGTCCCCAGGTGGGAAAGTGTACCATTCCTGTAGGGACTGCAATACCTGGTTGATGGGTGGATTGGAAAACAAAATGTGTACCATGGCTCTGTGTTTATGGATGTGGTCTTTTTAAACCATACTGCTTACGTTTTGTAAGGATATAAGCAATGGACATTGAAACGGTTCCCTTCAGGGCCCTCTAGTCATGTCCTTAACTTTTCAGGTAAAACCACTGGCTGATTTCTGAATAGTGAGTGAGAGATTGTTAAGGTAACCATGTTGTTTCTGCTTACATTTCACATGCTTTACTTAATCTTGCATTCCCTATGAGTGGTTGCTTTTTTTTAGGCAGCATATTACTCTTATCAAGTGCATCATTTGAATTGAGCCACATCCAAGTGTTTATAGCGGGCACAATTAGGTTGTAGCTGAAGGCAGTGCGAGTTTCTCTCAGTAGGGCAGTATGGTGTTCAGTGGGGGAGAGGATGTGGCACTATGGCCAGAGCTGTCGAATTTGGAACTGGGGAACCAGGTTCAGCCTTCATGACCAGTCCACCAGACCACTCTACTGAGGGAGCATATTCCCATGCTAGACCTTAGAAGGCCCCATTAGACCTTAGAAGGCTTGATGTCTTAGCACAAGCAGGTGTAGCCTAGTGGTGTCAATTGTGAGTTAACCTTGAAGGCCTGTCCACCACAATCCATACTGAGGTTCATCTCCAGTCTTGCAGGCAGGCCTACGAAGCAGCACACCCTAGAGCAACAGTGATCCAGACACTGTGACTCTGTCACTGAGGTCACATGAACCTTGAGCAGGTTCGGGCGGTGCGAACGGTGTCACCGCACTGGGTACCTATTTCGGGTGGGTGCGTAGTGTTTGCAAGTATATTATGGTTTTAAAAAAACTTGCTGCCTCCTTCCTGGCGTCCTGCAATTTTCAGAAACAATAAAAATGTCATGATAACTTCGGTGGTTAATGTTCTTCCTAGAGAGAGATCCGAGTTTTGTCTAGTGGAAAGGTTGACTCCTAGAAAGGTAACACAGAGGTTTAATGTGCCTGCTGCAAAGAACATGTACCATGCAGATCACAAAGTGCACTTCTTTAATGGGTGGACCATGATGAATGGTCATTTAATGTCAGCTGTAGATGATGGATCCCTGAACAGTGTCATGTATGTGCATGTTTGCATTGTGCTGAGGGGATTACCAGGTAATTGTTCACGCAGCTCTCTGATGGATGTCACATGCGGTTTTTCTGAGTCCCCAGACAGATCATGCCAGTCACTGGTGTATTCAACTGTGTAGCCTTGGACCGTGTCATGTATGTGCATGTAACTTGCATGATCGAGGTAACTATTAGCAGCGATACTACGTGTCTCTCGGTCCTCTTTTAAGTGCTTGCCGTCCTTTTTCCCCAGCAACCCCCCCTCCCAGGGGGACCAATCTGAGGGATAGCCCCGGGCGCCACAAGCTCTAGCTACGCCTCTGAATCCTGCTACCAACCCAAAGTTTCTTAACATTCTGAGAAAATTAGTCGGCTACGGAGATTTTACTGTGACTACCATCCTGTAAATATGAAACCGCACAAACAAAAAAAAATAACCCTGCTATCCACACGTTTCATAACATTCTGAGAAAATTAGTCGGCTATGGAAATGTTACTGTCTGACTACCATCCTGTAAATATGTTAATGTTGTTGTTTTGTTGCAAAATTATCCTAATGCAAGAATATATGCCTTGAAATGGCTGGCAAAGTGGGTTCCGTCACAATTTTAAGGTTTTGCCTTATACCGGTCTGCTAAATCAAAAGTGAAACTGCCTATGGAGTTTCATATTATTTCGCAGATAATTTACTTTTTTAAATTCAGAATTATCTCGCAAATCGAAACTTTACAATGTAAAAGAAAAAAGAATCCTCTAAAGGAATGTCAAAACCTAGTATCAACTAAATAAATAAAAGACCCGTATTTAGGAATTGCCACCCGTTTTAGCGTTTCAACAGTGAATGCTCTTTCTTAGGATGGGGGGGGCTGTTCAAGGCCCGCAGACATGAGGCGAGTCAGTGCTAGCTGATAGTGGGGGTGGGGCGGCTCTTCTTCCCGCCACATGTTTACTCTTTAAGGAGACAGATCACGTGGTCCACACGCCTTGCCTGCACACATAGCGATCGTACCTGGCCACGACTAAGCTGGTCTCTAAGTTAACATTAGCCAATAGCCAGTGACAGGCACGGGCATAGGGCTAAAAAGGCTTTTTCTGTCTTTGTTTCCTTTACTTATTAGTCATGAATCATTAATGCAGCCCTAGAACACATTTAAAAGGGCTCTCTATTTATGTGTGTTGCTACAAATATGCACAGATAAGTGCTAAAAAAAAAGCACAACTTTAGGTGATTTTGCTTGTTAGGTCTCGACCTTGCTATCGCGTAAGCGATCGCAAAGCGAGACTATAGAAAGCGGGTTTGAAAAGTGCTCCCAAAAAGCGGATTGCATGGCTAGCACGCGCACAATCACGCGCATCGTGCTGCCATGCAATCTGCCTTTTGGGAGCACTTCAAAGGGTCCGCTCCCCCGCCCCCAAGCACGCGCGCGCCACGCTTCGCCGGTCTTGTCTTGTTTTTCTTTTTTTTTTTTAACTTCAAGCGCGAGGCGCGCGTGCGGCCAATGCTGGTTATTCTCTGTATCTTGCATCTGGAAACAGAAAGCTACACAATTTTCTCCAGTTTCTCCTTCTGTTGGTTCCATGGCTCTGGGTAGTAATGCGCACATTTGAAATGGTGCTTTCAGCATGACCATTTTCATACGATCTAGTATCAAATGCAGCTACTATGTCCTTAACAGAAAAAATAATGCGCGTATTGCAGCGCAACCTTCACTCGCACACCGACAAATGCAGCGTGGGGAGCAAGGAAATCAAGTCACCCTCTTGCACAAGACAGGGTCATCATTACACGCTTCAGACACACACCCGGTGCAGTACAAGGAACTCCTCTCACATACAGACATGGGCGGCACACAACCCCCTGCAGCCACTGCGACGCACAGGGGTTCCCACCCCTTCAAAGGTCCCTCAGCTTTTAAGGGGGACTCCATTCAAGCCAAAGCCAATGAATATATGTGCGATAAGGTCTCATGGGCAGGGGCCCTCATATTTTGCAGGCGGTCGGCCGTCCCTAATAATTTTGAGGGACGCCATTGGGAACTGCACAGACCACAACAAAGCAAACTTCACTTACAAGATCGGCACTGAATGGAAACGTTCCTGGCAGCTGGGTAGCTGGCTACGGGAGTACAACGACCAGCTCACCAAGAAGCGTGAATAAACAGCATTGGAACCAATGTGCCCTAGCACAAGAATAAGATAACATGGAGGAAACATTGATTAATGCCCTGCTGCCATCAGTGTAATAAGGAGACCAACTAAGCTGGTCAGCCATGTATAGTGCGCAGAGAACAGATGCACACCCTAAAGAAATCATAACCATTATAGACACAAGTTGTGTACATCCCTGGTGGCATCAACACAAGCTTTCCGTGCAGGCAGATAAGGCATTGACAGCATCAGAACAGTCTTCCCTTAAACATAAACCATGGAATGCATGGGCAACAGCATTGCAAACTGCGCCCACACCAGTGCTTTAAATGGGCCGGTACTGTCCGGTACCAAGTCCCGGCACTTTTCTATTTTGAGACGGACAGTAGCTGCTCTAATAAATCCCCATGCCCTCCGGTGAATCTTCTGGCTGTATCCGGCCTCGGTCCAAGCATGGATTACCCTGTCTAGCAATCTTGAAAGGCTTCCCGGCGCACACACAGCCGCACCCGAGCACTTCACAGGTCTTTAAAAGACCATTTGCATGTTAATGAGGCCTCGCTGTGGTTTCACCCCTTCTAAGAACCCCTGCAGCTCCACTCTGCCTATGGCTTAAAAGATTCAGCCCCCCCCCCCGAAATTCTTTCTTAGCCCCCCCAGAAATTAGGCTTTAGTTGCGCCTCTGGCAGCGACTAGCCCAAAACAAGCATTAAAAATGCAATAGGCCTCGCCTTTTATTAAGTTAAAGTCATTTGCTTTGCTATATAATAGCATTCGCAAAGCAAATGGCTTTAACTTAATAAAAGGCGAGACATATTGCATTTTCAATGCTTGTGTTCGTTTTGGTTTGCACTTTTAAGGTCAACGTGACATTAAAACAATAAATGTATCTTTCCATGCCGTTTATTTTATGAATAAAGCATACTGACGTCAAGCCAAAAACGATAAAATTCTGATTGCCTTTTGGACGAAGGCTGCACAGTCAACAGTCACTCAACTAGCATTTTCTTCTCCAGCATAACGTCTATACGTGTGTTCATCATCAGTAGTACGGAGGCCTGCGGCTTGCATGTGCGCGCACTGCATTATTACATTAAGTAGTTAGGTAAGGTAGGTAAGGTTACAAGAACTGTGTGATAAAAATTATTTTGCAAACTAAAAAATGTTCTACGCTCTCATAATGCACATCTCTGTGTCAGTCTTTCATTTCCACTGCTACAATGCTCAATTAGCAAGTGTTAGCTGGGAACAGACAACAGGCGCCACTGTGGCACAAGGCCGACAGAGCCATCCTCTTTGAGTAACCCCTCCTTTCTCCTATAACAGCGCTTGCATCCTGCTTCTCCAGGACTCCAGCCTCTCTGCTGGAAACAGACAACAGGCGCCACTGGGGCGCAACATAGACAAAGCCATCCTGATTGATGAATGATTTAGGATTTTGACGTTATTAAAAGTAAACAAACACAGAGAGCAAAAGCAACACACAGACATCCGCCTTAATTGATGTTTCCCCTCTAAGGGCGCTTATTTTACGCCTAGCTCAAATTTTTCTGATCCACCAAAAACCTGTACTTTTTAAAGGATACTATCTTGCACAGTATTGTTAGCATAAAACATATTTTATCCTAAACATGTTGGATTAATTTCAGCATTTCACACAATTTTAGTTACAATCGGGATCACAGCCCATTTGACAGAATGTTTCTAAAAGGAAGCTGTCATTTACATTTTGCAGCTTTATCCCGTCACTGACTTAAAACAGCACACACTCCACTACCTTATTGTCTCTTCCCTTCTCTCACTCTTCCTTCTCTAATTCTCGGTATACTGAAATAACTCTAATCTAATACTATTTTGGAGCCTTTCTTTCTCTCTCACCCCTTTATTAGGTCTCGCCTGAGCCAGTGCTTTAGCGCTGCTCTCGCGAGAGCTTTTGTAAAAGGGGGATCTGGAAGTGCAAACTAGTGCTTTTCAGGCCTCCAAATACAGTGCATGTGCGCTGGGCGCGCGCACCATTTGGCAGCCTGAAAAGCACTGCCAGCCCCTTGCGACGCACCATTTTGTTGCCATAGCAACGAAAATGACGCTTTGCGTGTCTTTTTTAAAATGTCAGTCCCCCCGGGGCACAAGCAGGCATCCACTTCTGTCTTTTTGCTACGATCAGCTGTCCTGACAGAAGTGGATGCCTGCTTGTGCCCCGGGGGAACTGCAGGACGGCTGATCGCAGAGGTTTGTCTTCCCCATTTCTCTCTCACGACCTGGCTTTACTACTCCCCTCTCTGCAGCCCCCTTCTCTCAATGCTCCTCTGTCCCTCGCCATTTTTGTCCTTGCACTGTCCCACACGTGCCCGCCCTCTTTGTGCCGCTCGCTGAATGTATCCCTGTCAAGCCCTCTTCGTCTTGCACCCTGTTGTCAGCTCTTGTCTGCCATTCATCTCCAGCCAGGCCCTCGCGACGCGCTTTCCCCCCCGCTCCCCCTCAACCTCAATGCTTGATCTGCCTTCTTGACATCCATTTCAAACCCACAGAGGCATGAGACAGGCGCGCAATTCATTAAGCAACTATGGGGTTCGCATTGGTTTTCCTTCATGCACTGCCTTTCTTTTTCACTCCTCCTTGTTCTAAGGGTAGTGCATTGCTGCCGCTCGAGGCACTCCCTCAAAGTAAACAAATAAAAGAAAATGTTATTTAAAGAAAAGCCCAAAATGAACGAAAGAAAACCGGATCAGCTTAAATGGTCTATTCACTATGAAAAAAGTAAAAACTCTCGAGTTTGTCAGTGCGTGCTGTGCTGTCTCGCTAAGATTATGTAAATATATTTTTAGCCCACCACGAAATTGTGCTAACCTCGAAGTCCCATCATGCTCTCTGCGCACAGATTTGTTTTCCGCCATTTCAAAACAGTAGATGGGCTTTTGCCAACTCTTTCATGTTGCGGCGGCATTCTTCCTTGACATCTTTTGCGTACAAATAAAGCCCTGCCGAGCCTGGTAGGTGGGCTGTCATCCCCCACCGAGCCCATTCCTGCCTGCTTGTCTCAGATAAAGGCTGGCTCCTTCCTCCCAAATGGGGTCAGGCTGCCTCTGAAATCTGGGACACCTTCTTGCTAAATATTTGTTAACACTTGTTTGCTCGGCCTCCTTCCTGTGCAATATTTTCTGCTTTCCCACGTTTGTTTCCCTGAGGAGTTACACTGAATGATGAGCAGGCACTTTAACTACGTGTGAATGTGATTATGTCTCCCTGGCGCGGTGAAGCGAATAACGTTATAAAGCACAAGCATTGTCAAAGCCAACAGGCATGGATTATGTTAGCTGTCTAACTAATTTGTTCTATTATGTTGCAATGGCTTATGATGTAGTGTGATGTGCTTGGATGCGTGAACAGATATTGCATATACAGACTCCCACGCGCACACAGAAAATATAACTAAAAGCGTAAAAACACACACAAAACTCATACCGTCAGACAACACAGAGATGGGCTTACGCAAACACGTAACCATGGTTGGTAAATGGTTGGATTTTTTGATGGGTGAGTGGTACGTGGATGAACAGAGAATGACTAGATGTGAGGATGGATGTAGGTGTTTTGTTGCAATTGGAGGCTGCAAACGCGCCCAGCACGTGTCTTCTCTAATGACAACAGGGACATACTTTCATGGTGGTGACAGAGAAGTAGCATGCACAATTCACCCGAGTGTTGCTTGCTGCATCACTTCTGCCTACAACAATTCCCTCAACTCTATTGACATGGGAAGTTTTGGCTACTAAAGCAAGATGGCAGTGGCCAAATTGTCTTAAAGCCCTGGGTATGGCTAACAATGAGGAGAACTTTCTTTGCACTTGTTTACCTGCCTGCAACTTCTGCAACCACCACTAACCACTAATTAACAAAGGAGACCTCCCACTGCCTGACGCCATGTGTGCTCTTATCTTTCACCCGAGTAGTCAGCTGTTTGTCGCTAACCCAGCCCTTTCGCATTCACAGACATTTGTTTGCCTCGGGGCCCTGGAGCTCTGCGCCACCCCCAGCTAATTCAAAGGTAGTTCAGTTAAATGGATAGGGCCATTCTGGTGTTTAACTTTCAGCACCAAGGCAGCAGCAGCATGTGTAACAGGAGCTGCTAAAAGGTGCGAGAGAGCTACAACTTTGCCTAGTTCTGATTGCATCAAAGCCGTGCCTTTTCCTGAATGATCACTGGTACGTGGTAATTTCCAGTGAATCTGGAACAGGGCCACGAGTCCTTGTCCGTGTCGACTGGGCGCTTTCTGCTTCCAGTGACATAAAATGTCCATAGCACAGTGTCGTTACTGCTTATATTTTGCTGCCTCCCTGCCTGCCGTGCCCAATAATGAATTTTGGTGGAAAGCAGCTTACAACTCCCGTCCAGACAGCTCTATTCTCTGCTCTACCAGGAAGAGCCAGCCCACGGCGAAATATTTAACAGACAGCTCGCCTCTCGTGTATAATGGTGCCTATTTAAGTAGGTACTGGGGTGATCCGCTGATAACGATAATTTACACTTAGTGAATGCAAGGATTCAAACGTAATATAAACAAGCATTTGCAATGCGAGTTTGAGCTATTGACATTGTAGATTACAATGCCTTTTATTATAAACTCGCGCAAATGATAGGTTTCGCATTTGCGAGAGTTTATGCTATTGGCATTGTAAATGACAATGCCTTTTATTTATTTGTTTAAAAAACCAACACATTAATAAAAGGCATTGTAATCTACAATGCCAATAGCTCAAACTCGTGTAAATGCGAGACCTATTGCATTGCAAATGCTTGTCTGCTTTGCTTTCAAAACCCAAAATTAAATTTCATTCCACTGATTTCTCTCTGTTACCTACGTTGCTTTTTTTAGTACATAGCGTTTAATATATTGGTCATGTCGCTGCTGCAGTCAAACAGACAACATAACACATACTTTGACATACTCACTTACATACATTCACATACTTTCACATGCACCTTAGCAATAACATCAGAGTGCTCCATGACACCCCTGGCTTCACATGCACCTTCTCAATCACATCAGAATGAACCAAAGGGTTGCAAAGTGACAAAATCACTTTCTGCGGATGCAATCCGCCTTTTGGGAGCACTTCAACGAGTCCGCTCCCCCGCCTGGAATTTGCTCCCCCGCCCCCAAGCGCCCGCGCCATGCTCCGCCGGGCTTGTCTTTTTTTTCCTTATTTTTAAAAACTTTAAGCACGAGGCACGCGTAATTGACTCACTCTCACTGAGTCACTCTCTCACTAATTGACTCACTCAGTGAGTCACTGTCTCACTAATTGACTCACTCTCTCACTAATTGCCTCTCTCACAGACTCACTCTCACAGACTCACTCACTCTCTCACTAATTGACTCACTCTCACTGGCTCACTCTCACTGACTTACTCTCACGGCATCACTAATTGACTCACTCTCACTGGCACACTCTCACTAATTGACTCACTCTCACTGACACACTCACTAATTGACTCACTCTCAATGACTCACTAATTGACTCACTCTCACTGACTCTCTCTCTCTCAATAATTGACTCACTCTCGCTGGCTCACTTGCTCACAAATTTACTCACTTGCACTGAGTCACTCTCTCTCTCATTACTCACTCTCACTGACTCAATCTCACTAATTGACTCACTCTCACTGACTCACTCACTAATTGACTCACTCTCACTGGCTCACTCTCACTAATTGACTCACTCTCACTGACTCACTCACTAATTGACTCACTCTCACTGACTCACTCTCTCTCTCATTACTCACTCTCACTGACTCAATCTCACTAATTGACTCACTCTCACTGACTCACTCACTAATTGACTCACTCTCACTGGCTCACTCTCACTAATTGACTCACTCTCACTGACTCACTCACTAATTGACTCACTCTCACTGGCTCAGTCTCACTGACTTACTCTCACGGACTCACTAATTGACTCACTCTCACTGACACTCTCTCACTGACACACTCTCACTAATTGACTCACTCTCACTGACACACTCACTAATTGACTCACTCTCAATGACTCACAAATTGACTCACTCTCACTGACTCACTCTCTGTCAATAATTGACTCACTCTCACTGGCTCACTTGCTCACAAATGTACTCACTCACACTGAGTCACTCTCTCACTAATTGACTCACACTCACTGACTCACTCTCTCTCTCATGACTCACTCTCACTGACTCAATCTCACTAATTGACTCACTCTCACTAACTCACTCACTAATTGACTCACTCTCACTGACTCTCACTAATTGACTCACTCACTAATTGACTCACTCTCACTGGCACTCTCACTGACACACTCTCACTAATTGACTCACTCTCACTGACACACTCACTAATTGACTCACTCTCAAAGACTCACAAATTGACTCACTCTCACTGACTCACTCTCTCTCTCTCTCTAATTGACTCACTGTCACTGGCTCACTTGCTCACAAACTTACTCAATCTCACTGAGTCACTCTCTCACTAATTGACTCACTCTCACTGACTCAGTCTCTCTCTCATGGCTCACTCTCATTGACTCAATCTCACTAATTGACTCACTCTCACTGACACACTCAGTAATTCACTCACTCTCAATCACTCACTAATTGACTCACTCTCACTGACACTCTCTCTCTCTCACTAATTGACTCACTCTCACTGGCTCACTTGCTCACAAATTTACTCACTCTCACTGAGTCACTCTCTCACTAATTGACTCGCTCTCACTGACTCACTCACTAATTGACTCACTAATTGACTCACTCTCAATGACTCACTAATTGACTCACTCTCACTGACTCACTCTCTCTCTCACTAATTGACTCACTATTACTGGCTCACTTGTTCACTAATTGACTTACTCTCACTAAGTCACTCTCTCACTAATTGACTCACTCTCACTGAGTCACTCTCACGCTAATTGACTCACTCTCACAGACTCACTCTCTCTATCACTAATTGACTCATTGACTCACTCTCAAGCTAATTGACTCATTCACACTGACTCACCCTCACTAATTGACTCATTGGCTCACTTTCACACACTCACTAATTGACTCAATCTTAATAACTCGCAAATTGATTCACTCTCACTGACTCACTCTCTCTCTCACTATTCGACTCACTATGACTCTCTCTCTCACTAATTGACTCACTCTCAATGACTCACTAATTGACTCACTCTCACTGACTCAGTCTCTCTCTCATGGCTCACTCTCACTGACACACTCTCACTAATTGACTCACTCTCACTGACACACTCACTAATTGACTCACTCTCAATGACTCACTAATTGACTCACTCTCACTGACTCACTCTCTCTCACTAATTGACTCCCTCTCACTGGCTCACTTGCTCACAAATATACTCACTCACACTGAGTCACTCTCTCACTAATTGACTCACTCTCACTGACTCAGTCTCTCTCATGGCTCACTCTCACTGACTCAATCTCACTAATTGACTCGCTCTCACTGACTCACTCACTAATTGACTCACTCTCAATGACTCACTAATTGACTCACTCTCACTGACTCACTCTCTCTCATGACTCACTCTCACTGACTCACTCTCACTAATTGACTCACTCTCACTGACTCACTAATTGACTCACTCTCAATGACTCACTAATTGACTCACTCTCACTGACTCACTCTCTCACTAATTGACTCACTCTCACTGGCTCACTTGCTTACTAATTTACTCACTCTCACTGAGTCACTCTCACTAATTGACTCACTCTCACTGACTCACTCTCTCTCATAACTCACTCTCACTAACTCACTGTCACTAATTGACTCACTCTCACTGACTCACTCGCTGATTGACTCACTCACTGAGTCACTCTCTCGCTAATTGACTCCCTCTCTCACTAATTTTCCACACTCTTACAGACTCACTCTCACAGACTCACTCTCACTGACTCACTCTCACTAATTGACTCACTCTCAATGACTCACTAATTGACTCACTCGCACTGACTCACTCTCTCTCTCTCACTAATTAACTCACTCTCACTGGCTCACAAATTTACTCACTCTCACTGAGTCACTCTCTCACTAATTGACTCACTCTCACTGACTCACTCTCTTATGACTCACTCTCACTAACTCAATCTCACTAATTTGTGGAAATATGGATTTTTCTGGTCAGTTATGTCCCCTATCTTGGACCCCAACGGTTCTATGTGCATGTTACAAGTACATGTATGTTCCCTCCAGTTCCAGTTATGAAGACGCAAACACATGTGCGTCCACCGTCAACATGTCCTCTGTCAGATCCGCCATGAATAGGCCGGATATTCCATTCCTAAGTATGAAAAGCCACCGGCTTTATATGGTTCACTTATGCCATTTTACAGTCCAGTCAAGTAGGCCCTGATTCTGTCATCGAACTCTTCTTGCCTTCTGCCTCTGAAAGCTCCAGTCTGAGCCTGCATCTGTGACCATGAACTTTGTCTCATTCTCTGCGCGGCTCACGAAGCCTGACATCAGCCTATTCTCTGCCAAGAACTGTATTTCACCTTCGAGTTATCTGTTTCCCCCTCAGCCGATGCATTCCTGTCTAGTAGTTTAAGTAAACATTCCTTCCAGCTACCGAGCAATGGCTCGGCTTCTCTGTCTTATGCAAGTAATTCATAGTCCTGTTACCATGGAATATTCTTACCCCCTCGCATTTAGTGTAGACACTTAGACGCTTGTACACGCACGCACAATCAGTATAGAATAGATTCTGTCCGAGAGTCCTTCTTTTGTGGATAACATAGTTCTTTAAACATAGGATGTTAGATATGATTTGGGATTAGGTTGACTTGACCCCCCAGACTTTTCGTCTCCACATGTAGAGCTAAATGTCAAGTCCCCTTCACCCCCTAGTTGCACGTCAATCACACGTCATGCTGCTGCGCGCGCATCTATGCCAAGTATTATCTTATAGATCCACCTATATATGACATCATAACCAATTATGTTCCTTTTTACTCCTTATTACACCCATTTTCGGTTACGCATATGAATCGTCATTTTCCTTATCAATTGTTACGCCTACTGTATTCGCTTCATTGTAATGTATGTACTATAAAAGTCATTTCTTGTCAATAATGTATGTACTTCACTTCCTGAACCTCCGTGGTGATGGAACTTGGAGCAACCGATTATAATCGTTCATTGGAATAAAGCCCATTCCGAACCTCTAATACCACGGATTCTGCCTCTCATTTTACTGAGCTATTTTATTATGTTTCCGTATCAAATTAAGTCCCGGTAATGTATTTTATTTACCACATGAATGGCGCCCGAACAGGGACACTTTCTCATCTCACGCGCCGGCGGTGAGTTGCAGGCCCGGTCTCCTGCCACAGCTGAACGGACAATAAACGCGTACCAGCAGGATTTCCTGTATCTCCCTCCGGTCAAGCGGGGGCGACTGAGGCTGCGATCAACACCCAGACGAGGCGGTGAGAAGTGCGAAGTATCCCGACCAGAGCCTAGCTGAGAGAGCAAGATCCGAGGTATACAGAGGCCCACCAGTTTCCGAAGTCCCAAGTCGAGTCCAGTTTCCGACGAGTCGAGTCGAGTCCAGTCCGGTCCAAGTCCAGTTTCCGAGGCCTTCCGTTTCCGAAGCTACCCGGTGAGTACCATTGCTGGGGAGGCATTTCTGACGTGCACATAGGTTGTGCCGGTCAAGACGGGTTTGGGTACACAAATCCGGTCTGCACTGTTTTAGCAGTGTATATGTACTGTTTAGCAGTATATCAAGTATCCTGAAGTATCTAGTTATTGTCAAAGAATTATGCTTGGTGATTAGTCATGCAGACGATCATCATTGTTGGTTATTTTAAAGGTTAAAGAAATGTTTAATGTTTAATGTTTAATGTGTTAAACGTCCTGCATATTGTGGTATGAATGGTTGTTCATTATTGTGCTTTTGTACTAAGTGTGTTCAAGATTAAGTATCAGATCAGTTCTCAATATGCCGCTCTTTTCGAAACTAAGACAGATCACTACAAGAAAAGGGGTACTCGAAGAAGCCGTTCCTATTCCTCCTAGGGACACTCCAGGGTACTTCATGTATCATAAACATGGCCTAGACGCTATATTATTTCTTGATTTATGGGTAGACTACACCAAGGAATTACCAGAAAGTCAGAGGTGGCCCACAGCGGGAACCTGGGATGCAGAGTGCATCATGAAAGTAGAGGAAGAATTATGGAAAAAGAAAGCTAGACAATCACAGAAAGACGCCATTGAGTTATGGCGTAAAGAATCACATAGACGAACAGAAAAAGCACGTAGACAGGAGGAGAAGAGTAAAGAGAATTCCAATAAAGTTCGAGAAAATCTATTAATTGAGGAAGGTATCCGAGTGAAATCAGAACAAGTAGACAGACAAAGAAATGCCCTTATGAATGGTATGTATCCCCTTCTGGCCGAAGGATTACCTAAAGCTACTCCAGAAACACCGAAAGACTTGCCACCCCCATTATTTCCAATAAAGGTACATCCTAAGGGGCATCCTAGAACCGCAGAAGATGTTTTTCTTTCCTCATATTTAGATGACGCAGCTCCCGAGTATGCTAATTCTGCCCCACATAGACCGCATACCAGGGAGGTTCAACGCCAAGATCCAGTACCCGTATCCCTACAGCAACAGATCGTGTCACAAGTTCCGACAAGCACATCTGTTTCTACATCTGTTCCTACAGCTGCTTCTATAGCTGTGTCCACACCTATAGTTGCTGTGTCACGTTCGACGAATCCTTTCACACCCAACACCCCAGATGGGGCTACGGGAGGTGCTAGTAACATTTTTTCTACGCCACCCAGAATAAATAAACTTACGTTTCAAGAGTCAGCACATTCACGTACCCCCAAACTCATAAATGCCCGTACGCTTAAGGAACTTCTTATAGATTGTAGATATGACCCTGTGCCCGGAAAAGAGGACGAAATGACCCTAGCATCATTACGTATCAGACGAGCCGCAGTGTATTTAGGGAAATTACCAGGAATGACTGCGCATCTAGATAAAATATACCATTTTGTCCAAACAGGGCGAGATTCTGAATGTATTAACAAAGCTATGGAATACCAGAAAGTGGAAATACAGGGGGAACTGTTACGTTTCCTCATAAATTGTGTGATCAGAAATGAAGACCGACCGGGGGTAGACCCGGAAACAATGCAAATTCTTACCAGATGGAGCCAGAATATATCAGAAGGTAGACATGATAAACAAAATTGTATAATAGCCATGTGCCGAAAGATCCGTAAAGAAATAGAACGCCTACACGAAGAAAGATTAGCGGTAGACGAGTTCGAACAAAACGAGGAGGAAGGGTCAGGACTGCCCGCAGGACAGTCAGACACCATAGCCTATGTAGGTAGAAGAAGATCTTGTAATAGTACTAGACGTCCTATTGACCCGATACGTCCGATATGTCCAGATAATAACAGGAATTTCCAAATACCTATAATTAACATCAGGTCTAACGAGCATTCGTTCCAAGCCGCCGACAAACTACTCCGAGAACGAAGGGGTTATCATTTCCTCGATTCTATGGATGAACAAGATTTAGCTAGGGCAGCTGTCCATTGGGTGGACAGTCCCGGAAAATATAGTGATGATACAGTAGCACGCGCATTTTTGAATCTCACCCCAGATGAACAGCGGTTAGCTGGGATTTATATGATTCAACAACTCATTATACTATATCAGAGTCAGCATTCGGACCCTGGTCCCTTACCTGACATATTGACTGAATTACTCATGAATAGATGGAGAGGTTCAGGTACTAAATTAATTAAAGAAATTCTAGAATCAAGAAAGCAATACATTCTTTTTGTATGTTCAGAACATGTTTCACTGCCCATCAAGGAAAGAACCACGTATTACATGGATAGACAGAATCCCTTACGAGAAGTGCACCCAATAAAGGGCGAGGACAACGAGTTTAAGCGCGTATTTGTATATACGCCCATATCAAAAATAGAATTGTTAGAAATGAAGAAAGTGGTACCCAGTCATGACAAAGACCCAGCGGGTTTTCACCGAGAAATTAAAGACATGTTACTCATGGGAGAGTATACCTATCCCGACATTATGACAATATTAAAGGTATTAATGCCTGCTGGCATTTATGAGAAACTCAGGGAAAAAGAGTGGGAGGTAGGAGACCAAAAGATAGAATGGTCAGTATTAGAAGCAGAAGAAAAGGCCCGAACTGCAGGAGCAGGACTTGGGGATAAAACTAAAGCACTACCAGGTTTATTAGTACAGGTACTGCCACGTTTACTAACTACAAAAAAGGAAGATTGGGGTACAATTTCAGCCTGTAAACAGAAGCAAGATGAAGACACTAGTGATTACTATGCCCGATTTGAAAAATGTTTTGGTATAAATAGTGGCCTAAAAGCAAGTAGCGAATCATACCCACATCTGTTTGTAACAAAATTAGTAGAAAATGCCCTGCCCCAAGTAAAGAATAGAGTATTAAAATTCGAGAGTACCTGGCAAGGTAACACTCCATCACAAATGTTACAAATGTTACAGTACCATCACAATAGAATTAGAGAGGAACAAGAACATGAACACAGACGCATGAAAGACACGAAAATGAAAATGTTAGTTTCTCAGACAGTCCCAGCTGAAGGACATAAAAAGGGTATGACACATTCCGGTGATTCAGCCGGACCTGTAAAAGGGACATGCAATTATTGTAAAAAGCCAGGTCATTACGTACACGATTGTCCAGTTTTGAAACATAATATCGCCATAGGTAAAACACAAGAAAGACCACGACTACCCAGACAGGATCAGAATGAACAAGGAGCTCCGCAGCATGCACAGGCCATGCCAGCTTCACAACAGTCTATACAGTTTGTGCCAGCTGCACCAGCGCTGCCTGTTGCTGCCACACAAACCACGACACGACAACTGTACCAGACCGCACAGTACGACTATCCTGATTATCAACGATACGCATGAACAAGCCTAGAGAGGGAAGTTGACTTACCCCTTATCGAGATCCCTGTAGATCAAGAAGGACCTTATGTACATAGTGAATTATTAGGCCAAGACAGAAAATTTTTACTCGATACAGGGGCAAGTCGGACAACCATAAAACGTAGTGAAGTTCCAGGGGCACCCCTCTCAGGCTCACAGAATATTTCCCTTGGTTTTTCAGGAAAACCTATTGTTAATGAAGTGTCACAACCTCTTCCACTTACGATAGGACCTTTGACCCGAACTACAGATTTATTGCTTACTAAATCATGTCCAGAAAATCTGTTAGGAATAAAAACACTGAAAGCTCTAGGAGCTATAATATGTTGTTCTCCGGAAGGAGTAAGGTTGTTTTTACGTGATTTTAAAGGTCATTATGTGTCTAGAGACATGGATCCCCGACTGCAGACTTTACCTACACATCTATGGGCACAAGGCCCTACTGATGTTGGTTGCATGAATATTACACCATATCGAGTCACATTAAAGGCAGGAGTGGTACTACCACGAATGCGACAATACAAGTTACCACCAGATGCTGTAGTGGCTTTACTACAAATCATTGACGAGCTCATTGCCCAAGGAGTGGTTGTAGAAACCGACTCCAATATATGTAATTCACCAATAATTCCGATTCTTAAACGAACAGATCCAAAGGCCCCGCCAGTATATCGATTGGTTATTGATCTGCGCGAATTAAACAAATGCATTGTGCCACAATTTCCTGTGGTCCCAGATATCTCATCATTACTGACAGCGATTGATTCCGAAGCGACATTCTTTACTGTAATCGATCTCAAGAATGCCTTTTTCAGCGTCCCAATAGATCCGGAAAGCCAATATTTGTTCGGATTTAGTTTAAATGGACGTAGCTTTAAATTCTCACGCGCACCTCAAGGATTTTCAGAAAGCCCCAGCATCTATAGCCAAGCACTGAAACGAGAACTTGACAGTATCCACATGCCAGTTAACACTGCCTTGCTTCAATACGTCGATGATCTGTTGATCACCGCGAGAAGTGAACCGGAATGTGAGAAAGCATCACTGACAGTTTTACAATTTCTAGCCGAAAAGGGGCACAAGGTGTCCCCTTCTAAGCTGCAATTCTGTGTCCAGCGAGTTATTTATCTTGGACACTCGCTGTCCAAGGAGGGAAGGCAGCTTACACCCGACCGCATTCAGTTAATAGCTAACATGCCAATACCTAAGACACAAAAGGAAGTACGGGCTTTCATAGGCCTCACTTCATACTGTAGACAGTGGATCCCTCAATATGCATTTCTAGCAAAACCACTCATTCAGTTGACAACACAGGAGGCAGCCACATCGACTGTTCTCCCTTGGACTCAAGAACATACACAAGCGTTTGAAAGCCTAAAGAAAGCTTTATGTCAAGCACCTGTTTTAGCAACGCCATGTTACAGAAAGCATTTTACACTCTTTGTTACAGAACGCGAAGGTACTGCCTTGTCAGTACTCACACAGGAACAAGCAGGAGCACACAAACCATGTGCTTATTTTTCTAGTACATTAGATCCCGTAGCTCAGGCTTTGACTGCATGCCTAAAATCAGTGGCAGCGACAGCTTTAGCAATCAGACAAAGCGATGCCATAGTGTTAGGACATCCATTGACAGTTCAAGTACCACATGCAGTAGAGGTTCTTGTAAATAGAACGCAAACACAACACTTGACTATAGCGCGACTTACAGGGTACGAACTTACATTGTTTCAGCCACACATAGAAATCAGATGCTGTAACACATTGAATCCTGCCACACTTTTGCCAGTAACCGGAACAGACCCACTAGCCCATGACTGTATTGATGTTATTACAATCACGACGAAACCTAGACAAGACTTAACCGATGTCCCATTGTCAGATCCAGACCTGACATTGTATGTAGATGGTTCATGTATGAGAACAAATACAGGAGAGTTAGTGGCTGCTTACGCAGTCACAACAGATACTGAAGTCATTGAAACTAATCGTATAAATACTTTGTCAGCTCAAGCCGCAGAGCTTATTGCTTTGACACAAGCCTGTATTCAAGCCACAAATAAAAAAGTCAACATATACACTGATTCACGTTATGCATTCGGAGTTGTACATGACTTCGGCGTGCTGTGGCGAGAGAGAGGTTATTTAACTTCCCACGGTGCCCACATTCAGCACGGACCCCTCATTCATGCCTTATTAGATGCAATACATCTACCTACTGCAATATCAATTATGAAATGTAAGGCTCATACGAAGGTTACTGATATCATTTCTCAAGGCAATGATCTAGCCGACAGAACAGCTAAACAGACTGCTCAAACCCAAACATCCGACATGACAAAGACAATAGTCCCGATGCCGACACATTGTATGACAGTTAAAGATCCTACTTTTGACGTAATTGACATACAGACACATGCTACGCCAGACGAAATAAAGAAATGGACTGAATTAGGAGGGATCCAAACGGACCAAGGATGGATGATGAAGGAAAAGTCTGTGTGGTTCCTTCCTGATTCAATGGTCCAAGTTATAGTTAACACTATACATAGTCCAGCACATCTAGGAGAAAAAGCTATGCTAGATAGCATTCAACACATTTGGTTCAATAAACATTTACGAGCAGCAGCCAAACAAAAGGTCCGTACCTGTATGATCTGTTGTCAGTTCAACCCAGGAAAAAGCGTTCCCGTAGAACAGGGTGGATTTCATCCTCCTAATCACCCTTTTGAAGTCCTCCAGATGGATTATATCCAGATGGAACGATGTCGAGGATTCAAATATGTTCTCGTAGTTGTCTGTGCTCTGTCCCGCTGGACGGAGGCATACCCGGTTTCAGATTACACTGCCCCGACTACTGCCAAACAGTTAGTTCGAGAATTCTTCCCACGGTACGGTTTACCACGTGTTGTTCACTCAGATAACGGCCAGCCGTTCTCATCCGAATTAATGAAACATGTTTCACTTCTGTTAGGTTATCAGTGGAAATTCCACTGTGTCCGACACCCCGAAGCAGCAGGTCTCGTAGAAAGACATAATCAGACCCTGAAAATTAGATTGTCCAAAATATGCAGGGAGAAAGGTGTCGACTGGGTAGTAGCACTACCAGTTGCACTCTTTTTCACAAGAATGGTAGCACACTCTCGAACAGGGCTATCCCCGTATGAGGTGATCTTCGGCAGACCACCAAATATGTGGGGGACGCCTATACCACGCAAAATAACTGATATTGACTGTAATATGCTGACAGATTACTTGGCTTCCTTGATGTCTGCACTACAATCTTGTCGTTCACAGGTAGCTGCAGCCTTTCCCGACAACACTGAGGTGAAACCCCATGACGTAATTCCGGGGGACCTCGTCCTTGTGAGGAATTTCGACCGAAAGACTCAGCTGGAGCCCAGGTGGAAGACACCCAAGTTGGTCTTGCTGACCACAAGGACAGCCGTGAAGATTGAAGGCAGGAAAGGATGGATTCATTCAAGTCATATCAAAAAATTTCATGGACTAAAATCAGATGTGAATACCTCACCTTGTGTGTCTTCACCCATTGACTCAAAACTTCCTTTTGTGGAAAAAAGTGACTCTGAACACTATAAACTAAAGCTTAGGCCCAATCAGTCGAGCAATTTGATTGTTTAAGTCCTCTCCAAGGTGAAGCGGTTGAATTGTCTCTGACATGTATCCCTTGGACCTGAATAGAGAATACACCCGAAAAATGTTGAAACGACAGGCGTACTGTAAATCACTGCGTAGCCATTGCATAGTGACATTATTAATCTTGTTTTTCTTAAGTCTTTTAATAATTACTGCAAGTATATTGTTGCACATATATTACCCTATTGCCAGAAATGTTTACAATGTTACTGCTGAACATTCTTTTAGTGACTTACCCCCGCATGAATTGTCTTATAGACTTGCGCTGCGCAATAACACTTTCATTAGTATGTTACATCATTCCCATCAGACTAGTAATGCAACTAATTGTTGGGTGTGTGGCCGGCTCCCTCCCTATCAGAATTATGAAGGAGTCCTGCCTTTCTTTCCACATCCGTTTACACATAATGGCTCCTGTGGAGCATGGTTTAGTTTAATCAATTCCATAGACTCAGATACAGCCGTTTACCAAGACCAGTGGGTATGGGGAAATCTGAACCTAGTTTTATTCAAAATCTGTTACCCTGACAAGGAGGGTCGCCCCAAAGGAACAGGAACTGATCTAGAAAATGAAGTATATGGATTAGGTAACTTCACACCTAATCTCATGATTCTAAATGTCGAATCCGAAGTTGAACTAGTTTTACCAACCATGTCAGTATTCCCAGCGAAAGGTGAATTGTGTGTAAGAAAAGTTGGTTCCATACATATGGGCCATAATAAATGCACTACTATAGTAGAATTCAGTGATCAAGGCAAATCCTCATTTAGAGCTTATCGCCACTCCTACTTTATATGTGGTCAGACTGCATATATGCGTCTACCTCTAGATTGGGATGGTACCTGCTACATTGAATTCCTTTTGCCACCTGTTTTCCTAGCTCCTCCTGATTATTATAGAAATATTCATTTAGTACACAACAGAGAGCGGAGAGATCTCCCAATTGTCGATTACACTGAAACAGCATGGGAAAAATACACAGATTTCAATAAAGGCATCTTTCCCTATATAGGTACTGTTACTAATAGTAAGCTGATACGTAGATTAACTAGAACCCTTGAAGCAGTAGTGAATGAAACTATTTCCGCTTTAGGCAATTTAACAGAAGAGCAGTCTGCTATGCGGATTGTTGTGCTTCAAAATCGTCTTGTCCTTGACGTCATCCTGGCTGATAGGGGCGGAGCTTGTAGGGTCATTGGATCAAGCTGTTGCATTTTCATACCAGAAAATTCGCCATCTGTATATAAAGCTATAACTCGCCTTCATAAGATTGTAAGCCAGATACACCAGAACCCAGGCACTTGGACTTGGTCCGGTTGGTTTTGGAGTGTGATATCAGCCTGGGGATGGAGAGTTCTATCATTCCTAGGTATTGGCCTTCTCATACTATTCAGTTGCTGTCTATGTCTACAATGTGGACCAGCGATCTGTGGTCTGTGTGCCACATCGTGTATTCCACCACCAAGATCTCATTCGTCACGGAAGAAGAAAGAAGAACAAATGATGTTATATGAACAGATCAATGGATTGATGAAGATTGATATCTCTTGACGGGCAAGTAGGGGACAAGGAGGGAATGTGGAAATATGGATTTTTCTGGTCAGTTATGTCCCCTATCTTGGACCCCAACGGTTCTATGTGCATGTTACAAGTACATGTATGTTCCCTCCAGTTCCAGTTATGAAGACGCAAACACATGTGCGTCCACCGTCAACATGTCCTCTGTCAGATCCGCCATGAATAGGCCGGATATTCCATTCCTAAGTATGAAAAGCCACCGGCTTTATATGGTTCACTTATGCCATTTTACAGTCCAGGCAAGTAGGCCCTGATTCTGTCATCGAACTCTTCTTGCCTTCTGCCTCTGAAAGCTCCAGTCTGAGCCTGCATCTGTGACCATGAACTTTGTCTCATTCTCTGCGCGGCTCACGAAGCCTGACATCAGCCTATTCTCTGCCAAGAACTGTATTTCACCTTCGAGTTATCTGTTTCCCCCTCAGCCGATGCATTCCTGTCTAGTAGTTTAAGTAAACATTCCTTCCAGCTACCGAGCAATGGCTCGGCTTCTCTGTCTTATGCAAGTAATTCATAGTCCTGTTACCATGGAATATTCTTACCCCCTCGCATTTAGTGTAGACACTTAGACGCTTGTACACGCACGCACAATCAGTATAGAATAGATTCTGTCCGAGAGTCCTTCTTTTGTGGATAACATAGTTCTTTAAACATAGGATGTTAGATATGATTTGGGATTAGGTTGACTTGACCCCCCAGACTTTTCGTCTCCACATGTAGAGCTAAATGTCAAGTCCCCTTCACCCCCTAGTTGCACGTCAATCACACGTCATGCTGCTGCGCGCGCATCTATGCCAAGTATTATCTTATAGATCCACCTATATATGACATCATAACCAATTATGTTCCTTTTTACTCCTTATTACACCCATTTTCGGTTACGCATATGAATCGTCATTTTCCTTATCAATTGTTACGCCTACTGTATTCGCTTCATTGTAATGTATGTACTTTAAAAGTCATTTCTTGTCAATAATGTATGTACTTCACTTCCTGAACCTCCGTGGTGATGGAACTTGGAGCAACCGATTATAATCGTTCATTGGAATAAAGCCCATTCCGAACCTCTAATACCACGGATTCTGCCTCTCATTTTACTGAGCTATTTTATTATGTTTCCGTATCAAATTAAGTCCCGGTAATGTATTTTATTTACCACAAATTGACTCGCTCTCACTGACTCACTCACTAATTGACTCACTCTCAATGACTCACTAATTGACTCTCTCACTGACTCACTCTCTCTCATGACTCACTGACTCACTCTCACTAATTGACTCCCTCTCATTGCCTCACTCACTAATTGACTCACTCTCAATGACTCACTAATTGACTCACTCTCAATGACTTACTAATTGACTCACTCTCACTGACTCAGTCGCTCTCTCACTAATTGACTCACTCTCACTGACACTCTCACTCATTCACTCATTGACTCACTCTCACTGGCTCACCATACCACAGGAATGTTCCACAGGCAAATTAAAACTTTCTTTACAGTATCCTTGTTGCATCCTTTTGTAGTGTGATCGAAGTATACTACAGTTACACATATAAAGGAATCAAGGCCGAAAGCAAGTACATTAAAATGAAGTAAATATTGCCTACTTGCCACTAGATATATGGGAAATAGTAACTGTGGTTCAAGCATGCAGACAGCGCGGCTTGTTTGCAATTACATTACAAATGCTAACTTAACAAGTGTCAGCAGGAAACAGACCAGAGGCGCCACTAGGGCAGAAGCCAGACAGAACCAACCTCCTTGATTGCTGTTTCCCCTCAGCGGAGTCCGTGCTGCATATACTTAAGGAGCCTGAGAGGTTAATAAGGTCACATTTAAAATTCTGCTTTGGCTTCCAGCGCTTAATATTTGACTGCTCCCACACGCAGGGTGCCAGAAGAAACGGATATGGTGTGATACATAGAAGTAAGAGGGAACAACTGTCAAAATTGAAAATACAAAAAAGGAGTTTTAATAAAGGCGCGTTGTTAGAAACATGCATGCCAGGGTACAACATACATGTTACACAAATATACTAAGAACTATACATTCTACTATTATTCACAATTTTTTAGGTCTCGCCTGAGCCAGCGCTTTAGCGCTGCTCTCGCGAGAGCTTTTGTAAATGGGGGATCTGGAAGTGCAAACGAGTGCTTTCAGGCCTCCAAATACAGTGCATGTGCGCCGGGCGCGCGCACCATTTGGCAGCCTGCGTGCTCACTTTCGTGTCCACTTTGATGTCCTCAGTGAGCCTCGCGGGCACTGAGGACATCAAAGCGGACGCGAAAGTGCACACCATTTGCTTTCACTTTCACGTACTTCTCGCTCCCTGTCTTTATTTCTCATCTTTAACCCCTCGCGTTTACCACTCTCAGACGTTTCTTCTACTTAGCCTCATATTCGCCTCTGTGACTCTTCTCTCACTCCCACCTGTTTCTCTCTCGTTCCCTTTTCATGATTTTACCTTTTGTCCCCAACAGCCGGGCCGTGGGCTTATTACCACCTCCGTGATTGCGCGGACGAAAAACAAACTTGTCGCCTAAGCAGAGCCACCCCGGACTGTGTTTTTACTATTTGCTTAACTGCAGTGTTGTCTAAACGGCTCCCACCGCCTTATTCATGTGCGTTCTTATACAGAGCAACAAAAAATGCAAGCATACACCAAGGGCACCTTCCGGAGGCCTGTCTGGGTTCCCGATGGATGATTCAGCGGGAGAAGGGCCTACAGGCTTCATTGCCTAGAAAAACCATCCCCGCTCAAAGTGGTCCTAGAAAATACAGCCAAGCATGCCCCCCACTTCATAGGCAACACGCATGCACAGATCCGTGCGCTTCCTATGGAACTGCTGGCGTCCATGAGCCGCCTTATAACAAAGCTGTGATATTTGCAGACCGTTCTGCAGTGTGAAATGGTGTCCGTCTGCAAGCCCTAGGCGCGAAATGTCACGGCATCGGCGAGGTTTCTGCTTGACTAAATTCTTCTACATGTATTTAATTCTGACTCTAGCCTCTTCATGGAGGAGATGTTTGCAGTGCCTGCAAGCATACACCAAGGGCACCTTCCGGAGCCCTGTCTGGGTTCCCGATGGATTATTCAGCGGGAGAAGGGCCTACAGGCTTCATTGCCTAGACAAGCATTTGCAATGCATTAAGTCTCGCATTTACGCGAGTTTGAGCTATTGACATTGCAATTAACAATGCCTATTGGCATTGTCATTTACAATGCCAATAGCTTTAACTCGTGTAACTGCGAGACCTATTGCATTGCAAATGCTTGTTTTTGTACTTGCTGGGACATCAAAATAGCAGTGGTGCTGGTAGAAATCCGATCAGCTGGTAACTCCAATCAGAAGACTGAAAGTTTGTTGCAGGATCAGCACATTATTTTAATTCTTCTCCACTCTCCATCCCTGATTGCCATTATAGCTGTAGGTTAGCTTATATCTGAAACCCGATGACAAGTCACTCCTCATTCTCACTGCTTGCCCTTCATTTTCACGCTCACAACGATCACAGTGCTCACAATGCACTTGCGCCATTCATCCTTCTCCTACCCTACCCTACACGAGCACACCGCTCGCCCTGCACCAGGGTCGGACTGGGACCCAAAACCTGCCCTGGCAAAGTGCTTTTTCAGCCCCCGAGGAGTTTGGGGGTGCGGCCGTGCTGTTTACCAGGGCCGGTTTCTGCCAATTTCGTTGCAGCGGCCGATATTGCAGCTATGCTGCAAAAACGGCCCTGCAACAAAATCGACCCCCAAGGGCCCAAAACTGGCCCCCAACCCTGGCGGCCCACCGGGGAGATACCCGGTGCCCGATGCCCGCTAGGGCCAGTCTGGCCATGCCTTGCACGCACATGACACTCCACTCATTTGTCATTTTCACCACTCAACCTACACTCCGTGATCACACTGCATTCCCACTGCTAACCTGCACTCACACATTCATCCTCTCACCCTGTGCTCACACGAGCACACCGACCACCCTGTACTCACAGCGAAGACTCTTTATTCAAGCCCTATGCCATGAACTCATGCGTTCTCCCTCCACCTACCCTGCAGTCACATGAGCACACCGCTCACCCTGTACTCACCGCGATCACACTGCACTCACACCACTTCATGCACTCACGTTTTTCACCCTGCACTTACACAAGCACACTACTCACCCTGCACTCATGTGACACTTCACTCACCTGTCACTCTCACAGCTCACTCTGCAATCTGACTCAAGCAAGCACATCGCTCACCTATAGCTGCCAAGGTTTCAGATTGCTATGTGTGACTTTTTCATAATGTCAGTGTAATTATGAGTGACATTTCAACCACTGTTAAAAATGAGGGTCTCTATTTGGCAGAAGTAGGTACCTTTGTCCGAATAGGGACCCTTGCTTCTAGTCTGGGGAAGGGGGATACACTCCTAAAATAACCCCTGCTTAGCCCCTTGGTAGCTTGGCATGAGCAGACAGGCTTATCTCGGAGGCTGTGTGTTAAGCATTTATGAACACATACAGTAATACAGTGAAAACACTACAAATGGACACCACACCAGTTTAGAAAAATAAATAATCTTTATCCAAACCAAACAAGACCAAACAAGACAAATCCACAATACAGTAATAAAAATATGACTTTCAAATGGTAGAAATAGTTCAGTTCAAAGTAAACTGCAGATGCAACACTTTTCACACAAAGTACCTTGGATGCGTTGCGCACACAAACAAAAAGGGCCGCAGGGAAAGTGATGCGTCGGTTCCTTACACTCAGGGAAGGTGATGAATCGATTCCTTGCTCCGGGGGACCTGAAGCGTCGGTTCCTTACTGCTGCGCAGGGGAGGTGATGCATCGGTTCCTTACCGGAGAGGAGGTGATGTGTTGGTTTCTTAGTGTGTGGGGAGGTGATGCGTGTGTTTCTTACTGCGTCCCCCAACGATGCCACAGATTTGGTGCCTCAATGGCGACGATCTATGACAATATGTGGGTTCTTGCAGCCAACAAGCAGACCTTGCTTCGGAATCGATGTAGTGATCCTGGACTTCAGAGATCGGTGCACTCGATGCGGCGTGCAGCAATTTCTCAAGCCGCGGGCAGGTGCTGCGATGGTTTCTTCAGCGATGCGTCAGAAACAGGTGCGAATGCATTGCGCTTCTCAAAGTTGTGTTACTTTTCCCAGATCCCAGCGGCAAACAGCCGTCAGAGGTCCAAAACAACAGCAGGCACCTCTTAGCAGGTCAGAACTCCCAGCAAGGAAGTTCAGGGGGGCTGGTGGTGAAGTCTTTCTGTCCCTGAGACTTCAGAACAGGAGGCAAGCTCAGTTTGAAGCCCTTGGAGATCTTCCTCAAGCAGGGGACACAGCAAACCGCAATGTCCTTTCTCCTTTCTGTGGCAGCAAGTAGCCACTACAGGCCAACCCCAGACAGCAAACAGCACAGAGTCAGTATTCCTCCTCAGCTTCTCTGGCTCTTCTCCTTGGCAAAGGTTCCTCTCGATTCGCAGAAGTGATCTTTGCATTCTTTTTTATCCCTGAGACTTCCAACAGGAGGCAAGCTCTACTTCAAGCCCTTGGAGAAAACTCTAAGAGCAGGATGAGGAAAGTTCAGTCCTTTTCCTACCCAAGACAGTAGCAACCACTGCAGTCCAACCCCAACAGCACACAGCACAGGGGCAGTACTCCTCGTCCAGCTTTCCAGGTCCTTCTTCCTGGCATGTTCCTTAGTTCAGCAGTGATCTAAAAGTCTGGGGTCTGGGCCCCTCTTTTTATACAGTAAATCTGTGTTCTCTCCTGGCCCAGGGCTCTGAGTCCAGTCCAAACGAGTTCTGGGGGCACTTTGCAAGTACACAACAACCTCCATCGTCAGTGTGAGCCCTGGCTCCAGACACACCACAGGGGGCGGGGCCTATTCAGGTGCAGGTGCTACTCCTCCCACCACTCCAAATGCAGATCTATTCCGCCTAGTGTGGACTCATCCAGACTCTCTGGAGCCACTGCACATCCCCAGCCCCTGTCACTCCAATGCCAGACAGTCAATACACATCCTAGCGGAGGCCCACAGGATGGCTAAACAAGAAAATACCCACTTTCTAAAAGTGGTATTTTCAAACACACAATATAAAAAACATCTTTACTAAAAGATGCATCTTTGTATTCTGAGTTCAGGCATACTAAACTTCAACTTCCTATCTTGTCCCAATGGGAAGTTATATTTATAAGATGTTCTAAATAAATTCCCATTCTATCCCATGGGGGCAGATAGCCTTACAATAGTGAAAAACGAAATTGGCAGTATTTCACTATCAGGACATGCCACACACTACAGGGCATGTCCTACCTTTCACATACACTGCACCCTGCCACAGGGGTACCTTGGGCCTACCTTTGGGGTGGCTAACATGTAAGAAAAGGGCAAGTTAGGGCCTGGCAAGTGGCAGCACCAAACTGCACACGGACACTGCAGTGGCAGGTCTCAGTTTCATTTACAGACTATTTATGTTGGTGGCTCAATCATTGCTGCAAGCCTATTAGCAGCATTTGATTTACAGGCCCTGGGCATACACAGTGCACTGTATGAGGGACTTAGCAGTAAATCAAATATGCCAATCATGGAATCACCAATCCATAAACCCAATTTGTAAGGGAGAGAATAGGTTGGAATTAAATAAAGTCTGATCAGTGCTACCGTACATAATGATGCTTAAATTAGCCTTTGCGGCACCTTTCATATTTAGCTGCCAATTCTAGGCCATGATCACAATTAATTGCTCACTGGCTCTGCAAGTAGTAGCTGTGCTGAATTTTCTGTGTCTCTCAAAGTTGGGCCTCGCTGTACTAATGAATACATTGTTTTGTACTGCTGCATACCTTTCCCATGAGATGGATACCTGCTCCTACTGGCTCAGCTGCAGGCACAGACAGAATGACTTTGCCAGAGAGATAGTGTGTGCCCGGTCTCAGACTCTTAGCTCATCCTTGTGTGCCCCCTTTGTTTCTTGCTGCCTTCCGTGGAAAGTTACTGGGTGGGTGTGTCTTGTGCTCATGCTGAAATGTATAATTGTCACCTTTATGCTTAGGAAAGCAGTCCCTCGGCCTTCCTCTCAGGAGACTGGACAGACCGTACTCCACTGCAGCGTAAGATCAATAAATGCTGTGGTTTGTATTCTCCTATGTTTGACCGACTCTTCATTATTGGGAAGGCAAAGAGGTGGTCCCGAGTGACCCGGGTGACCCTATTCGGGTCACTTCCTTCACATATTCACTTTAGTACTGATCAGCAGTGGTAAAGTGCCCAGAGTCATAAAACCAACAAAAACAGGCCAGAAACAGAAGGCCAAAAAGTCTAGGGATAAACCCGCTGGACAAGCCAGATCTAACAACCACTATAATTGACACTTTCCCACGAGCAAAATCAACAAGTAAAGACGAGGGAACCATATAAATATCAGACATTACACCCATTTGAGCAACAAAAAAACTCTAGGAAAATCTTAAAACCGCTGCAAATCACCAGAAATGGAAGGGCACTGTGGTATCCTAGATGTGTTCTGGAATCTGACCTTTCATCCAGCAGAGCTCCAGAGTTTCGTCACAGTACTTTCGTGGCAGGCAGGCGGAAGTCAGCGCTCACGGACAGTGTGGCAGTAGTTGCGACTTCAGCCGAGCTGCTTATTACTGATTACTGATTCGTGGCAGACAGGTTGTTGTGAGGCTGTCTGCAGATTCGTCACTGAAGCGACTTCCGCCGAGCTACTTATTACTGATTCGTGGCAGGCAGGCGGAAGTCAGCGCTCACGGACAGTGCGGCAGTAGTTGTGAGTCTGTCTGCAGATTCGTCATGGAAGCGACTCATTAGTACCTGGTGTTACTTTTATAGTTAACAGCTGATTCGTCATTTTTTTTTTTAGCTGTATAAGAACCCTCATTTGTCTATCATTATATGCGTGTATTTCCCTTGCTTGAAATTTTATACCAGGTTCTAGTGTAGATAATAAGGAAGGAAGGTGGTGTCTGCTGGAGGGTGACTTCATCATTTTTCTTGTATTGTGTGTTCATTTACACAGTAGAAGTAATGCACAGTTAGCATGTATAGTTTCTGCTAATGTTTGATTTTTACATAAGTCCTTTCTGTGCAGTTGATCTCTCCTCGTTTATAAGTTGAGCTGTTACACTTCAACAACTTGGGGTGCATGGTTATATATATATATTTTTTTTTGTCGTAATAACAAAAAAACAAAAAAAAGGAGTTAGGCAACCATGCAAAACGTCACTTCTCCCCCCTTTTTCTTATCTGAACCTGGTGAACCCAACATTAAATGGAAAAAGTGGAAGAGAGTGTTTGAAAGATATGCGAAGGTCTGTGGAGTGAGTCTTAGTGCAGAAAGAGGGACTTCTCTTCTTTTACATTGTCTTGGGTCTGAGGGACAAGATGTGTTCGATCATTTGGCGGATCTTTCTGATGCTGAGAGTAGGGGTCTTAATGAATATGACATTTGTATTAAGAAATTAGATAATCATTATTTGCCAAAGGTCAGCACCATACTCGAAAGGTATCAGTTCACGAAAAGAATCCAAAATGAAGGTGAATCTGTAGAGGTGTATGTTACACAGCTTCGTAAGCTAGCGGCATATTGTAAATTTGATCAGCTATTAGATGAAAGGATAAGAGACCAGTTTATGTTAGTTTGTAAATTGGAAAAGGTTTGTGAAGAACTATGGTTAAGAGATGAACCTTCTCTAGATGAGGTATTGCAAGTGGCAAAGAGAATTGAGCACTCTTTGAAATGTGTAGACACTCTAAAAAAAGATGTACGTGTATCTGTTCAAACTGTTAAGGAAGAAAACACAGATAAGAGCACATCTAAGGGTGAAGCTACTGTCAGAACAAAAAACAAATCTTTTGTTCCAAAATGTTTTAGGTGTGACAAGTTAGGACATTATGCTAACGACAAGAAATGTCCTGCCTTGAAGGTGATTTGTGCAAAATGTAAGCGTAAGGGTCACCTCTCGTGGTTTGTAAAACAAAAAGTTCAAACAGCAATGTTAAATCCGTAGATACGGAGGTTCAAGAAGAAGACTTTGTCTGTGGACAGATAGTGGTCCAAGTTGAATCTGTGGTTCACGAGATTGCTCCAAATGAACAAAGATCTTGTCCTCTGGATACAATACAAGTAGAGGGTGAGTCAACTAAAGTACTTTTTGACTCTGGGGCAAAAATTACAATTATTTCTAAAGCTTTCTATCACACAAAGCTTGCGCATAAATTACCTTTACTTAAGGCTGATATACGTCCATTGCCGTATGGAGGAGAACCCATACCGCTGTGTGGATATTTTATAGGTTTGATTGAATATCGAGGACGTTATGTGTCCGGAAAGATATAGGTCTCCAAGAAGGGGGACAGTATCATCAGCTGGTTTCACCAGGCTGATTTGGGTGTTATGTTAGACCCTGGGAATCCCTTTCCAATTATTCTTAAACAACAAATTCAGAATGTTCTTCTTACTTCTGATACTGATATTGTGAGTGACATCAAAAGAAAATTTCCGAGGGTATTCAGGAAGGATTTAGGTTGTCTTAAAGATTTTAAGTTGAACATACCTCTACGTCCTGATTCACAACCTTCTATGTGTAAAGTTAGGAGTGTTCCTTTAACGATAAAGGAAGAGATGAGGAAGGAATTGCAGAAGCTTAAAGAGGGTGGAATTATTGAAGAGGTCACTAACACCGAATGGCTTGCTCCGGTTGTCGCTGCACGCAAGGCCAATGGGTCTCTTCGCTTGTGTGTGGACTTGAGGCAACTAAATGAGTGGGTGATTATAGACAAGTATCCCTTACCCAATATTTCAGAGTTACTTACACTTCTTGGTGGTGCCAAAATTTTCAGCACCATTGATTTAGCGTCAGCATACCATCAAATTGAGCTGGAGACAACCTCGAGGGATCTGACGTCTTTTATCACACCCTTCGGAACTTATAGATTTGTTAGGATGCCGTTTGGGCTGGTCTCGGCGGCATCTGTTTTTCAAAGGGCTATGGAGAAAGTTCTTGAGGGGTGTGATGGAGTCTGTGTTTATCAAGATGATATTTTGGTGTTTGCCAAAGATGAAGACGAGCATAGGAAAATGCTATTTAAAGTTTTAGAGAAACTTGACAATGCAAACCTAACTATAAAATTGGAGAAGTGTCACTTTGCAACTTCTTCAATTCATTATTTAGGGCACACAATTTCTGGGGAAGGGATTTCTCCGAAACCCGATTTAGTTGACACAATCTCTCACATGCCTCTTCCAGCATCTAGGGAAGAACTGATGAAGTTTTTTGGTATGGCAGAATACTATAACAAATTTGTGGAGGGATTTGCAGTGCATTGTTCCAACATGAGAGCACTTTTGAAGAGAGGTGTGGAATTCAACTGGTCGGAAGAATGTGATAGGGAATTTGTTGCTCTTAAGAAGAAACTTAATGATGCTCCAAATCTTAAAGGTTGTGATCCCTCAAGAACATCTGTGGTGACCATGGATGCAAGTGTTAAGGGTTTGGGAGCAGTGTTACAACAGGAAGGTGACCATGGTTTGGAAACCATTACTTTTGTATCTAGAGGTTTGAAGGATACAGAATCACGGTGTTCTGTTATTGAGCGTGAAGCTCTTGCCGTGTTCTGGGCTATAAAAAAACTTAAAAGATTTCTGTGGGGAACTACATTTTTTATTAAATCGGATCACAAACCTCTATGTGAAATTTTTGCAGAGAAAGGTATTGATCAGGTTTCAGGAAGGATTTGTAAGTGGGTTATTGCTCTTCAGGAGTATGATTTTGAGGTGAGATATATCCCTGGTGTGGAGAACACAGTAGCTGATGCTCTTTCTAGACTTGTAGAGTGTTCTAGTGAGAAGCAAGATGATGATGATTGGGAAGAGAGTGATTTGCATGTTTGTTTAGTGGACTCTAGTATTATTTATGAAAATGATTGGCGTATCAAGTTATCTCTTGATCCGGTTTTGTCGGAAGTGATGAGTCTAATTCAAAATGGTTGGAGTAAAAAAAATGTTGGGTCAAATGAAGTCGCAAAGTTTTGTGGTGTTAAGGATGAGTTGGCAGTGAGCAAAGGTATGCTCCTACGTGGTACTAGGTTGATACCTCCTTCAGTGTTCAGGTAGGTTTTGGTGGACAAGGCCCATGAATTACACTCTGGTATGTCCAGGACCAAAGAAAGACTTCGTACCTCGTATTGGTGGCCTGGTATGGATTTACAAATTGAGAGGGTTATTAGAAGTTGCATGGTTTGTTCCACAAGTGATAAAACAAAAATGGTAAGAGTGCAACCTATGATTCTTAGAGAGCTTCCTTCTGGTCCTTGGAAAGAGGTAGCACTTGATATTGTAGGTCCAATTCACTCGAATGGGCAGCAAACTTTTATTCCTGTGCTTTTGGATCTGTATTCGAGGTGGCCTGAAATACAGTTTACTTCTGGGATTGAAACTAATCATGTGATTAGATTTCTGGAAGCTCTGATGGCTGGAGAGGGTTACCCAGAATCTATTTTGACGGACAATGGTGTACAATTGGTTTCGAAAGAAATGGAGAGTTTTCTAAAATTAAGAGGGATAAAACACAAAAAATGTTCTCTTTATCATCCTGAAACCAATGGGGTGGTTGAGAGATTCAATAGGCAACAGCAACAATTACTCGGGGCTGGTGCACAGGCTGAGGGTGGCATATACCCTGTGCTATATATAAGCTATAATGCACTTTTGTGTCGGCCCAGAGTGCCTTTCAAGTTCAACAGCATGGTAATATGTCTGGTTTATCTGTGAGCAGTGTGTACAACTAAAGTATGCATATATTTATTTATTCAACCATACATATTTTAAAGGTCTACCACTTACTTCATCGTAATTTGTACAACACTGTTTTCGACCCGTTGAGCAGAATGGCTTAGAAACATGAAGCTTTTTTTAAACACATGCCCATGAACAGCAACATTGTATGCAGGTAAGTGAGAAAAAATGAAATTGTTAAACATGCTATTTTATGGGGAAGCGTATGGCTGCTTCATTATAGCGCACCACAGTTAACACAGACCTTTGTAAACCCAGTTCTACATCACCATTTCAGCTGTCGTGATTTACAAACTGTTCATTCTGTTCTTCTTCTGCCCCCAAGCTGAGTTAGCGTGACTCTCCACCACTGATGACCGGCCCTATCACCGCTTTCTCCTGACTGCATGATATAGCAGTTCACTCTCCCTCAACCAGTGGCCATGAGACGGCTGGATGCTCAGAAATAATTCAACAGTGGGTGGCGAGGCTAATAATCTAGCTCCTGGACCCCAGTGCGGGAGGCCCGGCAGGGCAGGACAGGACAGGTCTGAGGTGTGAAAAGCAGTGTGCTGCGAGCCAGCTGCCGAGCACCATGATTCCCCTGGCCGGGCCTGCAAAACAATATGTGAGGCTGAGCAAGTAGCCGGCCAGTACGCAGCAGAGTCCTCACAAAATGTAATAACTCCAGTCCCGTGCTCTCGGGTAGCAGGACGCAACGTCACATCCTCCTGTGGCGCTACGGCCAATCTGTATCACTCAGTCCATTTGCACCGCAGAAATCAAAGATAGATACATTATAGCAGCACTGGCTGAGCCTGCTTAACTGCTGGGAGCGCCCCAAGCCTATGGGAGCAGCCCGCGTAGGCACTTGTGCGTGCTGCCATCTGCCACACACAGTTGTTTGCAGCACTTTCTTTGACAGCTGAGACTACTGCATTATGCCTGACAATGCATTTCAGTGCGGTGATGCAGAGCACCATGCTGAAATGTTAGTCTAACACCTGATGTGTGGTACTTGGCAGGACTGGACTCACCATGCATTTATTCCTCCCGCTGTGCACTTTCACTCGCACCCAAACTCGTCACATTACTCACCCTGCAGTCACTCCTCTCACTCTACTGTGTGTCACATCGCTAAATATGCACTAAAATATGCACTCACATAGGCACTCCTGTCACTCACAAAGCTCACCCTTTACTCACAATGGCACAGCACGCACCCTGTACTCATACCACGCAAACAGGCACACCACTCACACTACACTTACTCCCTTCACTCACACAGACAAACTTCACAGCCTGCATTCATACAGGCACTCTGTTCATCCTTCCTGCACACAGAGACAATAGTCTGCCAGAACTCATAGGAGTCCAACACTCACCCTGCACTAACTCCTCACCATACACTCACCAGTCACTCTCACAAATCACCCTTCACTCTCGCTGTTCACCTTGCACCACACACAGGCACACCACTCACCCCTCATTGTACTGCTCTCAGCACCCTTCGCTCACTCCTTTCACTCTGCATGGAGTCCTCTCAGTTGACGCTCACTTGGGCCCTCCTCTCACACTGCATACATCATCACATTTTTCACCCTATACTCGCACCACTCACGCTGCACTCACACTATTCACCATCACCCAGCAGTCGCATGAGCACACCTCTTACTCTGCACATATAAACATTACACAGCTGTCATGAATATACACATTTTACAAAGGCACCCACAGAATACCTGCTCTTTCCGTAGGACTAGATGCCTACTTAATTCTGTCTGCAACAATGGGGCTGGTGCAAGAGGGGAGAGTGGACTGAGCATATGGGATGGCACAAGGAGGCAGACTAGTGTTGAGGGTTTGGGGTATGGTGCTGGATTGAGGATCGTGTGACACCGTCAGCCACTCCTGGCTTACCATTCATGTTTCATTCCGAGACATGTAGGTTTTTTTTTTTACTTTGTCCATTAGGGCTCAAAAATGCAAAGTATTACTGGATAAAATCCATGATTGCAGAATAAGATAAGCATTTCATAGGATCAGTTGGATGCTGTGATATTACATGTTAGAACATGGATTCGTTCATTTCCAATACTGTAACAGCTGGATACACATGTGAAACCAAATATAAGCCATGTGCAGCTATTTTAAGGATGTGCTCTTTTCATTCACTTAATGAATGATAGTGGAGCACTCCTTTCTTGATGAAAATCATCCATTTAACCCTCATGTGCTACATTGATAGGCATGATGTCTAGCATGCCTATGTAAACCTCAAAATCATGCGTTCAAGTACTGGTACTTGTTTCAATGTGCAGTCTTGCAAATACAAATGCTTACACGCATACTCTTTTAACACAAAATGATTTGTATTTATTTAAGATGTGTTCACCTCAAATCTTCATAAAACATGTACAAATATACAAAAAAAAAAATTCAAAATGTACATTAATACATCTAGTTATTAACAAATCTGTAAATGACAGATCAGAGAACCTAACCAAAGGGAAGGGCCCCCGCCTAAATGTGCAAAACAACGCCCTGAATCTAAGAAGAGAAAATTCTCTTCTTGAGCCCTTACTCACCAAGGGTTGCCCCTAGGTGACATGCTTCATCATTGGGGCCATCCCAGACAGCTACTGTCTGGGGCGTGCTGCAACTTGCGGAACTACTTAGGAGCACTTTTTGTGAAAAAAATGTGTAGTGCAGTGTATGGGGGAGTGGTGATGGTGATGCTAAAAATACCTATCTAGTTAGCGATTAATTTATTCCTGCTCCTAGTTGGTATGGATAAAAAGGGGTTAATAGTAGGGAGGAAGTGTAACTGCTATGTGTATACTGTCCTTAGTATTTGGTTGACATGTTTCGACTACAATAGAGTAGTCCGATGTGTTCCAAGGTGTCACACTGGATACAAGCACTAATTATAAATTTTACTACTAAGGACACCGACAAAAACCCTAGAGGAATGCATTGATTTAAGCACTGCACACGGTTTGGACCTGCCCATGTGAAAGGTGGACAGGCAATATGTACTAATCTCTTTGTCACTTTATCTCCTTGAACAGATACTACGAGTCTGATTTCAACCGTATGTATTTAATTTTGGTGCTCACATATTAGGTGTGCATCAGTTCTTTATTATATTATTTCTTTAGTATAGGATTGTTTTTCTCATAGAGTGGTACGCCTGGGGCTGGTCCCCATGTGGTCCTGAATTAGAGGTTTAGGGGACACCTCGAAACATGTCGACCAAATTCTAGGGACAGTATACACATAACAGTTACACTTCCTACCTACTATTAACCCCTTTTTAGGTCTCGCCTGAGCCAGCGCATGCACTGCCTTGCGAGACATTTAGTAAGGGGCTTTTTAAAGTGTTACCAGAGGCTTTTGCTGGCCTCAAGCTTGCATTCACGCCTGCAGCCGCCATGTGGGTTTGTCATGGCTCATTAATCCTTGTGTGCCTCTCTCCACCTTGCTTGCGCTTCAAATCCCTCCCTCACCACAGATCGCGTCACCATCTCTACCGGCTCCTTCACATTTCCGCTATTGCTATTTCTTGCACAGCGATCTGTGCAGTGTTTCCTCGCAATTCCCTCCCCCACCACAGATCACGTCACTATCTCTACTGGCTCCTTCACATTTCCGCCATTTGTTCGCGCGGCGATCTGTGCAGTGTTTCCTTGCTGGTCCCTTGAATGTATTCCCCCCCCCCGCCCTCCACTCGCCTCTTCTCTCCCTGTATACAAAAGCCCGAGGGAGGAGGAGGAGTCCCGATCCAGTACCGGATACACAGCGAACACCAAGGAACAGAAATGCCGCTCAAAGTGCAGGTGGAACTTCAAATACGGGCGGTAAGCCAAAACACCTACATACACTGCTAACATACGTTGAAACACAATGTGATAAACAAACAATGAGCAAATATACACACATAATTACACACACATTCTTTTCACCAATACATAAAAACATTCACTTACACTGCACATATACCCGTCCATCCATAAACACAGTCATGCTGATCGCGGCCTCTATCACGCCAAGGATTATAGATTTATATTGACTCTGAAATAGATTCCAGTTCATGGCATTTGTGGCTGAGTCCATTAAACAGCAGCTCATAGGCTCCCCACACACATGTAAACAAATAGGACATGATAGGAAACTGTTGAGGTGTCAGCTAACTGAATACTCTATCGCGCAAACATTAACAGAGAACATATTGCACAAGGGCAACAATGCACACCGCTGCAAAGGCAAGGTCGCGTATGTGTCTGCATCTGTGTGTGTGTGTGCCTGTGTGCGTTTGCCTGTGTATATGAATGCATCTATGTGTGTGTGTGCATGCCTGCGTGTGAGTGCGTGCGTGTCCAGGGCAATGTAATCCTTCACTTCTGTCAACATGAACAAATGTTTTCTGAATGAGACATTCACTGTAAAGTGTCGCCAGGAATTTCCGCAGTACTTCTCGGCTGTGAGATGGGCGGGGTACCTTTTGGGGGCACCCCCATGGCCAGCTGACCCTTTAACATTAGCAAAACCCACTGAGCGCCTGCTTTGGACTTGGGGATTGTTGAGGGCACTGGTGGTACATCACAGTACATGCCAAGCCCCTGCAGGCGGGCACAGCAGGACTTACACTCCTTCAGCATTCACAAGAGTGATTGCACCCTGGCACCTCATACTTTCAAGTTTTGCCGGCGACCCTTGACCTGTCGCTGAGGCTTTTATTTTCGCCTTGAGAAGGAACAAACCAGTCTTTCTTAGTTAGAGGCAGAGCTGTGACCAGCAGAAGAGAGGCCCCTGCAGTGCGTTGGTCTCTTATCTTTCTGTGGAAGGACCAGAGTTGCTTCCTACTCTAGCGCTTTGCGGTAGCCTGCTTGGTGTCTTTTGAAGTGCCCGAATGAGCTTGTTCCAGATATTTTGTCTTGGAATTTGCAGGGCATTGCTTCTTGTAACGATTCTATCCATTGTACCATTTTGCCGCTTTGTGACAGTCGGAGTAGATTTTGTTTTTGTGGTTACTGCCATGGACTCGGTGGTGCAGATATGTTGTTTTCAAGGTTCAAAAAGCCATTTTGCAACTGCACAGGAAGATTGTAAACATCCCCCGGTCTCTTGCTTCATACTCTTCATCCTTGCTACACATGGTAATTGGTGCAGAGTGTGTTTGTACCTCATAATGATTGTTAATGGAGCAGTCCTGCGGCCTAGGCCTATAATACATTTAAGCTGCCATTTTTCAGCGGCTGTAGGGTCGGAACATGTCCCAGAGAGCCTGCGTCTGCATCTCTGCTCACAAAATGCTTTTTCTTTTACAAGATGCTAATTCAAGGTTTAAATAATATACCTACAAACACTTGAATCAAAAATTCTAATGTCTACAGTGCTTGTCATTCATTTACTGAATAAAATGTGTACAATATTTCAATGCTAGAGATAAGGTATGTGCTCTCTGAACACGTGAACCAAACAGGGCAGCTCACAAACAGTAGATCATCCTCTCTAGGGAATCCTCGGTGCTGAACTGTGATAACATAGATGACCAATGGCAAGGGCCACTGGAATTGTGCGATTGTGTGGATGGACCGTGGCGATTTTTGCATAATTGCATATTTGCCGCATTTGCCACATAATCTGCAGATTTTACCCAAAAAATAGTTGTTTCTAGCCTAAACGTTTCAAAAGGTATTAGAAATGCAGCGACATGTGTTGCAGCGCAGTGGAAGCTTGACCGGTCACCTTTTCTGTTGCTTATTGCTATATTAGGGTGATAACACGGTAATAATGTGGTGCAACTAAAGCCCATACAGTGTTAGCAAATTTAAACACGCATTGGCATAGCCAATAGGTCTCGCTTTTGGGACCTTATAAGTATTTAGTTATGTAGCACAATATCCTTGGTGCAACAACATCAACTGTTGCATGGCTAAACACTTATAAGGTCCCAAAAGCGAGACATATTGGCTATGCCAATTCTTGTTATCCATACTGACTAGGAGAAGGAATAAATTAATCGCTCTCTAGATAGGTATTTTTAGCATCACCACTCCCTCATCCACTGCACTACACATTTTATTTTTTCACAAAAAGTGCTCCTACATAGTTCCGCAAGTTGCAGCACGCCCGAGACAGTTGCTGTCTGGGATGGCCCCAATGATGAAACATGTCACCTAGGGGAAACCCTTGGTGAGTGAGGGGACTCAAGAAGAGATTTTTCTCTTCTTAGATTCGGGGAGTTGTTTCGCACATTTAGCAGAAGCCCTTCCCTTTGGTTAGGTTCTCTGATCTGTCATTTACAGATTTGTTAACAACTATATACAGTCTGGAGGATGAACCTAACGTCTACCTCCATCTCCACCCTTTTTTGTTTACATTAATACATCTATTCATTCTGTTCACATCCCAGAATTAAGCCTTTAATTTGTTATACATGTATTCTTTTCTTTCACGCCTAATGCATATCGGGACATGCGTCCCTTCATCAGGGGCCAAATCTGTAAACAACAAAAATAAATATAAAAATGACAATGTGCAGTGTGAACCATTCGTCTTACTTATAGGGGAAGCACTACTACTTGGTGCTGTAAAATATCATGCATGATAGTGATAATAATGCTGTCATGTGGTCTTGATTGAATTTAAAGTGCAAATCCCATGCTGCGATATATCAAGGGAGGGCCTGGCTTGGCAGTTCGGGCTGGACTGTTCCCATGAGGCACAGGGTCAAGACTGATTTGCATATGGCTGGGTTCAAACTGGAATGGCACGGTGAGCAAAAAAACTACGGATTTAGGCCCAGATCTCTGTACTGGGGTGAATGTATGACATTGTTCTGCATTCTGTTCATCAACTGTTGTTTTTGGATATATCAACCAGTCATTGAACCTCATGTGTTGCACCTTGTGTGTTTCAAGATATGTAAACTGAATAAGTGTGTGAATTTAGGTATCGCCTCTCCCCATCCCTGCCTGCAAATTAGTTAGTCGCACACAACTTACTCAATGTCAGAACCGACACTGCACTCCGGTTCGTTATGAGCAAAAACTATCTATTAAAAAAACACACCTATGTTTTTTAGGCAAACACGAAACTCGTTGACACTTATAAATTAAATCAAACTTTACTTATTGACTAACCTGAAGGATGTATGATAATCCAATTTCGTGCTAATCAAAACGTTGTTGCTCATTTCTGTAATACCAAAATAAATGGCCCATCCCCTCTCATAGTGTGTAACAAACAGCGTCCTCCTCGCCAAATGTTCAATAGACTAAGACATTACAAAATATGACCCCACCGTCGCTAACGTCAACCGCAATATAGGAAGAATCCAACAACTTCCAGACACTCCGACCGTTCGAGAGACCCGACGCTAACACTCACTTTTCAAACAATTCTACCCAGGTAAAGTATCACTGATGGACTGCTGCGCATCAGCGTTTGATAATCAAAACTTTAACCGCCATCTTGGGAAAGAATTAGAAACGTGACTGAAATAGAATACCGTGGACGCAAGAACAATGGTTACAATTATGTTGCTCTCACTAATGTACCTCTATGACATGCCCCAATAACATGTGATATCCAAAAATCCTAAGGGTGTCCACTCTCGGTTTATCCTTGTGGGAGATCATACTCTGAATGTTGAAAACCTGGGCTCATACACGTCTTCTTGTAACCAGAAGTAATCTCTTGAAGGAGGTGATTCTAGGCTCTAATAAACCATAATACTAGAATTACCATTAAGTTAATAACCAGAAGATATCCAGGCACTGTCCTGCATTACACTGAAAGCATTGTAATTCCAAAACTTTATTGATAAACCGTAAACAACATTCTCTGAAATTCAATCACTAGGTTCTGGATGTGGTTATTGCATGTTCAAGCATGCAAAATATTAGAGTGTCTAACACAGCAACATGGTCACCTACTGTATGAGTGATGGAATTGTGTTGAATCATGAGTCCTGATGTTCACTCTTTCATCTTATTTTGTGACAGAAAACCACTCATATCGATTTTTTTCATTAAGCCCTCTTGGCTGCTTGTGTCCAATTTTTTTTATCCAAAAAATCACTCTTTGCAATAAAGATCTGGTTAAATCTTTACCCGGAGTAGGTGATAGAGTTTCTATTACCTGAAAGCGTAATTGAGATATAGTGTGACTTTCTGTGGAACAATGTACTGCTAGGCTAGAGGTTTTATTTGCTCTTCGTATAGTACTTTTGTGCTCTGAGATGCGTGTCTTCATTTTTCTCTCTGTTTTACCAACATAAAGTAGTCCACATGGACACTGAATGCTGTAAATCAGATTTCTAGATGCAATCTGCTATATGGGTTACCTCAATGATTTCTCCAGTTCTTGGATGTGAAATTTTGGTACCAGCTATGACATTGTTAAAGTGTATGCAGTTTTGACTTCTCTTTGTTCCCTGTGGTGTTGATCGCTTCTCATATTTCGGTGTCATTAAAAGCTCTTTGAGATTCTTGGATCACCTGTATGCGTATAGTGGTTTTTCTTTGAATATATTTTTTAAATCTGGTTCATTGCCGAACTGGTTGAGTATTTAGAAATAAAAACTTGTCATTGAGATCTAATCTTTTTGTTTTTGTCAAGAGTATATTTTTATATTCATGCAACGTCCTATTTATTGCTTCGTCCAGAATACTCATGGGGTACCCCTTATCAATGTATTTCTGTTTCTGTATTGCCTACTTTCCTCCAGTGTGTTTACTTCTGAGCAAATCCTTTTCATCCTCAGGTACTGAGAGTATGGTAAGTTACGTATGAGATTGTTAGGATGTGCATGAAAACATGTTGTTTTTGTCTGTTTCTTTTCTGTTTACTTGGGCTTGGAGTCCCGATTCTGTTTTGACAAGGAGTACATCCAACAATGCAATGGAAGTATCACTGATAGTGTGTGTAAATTGGATATGAGCATTATATGTATTCAGTTGTTGAATCTTTTTTTCAAGTTTCTCTTCTGAGTCAGTCCACATAAGGAATATGTCATCAATGAATCCGCAGTAAAGTTGTATATTATCCGTCCATTCTGGGTTGCCGTATACATGGTCTTCCTCAAACTTAGCCATGAAGGTATTTGCATAGGCTGGGGCTTCTGCAAAGCCCATTGATGTTTCAGTCAACTGTAAATAAAAATGGTCTACCCACTGAAGGTAGCTGTGATGAAAACAAAAATGTAATAACTCTAGTAGGAATACTTTGTCTGCTCTAATCTTTGGTTGTTTTAACAGTGCCCACTCAAGAGCTTCTATTTCTTCCATATGTGGTATTGAAGTATAAAGCGATTTGACATCGATGGTACATAATGTATAATCCACTCTCTTCAGATTAGTTACTTGCTGGAATTTCAGTAAAAATTCTGTTGTATCTTTCACATAAGACGGCCATCCTTGCACAAAGGGTTATAAGATATTGACCTAATGGTTCAAACAATGTTCCACATCCTGTTACAATCGGTCTGAATAGTGGATCTTGAATGTTTTTGTGGATTTTTGTTAACATGTAAAGACGTGGTCTACGTGGATTTGAGACTGTTAGAAAAGACTTCGTAGTGGTACTGTACATTTTGAAATTAAAAAATCTGTGTATTTGTACATGGTTTATGAAGATTTGAGGTGAAGACATCTTAATTAAATGCAAATCATTTTGTGTTAAGAGTATGAGTGTACGCATTTGTATTGGCAATAGTGCACATTGGAACAAGTACCAGTACTTGAATGTATCACTTTTCATTCACACCATACTTGTAACAAACATTAACAAAGCAATATGCTATTATTTTTGAATAACGTATAGAGAACATATTTTTATTAAGATACATTAAAAGACAAGGCAAGTATAGCAGAAGCTGCTGGGCAAGCTTTTCTAACACAAGACAAGCAGATTGACTAATGGAAGTGTCAGTGGCAGTGTGTCCGTGTGTGAGTGTGACAAAGTACAAAAGTAGAAAAGAGTGCAATAGATATAGTGAGAATGTGTGTTTGTGAGAATGTGTGTGTGTGAGTGCATATGTGTTGTGTGCAAGTGTGCTGTGGATGGGAGGTGTTACATATGACAAACTGCAGGTCCTGACAGGCTTCTATTAAGACCCCATCATTGGCTGTGTGGACTGGAACTGTCTGAGAAAAACGCTAGCCCAGTCATACCCAGCGGCAGGAACACAGAACACGCACCAACACAACTGGCCAAAAGCCCTGGCATGATGCACTTAATTCTTAGCATATGGGGTGGATCAATAGCAAAATTTTGGAACTGATATTTGAGGTAACTCTTGTCATTTAATTTCCTGTACTCATTTTATATAGAGGGTGTCCAATAGCGAAATGCTGACCCTTGTATACTGGAGGGAATTTTTAGAGGTACCCATGACTATGGCTGAAGAATTAATGGTAAATGCCTGGTGCTGTCATATTAAATTAATTCTTTGGCATAAAGGGCTCACCCATGAAAAAATGATGACCTTGGGAAGTCTACTCTTCCCTTAAATCATCTCCAAGAAGTCTGGAATTTGGGGGAAGTATCACACCCACCACTAAATATTTTTCCTTCTATAATGGGTATGAGGTTATCTCTGACCCTATTTCTGGAAATGCTTGTCCTGCCCCATTGCTGGAAAGCTTTAGGGCGGTGCGACCAGTGCAGCTGCACCTAGCGTTAGCTTTGGTGGGGGACGCGGTATTTAAAAATATATTTTTTTTAAAGGCACATGAACTTCCTTGTGCATCAGCAATAATAAAAATGTCAAGATGACTCTGGTGATTAATGTTCCTACTGTGGAGAGATCTGAACTTTGTCTAGTGGCAATTTTGTCTCATTGTAAAGAAGCGCGGAGGTTTAGTGCGCCTGCTGTGAAGAACGTGTAGCATGCAGATCACAGAACTAAGTGTCAGTGAACTATGAGTAGCACTATAAAAAAAATTAAATGTATGTTAGAGAGAGGCTATGGAGAGATGAGGTGCACTGTTAGAGATTGGTAGTGAGGGAATTCATGTAGTAGGAAGGGGCGGCTCCTCCGCAATGGTGGAGGAGCGTTGCCCAGCTGGCTCAGAGACAGCAGCTAAAAAAAATAATAATTTTGTTTTTGTTTTATTTTTAAGCAGCTGGCTCAGCCTGCGTGTACAGGCAGGGTCATGGGGGTGGAGATTAGGAGTGCTATGTGTGCTCTCTAATTGCCCGCCAAACACACATGCACACTTAGGTTTCGCTAATTTGGCTGTATTGAACAACTGGGTGAGAGAAACAACACAGACTCCCTGTGCCTGAGGGAGCGTCTTTTCAGCCTGCTCAGGCCTATCCCCATGCTGCTCACGTAGCATGAGAGAATTGCGGGGATTGGACAGGAAGTCTGATGCAGCCCCAGTGCCTGCTGGGAGAAGGAAGAAGAAAGACCAGGACTGACGGGCGACGTGGCCGGCAACTTAAGGTGAGTTTCCCTTTTTCTTAAAACAATTTATTATTAAACGAACCCCAGCGCTCCCTTTTTATTTTTTTTTAATTTTTTTTAGTTTCATATGTGTATATATATTTATATGTGTCTCTCCACAATTCCACTAAAATATCCGTGCGCTTCATTTTGATTTTTTTTTTAATTTTATTTATTTACAAATACAGAAAATACAGAGATTTGACTTTTTCGGCTCCCACCCCGCCATCCCCCCACTCCCCACCCCCTGCTACTGCGAAGATACTAAATTTCAAGAACACGGAGGAATAAAGAATTTGGGAATATTGAGTTCAGAATCGCCAAGGAGAATTTTACAAGGTAAAAGAGAGAGCAAAAAAGAGATAAAAGGGAAAAAAAAAGAAAGAAAAGAAGGGACAAGGGACAAAGGAAAAAAGAAGTCAGATTAGCCGTATGGTCCAGACCATTCAGGCTGTTCCAGCCAGGTGGTGAAAGGTCCCCAGATATCTAGCCCCTTCTTTCGCCCTTTACAGCCTTTTTTAGCAAACACAGCCTTTTCGAGATGGTAGGTTGCAACTAACCTAGCCAACCATTGGGGGAAAGAAGGTGGATCGATCTCAATCCATGCTGACGCAACGCAGATCCTCCATACTGTCATAGCAACAAAAATAAGCGCTCCACCTTTTTCCCTGTTGACCTCTTCCTGTGTCCCCAACAGTATGGTTATGGGAGTCAGAGCTATAGTCTGTGTAATGACCCTCCGAAGAAAGTCATGTATTCTGAGAAGAACTGGAGTAAGTTTTGGGCAGGCGGCGAACATATGTATTGCATTAGCGCCAAACTCCGAGCACCGGGGGCACAATGTCCCTTTGCCTGCTCCCCATTTGGCAATTTTGCTGGGTGTAATATACAGAAAAAAGATGGTTTTGAAATGTTGCGCCTGTAATTTTGCTGACAGCAGGTCGCTTTGGGAGAGTATCAGTGAGTTATAGAACATACTATGCGGGGCCCTAGTTTTATGAGCCACTTGTCTGCTATCCTAGGCAGGTCATCTGGGGTTTGGCTGTTTAAAGCAGAGTAAATGAGACCAATCCTGGGGATCGTTGGGGCCCGCAGTGTTTTGATAAATTCAATCTCCAAAAACCCTGCAGGTCCCCCGGCTTTTCGGGAGAGAAAGTCGTGAATAGTAAGGTGTTTGAAGATGTCATGATTTTTTAGTCCATGATCTGCAAAGGATTTAACTCCTTTGTTGGAAATTAGGTCTCCTAGCTTAGTGATACCGGCCTTGTACCAGTCCAATAGATAGGACCTGCCAAAAATAGCAGGCAGATTGGAGTTCTTACTAATAGGAGTATAGTAATTGAATGTTCCCAGCCCGTAGGTTTTGCGGATATTACGAAAGACCTTCAAGGAGTTCATCAGCGTCTTGAACCTAACGCGTTTGTAATATCCAAAGGATACTTTCCTGAACAAACAGCAGCGGGTCTCCTCTCCCAATAGAAGCTGAAATGGTAAAGGAAGACCTGTTGAGGGAGAAAGAGAGTGTTCCTTCACCAATTCAGTGCTGTATGGCAAAACTGAGGCCCAATAATAAAGTACTATGTTAGGTAAAGCCCAACTACCCCGCTCCCGGGGGAGAGACAGTTGCTTTAGTGCCCGCCCAGGTTGTGAATAAGCCCAGATAAATTGCGTAAAAAGTTGTTGAAATTTCTGGAGCTTGGCCTTACTAAATTCCAGTGGGATGGAGCGAAAATAGTAGAGCAATTTCGGGAAGTAGGTCATTTTGATTAGGTTGCATCTGCCTACAAAAGTCAGCTGTAAGTTGTCAATTTGTTTGAGGGCTTTCCTTGTTTAGGTAATCAGGGGGGATAGATTCTCGGTTACAATTTCATCTATGTTGGCAGTAATAGTGACCCCCAGATATTTGGCCTGCGTAACAATCCGGCTATCAATCCAGTTTACTTTATTATTCGTTATTATTTGGGTTTTGTTTTTGGTCAATGCATATCCCGAGAGCAAAGGGGAGCAGGAGCATCCTTGCCTAGTGCCCCGAGAGATGTTAAATTGCTCGGTTAACCTCCCATTAATCGACACACAGGCCATCGGGCTCTGGTACAGAGCCCGTACAGCCTGCGTGAGTTTTGGCCCAAAGCCCATCCTCTTCATGACACACCACAGGAACTCCGATCAAATGCTTTTTCAGCATCTAGTAGAATCAGAGACATTGGGTCTCCTGTCACCTGTGCTGCGTCAAACAAAGTAATGGCCCACCTAATGTGTTCAGTGGTGCCCTTCTTTGGAATGAATCCGTGTTGCCATTCTGACACCAGGGATTCAACTACAGTAGATATTCTTGTTGCGAGTATTTTGGAATAGACTTTGGAATCGCAATTTATGAGTGTGATTGGCCTGTAGGAGCCCATCTCTAAAGGTGATTTGCCTTTTTTAAGAAATATAGAAATTTTGGCATTGGACCAGGTGGCAGGAGGGGAAGCCCAGTTGAATGTAGCGGTTACTACAGCAAGAAAGATGGACTTGATTTGGGGTGCGAATATTTTATAGAACTCCACGGGAATGCCATCCATTCCTGTGGCTTTCCCATCTGGAAGGCTAGTTAAGGCTTCTAAGATGTCACCCCAAATCGGGGTAACTTCTAGCTGCTCGCAATTTTCCTGGTTGAGCTGTCTTAGCGTCTTAGCTCTACCTTGTTTATATATTTGGTAATTTCAAGATCTCCTGAATCGGCTGACCTACTATTCTCATCTAAATATAACTTGGCGTAATAATCTCGAAAGCCCTTTTGTATTTTAATAGGATCACTGGTATCTATCCCTGTAGGTAGTTGGATCGCAAGTATTTCCCTGTCTGTGGCCTGCTGTCTGGTTTTGACAGCAAGGTGATGACCGATGCGATTGCTACATTCAAAGTCCATTTCTCGCATTGCCGCCCACTTTGCTGCAGTTTTTTCAACAAATATCGCCCCTTTTTCTGACTTGATAAGTATTACTTCATTTTGTGTGTTCTCAACATCCTGTCCAATATGAACCATTTGGACTAGTTTCGTTTCTGCATTTTTGAGTTTTTTCTGGAGATCGATCATTTGTAATTTATCTTTCTTGTTTTTCCTAATAGAGAACCTTAAGGTCTCTCCCCGAATACCGCTTTTAGTGTATCCCAGACTACCATGGTTGAGGCCGTTCCAGTGTTTATTTCCAGAAACTCCTGAATCCAAGCCTACATCTTGCAAAAGTGCTTTCTGGAAACTCTATCTTGGTGCTTCTTTCCAATTCTCTAGCCCCCCGTTATTCAAAATAAGAGGATTATGGTCTGACATGAAATGCGGTGCCGTGTCTATGGTGCATTTGCCTAATAAGGAGGATGAAATCAGAAAATAATCTAGTCTAGCAAATGACCGGTGCGGTGCAGAAAAGTAGGTATAGCCAGGTTGAGTGGAGTTAAGCGTAGACCAGACGTCGCTCAGCCCATGGATTTGGGCTAGATTAGTCATTGCTTGAAACACTAAGGGTTTCCTGCCTTTATACCTCCACTTGTTGTCTATTTTCCAATCACAGGGCAAATTAATGTTAAAGTCACCGCAGATGATTATTGGAGTGGGTCAGTGAGCTAGCTCCCCAGAAATCAAATTAATGATTCCTGGGTCATCAGCGTTGCTGCCATAGATAGAGCATAAAGTAAAAGGAGGATTAGGGGAGAGGTGGCATTCGGAGATTACCCATCTACCCAGTGAATCGGATTTGACACGCAGATTTTTTAGAGTTTAGAGGAAGTCTCCTTTCGACCATAATTCCTACCCCTTTCATTTTGGCTCCCTGTGTAGTAGCCCCTATAACCTTAAGCCCTAGTGAGTTTAATAGGTGTTTTTGTGATCCCTCTATGTGTGTCTCCTGGAGACAGATGATATCGCCCCTCAAAGAGCGTAAACCTTGCGCTACTTTTTGCCTTTTTAAGGCATCGTTTAGCCCACAAATATTAACAGAAATGAACCTGAGAGTATTTATTTTAGCCATTTGGGTGTTTTGAGTGAAATAGGCCAGAAATTTCTTGATTCGTTAAGTATTCTTCCTTGGTGAATTCTTTAGTCGTGCCCATTGTAAAAGTGAGTGAGTGATTGTATGTGAGAAGGTGTCCTTGATTCCTCTGTGTCATTATAGAAAACCCCCTCCCCCCCAACCCACCCCCCCTTCCTTGGAGCAATCAGGAAAAACCTGAATGACGGTGGTCAGTGGTGAGTCTCATCTGCTAACCACGCCTAAATAAGTTAAGTGTATGTTCGGCTAGTTTGCTCTTAAGAGTTAAAGTAGAGCACTACTAAATCGAAAGACTTTATACTTCGCCTGAAACCAAGCTGATATAAAGAACCCCCAGAAAAGTAAAGATGAGAAGGTTAAAAAGGAGTGGAGAGAGCCAAAAGACATAGGTATCCCTATTTAGCCCTCCCTGTCCTTCCCTCGCACTACCCGTACCCGTGTCTGTGCCTGTGCCTGTGTCTGTGGTAGACTCTCTATCTTGGACCCTTCTTGGACTTGATCTCCTCCAAGTATTCCCCAGCCTTGATGTCGGACAAATATATTTTAAAACCCCCATTAAAGATTACTTTAAGTCTGGCAGGGTTCATGAGGTAAACTTCTGCTCCTAACTGCTGAAATTGGGAGATTAAGTGTCTCAAACGCCATCTACGCTCCACTGTCTGATGGCAAAAGTCGGGTTTTGCAAAAAAGGTTATTCTGTTGGCCCCCTTTTTAGAGTTTGGGTGAGCCTGGTCATAAATCAGCTGCCTCAATAGGAAGTTCCCGAAGTATACCTTGGTTGTCCACCTGCTGCGCTGTTGCCGTCGCGTTCTTGGTTGTTCACCTGCTGCGCTGTTGCCGTCGCGTTGTCTCCTTATGTTGAAGGGGAAGCGATGAGCCCTCTGCACCTCACGGTCCCAATCCCAGCCTGGGTGTTCAGGGAAAGATTCTTGTAGGAGTTTTACAATGAACCGCCTAGGGTCTTCGCCTTCTTTCCCTTCTGGATTACCAAGCAAGCGAAGATTGTTCCTGCGTTGGCGGTTTTCCTGCTCCTCCATCTTCGACATAATATCCACTAGACAGGCGGCATTGGTCTCGTTCTGTTTTTAAGCAGTCGTGGTCTCTATTTCCAAGCATTCGGTGCGTCCCTCGATCATGGAGACATGATCGCTTATGTCGGTGCATGTCTTTTTCAATCGCCTTAAGCCTCCTTGCAACTTTTTAGCAGCCCCTTTAGCTGCTCGATTGTCTAACCGGACCTCTTCCTGGAATTCTTTAATTGAGGCTAGGATTGATGCTAGTGAGGGCTCAGTGGTGACCGTTGGTAAACTCTTTGTCTTTGTCTTTTCCCAGGTTGCTAGGTGAGAGTCGTCTTCATCCAAGGGATAAGACATCTGTGAATCAGAATAATCCCACTTGAGTTGACTGCGTCTCTTGCCCTTGCTTCTTGTTCTCTTGGGCCGCTGCACCATACCGGTGTCTTTGATCGTTTCCTTGCTGTCGTCTTCGCTTTAGTCAGTCCCCCCCTCGTCCGAGGTGGTCTCTGTACCATCAGATACCGAGTAGAAGTTCTCGGGCCCAGTTTCTGGGGTCCAAGGTGCTTTGCACCGGCAGCAGCTTCCAGGCCCTGGATGTAGTTAGCAATACCGGTTTCTGGGGCTATAGAGGGAGTACCAGGACTACTCGGATGGGGCTGCCTTCGGAGTTCAACATTGTGTCAGCTAAAGTTGGCTGGTTTTCCAGTTCAATCGCCTTTTTGCCACTTTTGACTTTAGAAAGACAAGGGGAATTGCTCAGCATTTTAGCTGAGCCTTGTAAGTCCGCAATAATTCCTGCGCCAGGTTGCGGCACGTCCACTGTGTTTGATTCTGCTGAGTCGGTCTCTTGATGCTGTTTTAACACGGGCGGTTGTGAAGTTAGTGGGTCCAGGGGGGCGATCTCGAAGGCGGGGGCATATAAGGGGGTCTTGGCGTTTGCAGTGGATGGCTGTCCTTTGGCACACAAAAACATTTTTGCAAGTGGTGGCTGAGCGCCAACTAAATCTTTAGATGCCCCAGCTCCCCCTGGTCGCCCTGGCAGTTTTTTATTCCCACTAACCTCATGTCTGGACCTGGAAGTGCTTCAGTATAAGCCGCATCTCTAGGCTCAATGTTAGTGGTGACAGCTTTCGATTTGTTGCCCTTCTTGGCTCCCCTGCTGCTCATGGTCAGGGAGCTACGATGGTACTGCTGCTGCCGCCGGCGATTTCCCTCGTGTCCTGGAAGACTAAGCGTCGTGAAGATCGAGGCGGTAAATACGGGGGGATCAAAAGACAAAAGTGAAATAATCCAGAAGAGCCGAGCTAGCGGGCTCCAGGCAGGCAGCGCCCAACGATCCATGGGGTTTAGGAGGCAGACTTCCAATGTTGCTGTGCCTCTTCGAGACAATGAGCCGGGCGTTAGCAATCCTCCCACTGTCAATCGGTGCGTCTGTCTGAGCATCGCAGGGCGCCTAGCCGATCGGCTACGCGGCTGGCGTGAGCGGCTGATTAGCGCGAGTGCTTCACGCTGACTCCATCATCGCTCGGATCTAACACTATCGAACCCCAGCGCTCCCTATCCAGTGCGCACCCTCTCCCTGTCCTTCCAGCTTTTGTATGTGGTAGGAGGTTATGGGGGAGGAGAGTGCCAAAAAAGACGATCATAAAAGCCGCCACCAGTGCTCAAGCTGGCCCTGGCTGGGAGTCAAACCCCCTCGCCCCCTCATGAAGTTCGGGTGTGGTATAAGCCTGGGCGGAGTTCTGCATTCAAAAATCTCAGCCGCGTTCTGCAAGTGGTGGAGTGTGCTGGGTCGAGCCTGTTCGTATTGATTTTTAGCACCAGGTGTTTGTCCTGCACTGGAAAATCAACGCGACCAGCACCATGCGCAGTTTAAGAGGGTGCTGCTACTTTTCTCCCGCTCTAGTAAATTTTCGACTTGAGCAGCAACTTTCTCAATGCGAACAGCAGGTTTCTCAATGCGAGCGGTCATGCCCATCCACGACTGCCTGCATTGAGAAATCTGACTGCCCACATTGAGAAATCTCGCCGGGAGGTGAATTTTTCTCGCTCGCCAACTTGACATTGGGGAGCATAAGCAAGAAAAAAACTCAGCGGAGCAGAGTTTTTTGGAACTCCGTGTCCTCCGCGGAGTGCGGAAAACTCCACGACCGGAGTTCACTGCCTGTGCTTAGTCTAGTTGCGCCCCTGACCAGTGATAATAGCTTGATGGTAGCCTTGGGCTGTTCTTTCACTTGTGTTTTATCTGCCACATCCTAGTGCTGTGACAGATGAAGCAAAATACCCATCTTACAATTCACTAGGGCCTAGTGTATGAATAGCAAATAGGAAGCTGTTGAGGAGCAAAAGAGGGACAAGATGCAAGCTCCAACAACTTGAACCTCCCTTATTCTTTTAGCACCTTCCTGTTGATGAGTCAGAAGAGGGAGGTAATAGAAAGGCAACAAGGCTCGTAAAGAACCCTGTTTAAACACTGTTCCCCGAATGATCTCCGAGATAGAGGCCACAAGGCTAGTGCTTGGGGTTGCAAAGGAGAACCAAGGGGTCGTAGCTGCGACCTACAGCAACTCCTAAATTATATTCATGCCCATGCTCCCTGGTCTGAGGGGCAACTCATATACTGGTCTCCTTCAGCTTGCTCCACCAGGTATACAGGTTTGCTAACATATTGCCATTTGAATTCTCTGGGTTTTAATGCCCTGGTACAAAGCAGGATTTCCTTTCAAAGTACTATGTAAACATTAAAACCAGTGCGCCAAGCAGCCACGGCTGTCCTAGTCCATGGCGCATTGCCAAGCAGCCAATCGGCAAAAAAGAGACTATGAGGGCAGGCCTGAGTGTCTTGCTAAATTTCTTTGCCTGGTTATAACAGACAAGGTGGTTTTCTCTTGAGAATCCCTCTACATTGTTGCTCTAGGCTCACCGTTGCTGTGCCCCTTCCCTATCCTCTATGGTGCTGGGAGGTGGGTGAAGGTCATTTGGGGGGGAGAGTTACCAACCCAGACTTATTGCTTCTGTGCAGCCCACTGAGAAATTAAAGCCTCTCTGGAGAGTGAGTCCCCTGTGAACACGATGCCCAGTATGACTGGGCCTTTTATCCCTCAGACCTAACTTATAGCTGATCCGTACTAATGGTATTTAATACAAAGAGTAGAAGCAGTTCATTGAAAAGTGATGGCGGAAAAGCAGAACATGTGTATAGAAAAGGGATAAGGGCATGGCTTTAAGTGGGGCTGGACCTGCTAAGTCTCAGACCCGGCAGTAACTTAAACTTACTTTAAAACCCATAGTTAGTGGGCCCTATAATTATGTCTTTAACTTTACAAGCACATTACTGATTGATGTCTCAGCAGTGACCATAAAAACCCTCAAAGTAATCCATGTCGGCGATGCAATAACTATTTACATTTAATTTTTTCCTTTATCTATATTTAGTGGCTGTGTGTGTCCAAGTTGGGGAGGGCATGGGAATGAGGAAGGGCTGGATGGAAGTACATGAGTAAGACCGAGCGAAAAGGCAGCGATGAAGAGGAAGCAGATGTCCTTTGCGATATGCAGATGGTGGATTTTAGAAAAGATACAAGGGGTAAAAAAAAGTGTAGTGTCGCGTATATAAAGAAACCCTAACTCGTTTGATTCCCACGGTACACCATAGGCCTGTGACATAAGCACTGGAGGGATGAGTTGAAGACAGGCTTAGAATGTGGAGTTCTGACTTACACGCAGCAGAATAAAGACGTGTACTACTACTCTCTATGTGTAGCTTGGTTACTGGCGAATACCAGGGCTGGTAAGATGCTACAGAAAGGACGCAAGTGTCTAATGGAATGAGAGAAAATAGAGGAAAGTGGTGTGAAGGGGTGAACACAAATGATTGAGACACTGGACTCCTGCCTCTTCCTCAGACCTTAGCAATGCTTAATTTAACAGTCTCATATTTTCAGAATTTAAATATTTTCAGTTCTAGTTATTCACAACAAAATCATTGCTGTTACTCATTTAACTAATACTGCAAACGTGTATTGGCGAACATGTTGTTTTTTGTGTGATACACCTGCATGTAATAGCAGAAAACTCCCGGGCACCCAAATACTAGTTAGGTGTGATGCTGTGGGAGGCACAGGGTTTAGTTCACATTTTATTAGCCACACCCTTAATTGTTTCAGCATACCCACTTGCAAGAGACCACCCACATTTGCACACCACATAAAATACCGGGTGTGGGAGACATAGAGGATGCAGAGCTGAGCAGGAATCAGCGTGGCATGAAAAGAGCAAAATAGTAGGAACGGGGCAAGAGAAAAACTTTGTTACATAGAGTGGAAGATAGAAAAGAGGAAGAGGAGTAACGAAATGTCTGGGAAGTGCGCTGTTGTCAGCAGAAAAAAAGGAACGTTGTTTGTTGCAAGGAGCGAGGAAGACAGAAATGTTCACAAACCTATTGCCCTTTCAGTGTGACCAGTCCAGTCAGCGATAGAGAGATAGATGCAGCAGAGTGGGGGGTGAGTGTCTGAAAAGTTTCAGCACTCCGTCCATCATCACCTTGTGTTTGCTTTATTCATCCTAAGTTGGCAGGTTATGCCCAGACATGGGTCTCTTGCTCACTTTGCCACTGGATTCAAGCTAGCCTGGCTGATGAGGGCAGTTATCCTGAAAATGGTTCCAGGATGCTTGTTTCCGGTCCAGGGAAGACATGGCTTGGCAGTTCAGGCTCGACTGTTCCCATAAGGCACCGGGTCAAGACTGATTTGCATATAGCTGTGTCTGAACTGGGGTGGTGAAGTGAGCTAAAGAATGAGGATGGATTCAACCCAGATCTGTGACTGGGGGTGAGGGTCTGAAAAGTTTCAGCACTCCGTCCATCATCTCCTTGTGTTTGCTTTGTTCGCCCTAAGTTGGCAGGGTTTGCCCAGACGTGGGTCCCTTGCTCACTTTGCCACTGGATTCAAGCTAGCCTGGCTGATGAGGGCTGTTAGCCCAAAACTAGTCCCACGATGCTTGTTTCCGGTCCAGGGAAGACCTGGCATGGCAGTTCGGGCTGGACTGTTCCCATGAGGCACAGGGTCAAGACTGATTTGTATCTAGCTGTGTCTGAACTGGGGTGGTGAAATGAGCTAAAGAATGATTATGGATTCAACCCAGATCTGTGACTGGGGGTGAGTGTCTGAAAAGTTTCAGCCCTCCGTCCATCATCTCCTTGTGTTTGTATAGGTAACACATGTCAGTAATCCCTGTGGTGAAACGTGCGTGCTAGTTTTTTGTACCCAGATAAATTCCTCTTTCTGCACAAAGACTGCTCACCTATCATTTTCCCCAACTTAATTTTGGCAGGTAAAACCTTCTGATATTTACTGGTGGAAAATGCAATGTAAATACCCGGATATGCAAATTTCGGCGCAGCGAGCATCAAAATCTGTATGGTATGTCCCATTTTTGAGGGCTAAACTTGGAATAGATGGTAAATAACCGCAAGGGCAGATTTTACAGTGTGCGGTAATTATTAAATCCAACACTGGGGGAACTCATAATTAGGGGTGGGCGGAATTTGCATAGTCGTGCTACGCAAAGCTCTGCCAAACTGTAAAAAAATCTCCACAAGCACGCAGAAATTCCGCAAACACGTGGAATTGCTTGTTCGCGATGCTTTTTTCCTGTTCGCGAATGCTGTTTGCGTGCTTGGGGGGGAAATATCTTGCGAACACACATTTTGAGAACGCGCACAAGCAAAAAGTTCCGCAAGGCCGCGGAACACAGAATTGTGGGCAATTCCGCGTTCTACCCAGAATGCGAAAATACCCAAATTACCCAAATTCCGTGAGTGGGACGGAATTTACCACCCAAGCCTACTCCTAATCAAGGCCCCAAGTGAAGTTTGTGTGTTAAGGAGCTGCAGAGTGCAAAGCCAAGGTCTTATGTAACAGTATAGTGAAATGTCTCTCTTGTTCTATGAGGTGTGGCCTTGATCCACATTAATTTTACTAGAATAGTTTAAATATAACAGATTATTTCTATTTCACCTAGATATGCAAATGAGATATACAACATAGCAGAGAACACGTCAGAAATAAGCCCCCCTCTCCTAGAAACATATAGTTCTTTGTAGTCTACATCAATTGAGACTAATTTGGGTTTTAGGAACATTAGTTAGGGGTGCACTTGATGCAGTTATCTGAATAACTGTTAGTTGACATGTTCAAATCACAATAAGGTAGAACAGGGGTTGAGCACTGTTGGAAGTGGGGGTCCTTATCGGTTACCGCCGCCACCAAATGCTGAGGCGGGAGTTCCTGACCCCTCGCTTCAACGTTAGGCTAAGTAAGGACACCGTTAGAGATAGCCCTACTCACCCCCTTAGTAGCTTGGCACGAGCAGCCAGGCTTATCTCCAAGGCACGAGTGTACAGTATGCGCAACCACACTCACAGTAACCCAATGATGCCACCACAAATAGACTCCACACGAGTTTTGATAAAATGAGTATAATCTTTATATAAGAAATTATACGATATGACCACACAATAGAAAATCAACATATAAGAATGGGTAGTGTTCTTTCCAGTGGGTTGGTAGGTTCTAATCCCAACCACCGCTTCTAACCAACTGTTAAGCTCACTTCTAACTGTTTCCCAAAAGATTAGGCAAGTCGAATTGCTAGAATCACACACGTTGCAAACTGAAACAAATGCTGCAATGCGTAACGATATTCTCTTGTACTGTGCAACCATAAGTAGCGCCACAGTCATGTACTTTGCAATTGAAGGAATAATGCAATGAGTATCACCACCAGCCTACCCTGTACCAGGAAAAAACAAAGCAATGCGTCACGCTACAACCCTGTATGGTGCAATGAAGAAATAATACACTGCGCCACGTTATAATCATATACTGTGCAGTGAAGAAATAAAGCAATGCTCCACGTTACAATCAGGTAATCTGCAAGTGAAAAATAACGCAGTGCATAGCGCACCAAGCATGTAGGTCATCAGGCACAAATTAGTTCAGGCGTCATAAGACAGTTCAGTAGTTTGTTAGCAGCAATAATGAAAAGTGTAATACCACAGTTTTAGGTGCTCTGTTAACCATGTCCCGTTATGGATCAAATGATGACACAAAAGTACTGCTTCCCACTCTGGCCCCAGTACTGCCCCTCCTTGGGTCAGCATGGGCCGAGATCCAAGCTGAAGGAACGGCTCGCGCAGCTGACAGAAGCGAGAGGCCGAGAGAGTGTCCCTCCGGGCCTGCACCCCAACGCAGGTGGTGATCCATGTTACCGGGGGGAGGGGGGGCGCGACCCCACTCTCCTCTCCGATGTCAGCGACTTGGGCCGTGATCTAGAACTCCGTCACGGGGTGTGGCAGACTCGGGCCGGCGGACTCGGACTGGCGGCTCAGCTCATCCGTGGCTGCCGGTCCGGGCCGCTGTTGGTTTACTCCGAGGGCCCAATGACTTGGCCCTCCTTCCGGCGGTCTCAGTCAACATCGAGATTTGCCCTCAGCACTGTGGAGACTTTACTTCAAATTTGGTGTACACCCTACCCAGGCACTCCTCACCAGAGCCTCGGGTTGCACACACTGTGCGTCCGAGACTCACCTCTTCTCTAGTGCTCATGACGACCCGGCACTCTTCACCAATGCCACGCTTGCACTTCGACACTCACCCTGCGCGTCCAAGTCTCTCCTCTTCTCCCGGTGCACGTGATGTCCAGGCTCTCTTAACCAACGCCCTGGCTGCACCATGACACACAACACACACTCTGCACGTCTGAGTCTCACCTCTTCTCCCGGGTTGACACAATGTCCAGGCGCTCTTCACCAACGCCCTGGCTGCACCACGACACGCAATCTGCGCGTCCAAGTCTCACTTCGTCTCCCCATGCACACCATGACCAGGCGCTCTTCACCAACCCCTTAGCCTGCACCACAACACGCACCCAGCGCGTCCGAGACTCAGCTTACTCCTGCGTGCCCACGATCACAAGGCACAACTTCTGAGGGTCTCAAGCTGCATAAGCACGTGCACACCTCATTGCTTGGGATTTCTCCAGAAACTTTTATGATCCTGTATTTCCAAACAGGGAGCCAGCTCACCTCGGGCCCTTGGGGTTACAAGACTCAGGACAAAGCACAGTCTTCTTCAAGCAGGGGGACCCAGCGCCTCCAAGCACAGTCCTAACAGCCTCTCCTTTAGTTAGAACACCAAAGTGCAGACCAGCCCCAGATCACGAAGCAAGGATTGGTCTTTCCACAGCAGTCTCTTCAGTTGCTCCTTCTTTAGCAGAGGTTCCTCTTGACCACAGAATTGGTCCAAGCCTTTTCAGTCTCAATCCATATCGGTTTCATTCCCTTCTCCACACGCCTTTGCATTACTAGCCCTGGCACACACAGTGCACATCACTAGGGACTTTACTAGTAAGGCAAACATACCAATCATGGCCAACCAATCACCATTACATTTTACATAGGGAACACTTGTACTTTGACACTGGCAAAGTACCCAAAGCATCTAAATTGCAAAGGAGGCAGAGGCAAAAAGTATGGGGTAATCACGCCAAGATATGCTAGGTCTAACACGCATGCACTCCAGCCGAAAAGTGGGGGGAACTACCCACCCTCATGGGAGTTCTCATCACTGAGGTGGAAAAATCTGGACAGACCATCAGCATTGGCGTGTTCTGTTCCCGGACGGTGTTCCACCGTGAAGTCCATCCCCTGTAGGGAGATGGACCACCTCAACAGCTTTGGGTTCTCACCCCTCATATGCATCAACCATCTGGGGGGCCGGTGGTCGTCTGAACCAAGAAGTGGGTCCCAAACAAGTAGAGCCTCAGCTTCTTCTGCGCCCAGACCACAGCAAAAGCTTTCCTTTCAATTGCACTCCACCTCTGTTCCCAGGGAAGTAGACTACTGCTAATGAAAGCTAACGGTTGGTCTAAGCCCTCATTGTTCATTTGTGAGAGCACTGCTCCCACCCCATGCTCTGAAGCATCTGTCTGCACTATAAACTCTCTGGAATAATCTGGCGCCCATAACACGAGTGCGATGCACATGGCAGTCTTCAGGGCATCAAAGGTGGTCTGGCAGGCATCGGCCCAGACCACCTTCTTGGGCTGTTTCTTGGACATCAGTTCTGTCAAGGGGGCAACGAAGGTGCCATACCCCTTCGCGAACCGTCTGTAATACCCAGTGAGTCCTAGAAAGGCCCTCACTCCTGTCTGGGTCTTCGGAGGTTCCCAAGCGAGGATGGTATCAATCTTTGCCTGTAGGGGTGCTACCTGACCGCTCCCCACCAGGTATCCCTAGTACACAACTGACCCCTGCCCTATCTGGCACTTGCTTGTCTTGATAGTTAGGCCCGCCCTCTGCAAGGCCTTCAATACTTTAAAGAGGTGCTGCAATTGTTCCTACCAACTGGAGCTGAACACTGCAATGTCGTCCAGGTAAGCAATGCTGAATTCCTCCAGCCCACTTAGCACCTGGTTAACCAGTCTCTGGAAGGTGGCAGGGGCGTTCTTCAACCCAAAGGGCATAACCCTCCGGCGTTGAGAACGCTGACCTCTTCTTGGCCCTCTAGTTCAAGGCAATCTGCCAGTACCCCGAAGTCAAATCAAATGTACTGAGGTACCGGGCAGCTCCTAGCCGATACACGAGCTCATCAGCTCGGGGGATGGGGTGCGTGTCAGTCTTCGTGATCGCATTGAGCCCACGGTAGTCCACACAGAATAGAAGTTAGGGAGTGGCACCCGGTGCAGCAGCTTTTGGTACAAGGACCACTGGGCTGGCCCAGGGGCTGCTGGATGGCTCAATCACCCCCTAATGCCAGCATCTTGGAAACCTCATTCTTGATGCTGGACCGACCTTATCAGCTACCCTGTAAAATTTTTGTTTCACAGGCAGACTGTCTCTGGTGTCCACATCATGGACGCACCAATGGGTGACTCCTGGGCTCAGGGAGAACAGGGAGGCGAATGGACCCAATACCCGGTGACAGTCCCTCTGCTGTTCCGGGGTCAGGGTAGGCGAGAGGTACACCCCATCCACTGATCCATCCTTCTCCTTGGCTGACAGAAGGTCAGGAAGGGGTTCACTCCCCTCTTCCGCCCCGTCATCTGTAGCCAAGAGCATGGTCACCTCAGACCTCTCAAAGTGCGGTTTGAGGCGGTTAACATGGAGGACCCTCAAAGAGCTCTTAGGAGACCGGAAGTCCACCAGGTAGGTCACTTCGCTCCTGCACTCCACCACCTCATAAGGCCCAGTCCACTTGTCCTGGAGCGCGCAAGGCTCCACTGGCAACATCACCCACACTTTCTGCCCAGGTTGAAACTCGACTAGAGTGGCATTCTGGTCATACCACCGTTTCATATCCTCCTGGCTGGCTTCCAGGTTCGCATGAGCGAGCTACCTGAAATGCCTAGTTTGGTTCCTGACGGCCAACATGTTGCTGTATACATCCTGGGGGGGTTTACTAGGAGCCTTCTCCCAGCCCTCCACCAAACTCAAAGGTCCTCTGACCGGGTGCCCATACAGGAGCTCAAAGGGACTGAACCCCAATGACTTCTGTGGCACCTCCCTATAGGCAAACAGTAGGCATGGCAAGAGGAGGTCCCACTTACGCCTCATGGGTTCTTCCAGACCCATAATCATGCCCTTCAAGGTCCGGTTAAACCTCTCAACCAAACCATTGCCCTGGGGGTGGTAAGGCGTGGTGAACTTATAAGTTACACCACACTCCTTCCACTTAGATTTCATATACTGCAATAGGAAATTAGTACCCCTGTCAGACACCACCTCTATGGGGATCCCCACACGGGAGAAAATCCCCATCAGTGCATGGCCCACCACAGGCGCCATCACCGTCCGGAGAGGGATGGCTTCCATATACCGGTTGGCATGGTCCACCAAGACCAGGATGAACCTGTTGCCTACGGCCGTCAGTGTCAATGCCCACCCTCTCAAAGGGTGTGCTGACGACAGGGAAGGGTTGGAGGGGAGCCTTTTGTTTCCTTCCACTCTTACCACTCACCTGACAAGTCTGACAGGTCCTGCAATGAGTATCAGAACTCTTGCGCATCTAGGGACAGTAGAAGTAGGTGACAAGCCGCTCAATGGTCTTGTTCTGTCACAAATGTCCTGCCAAAGGGACATCATGAGCCAACCTCAATAGGAAGGCTCTGAAGCGCTGGGGCACCACCAGCACCTGGGCTGACCCCGGTTCAGCCACCCTTGGCTCACTATACAGGTGATTGTTTTCCCAGTAAATCAAGTGTGATCCCAACTGATCACCTGCTGCCTGGTTTATTGCCTGCTGCCGTAAGCCCACAAGAGAAGGGCACAACTTCTGCTCCTCACAGAACTCCTCCCTGGAGGGCCCCCCCTCCAGCTGCCATTCGGTCAGCCCGGGTAGGTCCCCCAGTTCAGCCACTTGTTTCCCCGTAGGTTCCAGGGCATTCCCCTCAAAGGGTGCCTTCTCCTTGACCGTGGGGGCTGGGTTCCCACGCCCCCTGCCTCTTATCATATTGGCAGGCACCTGGGCCACTGTTTCAGGCTCCAGGTTCTCTTGAATACCTTTACTGGCTACCATAGACCGAGTGGTCGCACAAGCCCACTCAGGTAGATCCAACATCTCCAAATGTGCCTGGTGCTCCGCCTCCTTCCAGGGGGAACTCTCCAGGTCATTCCTAGCAGACAGTCTACAAGCATGGATGGACTTACAACAACCTTCAAGGAACCTGAGACCCCTCCCCATTCAAAGGAAACCAGCGCCACCTTGCAGAGGCGATCTGAATTGTCTGCTAACATTACAGGGTGAAGCACAACAGGAATTACTTGCTCTTCGGACACCCACTGACACCGGACAGATGTCAAACTGGCACCAGTGTCCCTCAGAGCCTCCACCCTCCATCCCCTAAAGAGACCAAGGTCATAATCGCTTGCTCCTCCCCATTCCAAGGACTCAGTTCCTCCCTCAACGCTACACTCACTAACCCAGGTGTTGGAGCACCAGTGGGTGCAGATTACTTTTTGGGGCATTTAGGGGAAATATGCCCCACTTCCTCACAGAAGAAACACATAGGTGGACCTCGGGGCTCCTTCTTGCCCTTGAAGGCCCAGGCCCTCTTGGCCTCGGGAGACTGGGACCCTTTCTTGGGGGAACTACTTTGGGCCCTTTAGGGGACTCCTTGTGGTTACCCTTGTCCTCCCCAGCTTAACTCATGAACAAGGAGAATCCACTTCTCCTCCAAGATGAGAGCGTTCCTGCTCTCCTCTGCTTGAGTTTTAAATTTTAACACCTCCAACTCATGCAGCCTGACCCTTTGGTTTTTTTCTCCAACTCCTCTGGTGAAAAACTCCTCCCTGAATGGCTACTACCAGCCCCTACGGCTGGTCCCTCCATTGGCAAATCCTGTGGACCAAATCCATTCCGTGGGTCATCCTCATCCACTTCACCATCACCTGTCTCCTGAGCCTCTTTGGCTTCCCACCAGACCCTCAAGGCCACTTGCAGCTCCTCCTTCTTGCCGCTACTCTTCATGGGACATCCCAAAGCCCTGCAGAATTTCCTCAACTGATCAACCTTGTAGGTAAACTGTGCCTTAAAGTCAAACTCTAATTCTGCAGTCTCAGTCTCACCGGCTATCTGGCTCTCCCCCGAGACATGATGTGTGGATTAAAGGTTACTCAACAATAGAACCACCAAATCAAAAACAATATGTTGTTGTGTCGCGGTCTGCAATCAATTTATGATGAACACCAATTACTGTGAGTGATTTTGCACATACGCGTTTACTTTATTTTAGGATCGAATCCCACCTCTCTGCCACCAAATGTTGGAAGTGGGGGTCCTTATCGCTGCCACCAAATGCTGTAGGCGGGAGTCTCCGACCCCTCTCTTCAACGTCAGGCTAAGTAAGGACACCGTTTGAGATAGCCCTGCTCACCCACTTAGTAGCTTGGCACGAGCAGCCAGGCTTATCTCTAAGGCACGAGTGTACAGTATGTGCAACCACCCTCACAGTAACCCAATGATGCCACCACAAATAGACTCCACACGAGTTTTGATAAAATGAGTATAATCTTTATATAAGAAATTATACGATACAAAATCAACATATAAGAATGGGTAGTATTCTTTCCATTGGGTTGGTAGGTTCTAATCCCAACCACCGCTTCTAACAAACAGTTAAGCTCACTTCTAACTGTTTCCCAAAAGGTTAGGCAAGTCGTATTGCTAGAATCACACACGTTGCAAACGGAAACAAATACTGCAATGCGTAACGATATTCTCTTGTACTGTGCAACAAAGAAACAATGCCATACATAGCACCACAGTCATGTACTTTGCAATTGAAGGAATAATGCAATGCGTATCAGCACCAGCATGCCCAGTAACAGGAAGAAACAAAGCAATGCGTCACGCTACAATCCTGTACAGTGTAATGAAGAAATAATACATTGCGCCACGTTATAATCATATACTATGCACTGAAGAAATAATGCAATGTGCCACGTTACAATCAGGTAATCTGCAAGTGAAAAATAATGGAGTGCGTAGCGCACCAAGCATGTAGTTCGTCAGGCACAAATTAGTTCAGGCGTCATACGACAGTTTGATAGTTCGTTAGCAGCAATAATGCAAAGTGTAATACCACAGTTTTAGGTGCTCCGTTAACAGTGGCCCCGTTATGGATCAAATGATGACACAAAAGGACTGCTTCCCACTCTGGCCCCAGTACTGCTCCTCCTTGGGTCAGCATGGGCCCAGATCCAAGCCGAAGCAATGGCTCGCGCAGCTGACAAAAGCGAGAGGCCGAGAGAGTGTCCCTCCGGGCCCGCACCACACCCCAGGTGATGAGCCACGTTACCTGGGGGGGGGGGGGGGCGACCCCACTCTCCTCTCCGACATCAGTGACTTGGGCCTTGAGCCAGAACTCTGGCAGGGGGTGCGGCGGACTCGGGCCGGTGGCTCAGCTCCTCCGGGCCGCTGCTGGTTTACTCAGAGGGCCCAATGACTTGGCCCTCATTTCGGCGGTCCCAGTCAACACCGAGATCCACCCTCAGCCCTGTGGAGACTTTACTTCAAATTCAGTGCACACCCTACCCAGGCACTCCTCACCAGCGCCTCGGGTTGTACTTCGACACGCAAGCCTCGCGTCCGAGACTCACCTCTTCTTTGGTGCTCACGACGAACCGGCGCTCTTCACCAACACCCTGCTTGAACCTCTACAGGCACCCTGCGCATCCGAGTCCCTCCTCTTCTCCCGGTACACACAATGTCCAGGTGCTCTTCACCAATGCCCTGGCTGCACCACGACAAGCACTCTGTGCGTCCGAGTCTCACCTCTTCTCCCTATCTGTTTCATTCCTTTCTCCGTGCGCCTTTGCATTACTAGCCCTGTCACACACAGTGCACATCATTAGGGACTTTACTAGTAAGGCAAACATGCCAAACATGGCCAATCAATCACCATTACATTTTACATAGGGAACACTTGTACTTTGACACTGATCAGCAGTGGCAAAGGACCCAAAGCATCTAAATTGCAAAGGAGGCAGAGGCAAAAAGTATGGGGTAATCACGCCAAGATATGCTAGGTCTAACAAGCACCCACTGCAGAAGTTTGTGTATAACTCACAAGGCACAAGTTTCAACCTGAGCGAGGCAGCGAGGCAGCGAGCCAGCGTTAATGATGAATGTTCTAGAGCAGATCTGTGTGCACAATTAATTTGCAATTCAAGCTGATTAAGATGATTTCAGAGCTGATTTGATTGCTGTAGAGATGTGTGTATCAGCAGTAAGATACTTCCTACATAATTTGTGTGTATTCACGGTCTGGTCCTGAAAGCTCAGCTTTTGTTCTAACAGATCTCTGTCTCCGAGTTTGTTGGAGGTACGGGGACTGCCTAAAACTGGATTTCAGTGTTACGTTACATGTGGAAGGACACAGGGATTATTGTACACTCTCTACATACCCCCAGCCCTCAGAGACCACTTTTTGTGTGGCCCAAAGACATCTGCCATCTTGAAAATGGCCAAAGTGGGTAGGGGTACCCCAAGGAACTTTACCCTATTGTTTAGGGCATAACCCAGGGGCATTCCTACCCACAAGCTTGTTCCAGGCATAAATGTGACCTCTCTAGGCACTCACTTAGGAACACTCCTGGACCTGTGGAAGATCAGCAGAGAAATGAACCTGCTGTCTGAGACTCGAAAAGAGCTTTAATGACCGGACCTGCTGTCCTTCATGTAACTAGGACAAGAAAGTGGACTCAAAGGGTCATAAGACTGACCTCTTTTTAAAGCTACAGCGTTTCAAAAATCTACAAGAGGCCTTTCCTGCAGCTGACCAGTTGCAACTGGACCTGGACTGGGACTCTCCTGTTGGTCTCTTCCTGCCACCCTGTGATGAGTCTCCAAGTTTCTCCCCTGAGATCCTGGGGGCTTTAGAAGTGTACTCCTGTGGTGGATTGGGACTTCAGTCTGATGGTAAAATCTTTGACCAGGACGAAACTGGTTAGTTTATCTGACCACGCTCCATTGCGATCATGTTGAATTGCATCTAGGTCTACGGAGACCATTGACTATCGGTGCCACTTTGTGTTTTTGGACCTATTTCTACTAAAAAGTTTAAAATATATCTCTGGTTTCCATGATTGGATTTTTTTAATTTTAGTGTTTCCTTTGTTAAATTTTACTCTATCTTTCTAATTTGGTTTGGTATTTTTATTGTTTTGCATTGAAACTTTTTACACATTGCCTCAAGTTAAGTCTGTCTTTTCTGTACCATAGCTACAGGGGGCTGAGCTCGGGTTAATTTAGTGACTCTCAGGGTACACATAAACAAGAGTTGTGATTACTCCTTGAGGTGTGTAGTCACCCAACCTAAATAATAATACAATTTCTTACACAGATTTAGTTTGCCAGAATGTTTACTTTTTCAATCAAATATATATTTTGATCCAAGCCTAGGGAGACAGAGTATAGGACAACCGCCACATATGTTTTTCTACACCTTCCATTGGCATTGTGGTTTGTGTCTCACATTTGCTTGCTTTCTATTTCCTGGCTATTTTTATTCGAGCCTGTGTGATCTTGTTCGATTGCATGCACTCTCGCTTGCAAGACCTATTGTTTACAATAAAGGGCTTCAAGCATGCCCATTGCTTAACATTCATTGGTTTTAGTGTCCTTCTTCTTTGCTGTCTCCTAATTGGCCAGTGCAGGCCAGGTGTCCATTCCTGTTTGGACCAAGCAGTGGCAGCTGCTCCCATCCAATAAAAGTGGGGCAGGGACGGGGGAGAACGGGGTTAAAAAAAAAAAATCACTTGCCAGCTGACCAGCTCTCCTCCGTCCTCTGCTTCTGTGTGGAACGGAAGCACACAGGCTCCTAGACTCTTAAGCCAATCACAACGCTGCTATCAACAGCGTTGTGATTAGTCCGAGTGCCGTGGTTTGGCGCTCAGACATGCAGTCGGAGCCTGTGCATGGTCTCCACCCAGGCTGTTTATTACAGCCTGGTGGAGAAAATGCTAAGTGGGCATGACTTTGGTTGCCCCAAAACGGGCAGCCAAAGCGTCATGTGCACTTAAGTGCATGAACCACTCCTCCCCCGCTGGATGTGAGGCAGCCCAGCCCTGCCACGTAAAACTGCCTTATCATGGAAAAATAAAATGATAATAGTAGTCTGTTATTATCATTTTCTTTTTCATTTTTTGCAGTGCTGAAAACCAGTGTGGAGCAGCCCTGGGGCCAAGTACGGATAGTTTGTAATTTGTGTCAGTCCAGCTCTTGTGCTGTGCTTGAGGTCCATGTTTTTTTCACTTTATTTTTTGTTTTCACCACCATCACTTTATTTTTGTGCAGTTGTTTAATGCGCGAACTCGACTTGAAAGTATTAAAGCTCTTTACATGAGCACCAGTTCCACTATAAAGTTATATTACACAAGTCATTCATATTGGATTTGTAGGCATGAGGAGATTAGGTGATTTTCCCAGAATCACAGAATATTGATGGTGGGGCTCAAACCCAGTTCTTTAGATCCAAAGATTGCAGTTCAGGCCGTTATGTCACATCCGCTCCTCTTCTCAGTGTTGCTGCTTTTTTAATCCACTCCCACCCACCATTTCTCTGTGTAGCTGACCCCCGTTCTCCCATGTTTGCCGCTTGTTTAACTGAACAGTACAGTACCTTTTATGAGAGAACTCTAGTCCCAGCAAGTGCTATAGTATCTTTTCATCTTTACAAAAGACTCCGCTTCACACCGCTTGATAGTTTTAAGAACCCCATCTTTCCAGGAGGGGTTATTTCTATATTATTTCAATTGCAGTCTGTGAGAAGTTGGCCTGGCATATGCTGGTCACTAGTTATAGTGGCCACCTTGCACCAGTCCAGTTCGACTCTTATGGTAGCTAGGTTTAAGACAACCTTTTAAAGAAAGCTATCCTAGTGGTAGCTGTGGAGAGCAGCCTTCTGGCTAAGTCTCAGAGGAATGTAAAGCAGCTTGTTTTACCTTATAATCTCTTGAATTACCAAATGAAAGGACACCACACAGGTATATATATTAAATATATATGTATTTATTTCTAGACACACTCTACTAATCTCTTTATGAGATTAGAAGCCAGGAACACATTCAAATATCAACGTTTCACAATATGTTAAGCACAAATATGGTTGGGGCCCTAGGGGCATACCAGACCATATACTAAAAAAGAGGTTTAGGAAAGTCGACTTGCAGAATGACAAGCCCTAGGGCCTGTAGAATCGCTGGGGCTTTACTACTGCAGTGAAAGTAGGTAAGTAACAGACCCACGGGAGATGCATGCAGTGTGTGAACACAGCCGCGGGTTCCCCATTGATTACAATGGAGCAAGTCGCGGTTTGATTTTTAAAGTTTTAGGGTACTTCAAGGAAGTCTACAAGCAAGCCACTTACAAGGTAAGTAATTCGAGGGCCAACACACACTTTGGCACCAGAGTGCACGAGTTATCTCACCCAGGGAAGCCGGGTGCATAGGTGTCTTTTGGTGTCGGGTCACGTCTGTTACGATTCCGTCCCCCAGTCCAACTTTCCTCAGGATTCTGGTGATGCAATAGGGGTTCCACCTCTTGACACCCCCAACTCCTGCACTGATGGCACGGAAGGTTAGGGTGATCAAGTGAGGGAAGGAAAGGAAGGGAACAGCGGGGATTAGAACCTGTAAAGGAAAAACAACATACAAACACGAAACAATACAATGGTAATGTCATGTAAGGCTACTCTCTTACATCCTCACTCTTAAAGTCTCACTACAAAGGAAGACCCCCTCTTTGAGATACCAAGCTCTTACTCATATACTGATTACTGTTAGCACCAATATGTTCTCCCATTCATACTAGCGATTATCACAGAGCCCAGCCCCCCCCTCAGCACCACACATTCATCCATGGCATGACAACAACTGAGGGAAAATAATGCCCCTTCCCCGTCTTGGATAATGAAATGTCTTGACAGGGTTTCATGAAACAAAACTGGTGATTAACAGCTCGCTGCGTTCATTGGCCTCACACAGCGTTTCGAAACGGTTCAGAGAAACACCCCCCGGAACTGAGATTAAATCAAATAGTCTTCAGAATACGGTTACTACACCGCTGGTGGAATGTGCTTCCAAACGAAAGGAAAGTACTGGACTTCTCCCCCAAACCTCTTTAACAAGGTCTCAGACCGGGCGTGTAGGTAAGAAATGTTTCACCCACACCTTCGAACTCAAAGCAGTTGGCCACTCCGTGTGAGTGGGAGTCTCCTGAAGGGAAAACAACGAGACAAACCCCCGCCGGACGCGGGGACAACCAACACTTATCTGGCAGTTACAGCCGTAGTCTCCTGGGGCTGTGTTGCAACGACGTCTTCAGCAGCAGCGTTGCGGCTTTTAAAGTGCACTGAAATGCGGCAGAGACCGGGATCAGCTTGTCAGCTCTGTCCCTCACCGCGAAGGAGAACCGATGCCGGGCTCTCCCTTCTCCAAACGAGATCTGAAACGGTCTCGCACTCCGGAATTACGCACGACGTCCTGTGCGTGCGTCGATCCTTTTGTACACGCGGCTCCACCCCCACCCGGTCCTCGAGCATTCTGGGGTTTGTAGGCCATGCAGGCGCGCACTACCCGATCCCTGACAACATCGCTGTTTTCTATGGAGACCAAAGAAAACTTGCTGCTTGCGGTGACTGAAGAAGCGTCCGGTGGAATCCAAGGCTGGATTCTAGATGCAGATGACCTGAATATTGAAGGGACAGTTTTCTCAGTCAATTGCCAGTGACCCGGGGCCAGGAAGATAGATGCCCACGAATGTCGGTGATTTCAGGGGATCAAGGGTGACCAGCAGCTGGATTCTGAGTGTCCCACAACGTCTGCAGCTGACTGCGGTGTCAGCAACCGGATTGGAGCCAACAAGCCTTGGCAACAGCAAGTCTTGTGATGGGTGAAGAAAGTCGATGGTGCAGACCAGCAAGGTCTGAGGGACTCACCCAGCAAGGGTGTGTGAGGGCAGGCCTGGAGCAACCAGGGGAGCCCTTTGAGTTGATAAGAAAGTCTTCGGGGGACCCACAAGCCAACGGGCAAGGGATCGCGAAGACACCTCTTGAGGAAATGCTTCACAGGAGCCCACAGTCACTCAGGACAGGGTTTGCCTCTAATTTTTGCTGCAAAATCTGCTGGATGCTTGGGTCACAAGTGGTCCAAAGCACAAGTTCATAGAATGTCGTGAAGGGGTTGCACTTGACAATAGTGCACGGTCCGGGTATTGCTGTTCCTCGTCACTCGTGGGGTCCACTCACCTCAGCTCTGCTGGGGACTCACAATGGCCGTCGAGAAGTCAGGAAATCCACTTCTGGAGCTGCAGGGACTTCGGACTCCGGCGGGAGCGGGAAAAGTTTGTGACCGTTGATTAGAGTTTCTGGTGCCTGCCAAGCAGGGGAGTCACTCCTTGACTCCAAGGGTGATTCTTCTGTTTTCCAAAGGTAGTGGAACGTCGAAGGGCCAGGATCCTTCTTTGTAGAGCGTCGTCCAGGGTTATCTGATTTGCAATGGCAAGGTTTCCCTAACTTATACTAAAGGAAATGGGAGGGACTAGCTCTGTGACCACTCCTCCCCCAGTGCAGGACTTCAAAGCACTCTAGGCGTGCACCAACCCAGCCCCAATACACTAAATCCTGTCTGGAAGGTGATGACACCTCCCTGTGACAGGATGCCTATTGTTGGGCCTCCTCCACTGCGAGTTTCAGTCAGCAGCAGGAGGGCAGCCCAGTGTCTGTGCTGGTGGCATCCATTTTGTGATGCCAGGGCTCTTTCAGATTTCTACCGTGTTTCCACAGTGGGTGCATGTCGTCCCCTCTAGAAGGGTCGGATCATACTCCCACACCAGTTACTGGTGTGGGGGTATGATTCCAAGTTGTTTGACACCAAACACGACATGTTTTGATGCAGTCATTCCAAAGTTAGCATTTACCGGTAGGTTATAATGCACTTAAGAGTATATGGTTTAACCGCATCCACAAACAGCCACAGGGAATAGACCCTGCCAGCTGCCCAGGGGCCCTGCTCAGGCAGAGGCACCCCACTCACATTGTAAACCAAGCACCCTGCCCTCAGGATTGATAGGGCCTGCCTTAGGGGTGACTGATAGGTGTATATGTGTGTGTATGGTGAGATATAGGAACCTATACCTCAGTGAGGAGTGCTAACACTACCTTACCCAGGCTGCAGTAGCAGGCCTGTGGTGTCAGATTTAGTCTGCTTCCCAGGGGTGGCATAATACATGCTTCAGCCCCTGGTAGGCCTGTGAAGTACCTATGCCCTTGGTACCTAAGGTACCATATACTAGGGGCTCATAAGGTACCACAGTATCCAATCCCTAGTGCATCTAATATGCACACCAGTCATTTAAGGGAGTGAGCAGATAGGCTGGGGTCCTGGATAGCAGGATCCCAGCCAGACTAGTCAAAAACCATTCAAACACCAGAACAAAAAGTGGGGGCAACCATACAGTCAGATTCCACCTTCCTACACAGTCTGTCTGCTCTTAACATGAATCTTTTTTCTAAAGGAACAATGGCCCCTTACACACAGCGTAGTATACAACAATAGTGCATGCAAATATAATGAAGTCTATGTTTGGAATCCAAATGGGAAAACATACATTTATTGATAGAGAATAAAAGTTAATTGAAGTGGGGGAATGTAAAACGAAAAGGTACGTCACTGGGACTTCAAAACTCGGGTATTTATAACAAGAGGCTAAGGTAAGAAGAAAATGGTCAAGCCACTAATACACAGTACCTTTGCTCATATATCAAAATAAACAAAAACCGAGGATTAAGTCAAGGCAATATAGTCAACATTTGATCCCTTAAGTTGATATAGAGATCATCATCAGGACATAGGTTATGCCTGAGGACGGGTGCTTGACAGGAGTATTCACGAAATATATCATCCGAATATGTTATAAAAGTCAGGTCACCGCAAGATTGGAAAATCACACGGACTGGCCCAAAGCTGCACACAGTAGTGTGTCTTTGCAGTGCGCGAGGACGCTTAAAGGTGTGCCCACAACCATGCAAGGTGAATACCCGACATGCATATTCATACGAATATGGTATAGTAATCAAATCGTGACAGAAGTCCAGTAGATCACGGAGACCAACCCACAGCAACAATTGGTGACTGCAGTGCCTTGACGTAATCTTCTGTAATTGTTTATTTTGATACATGAGCAAAGGTACTGTGTGTTGGTGGCTTGAGCATTGTGTTCTTACCTTAGCCACTTACTAAAAAGACTTTGAAGTTCCAGTGACTTAAGTTTTTGTTTTTATATTCTCCCACTTCAATGAACTTTTTATTTTAAATCAGTGAATTTGTTTTTCCATTTGGATTCCATACATTGACTTCATTATATTTCTATGTAGTATTGTTGTGTATTTTCTTGTGTGTAAGGGACCGTTGTTCCTTTAAAAATACTTGTACCCCAGGTCCCTTAAGATACCTTGGGTTCCCTTGTTTCTTTAAATGTACTTTACATGAAAATAGCAGCAGTGGAAATACCGCTAGAATTTTCACAAGAAGTATAACATTTGTCATCAGAGTAATGTGCACCTGGAGAGGACTATGAGAATTCCATGGCATGGGCATTTCATTGAAATTCAGCTCATCGTCAACTTCATGTAATATTTTCTTTCCTTTTTAAGTTAATTAAATGTGATGTCCCGTGTTCTTTCCTCCGTCTGAGATGCATTATGCTTCATAACTTGAGGCCCCACGATTGTTTCTGTTCAGTGTCTGAAATGTCTAAATCTAATGTGCATGTCAGCCAGACACTAAGAAATGTATACAACGCAACTGGAGGTACTTCTGGCAGGGAAGGGTGAAAACACCATGTAAAAACTCCAGAGCTCAAGGCTATCTTTGCGTATGAACTCTAAGTCTATCGATGCAGTTCCTTGCCTCTCACAATGTAACTGCGGCAGCGCAGGTTCAGTTCTTCAAAATATACACAGATGGACACATCTGTTACTTTTTTTTTATTTGATGACGGTAATTTATTTCCAAGATCGGTCTTGTTTTCTGGATCTAACCAGGAACCTTCCTTTACAGCATCAAGATCGGGTGATGTGGTCCGTTGGCTAGACTGCCGACTTTGGTACTGGAAACCAGGGTTCGAGCCTCTGGGTCGCGTCCACATCCTGTGATTCTGTGCTAATCACTTAATCTCCCCGTGCCTGAATGTGTAATGTAAATACGGTGCTCCTGTAAAGCGCTCCAATACCTTAGGGTCGAGTTTGCGCTATATAAATATGGCAAAAAAATAAATAACTACGACAGAAGAGAGCCCAGGACTAATGATCCTGCCACTTTCTTTTTAGGTCTCGCTACCTGTCCCTGTTTCAGCTACCCACTCTAGCCCATCCTTGTTTTTTCTCTCCCTAGCCCCATCTCTGTTTCTTCTCGCCATTCTAATCCCCCTCTCTATTTATACTTCTAACAGAAGGAATAAAGAGCGCAATGAAATGGCTACAGCTGGCTACATCATAGTACTCTTTTTTTAAATCATCCTGTTATCCACCCCACCTGCCCCCGTTACCCACCCCAATGGATCCCCCATCCCTCTGTTACCCACCCCCACCTGATTGCCAGAGCCAGTAGCTCACCCATAGGTGAGAACTGTTAGCTTTGCCAATGCTTGTTTTGTTTTCGGGTGTCCAGCTTGAATTTGTCCCTTCCCTGGCCAAAAGCCTAATTTCTGTATTCTTCCACCACTACTGAATTTCTGTAAAACAGGCATTTACATCTTGTTCTTATCCTGTCACATTTGCTGTGCATTCAAAGACAGAGGTCAAATGTCAGGCTCTGTCTTCCAGGGAGCTTTGTGTTTACTTTACTTTATCTGACTTCAAAGTGAGAGTATTTATGTGACAATTGTGCTGGCTACTCTGTGTGTTCTATATAATATCTCTTGTTTTCTCGCTCAAAACTAAATTTAAATGTCTATAAAAGAACTGTGCAAATATTTCAGAATATGGAATGCACAAATAAAGCACGTTTTATGGTAATTCAGAAGTGTGGTGGAAACAAATATTTTTAATACCATCAAAACAAATCTATACACTAGGTGATTACTTTTCCACAAATTATCGTTCGAGCGCTGTATACTTTTATCAGTAAAATTGTATGTTTATGTAAATGGTAATGGTCATTTCAATTGAAAAAGTGTTGTCTGTAATGGCAGTGTGCTACCACACCATGCATACTTGACTTTACCCCACTCTTCTCTGCACTAGTGGCAGCTGGTGACATTTGAAAATGGTGGGGTTTAAAAATTTGGGATAAGTGCCCTGTGGCGAACGGGCATAGCAAGTGAGAACATTTTGAACAAGCATTTGCAATGCAATAAGTCTCGCATTAATTACGTTTGAGCTAGTGGCATTGCTAAATATTGCAACACCAATTGCAACAAAAGTCTATAAATTGTAGGCCCCAAAAAGTTTTTTTTTTTTGTAGCAGTGGTGGCATGCTGCGCTTTAGATGAATATGTTTAAAAGTAAAGTGCGCCATACTGCGATTGCTACAATAGTTAATTGTGAATGCGTTAACAATTGATGTGTGCACTGATGGCTGGTAGTGTGTCTGCCTGTAGAAATTGTGCACTGATGTCTGGTGGTGTGTGTGCCTGGTGAAAGTGTGCACTGCCGGCTGGTGGTGTGTGTGCCTGGTGGAAGCGTGCACTGACGGCTGGTGGTGTGTGTGTGCCTGGTGAAAGTGTGCACTGACGTCTGGTGGTGTCTGCCTGGTGGAAGCGTGCACTGACGGCTGGTGGTGTTTGTGCCTGGTGAAAGCATGCACTGATGGCTGGTGGTGTTTGTGTCTGGTGAAAGCGTGCACTGACGACTGATGGTGTCTGTGTTTGGTGAAAGTGTGCACTGATGGTGTGGTTGTGTGTGTGGTTGTGTGTGTGTGTGTGTGTGTGGTTGTGTGTGTGTGTGTGTGTGTGTGTGTGTGCGGTTGTATGTGTGGTTGTGGTTGTGTATGTGTGGTTGTATGTGTGTGTGGTTGTGTGTGTGGTTGTGTGTGGTTGTGTGTGGTTGTGTGTATGTGTGGTTGTGTGTGTGGTTGTGTGTGTGTATGGGTGTGTTTGTGTGTGTGGTTGTGTGTGTGGTTGTGGTTGTGTGTGGCTGTGGTTTTGTGTGTGGTTGTGTGTGTGTGTGTGGTTTGGTTGTGTGTGTGTGTGTGGCGTGGCACCGGTACAAACAAAGGGGTGGAATAATTGTGCGCAAAGAACTGTAAAACCTTGAAGACAGTTCGTGTTTCTTCGAACGCCATTACAAAAAAAAAAAACACAAGGTTAATGAACTGTAAAAGCTTAAGACACTTCGGATGTATTGCAAGTATGTGTTAAGTACGTGGAATGCTCAGTAAGCAGGGCTGATTAATTTGCTATGTAACAGATGCATCTACATCCAGGATTTCATTTGTTTGCATCGAATACCGCAAGAATAAACTACATAAAAATGAGAACTTTTAATTACTGTAGTTTCTTGGTATTAAACCAGCAGTGACGACCTGATTGCCTTTGACCCACTGGAAGCACAATAACTGCTTGACGTTACCCTGGTATTTAAACGGCCCTTCTCGTAATTTGATCACATGAAGGGTTAAGACGAGAGAGGGGGGAGGAGTTGCAGCAACAACAGCCAATGTGGGCCAAGACAAGGGAGGAGGGAGGAAGCAGCGGGCGACGAACTGCTGAAATGATCTCTTGGAGAGTGACTGGCCAAAATTAAACAAAACAAGCAGAGACTTAAAACCAGTTTCAATTTTACAATGAAATTATTATAACTGGCCAACACCCACAATGCGGTATTTGTTCCACGCAGACACTGCAACTTGGAGTGTGACGTAGTATTGGGGGATGGCAGTGTTTATGGTAGTTTTCTTGTGCCGTCCTGAGGCACACGCAGTACCAATAATTATGTTTAGTACTGGTTCAACCCGCCTCAACAAGTCTGACTGCTGCTGGGCATCTCTGCCAACAATATTATAATTTATATTATTTGTACGAAAGGCTGTGTGATCGCGTGGCGGTAATGGGAAGTAGACTAAACAAAACATGAACACGGCGCCCAAAGTAAATAAAATAACAAGGGGAAAGGACTGCAAAGGAGAGCGCGTGCCGCTTTTAATATAGAAAGTATTTTAGATTTGGTGGATGGGAATAAGTGCCGTGCAGGAATGGGAGTTAGGAATGCTGCCATATAAAAGTAATGTCTGCATACTCCGGGGTGGGAGGTGGTGTTGGGGGAAGGCATGGGGAGATTAAGTGAATTGGAAGCAGCACCCTGGCGAGGAAAGAGTGCAAAGACAAACATGCTTGAGAGCAGTGCTTAGGTAATTTACTTAACTGTAGCATGTAGGTAGGTGACGCCCTTTACACAATGAACTGGACACCCCAGCAGCTATTTCACAATGAGATGGCCACTCCGGAGCAGAAGGGGGTGTTAGGGGAAGGCAGAGAGAGATGAAATAAAGTGTAAGCAGCGTCAGGTGTTGCGGTGAGGAGAGGGCAGAAATAAAAACAAATATGCTGAAGAGCTGTGCCCTTATTTAATGAGTAAGTCACTTTCTTGTAGCATGTAGCTGCCATCCTTTACACAGACAACTAGACGCGCCTGCTGCTATCTCACGATTACATGCACACTCCGGGACTGGAAGTGTTGTTGGGTGAATGCACAGGGAGATAATTGAAGTGAAAGCAACCCCCCTTAAAGGACCATGCTTTAAAATGAAGCGCAGTGTACCGCGCTGATCCTTTAGAAAACTAAAAAGAAAATGCAGAGTCCGAGATGACTGTGAAGAAGGAGCACCTAGATACAATAAATAACATTAAAAAAACGTTTTAATTGGGGAAATGTGGCTGGGGAAGCCTGTAGCTGTTCCCCAACACCAACTATCGGTAAATGCGGTCAGGGAAGTCCGTAGCTGGTGTGCTTGCAACAACATCTACGAAAATGTAATTTACAAACAAGCCCGGCGGAGCGTGGCGCGCGCGCGCTTGGGGGCGGGGGAGCGCATTCCAGGCGGGGGAGCGGACCCTTTGAAGTGCTCCCAAAAAGCAGATTGCATGGCGGCACGATGCGCGTGATTGTGCTCGTGCTAGCCATGCAATCCGCTTTTTGGGAGCACTTTCCAAACCCGCTACAATAGTCTCGCTTTCAATCGCTTACGCGATAGCAAGGCGAGACCTAAAAAAGAGTGTGCAAATGGTGCATTTTCAAGCAAATTTGAGAAAGAAAGAAGGTTAATAAAGCAGTTGTGGAAGTGTAGTTATGACATTAATAAAGAGATTTCATATGATATGGACAAAGGTAGCTGCTTAATCAGTATAACTACATAACTTCATGACACTTTGAGATAATAATGTTGAGTACCTCACAGATTTCTTTTTTTATTGATATACCTTTAAAAATGAAATCTACTGAAAATATACAAATTATTGTGATTTGTCGAATTGGACACTATGAGACAGCAAAGAATAAATATTAAAGGGCAGTAGGGCACCTTACAAGACACTGCATCTCATTCAGGGGTATGAAGAAATAGGATCACATCACCCCATCCTGATGATAACTCCATTAGCTACCCTTGCTAGGCCACTACATCATGAAAATCAGCGGCATCATTTACCAACATTGCAAATGATGCAGCTGTTGTTCATGAGGTAGTGGTGGCCCAGCTAAGTCATCAAGACCTGATGCAGCTCCCCTCATATATTGACTGGCAGAAGAAAGCTTGCAACAAAAAAAATGGGTGTTTTGGATCGGATAGCAATTGCAAAGGAGGCTGTATGAGCCCACACTACTTAATGAGAGAAGTGCTAATAAAACAATCATAAAATGAAGGGCTCTGCAATGTCTCAAATGCTCAGCATGGAGTTTCAGAGCAACCATATGGTAAATGTTTGACAGATTGAAGTCAGGCGCACACCAGTGAGTTCAGTGACTCTAATATATGAACAGCAGATGAGGAACAACTGAGGAGGTCTCAAACTACCAGCATTCAAGACATGTTAGGATTAACACATTGTTCACTTTTTGTAGAGAAAATAAGCACATCTGTCTTTAATAGCTTCAAACTTCTCAATGACTTGAACTCAAAGTCTGGGATTCTCTTCGCAAGGTCTCTCTCTACAGAGAGGATTGCTAAAGCATTTAGTCTTTCCTCAATCATAATGTTCAAGAATGTCTTAATTCTGTTTAAAGTGGAAAAACATTGTTCCGACCCTGCTGTTGTCATAGAAGTGGGAATTACTATTTTTAGTAAAGTCACTGTTTCTGTAAGTGATTTTTTCATACTAAGTGTCTGAATTGAAGCGAGCAAAGAAATGGCACCAGTGGCCTGCCGATATGCATGCATTCCGTGCAGTACAGTGAACTCAATTCTCACATCCTCTTTGTTGAGCATAAAATAAGCTTCAACAGCTTGTTTCAGTGCTTGCTCAGGGAAGGAAATTTAATTTGTAAACTGATCACTTTGCAGTAATGTGACACTAACCAAGTGCTTTGTAGAAGAAAAATATTCCTTTGTATGCACAACTATAGTGTCACATATATCCTTTGCAATTCGGACCAGAATACTGATGTTTTTTTGAGAATTGAGAAACTATAAGCGTTTGGCTGTCTGCTGTCTAAATTACCAATCCCTCCTCTGGCTTTGTTCATGCTGGCGACAAACTGAATGGTAGCTCTTCAGACAAAGACAGAGGCATTATTTCACGAAACAAAAACCGAAAGACCTGACACTCTCTAACTTGTAGTTCTAGCAAAGCCAAGGGCCTCATTTTGACTTTTGTATTCAAAGTCATCACTTCTATGGCTTCTATGTTGTCAAAACATTTCTCAAGATCAACCCTATACTAGGCTGATTGTGCGTATGTAAAAGTTCCAACAAGTTAGGGATCCCTTTGGAAGATTTCTAGCCACAGTGTCCTGAAGTCCTCCGTTCTTTTGGGGGACCGCGAGAAGAAATCTGCAATGCCTCCTACATCCAGAACGAAAATTATTGTCTTTGAGATCTTTGCAACTGCTTGTTGCATAATGAGATTAAGTTGGTGGGCATAACAGTGCACATAATGGACATTAGGGTACACATCACTAATTTATTTTTTTGTACTACACCAAAGATTCCACTTATTACTGAAGTACCATCGTTGCTTTTTGCAATACGTTTTTGTTTTTGAGGGTGCTCTGCAAAATTCACATTCATTTCACAGAGTATAGATTTAGCAGTGGTTTCTGCACTAGAGTCTCTTGGATGTGTGAAACAGTAGAATCTATCCACCACTTTACTCTAATTGTCAATATAACAAAAGCTTAATATGGATTGTGTTTTGGTGGCCACATCAGCGGTGTCATCAGCGTGAATAGCCACAAAGTCTGTGGTTTTCAACTATATCACAATATAGCTTATTATAATATTTAGTATGCACTTAAGAAGTTCATTTTGTGTGGTTTTAGAGGTGTCCTTAAAGACTCTAGAACTTGTTAAAATGCACTTCCATTTCACTGTCTGTGCTTGTTATTAAATCCACAGTATACCAGGATTTCAAGAACTTCTAGATTATTCATGCCCCTGTAATGCCAGTTTAAAAGCACCACAGAAACAAATACAATGAGTTATTTTTTACAGTATGCATCTATTCCTATCAACTGCTTCATTATGTTTCTCTGTTTTTCAGTAAACATCGCTTATGTGGGCTTCAATGGGTGTGTCTTCCACAACTGGGGCTCCTCTGCTAAGGCGGATGAGCGTTGCCCCACTGCTCTGTGAGCAGCAAAAAAGGAAAAATGAAATGATAACGCATTGTTGTTATCATTTTATTTTCCATTCTGGCTCAGCTGGTGAGGGGCGGGCTAGGTTGTAAGAGAGGAGCAGGGGGAAGAGGGTAGCACTCTCTTGTGCGCATGACTGTTTGGCCGGCCGTCTTAGGCTGGCCAAGCAGTCATGTGCACTTAGCATGTTTTCCACCAGGCTGTATTGTACAACCTGGGTGGGGAACATGCACAGCCTCCCAATCCCGATCTCAGCACCGAGCCACGGCGCACAGATAAATGACAACATCGCCTCAAGGCAGCATCTTGATTGGCTAGGGGAGTCTGTGAGCCTGTTTGCTTCCTCCCCCTGGAGTCCTGGAAGTGGCTGAAGAGGACCAAGAGGCGGCAGCAGCAGGCTGGCAGGTAAGTGTTTTTTTACATTTATTATTTGATTGCCCACCCACCGTCCCTTCCGCCTTGTTAAGTTGGAGCCTTCACTGGCCTCCCAATATTCCCAGTCTTGTCAGGTTTTCCATATGAATTCTTACGTGTGCATGCTGCTTTTTTATCCGACAAATTTGTCCAAAAAATGTCACCACCAAACAGCAAGTAGGGGAAAGCAGAACAGAAAGTTTGATGAAGTGCTGCCTGTAAGCCAATCAACTTTTATGTATCAGGAGTTTGAGAATGTACGTTTGTACATCTTACCCCTGTCTTGGGCACTTGGTTGTAGTTTTAGGACTGGCCGGTCAGGTCTTCATTTTTTTTGCAATTAATTTGTCTTCATGATTCAGTCCAAGGAATGGCTTTGCAAGTAGCTGCACTACTGTATTCATGGTGCCTTACCAATATTAAAGTTAGCCGTCAGTAATTAAAGTACAGTGTATAAGGAATGGTGCCAACATAACTCATGTTTTTGAACAAATGCATATCTTGTGTATTATAGCAATATATTTCCAACAAAAACCCCCCTTTGCAGAGCATGACTTAATAATATAGCCTTATAGCCTGCTGTCTCGGCAGGCCATACTAGTTCTTGAATCAGAGATATATCTTGAGCTACAGGTGAGGGCCTATATCAAGGCTTGGGAGAGGGCCTTTAACAACTGTAATATCAGCTGGCCTACAACGCTATCATCACATTACATTCCATCCACTGAGGGTAAAATGTTCTAAATTAAGAGGGAAAAAACAGAAAGACAAATGATGGAATGTTGGAACAGAAGGTTGGCAACAGCCATTAGTAGCCCTGAGCCAATTCATTGTTTCCAATGCAACTCCCAAAATTCCACTCTTTTCATATTGATTACACAGTTCCATGCCTCAAATTGTTACTGATGTGACTCCACCCACCATGTAAACCACATTCATTGCCTTTAACTGCTATGTGAAAATAATAATCCACCGGTTTCCTTATCTTAAACCCTGGGGTTGTGCTGGTTGGAATAGCAGCAAAGGAGTTTGAGTTCTGTACCCTCTTGTATTTTGTCCAAAGATTGTGTAAAGATATTCAGGCTTTACCAGACATTGAAAAGAAACATAGGGGCACATGCATCAAGCTAATTACCGGTCGCAAGCGGGCCGATTCGCAGAATCGGCTCTTTTGCGACTGTTAATTAGCCTTTTGGGATGCATCAAGCCCAAAGCCATTCGCAAAATAGGTGATCACAAAATTTGTGATTACCTATGTTGCGAATGCAGTTAGCAAATCACAATTTGCGAGTCCCTAAATACAATGCAAGAAGCATTCTCAGAATGCGACTTTGCATTAAGGAATTGCAAATTACCATCAACTTCAAGTTGATGGCAATTTGCAATTCCTTAGAAAAATGCACGAAATTGCATTTTTCTAAGTGCCATGTCGCGCACACACATCGGGCATGTGTTTGCGTCACATATGCACACATGCCAATTTTGGGAGTGTATCAGGGTGGAATTGTTTCCCATTCATTCCTATGGGCCTGTAGGCCCATAGGAGTGAATGGTAAGGCATTCCGTATTAGCCAATCACAATTTGCAATTCGTTAATAGGGAATGTGTAGGAATCCCAATCTATTTACGTTCTAATTGCTAGTGTCTCAGCAGGCACTCCATCGAGGGCTGACCACACTCACACCCATCCAACACAGGTGCCACGAGTGACGTGGGCCTGTTAATAAAAGGGCCAGAGTGCATGTGCTCATGGCCAGTTAAGGAATCATGCTCCCAGTGTCTACGTTCATTATTACCTAGCATGTGGGCCTAGGGCCCACAAATCTACAATGGCAATGAGGATGAGATCCCTGTGTGTGAGCTGGCTGCTACTTTACTATTCGTCATGGAGGAGTGCGTAGCCCACATCTAGGGCACCCCTTGCACCTGCTGCTTCCTGCCAAGAGCTGTGAAAGAGAGAAAAACATCACAACCAGTACTGTGCTCGAGGCCACTTGATGCTGCCAACTGAGACCGCAAGAAGCAGATCTTCCCTCCCGCACTTGCAACGACCACGAGTGGCAAGAAGACTCCATCCACCCTCTGGCAGCCCAAGTGCCCACAGGTTAGAGGAGCGGAGATCGCTACCCATTGGTTTTCCGAAGGCGAGGGAAGTGTGGATTGGCCTGCGGCCGTGTCCCATGTGAGTATCACTTCCCCTACAGTGACAAGGACAGTGCCTGCATAAGGTATGGCCTGCAGCACTGGAGAGACTGCCGGGGCCTCCCAAAAGATGCATCCATAGTGCCACAGGGCGGCTTCTTACTGCACCACACTGTGGCCGTGCACATGACTGCAATTAAAGTGGCCTGCTGCAGTCCACCTCAGAAAGGAACATGTAAAGACTCGCACAGTACAGTCAAGCACACTGTCTGCCGCTATGCAAGTGTGGCACCTCACCTTTAACTAGTTAGTACTCCACTAACCGTAAGACTAAGCCGGTACCTGCCTGAATGTCAAGATGAATGCCCACAGCGCCCGCATGAGCCGAAAGGGCCTGCAGGCTCAGGAAAGCTGCCGCGACCCGAGTGGAATGGTGGCGGAAGCGTCTAGCGACGGCCCAGAAAGAAGACAAGTAAGTGCTCTGCATGCAACACCCAGGGCTAACCTGGTGAGAAAGTATATGTCCTGCTGCACAGAAATTGTGAACCCCCAGCACCTGTAGTACCTGCGTGGACGATATGACTATCCTTACCCATAGAAGCAAGCCCTTGATTTTCGTTCGATCGAGAACATTATAGCGGACCGGCTGTCTGGACTGAAGCATGGCACCCCACCTAAAGCTGAAAGGAGACCTTTCGCCTCATTTGCAGCTCCAGCCCCTGCGCGGCCTGCGAGGAAAAGAAAAGGGGACTGCCTACCTTGCTTCCCACAGCTGCACCTGCATCTACAGCCCTCGCGAGGCCTGCAACATGAGGGAACACTTAGATAATTGTTTCTGACGCAGGCATGAGTGAGAGCCGGTCAGGGCCATAAGCAGTAAAGCACATAGAACAAGCCCCACTGTGCCCATGTACACAGAGCCTATGACAACTTCTGTTGCCTCACGCTGCATCCACACAGCTCTGCCTGGCACCCGCAAGGAAAGTGAGAAGCAGGGACAGTTGCGAGTGCATGGAGCACCCTTTAGTAGACATCTGCAGTGCCACCTGGTGGCCACAGTGCCACACTGCACGCAGTCAGAGAGACTGCTACGGTGGGTGGGAGAGAAGACTTCCCACAGCAGACCGGTTGGTTGCAGCCTGCCTGAAAAGGATGGAACTAGACGGCACTCTACTCTATGCCACTCTATTCCACTCTGCTCCATTCCTCTCTACGCCTCTGCAATCTACCCTGCACTCCTCCACTCCACCCCACTGCACTCTACACCAATGATCTCTACACCACTTTCCCAAAATCCTAACACTCTGCACCACTGCACAGTTTGCCACTATACTCTACAACACTCATTTCTATGCCACTGCACTTTGCAACACAATACACCACTACACTCTGTCATTTTACTCTGCATCTCTCTATGCCATTGCATTCTACATCCATCCACTCTGCTGTTCACCATTGCACTCTACAACACTCTACCCTTTAACCCTACTCTGTGCCACTCTACTTTGCTCCACTGCACTCTATGCCCCTGCACTTAACTCTGCACCACTCTACTCTGTGCCAGTGCACTCTGCCCCACTCTATTATGCACCCATCTACTCTTCTACTCTGCACCACCAGCGCACTCTACGCCACTGTACTCTAAGACACTGCACTCCACTCTGCAAGACTGCACTCTCCGCCACGTAACTCAGCGCCACTCTACTCAATGCCTCTACACTCTATGCCACTGCACTCTAATCCACTGAACTATTCTCTGAACCAGTCAACTCTACACCACTCTACTGCACTCTACGCACATGCAGTCTATGCCACTGCACTCTACACCACTCTGCTCCATCCACTCTCCCCTGCAACACTGCACTCTATGGCACTTCTTTTTAGGCTGAAACAATCTACTCTGCGTCACTGCACTTTACATCGCTGCACTCTAAGCCACTCTGTTCTGCACCACTCCACTCTGTGCCAATGCACTCTACGCCACTGCAATCTGCTCTGCACCACTCTATGTCTCTGCATTCTATGCCAGTGGACTCTACAATACTTTACTCAAAACCAATGCACTCTACGCCAGTATACTCTGCATCACTGTACTTTACGCTACTTCACTCTACTTCACTCTATGATCCACAATACTCCACACTAAGGCTCTACTCTATGACAATCTGCTCCACTCTATGCAACTGTACAATACTACCACACTTTACAATGCTCTACGCAACTCCCTCTATGGCACTCCATGCCACTGTACTCCACTGCTTTACTCTGCTCCACTATATGCAACTCTACGATGGTACTCCACTTTGAGACGCTCTATGCAACTCTTCATACCACTCCATGCCACTATACTTAAATCTATTCTGTGACACACTTCTATACTCTATCCTAGCCTACTCCACTTTATGCCATTCCGCTCTCCTACACTACTCCACTTTATAACACTCTACTCCATTCTGCACAACACCCTATATGCCACTCCTTTCTGCTCTACACAGCTCCACAACACTCTATGCCACTTCTCTCTACTCGACACGCTACTCCCCCTAAAACACTCCACAGCACTTTATGCCACTCAATTCCACTCCACTCTACTTTACTATGCACCACTCTGTGACTCTCTATGCCATTCCATAACACTCTACTCGACTCCAATTTATGACATTCCAATCTTGTTTACCCTGCTAACCTTTAGCTATGTTGAAAAGCAGCCATGCTGGTGTACATGCATAATCAAGACTTACTGGATTTGCTAGTGCTTGTTAAATTATAGTATTCTGGACTCACACTCATAAACTCCCCCCACCTGTCTCAACAGTTCAGGAGGCTGTGGAAATCTCATATCTTGTTTAATAGAAGTGTGGAAGCGGGCCCATATTTTGTCAGATTGGGGCAGTGTGTCTCCTAAAGTTGCCATAAGGTGTTTCATAGCATGGATAGTCCATGGTTTCATCCACAGTTGTCCCATTGTTGGAAATGTCATGCCCTGTTATCTCTGGGCTATCACCAAATGAGCAGCAAACAATGAAGTAGTAAATTTATCAGGGGCTGAGAAGAAAGAGAAAACTGCTTTTTCAAACTGAATCCTGAAAAATAAACAATTTGATATAAAAACACATAGTGGGTAATGTGCCATTGCGAGTTTTGGTGGCATTTACAAACCAATCTACCATCATCTTCATAGTTTATGATGTCACTAAAACCCCTGGAGGCAAGATTAGACCATATTATACTGTTAGCAGTTGGTGCTTTGCAATTGAATTAGACGTACAAAAAACTTTCCTTTGCCTGCCTCCTCAGATAAAAATATAAATTTTATGGAGGATATCAATGTGCCAAAAGAAGGGTCTTCAATCTGTTTGAAAACCTAAAAGTTGAACACAGATATGTAGAATACAACTACAAATGACACACCTGATGTGATAAAATGTTTATCTTCTCCAGAAATCTGTTATGTTCTTAATTCTATTTCTGCTGCCATCAAATTAAGAAGGAGATTTGCTTTATGAAATTGGAATTCCTCTTAAGCCTGTTGATTTGTATATATTTTATTTTATGCTTTTATGGTCTTCCTAATGACCAAATAAAGATTAACAGACTGACACACGTGATATTACAGGCGAGATTACGTTTCTCATTGCTAATAACCCTTCTAGAGGAATGACTATGAATATAATATTTATTAAATTGAGTACATGTTATTTAAAGAAGAGTAGGCTGCTATCCAGGAAACTATCATACAAAAGTTTTTTTTAAACTTCTATCACAGCCCTGTATCCGTTAAGGAGAATGAGCTGCATTATTTATATGTGTGTATGTATGTATATATGTGTATGTATGTATATATGTGTATGTATATATATGTGTAAAGGGATCCCAAGGAAGCCTGAGGACACCATTTCAAACCGGGACACACCATTTGGATTTGCTGCGCCTTTGCCCTGAATAGTGGAAGCCTAATGGGTTTCAGTTTTTTTGCCTTCCCCACGGAACACTTGTGGTAAATATTTAAATTACCTGTACTATTTTTTATGCGGTAAAGTCTAGTAAGAATAACTCAGTCAAAATAAGAGGCAGAATCCGTGGTATTAGAGGTTCTGAAAAGGGCTTTATTCCTTACAAAGGAATTATAGTTCGAACTAGGCAACCATATTCCATCACCACGAAGGTTCAGGAAGGGATCAGCAAAGCATTATTGACAAGTAAAGATATTTATATGAAAAGCATTACATTAAGACAGATGCAGGAGGCGTAACAGCTGATAATACAGATAATACTACACATACGTAATGAAAATAGGCGTAAACATAGGCGTAAACTAAAAACGTCATTAAACATGATGTCACAGGTGGGTGGATCCATAAAAGAATCCTGCAATGTCAGTAGAAATACTTGGCAGAGATGCGTGCGCAGCCGCATGACATGTGATTGACGTGCAACTAGAGGGTGAAGGGGACTTGACATTTAGCTCTACATGTGGAGACAGAAGTCTGGGGGTCATGTCAACCTAATCCCAAATCATATCTAATATCTTATGTTTAAAGAACTGTATTATCCAAAAGGAAAGGTCTCTCGGACGGAATCTATTCTATACTGACTGTTAGTGCGTGTACAAGCGTCTAAGTGTCTACATGAGATGCGAGGGGGCAGGAATCCTCCATAGTAACGGGGCTATGAATTACTTGCGTGAGGACAGTGAGGCCTGGCCCTTTGCTCGGTAGCTGGAAGAATGTTTACCTAAACTACTAGACAGGAATGCATCGGATGAGGAGCGGAGCAGATAATCTTGAAGGTGAAATACAGTTTTTTTGGCAGGCAACGGGCCGGATCAGGCATTGTTAGCCGCGCAGGGAGTAGGACAAAGTTCATGGATACAGATGCGGGCTCGGACTGGAGCTTTCAGAGGTAGAAAGCAGGAAAAGGCTTGATGGCAGAATTCAGGGCCTACTCGCCTGAATTGTAAAACGTGGAAAGTGAACCACATAAAGTCGGTGGCCTTTCATACTTAGGAACGGAATATCCGACTCATTCATGGCGGATCTGAAAGAGGACATGTTGACGGTGGACGCACATGTATTTGCGTCTTCATAACTAGAACTGGAGGGAACATACATGTACTTGTAGCATGTACATGGAGCCGTTGGGGTCTAAGATAGGGGACATAACTGATCATAAAATTCATATTTCCTCACACTCAACAGAGAGCTTTCTGGGAACTGTAGTAAAATCCTGGCTACTGTGGGTGTACGAGCATGGGATCTGGGGTCGCAACATCCCTTCCAATGGGATTAACGCAGGACACTTAAAGGCATGGGTGGAGTTAAATCGCTGTAGCAGCGGAATCTGAGGAAGGCTACTATGCCAAAATGCATCATGCCTGTGCTGTCTGAATAAACGGCTTCCAAAGTTTCCCCAAGTGGCCTCTTACCTTTCTCATCGGAGGGGTGTCTGTCTGATGTCTATTTCGCGCCAGCCAGAGGAGTGCACGAGGCCCCACTCTGTAAAGTGGCAGGAGAGATGCTGGCATCAGCTGTCGAAGCTTTCTTTTTCTCCAAGTTATTGCATCATTTCCTGCCCATCTCAAGTGCAAGCAAAAGCCAGGGATGCTGCCAGGTGCAGCTCGTGATTACACGAGGAGCCGATTTCACTGCAATATCGACTTGCGGCCCGGCTGACACCTGCGCTGGGGGCTGGAGCGTAAAGGGGACCCAACGAAGCCTGAGGACACCTTTTCGAACCGGGACACTCCATTTGGATTTGCCGCGCCTTTGCCCTGAATAGTGGAAGCCTAATGGGTTTCAGTTTTTTTGCCTTCCCCACGGAACACTCAACAGAGTGGTGCTTTCTGGGAACTGTAGTAAAATCCTGACTACTGTGGGTGTGCGAGCATGGGATCCGGGGTCGCAACATCCCTTCCAATGGGATTAACGCAGGACACTTAAAGGCGTGGGTGGAGTTAAATCGCGGTAGCAACGGCATCTGAGGAAGGCTTCTATGCCGAAATGCATCATGCCTGTGCTGTCTGAATAAACGGCTTCCAAAGTTTCCCTGAGTGGCCTCTTACCTTTCTCATCGGAGGGGTGTCTGTCTGGTATAAATATGTGTATGTATGTGTACATGTGTGTGTGTGTGTTTATATATATATGTGATCAAGACCGCTGTGACGGTCGAAACGCGTCTGAACCGAATTATGTTAGTTGAAGAATAAACTGAGCACCTTTTTTTGCACCAGCAAATACGTGTCCGTGTCTTTGGTGGTACCGGCTGGTACTACGGAAGGTGGATTGGATATATATGTGTGTATATATATATATCCTCAAAAAAGTATCACCGTTACATAGTCGCATCCACCTAGCATGAGGGTGGTCCGTATCAGGACAGATCCTCGCTGGTTCTCTTCAAACTGCAAGGACACCAGGTCCAAGGAAAGGGTCGCTTCAGGGTGGTGAAATATCTTTTATTAATAGTAATGAAAGTCTAGTACCAACGCCTTTCGGCTCAGGACGAGCCTTTATCAAGGTAACACCCAACCACCAGTCAACATAAATAGTCAAACAAGCATGAACCCTGGAGAAAGCACAAGCACCCTTAAGTGACCGTCTTCTTGGGCCTGGTGTCCTTGCAGTGTGGTTATAATCAGCGGGGATCGCACCCGCTACAGAGCAGACGCATGCTAGGTGGATTTGACTAAGCAACTGTGATACTTTTTTGAGTGTTTATTGTACAGTATGGTTATGTACCCAGAGATGACTTGGGTGAGGCTACCCCCATTCAAATTTGCTTGTGGGTTTGATGCTGAAATCTCATTCACTATAGTTTCACAAATTTTGATAAAGTAGCCTCTACGGACAATCTAAATGAAAACGAAACAACTGCACAACTACAATTTCTGCCAGTATCATTCATCAGACTGGTGGGAATGCCTGCTGCAGTGTTGCTGTTGAGTAGGCTAGCCACAGCATCTTTGACTCCACACTCTCTCTTCATCCCAACTCCCTTTCCCCTGGGATTTGCCACTAGAGCAGTGTCTCATCCTGTAAACCGAGGTCAAGTCTTGGGAGAATTTGGGAAACTAGCATCGCCACCCCATTTGAATCATCTGGGATCCAGGTAGGAAGCCACACACCTAACAATCCTTTTGGGTGGCACCATGACCAATCAAGACCAAATATTTATGGATGATCTAGCATGTGCCATATCAGGGGACCTCAATGAAGCCAATAAACTGTGTTAATGCAGCAGTTGCAACTATATCTGAATAGGTTAAAAGCAGAAAATGCAACACTTAAGGAAGAGTTGAAACGAGAGAGGACATATTTCACACAATGGAGGGATACTAAACCCAAGGATAGTCACCCAGTTTTAACTCCACCTGTGTTTGGTGAACAATTTCAGAGAGGGGTGTTTACAACTACTGACCAGAATCTGCATGTATCTGCCTCTATACCCAGTCCTCTGCCCTTAGCAGCTCCAGAATGCTTTCATGGCGACAGTACTTAGTTTGCAGCTTGTAGGAGTCCATGCCAATTACATTTTCTATGCAAACCTCGGGCGTTCCCCCAAAGACGCGGCTAAAGTAGCGTTTGTAATCTCTCATTTGTGAGATGCATCCGCTAACTGGGCAATTGCTTTAATAAAAACCCATTTTGTACAACTATTCTGCTTTCAAGGCTTCCATGGCTAAGTTTTTGGAAAACATGTTTTTTTATCCAAGCAAATGACAATGCGTTATTAAACCGACGACAAGGTTCTAAGGACCTGCTGACTTAAATCACTACTTTGTCGACTGGTGGCAAAAACGCGCTGACACGGAGAGAAAAGAACATCCTTATTCTATCGAGGGTTAAGAGATGACCTTAAAGATTCCTTCTTGCCGATCATTGACCTGCCCGATAATTGTGCAGAATTTATTGATCTTGTGGTTAAGCTAGATCACCAATTGGATGAGTGAAAGAGCTTGTGGTTAAGCTAGATCACCAATTGGATGAGTGAAAGAGTGACCGATCTTGCAGTGACACCAGAGTAATTGTTCTCAAAACTGAGAAGGACTCACAGTAAGACTCTTGATACTGAACATATGCAGATGAAAGCTATAAGGGGTCCACTATCTAATGAGGAAAAGGGACATCACTGTAAATTAAGCATATGTCTTTTTTGTGGCAAAGCAGGTCATTTTGCTAGAGAATTGTCTGCAAAACCAAATGGCAGTGCAAGTGTAGAGTTCGATGAAGAACAGGGAAAACTAAGGTTCTGGCCCAGAAGGGAGATCGTCTTGTTGAGAGAACCCATACAAATCTCACAATATCTGACCAATGTAGGAACACTAATTACCTGACACCTGACTATCCGAGTAACATTAATCCTATCCTCACATAATATCCATGCTTATTGACTCTGGGGCCACAAGCAATTACTTTGATCTGACCCTAGCTGCCAAGCACAGGCTCACAAAAGTTCCCAAAGAAAAACCTGAGCCTGTGCAATCAGTAGATGGTTCAGAGTTGTCTTCCGGACTAATTTGTTTATAGACAAAGACTCTAACCTTAGTGTGCGATGATGGGCATACTGAACGACTTGTCTTTGATCTAATAGACACTCCCTCCTTTGGGGTAAATTTGGGAGTCCTATTTATAGAGAGGGGGGACACTAGGAGCTGATTATTAGGTCCGGTGACCCTTGCTCTCAAAAAGTAACTAGTACACTAAGGGAGTCACTGTTCCTTGTAGAGAAAGAACGGGAAGAAACTTTTGTCATGTGCTACTCTGGCTGTTGGGGACAGTGTGTCCTCATCATATTGCCCTCACACCCCCAGAAAGATGTCATGCTTCATCATTTGGGCTTTGCTCCTGGTCGGGCCGGCGCTGCAATGCCCTACGGGCCTCCCAAGGGTCTCTTTATCGGAGATATTTTGATGAGAAGCCGTTTGGGTGCATGGGTGTAAGTGGCAGTGAAGTCTGAAGTAGTGTGTTAAAAAATGACTGGAGGTAGTGGGTGTTATTTATTAGGGTGATCCCTCTCTCATTGTTAAAACGAAGTGTGTGGTGCTCTTCTTGGGGATTATATGTCCCTTTGTAGCTGGTTATATGTCCCTAATGGACATATATAACAGTCAACATGTTTCGCGCTGTATGTAGCCTCAGAAGGAGATCCAAATCGCTTCTTCATGACCAAAGGAAGTTCAATTTTAGTATCTGTGGCAGCCTGAACTAACCAGTGCTGCCGAATTTGTAGATAGGGGTAGGATTTCCTTTAATATTGGAGTCAGGACCTCATGAGATCAGTGAGGGCATTCGGGAAGGTTCTCCCGTAGTAGCAGGGCCGATCCACCTGCATGCCTCTCCCTGTCTCCGCCTGTCCAAAAATCGATAGGGTACACTGACCCGTAAAGCTTGGACTCCCCATTCTGCACAACTACCTGCTACCAAGAGGCTCCAGATTTGGGAATACATCTGCATTGCGAACAGAAAGCCTTAAACTACCCAAAGAATTCCAGGACTTTCAAGATGGTTTTGACCCTGTGAAAGCCACCCAACTGCATCCACGCAGAGCCTTTGATTGCCCCATAGATCTCCTATTGGGAGCAACGCTGCCCTGCAGTAGAGTTTGCGCGTTGACAGACCCTGAAACTCAATATCTAGGCAAATATCTGGATGAACATCTAGAGATGGGTTTTATGCGCCACTCCACTCACCTGTGTCTTCCACATTCTTCTTCGCCCCCAAAATGAATGGGAGGCTTAGGGTTTGTATGGGTTATAGGGAGGTCAATAAGGTGACTATTAAGAAACTCTACCCTCCGCCATTAATTTCGGTACTACTTGATCAGATCATAAATGTCACCATTTACACAAAACTAGATTTACGGGGAACTTACCACTTAACCCCATGTACGAGAAGGCGATGAATAGAAAACCCCCTTTAGGTCTAAGTTCAGGTTGTTTAAGTATACTGTTATGCCCTTCGGGATATGTAATGCTCCTGCAGTATTTGACTATTTCATTATCGAGGTCTTCAAGGAGTTTTGGGATGTTTGTGCAATAGTCTAGATAGACGACATTCTGATTTACTCAAACTCAGAACAAGAACATCTACAGCAAGTACACTCCATCTTGCAGCACCTTAGGGAAAACACTCTCTTTGCTAAATCAGACAAATGTTCCTTCTGACAGGCATCACTATAGACCCCAAATAGGTTGAAGCCATTACCCATTGGCCAACTCCAACAAATGTCAAGGAAATTTAAAAGATACTTGGCTTTACCAGTTTCTATCGTTGTTTCATCATGTACTTTTCAGGGATAGTGGCGCACATAACACAGCTGCTAAAAAAGGGGCAATCATTCACGTGTTTTCCAGAAGCCAATCAGGTGTTGCAACTGGTAAAAACTAAATTAACCACTGCACCCATTCTTCAGCATCCCAATCCAGACCAGACCTATTACATCAAAGCTGATGCTTGGCTGATAGCCGTGGGAGGTATTTTATCTCAAAAGAACCCAAGAACCAGCCACATGCATCCCATAGCCTTTTATTCCAAAAAAACTTCAACCAGCGGAGCACAACTATATGGTGGCCGAAAGAGAACTTCTAGCCATCAAACTGGTGTTTACTGAATTGCGGCATTACCTACAGGGGGCTAAACATACAGTTACAATATTCTCAGATCATAAAAAGGTACAATTCTTTAGCTCTGTTAGGACTCTCACCCCGTCAAATTCAATGGCTGCATTTCTTTAGTAGGTTTGATTTAATCATCACCTATCGCCCAGGAACCAAGCAGTTACAGTCTGATGTTCATTCTAGACTGAGGTATGCTCACTCTTCCCATTCCACATCAGACTCCCCTACTATCATTCTATTGAAAAAGATAGTCGCACTGAGGAAGGGTGACCACTTTATGGTGGCCTTACATGAAGAATATAAAAAACTAAGGGCTCCATGCATCAATGAAAAAAACGGTCGCAAACGGGCAGATTCTCAGAATCTGCCCCTTTGCGACCGATATTTTTGCATTTGGGATGCATCATCCCAGTAATGTAGTGTTGCTGTTGAGTAGATTAGCCACAGCATCTTTGACTCTAAACACCCCCTCCATCCCAACCCCTTTCCCCCTGGGATTTGCAACTGGAGCAGTGTCTCCTCTTGTAAACCGAGGACAAGTCTTGGGAGAATTCGGGAACTAGAGTCGCCACCCCATTAAAATAATCTGGAATCCAGGTAGGTGGCTTACAACACACTTACACACTCAGTCACTCACTCATACAGCCAAACACCCACTCACCCATGTAGTTACTGACACACCCACTCACCCACCCATACAGCCACTGACACACACACTCACAAATATAACCACTGGCTATTCAGACACCCACTTATATACTCATACAGCCACTCACACACCTGTACAGTCACTCAGACTCCACTCACACACCAATACACACAGCGACTCACATAAACTGTGCTAAAAAAAGGAATCACTTAGTAGTAGTACTCAAAGTATTCTAATTTGACTTTTGTGGTACTTTTAGTATATACGTTTAACACACGAATACCTTTAGAAAACCCTCACAATCAATGAATGTCATGAGTGATGTCATCAGTGACAATCAATGAATGTCATGAGTGATGTAATATGTGAGGTCGTAAACAGTGCTTTGCGGGGCATAAGTTATAGTTATCTCATGTAACTAGAACTGCTGAATTTCACTGGTTTTGTACGATAAATCGGAGCCTAACTATAACGTCCCTGCAACCTTTGTTTTTTTCAGTGAAAATTTATATATATATATTTTTTTAAAATATATATATCCATAGGAAATATGTTGTCTTGCTAATAGCTTTGGCATCGTTTCATGAATCTCCACAAAACTTTCAAAAAAGGTGCTCCTTTTTGACTAGTTTGTCCATGGAAAGGTTGAGGGTGATCGTCAAGTGGGCGCTGAGGAAAAAAAAGGGGTCCCAAATCACAAAATCCCCATGTACATTCCATATACTTCTTTAGGCAGGGCTACAGCAACAACTGCTGAACGTAATTACACCAAATTTGTCAGGAAGCTAGATCTTGGTTCACAGATTATGCTTTTTTGTGATTCTATGCAAATCAGTTGAGCAGATTTTGAGAATTTAAGGTTCCAAAATATTTGTATAGAAGGAGGGTTATGTTTGAGGGAGTCCCTCAAACGAAGTTTTAAAAAACAGAGCATTCTGATTGGCCCAAGGAGATTTTTTTCCCCTTGGGCTACTTCCCTCTTTTGGGAATCTGACTCCTGCTGGAACACGCCCTCTGATTGGTCCTCGGCATCATCAGAAAACTGCTGATGGCAGCCAATATAGGAGTCTGGAACTTAGTCCCCTGTCCTGAATTTTAAGAAAAAAGTGATATAAGGGCAGTGGGCACCAAAATGAATGGTATATTTTACCACAATCCTGTAAAACTCCTGCGGATCGGAAAGAAAATTGTGGCCCAGGACAGCCTGCATTGTTTAATTAATGGGAGGGGACTCATGCCCCGCCCTCTCCAAACTGTATGGGACCCCATCCCTGATTCACGATACTTTAAATATGGTGAGGTTGTGCGTGGCCGCCGGCCCCGAGGACCCCATCCTCCAAGGCCTAATTTCATATATATGGGCAGGGGCCTGAGAGGCCCCCTCCCCATAGCCTTTAAAAGGCCCTGAGGAGCCCATCTCCTGGGTCATCAGTTTTTGAAAAAGGGAGGGAGGCCACAACCCCACCACCCCCGCTCCCCCCCAAGCCTTTATTGGCCCCGGAGACCCAATCCCCGGCCAGCTCATTTTCTTCTTCCTGAAGGGCCCATGCAAGAACTACAAACTTTGTCAATAGATTTTCTACATGTCGCACAGCAGTTGATCTGCTGTGCAACATGGCTTAAAAGAATAATAGCAAAACTCTGTGATGCGGCCAGCATTGTCCGTGCCATAGATTTTTATTTTCAATTTACAATAAAATATGAAGGAAAAGGGGAGGAAGGAAGTGAGTGCAGGAGGAATAGAGCGGTGGAGGGGAGAAGCGATGGAGGGAGAAAGGAAGTGATTAGTTCAGTGAGGTAGGTAAGGGAGATGTGATGAATAACGAAAGAAAGAGGAAATGGGGAAGGAATCGAGATAAGGAAGGGATGAAAAGCGAGGATGTGAGGAAAGGAAGAAGGGAAGGATGGAGGGAGAGAGAGAGAAAGGAAACGAGGATAGGAGAGAAAGCAGAGGGGGCAGGGAAAGAAAGAAGAAAAAGAAAGACAGGACTTGGTGAAAGGCAGAAGGGGGAGGCATGAGTGACTGGAGTAAATGAAGGAGAAATAATAGATGGGAGTAATGGGGAGACATAAGGCCAGGTATAGGTATCAAGGAGTGAAGAGAGATTAAGAAGGGCAAGAAGGATGGAGGAAAGGATGGAATGAAGAAAGATAGTGAGGCAGAGTTGAAGATAGGCGGAAGGGACACTAAGTAAATAGGAGGGAAGGAAGGAAGGGTTTGAGGTATGGAGGAGTCGACGAAGAGTGAAAGATGGTGAAAGATGGTTGAAGTAATAAAGTGGGAAAAGGAGGGAAGGTTATTAATGAATGGAGGGTTAGACAGAGGAAGGAAAGTAGTAAGTAAGGAAAAGTATGGAAAGGTGGGATTAAGGAGGGCAAACAGGAAGGGAAGAATTAGAGAAGAAAGAGGAGAAAGAGAGAGGACGGATGGGCCTGAAGGAAGGATATAGGGTGGAAGAGTTGGTGGAAGAGAACGTAAAAGAAGATAGGAGTGTAGGGTGTGTTTGAGGGAAGGAGGTAGGGTGGAAGAGATTAAAAGGAAGGGAGAGAAGAAGTAGAAGTAAGAAAAGAAAGGACTATGTGAGATGAGCGAAGGAGAAGGAAGTGAACGAGAAAGAGGTAGCATGAGAGGAAGAGACGGGGAAGTGGTTTTGGAAGTAATGAAGAGAAGGGAATGAGATAAAGAAAAGAGAAAGTGAAGGAAGGAAAGGAAAGCGGAACAAAGGTACTGGAAAGAAAGACTATCTGATAGAAGGACACAAGGCAGTAGAGCGTGGATGCAGTGGAGAAGAATGAAAGAGAAAAGAGGACTAGAGGATGGAAGCAATGAAAGGCAGGGAGGGAGGCGAGGCAGAAGGAGCTCACTCATGCTGCGTAAAGTATATGCTTGAAACCTAACACGACCTTTGGAGCCGGGAAAGGGCTGTCATCATGTCAGTTCCCTTGACATGATGGAAGGTTGGCGTTGGGACCTGGATATGTCCTCGGTGCGGGCTTAGAGTCGTGGAAACAGGAGTGAAACAAAGAGAAATACTCTGTGTAAGAGAAGCAGGTATTGGCACTTGCGGCACCTGGAACCGGACCCAGAGATGCTGTGCCCCACTGATTTCGAGCTGTCAGAGCTGTGGCCTACAAACACATACTGCCCTCTCACCCTGATTGGATGCAGATGGTGGCCTGGTTCTCTGCACTCAGCTGCCCACAGTTTGTGATTATTGTCTGCCTTTAGAGGAAAGGTCCAGGGATTTGAATGACCATATAAGACAATAATGAGCACAAAAAAAGAAAAAGGTTACAGACAGCAGAGGATAGATGCATCTGGTCCGAAGACACAAGCTGCTGCATCCCAAGATTGAGGGGTACCCGTTTGTCACAAGGGGAGGGAGGGGGAGAGTGTGTGTATGTGTCTCTATCTAGGCAAAAGACAATTTCTGCATGAGAGACTTGGAGATGGTGTGCATGAAAAAATTGAGGAGAATGCTTTGTGATGTGCATCTGTATCCCAAGATAGTAGGTATTTACTAATGTAAACATGGGACAGTGGGGAGGGGAACTAGAGAGACCAAGATGAAAAAGGATGGCGTGGGAGGGACAGGGACTTTCAAGCAGTGCTCTAGCGCTACTCTTGAAAGACAGGCATATTTCACCCCTGCAGTCTCCCACAAACCTGCACCTGCACTTCGATAGCAGCCTGGCTCTCCATACTCAAATGCCCACAGCTCTTGACTATTTTCGGCCCTTAGAGGAAATGTCAGATGATTTGAATGATCATATAAGACAAAATTTAGCTAACAAAAAAGGAAAGACGGACATGTGGCCAAGACGCAGATGGAGTGAGACACGCGACTCCGGGTCTCCGCTCCACCGCGTCCCGATACTACTGCTGTTCCCTGCCACTTGGTCTCCTAACCTGGGTAGGGAGCTTTGCCTGTAAGCAGTGGCACTGTGGGGAGCTTCTGCCCGATTGAGGGGCACTTGATCATGCCCACAAGCAGGAGAGCCTTGGAGGTTCCTCCAGAGATCGCTCCCGCCACCATTTTTGGAGATGGGCCCTGCAGCGTGAAGGGCTGCTGATCCGCGAGCCCAGGCCTGAAGTGTGCCGGTGAGGGAATACCGCAACAGAGCGGCCCCTGGAATCGGTGCCTAACCCTTGAGGCCTTCTGAATGCTGGGGACCTTGTGGAGGAGCCTCTCACCTCCGCTGCTTCATGGTGCTACTGTTTGTGCCTGGCAGACGGGGAGCTCTGAAGGCTCCACCGGAGATTGTTCAGGCTACCATCTGGAGAGACGAGCCCTGCTGTGTGAAGAACTGCTGAGCTGAGATCCTGGGCCAGGGGAGTGCAGGTGAGGAGATAACTCACCGGGGTGACCCCGGTAGTTGGCGCTTCAACCCCCCCCCACCCCCCGGGACGTTTTGGACACCGGGGATGGCCCGGTGGTGCCTTGCAACCTCACTACATTCTGGCGCTGCTGCTGTTCCCTGCCTCCGGGGCTGCTAGCCGGGACAGGGTGCTTTGCCTAGAGGTGGTGACACTACGAAGAGCTCCTGGCAGATTGAGGGAGATCCTGCTGTGCTTGGGAGCCTGCAAGCTTTGGTGGCTCCCCTGCGGACAAGCCCTACAGTGCGTACATTCTCTGAGCTGCGAGCCCGGGCCTGGGATGTCCCAATGGGGGGGTAGCACATCGGGATGACCCCAGGGTCGGCGCTTGCCCCCTGGGCTCTTCTGGAAGCTGCGGATGGTGTAGTGGTGGCCTACAGACCAAGGAAACCCTGTGAGTCTTGGGGGGTGATTGGACTGGGGAGACCCCGTTGTGCAGTGGGAGAGCCCCGCCACACCCCTGGCCTGACTGTACAGGGGGTTCTTGGAAGCACGGCCTCCCACCGCCATTTTGAGCTTGAGCGAAGCGGAGAGTACCAAAAGGTTGCAACTGGGTCTTGAAGCCCCCATCCCCCCACGCGAGGCGAGAGTCCCCCCCTCCTTTTCTTTTTTTGTCTTTGAGCCTGGTACTGTGAGGTTGGGAACAGAGGGGAATCTTGAACTACCCCCCCACTTCACGGGCTTTGCTGTGGATCACGGGGACCTCACCTGGTATATACTTGCAGTAGAGCGGTCAGCTAGGGGCAAGTAGAGAGCTGTTGGACTTGCAGTATCTCCTCGACCGAACCCAAGGCTAATCTGACCATATAGGGAAGGGATTACCACACTTGCACTATTAACCACCCTTTCACTTTGCCTTGGGGGCTGAGTCTTATCTACGGTTGGAACTGTGCTCTCCGCCTACCATTTTGCCATGCCTCCTAAAAACAAAGCAAATAAGGTCGCTGAATCTGTCACGGGACAACCCAGTAAAGTCCCTTTGGTCTAAAATGAACTCGCAGCTTCAGGAAGACTCTAACTCCTCCATCCCGGCATCAGGGAAACCCTACTTGGAAGTGCCAATCACCCAGGCATTTAAGGTGTCCATGTTTGCAGGAAATGAAGGACGAAATTGGATCCCTTAAGCAGGACTTCAAGACTGGGATGCAGGATATCCGCCAGGAGTTCACAGAGATCGGTGATGGAATGGACGGCCTCAAACACACCATGGACACTATGGTGGAGGACCATGGAAACCTGTGGAAAAAAAGGACAGTAATTGAAGAGCAAAATATCACCCTACGGCTGAAACAAGAAGACTTTGAAAATTGCAGTAGGAGAAATAACCTGCGCATTCGGGTGTCCAATTGGGGGTGGAAGGAAAGGACATCATGGCGTTTACGGCAGAACTCCTACAGGCTATCATGGAGAACAAATACGCTTCACCACCTCTGCTGGACAGAGCTCATTGAGTCTTTGGCCCTCGCAGTCGGCCTCACTTCATTCCAGACATCCTTACCAGAGTTTGCTACTTTACTGACAAGGAAGCCATCTTGAAAAAAGTTCAAAGGATCAAATCTGTTTCGTATAAACGGCTCTCAATTCAAATATTCCAGGACCTGGCCCCGGCCACAATCTGGCAGAGGAAGGACTTCAAAACCATCACAAACCAGCGCAAGGACCTCAACATTAAGTACCAGTGGGGCCACCACTTTGCTCTGATGTTTGTCTGGGAAGGCAAACAACATGTCCTACGTTCCTTGAGAGAAGCACAACCACTTTTGCAGCTTCCTTCGAAGCCTGAGGGAGAGGACCTATTGTCACCACAGGAACCCCGAGATGGGCCCCTCCGCCCAATATGGTCCACAGTCATGCCGCCTAGGTCCAAGCGTCACATGCAAGAACTCAAATCTTCCCAAGTTAAAAGTTAAACAAGATATCATAAGCCACATTCATTCTCTTAGCGGTTCCTCTTCTCCAGATCAGTCGCCAGACCTCAAGGAGTGATATTCTCTGGATGTGCTTGTCCTCTGATCTTCCCTGGTGATGCTTACAGCTAGTTTCGGATGACGCTTCAATTTCCTCCTGTGACATAAAGTCCTGATTCCACCGGCCCCTGGATGAGGTATGAGATGTTGCATACACCTGAGGGTAGAACGCGGATCTTCAACATGGTGCAGAGATGACTTGGTGTGCCCCCGACAACAACTTTGATTTAGATTTCCTTCGAGATGGCCCGGTGGTCGGGGCAACCACTACCTTTTCTTGTACTGCCATGGGCCGGTGGTAGCGGAGACCCGCAAACCTCTTTCGATTGCACCCTCCCCTACCCCCCAGAGTCTTTAAGGAGAGTAACTTTTCCTGAATGGCCCGTCGAAATTGACAATGGGCTGTTCTCGACAGACTCTGATATTATGTGGCCCAGTTGGCAATTGTTATTGTATTTTTTATGTTCCCTATCTTTCTCCCTTTCCCACTTGTTTATTTTTTTTTCTGGATGCTCTGCTTTGGGGAGATTGTGGGATGGGAGTGCTTCATTGTGAAATATTTGGGCTGACTCGAGAATTTTCTGTAGTTACGGAGCTTCTTGAAGGGTAAAAAGATTTTTAAAAAAGAGACAATGTTTATTTAAACTATTGTGCTCTAAAAATCAGTAATTGATCAACAATTAGACAACAATACCTATCAAAAAGATCATTAGCATGATTAACAAACCATATACCATAAAAACCCTGTCATTGTTATAAAACAGATTAGCCAAACCCCCCTCCCCCCTTCCTTTCTGCTGAAACTAAAGGATTATATATTATAGATCTCTGGGATTAGTGGCGGACACCGTACCTTTGCATACATAGGTGGATGTTCTCCATCTCAGTTGACGGAGCACTTTTGCTTCAGGACCTTCACTGTGTGTGTTTTTCAGAACCTCTGTCTGTTATATGACAAAATATGTGTGTTCACAAATAGCAACTGCATTCTCTTGTTACGTCTGACCAGAGAGATGAACAAGTGGCAGTGTTGTTTATCCGTGTCCAGGGTGTTAAGACCAAATCCCAAGAAAGGAACAAAACATGTAAATGTGCAGTTTCTGTGAGAAAATAGTGTGTCACAAAGGTAAGCGTGCCATGTGGTACAGTGTGCAAAACAAAAGTGACCTACAACGTGCAAAATTAGGCTAACATAGGGGAAACGACAATGAGCCACACAAGAAACACATATTATTAGACAGCCTGAAAACACAAGTACTCCTAAAGAGTGCTTGAAAACAATTTAATAAAGTAGCTCCAACAACCGCGAGAAGTGTAAGGAAACATGTTCTTGGTTCATGCACCATGGGAGGGCTAAATGCAAGAAGGGGGCATGACACCTGCATGCCAGGACAAATGGCATCAAAGAAAATGAGAGAAACAGAGAAGTTTACTAATGGAAGGTTCACATATAGTACAACACATGTCCCTTCGTGACAGTGCATGCACCGTCTAGCTGAGACCTAAAAAGTACTATGATGCACCTAGCACTGAGTGCATGATAGCTTTTCTTTTTAACAAACTTTCAGCCATGCTGCTGTACAACATGGCTGGCTAAATAACATTGACAAAACTAATAGATCTTGCATAGGTGTAACCTATTGGCTATGCTAATGCTGGTTATTATTTTCCTGCCACTGAGAGAGTAACCTAGCAATGTTTTTAACGGTCACCTACTCTCCTAAAAACATACTGTGTATTCCCAGAGCCATAATTTTCAAGGGCTCTTTGTAAAGTAAGCCAGTGAACCCCCTAGAGATTGTCAGTGCATGGAACACTGTTGTTAAACTCTTAGTTGAGTGTGGAGGGGGTAGTTATTTATAATCATGTATTCTAAAGCTTTTTTCAGTTGAGTCACATTCTCATATTATAATCTCTGTTATTAAAGATTCAAATCAGACTCAAAGTATAAATCTAACTTCTAATGATCCCCTTTTGCTTCTTCTTTTCTACCCATTTGTAGTGTGTTGTTAATTAGGTTTATCTCACCGAGATCTCTTGCATAAATTCAGATTCTTTAGGCTCAATATAATTTCTTTCGTCCATTACCCTGAATGTTCTTCAGTTTTATCCATCTTCTGACTACTATAAAGTAGCCACCCAACCAAACGCAGAAATAATTCACTGCATTATACCAGGCACATAAAATATTCCAATATTTCAGAGTCATTCGGAGTACCCATGAGTAACCTATGTACCATGTGCAAATCTCTCTAAAGCAAAAAATCATGCATAAGCCTACAGAAATATATTGTGTGCCAGGTGTGAAAATGTTAGCTCAATAGCAAGGTAAATGAATGTGACACTAGATCAAGTGCATGCCGTTTGTCCCACTTAAAGCTGATACCTAATTCTATGTTGAAAGAAATACCCACTGGTTTATATTCTTTGATACCCATCCCTGTCCGAGTTAAGAGCACTTTCTATGCCACTATGATGCTACATATGCTAGCCTACAAGAAGTACCACTCAAGTATACCAGGGTACATCCTACATTTCTAGCCTGTCAAATATGATGAATGATAATTAACTGTTATTGTGGTTAGAATAGATACAGAGGACTTACAAGGTCCAGCTCTGAGACAGGTATTACTTAGATTAAAAGGGAGCGGGCCCTATGGAGAGAGGCGCTTAGGCTTCAGCCTAATGTTGGTTGCCATGAGTATAGGATTTGACAGTCAGAGTTGTGCCCTAAAAAGACTGATTGTAGTGTACGTTTTGGCTTGTGGCAATGTTTATACTCAATACAGCAGCACCTAGTTGTTTATGGTGGCAAGACAATGATCATGGTTGTCATCAATTTTCACTCCTACATATCCATGTATACAACTGAATCAATTTCACACATACTGGCTCCCCTCCATCCCCTGTCTGTGTGAAGGGGGCTCATTAATTGGTTTCATATTACCATAGGAAGAAGGCTGCATGGTGACATGTTAGCCAACGTGCAGGGTTCTTGCACTTTATGGTGAACAGATGTCTCGTATTTTACACGGTGCCCCATAGTATGCTTTTATATATACAGCTCTTTTCAAGCCAGTGCTCTGTAGGTACAGCGACAGGACCATAGGCATATTATAACAAGTCAATAAGAAAATTAAAAAAATAAAAAAAACCTGGACTCCTTAAGATTCTACAGGTACTGTAGACATATATCAAGAACAAGCATTGGCAAGGTCCGCAAGTCATGAGGGCACCTGTTGGAATATTAAGCATGGCGCCCGTGTTGCTGCTAATGTTGAAAGTTGAGCGTGCGCCCGGGTTGGCGGATGGCAATGAGGAGCAAGCTGCAATGCTGGCAAAAAAAAGAAACAGAAAGGGAGTGGCCACTAAAATTAAAGTGTGCCGTGCCTGTTAAAAAATAAATAAATACATAAAAATTAAAAGAAGCAGGTTGCAGGGAAAATATAGGCGCACAACGACAATAAGGAGCAATCTGCAGTGCTGCCTACTACAACAGAAAAATGAACAGAAGAGGCACAGTCGCATGCAATGCTTGTAGAAAAGAAATCAATAACATAGATTATAAGGAGCAAGTTGCATGGAAAAATAAAGGCGTGTGGCCGGTATAGTTACAGCGTGCCATGCTGCAAAAAGAAAAAAGTTGTACTTGTTACACTGCATCTGACAGCCGCTTGAATGCTTCCATATATTCTGTTAATGTAAAAATGCACTTCAATAAATGCGCTGCGGTAGGGGGTTGTGGGCGGCGGCAGCCACTGTTGATTGTACGGTGATGTTATTGTAAAAACTATCGCCATGCTGAAACCTAAAGCACAGCGCCCGAGGCCGGTGGGGCTGCGGACGGCAGGCAACATTTTTTAGGGTGCGCCATAATGTTAAATAAAGTAGAAGAAACTCAATAATGAAAATAGTGCTTACAACACTAAATGACACTTACAATGTAACAACTGAAGTAAAGTGACCAGTAGCCCTGGAAGGTTACAAATGAAGACATGGCCTTGCTAAGGAGGGACTAACAAGCCCATTAACAAATCAGAAGCAAGCATTTACGAAGGACAAAGCCACAAGCCAATGGAAAATACAGGCGGCGAGTGGGCGGGGCTTCTCTTCCGTACTCTACTACAGCAGATCGTCAGAGAAGCGCTTGCGCACTGGCTCAGGCACGACCTAAAAAGTTGCTTCTAAGTGATTAATGTTTTATGTTTGTCCCACCTTTTTCACAATTGTTAACTCACATGGAGTATCACCGCAGGACTTGTCATCTTGCATTTGTGCCCTTGTATTTCATGTCTTTGAAACTTTTTTTTAAGTGGCGATGGAGGAAGAGCCTCTGCCTTGATGGAGAGAAAGCTCCGGCCAGGTGCTACTTCGTATGTCTGTGTCCGACTATCAGGCATGACTGTAGCAAAGTGGCTAGGCGGCTAAGTGGCTGTGCAGCCGTCTGTTACACCACCCTGCCTGGATGGAGTAACCTTTCAGGTTTCGGGCGCACGGGGGGGGGGGGGCACCAAGCAATGGTGAAAGAAAACAGGGAGCGGGGACTCCACCACTCAATCCGCCGCTCAATTCCTCTTGCAGCATTGCTGCAGAAACAGCATGAGGGACTCTGCCGCTCCGTGCCATCGCACCACGTCACTGCCGCCTTGTCCAGCCGCTGCCACAGATTCCTCTCCTGACTCTCCCGGGTCTCCCAGGTCTTTGAGCTCTCCCGGCTCCCTGTTCCAGGCACTAAACTCTGCCGTGAGCTGCCGGCGCTGATTGCCAAAGATGACGTGAGCACGCTGTTTCTGTACACAGGGATTTATGACAATCACTCAAACACTGCACAGCTCGCAGTCTTTTTTTGCAGTCAGCTGCCAGCCTCCTCTGGTTAAGAGATGCTCAACTTGACTTAAGGCAGCTTGGCATGAGGGATGTGGGTGATCGATTTACAGGTGATACAGTGATACTGGTATTCTATCAGGATTTTGGCTACTGACTTGTAGCTGCCATCTCGCTCTTGGCCTTGCTCTGTTGGGAGTGTATTGTGCGCATTCTCTGCCACGCTCCGCTGGGATCTCACCTGCTGCCCTGGATCGATAGGTGTAACTAATTCCAACGGGCAAGAGGCGGTGGAGGAGGTGGTGGAGGAGATGGAGGGAGGCAGCAGTGAGGGGTTGTGAGCTGAGCTGGAGCTCTACCGGCCCCCTGCAAGGCACACCCAGATCTAGCTGGGCCGCTTTCGCAGGGTCATGGGGGCTCACTCTTAGCGGTAACAGCTGCTACAGCATCCACGCTCGATTATACACTCCACTCACCCCCTGCCTCCGTCCTTTTCTCTCATCCTTGACTTCTCTGCTCAGATGAGGTGAAGACCGAGGAGCTTATTTATGAGCCATTGCGTCACTTTTGCGGCGCCGGTGCATCACTTTTTGTGACGCACCAGCGGCGTAAAAAAATGCGCCATGTTGCGTCATATTTACAAAGTGACGCATCTAGCATTATACCTGCGTCAGGTATAATGTATGCAGGGTGGACGTTCCGACGCAAGTAAACCTTGTAGAAGGGATGCAGTGAAATCTATGAAATTTCACTGCGCCACTTCTAGGACGCAAATCTTACGCCTGCCTCACAGCAGGCGTAAGACTCATGCAAGCACATTTGAAATGGGACTTGCCCATGTGAAATGACCAATCGCTGGAGTTGCGTCACTTTTGTTACACACTCCAGAAATGCGTCATTTTTGAGCCTACAGATACATCAGAAATACTGATGTATCTGTAACTCCTTGCGACATGATGCGTCAAACTGTAAATATGACGCATCGTTGGTGTCGCAAGGAGGGCGCAATGAAAAGTGACGCATCGATGTTTTCACACACCTTTTTCAAGCAGCGATGTGTCACTTTTCATAAATGAGGCCCAGAGTTTCCCGGTGACTGGTAGCCAACGTTTCCTCTGTAGGTGACGTCAAGGGCCTTCAGACCTCCGCAAGCTCTGAAAGTAGCCCTGCTCTCTGGCTTCCAGCTTCGTGTTTGTGTTTTGTTGTTCAGTCTCAGCACTCTGCCTGTTTCACATACGCTGCGCTTTCCTACAAAAACACAATAGCACACACACTGCTCTGGACCCCGGCTTTTTGTATGATACCCTGCTCTCATGAATATAGCATAGCCAGCAGGTGAACTGTCTATGTACAGAGCCACGAGAAATAGAAGAACACATCGAACACGTGCCTAAAGACAGGCTGACATAAATAAATGGGGTCACCACCACAGGAACCCCGAGATGGGCCCCTCCGCCCAATATGGTCCACAGTCATGCCGCCTAGGTCCAAGCGTCACATGCAAGAACTCAAATCTTCCCAAGTTAAAAGTTAAACAATATATCATAAGCCACATTCATTCTCTTAGCGGTTCCTCTTCTCCAGATCAGTCGGCAGACCTCAAGGAGTGATATTCTCTGGATGTGCTTGTCCTCTGATCTTCCCTGGTGATGCTTACAGCTAGTTTCGGATGACGCTTCAATTTCCTCCTGTGACATAAAGTCCTGATTCCACCTGCCCCTGGATGAGGTATGAGATGTTGCATACACCTGAGGGTAGAACGCGGATCTTCAACATGGTGCAGAGATGACTTGGTGTGCCCCCGACAACAAATTTGATGTAGATTTCCTTCGAGATGGCCCGGTGGTCGGGGCAACCACTACCTTTTCTTGTACTGCCATGGGCCGGTGGTAGCGGAGACCCGCAAACCTCTTTCGATTGCACCCTCCCCCACCCCCCAGAGTCTTTTAGGAGAGTAACTTTTCCTGAATGGCCCGTCGGATTGACAATGGGCTGTTCTCGACAGACTCTGATATTATGTGGCCCAGTTGGCAATTGTTATTGTATTTTTTATGTTCCCTATCTTTCTCCCTTTCCCACTTGTTTATTTTTTTTTCTGGATGCTCTGCTTTGGGGAGATTGTGGGATGGGAGTGCTTCATTGTGAAATATTTGGGCTGACTCGAGAATTTTCTGTTGTTGGGGAGCTTCTTGAAGGGTAAAAAGATTTTTAAAAAAGAGACAATGTTTATTTAAACTATTGTGCTCTAAAAATCAGTAATTGATCAACAATTAGACAACAATACCTATCAAAAAGATCATTAGCATGATTAACAAACCATATACCATAAAAAACCTGTCATGTTATAAAACAGATTAGCCAAACCCCCCCCCCCCCCCCTTCCTTTCTGCTGAAACTAAAGGATTATATATTATAGATCTCTGGGATTAGTGGCGGACACCGTACCTTTGCAGACATAGGTGGATGTTCTCCATCTCAGTTGACGGAGCACTTTTGCTTCAGGACCTTCACTGTGTGTGTTTTTCAGAACCTCTGTCAGTTATATGACAAAATATGTGTGTTCACAAATAGCAACTGCATTCTCTTGTTACGTCTGACCAGAGAGAAGAACAAGTGGCAGTGTTGTTTATCCGTGTCCAGGGTGTTAAGACCAAATCCCAAGAAAGGAACAAAACATGGAAATGTGCAGTTTCTGTGAGAAAATAGTGTGTCACAAAGGTAAGCGTGCCATGTGGTACAGTGTGCAAAACAAAAGTGACCTACAACGTGCAAAATTAGGCTAACATAGGGGAAACGACAATGAGCCACACAAGAAACACATATTATTAGACAGCCTGAAAACACAAGTACTCCTAAAGAGTGCTTGAAAACAATTTAATAAAGTAGCTCCAACAACCGCGAGAAGTGTAAGGAAACATGTTCTTGGTTCATGCACCATGGGAGGGCCAAATGCAAGAAGGGGGCATGACACCTGCATGCCAGGACAAATGGCATCAAAGAAAATGAGAGAAACAGAGAAGTTTACTAATGGAAGGTTCACATATAGTACAACACATGTCCCTTCGTGACAGTGCATGCACCGTCTAGCTGAGACCTAAAAAGTACTATGATGCACCTAGCACTGAATGCATGATAGCTTTTCTTTTTAACAAACTTTCAGCCATGCTGCTGTACAACATGGCTGGCTAAATAACATTGACAAAACTAATAGATCTTGCATAGGTGTAACCTATTGGCTATGCTAATGCTGGTTATTATTTTCCTGCCACTGAGAGAGTAACCTAGCAATGTTTTTAACGGTCACCTACTCTCCTAAAAACATACTGTGTATTCCCAGAGCCATAATTTTCAAGGGCTCTTTGTAAAGTAAGCCAGTGAACCCCCTAGAGATTGTCAGTACATGGAACACTGTTGTTAAACTCTTAGTTGAGTGTGGAGGGGGTAGTTATTTATAATCATGTATTCTAAAGCTTTTTTCAGTTGAGTCACATTCTCATATTATAATCTCTGTTATTAAAGATTCAAATCAGACTCAAAGTATAAATCTAACTTCTAATGATCCCCTTTTGCTTCTTCTTTTCTACCCATTTGCAGTGTGTTGTTAATTAGGTTTATCTCACCGAGATCTCTTGCATAAATTCAGATTCTTTAGGCTCAATATAATTTCTTTCGTCCATTACCCTGAATGTTCTTCAGTTTTATTCATCTTCTGACTACTATAAAGTAGCCACCCAACCAAACGCAGAAATAATTCACTGCATTATACCAGGCACATAAAATATTCCAATATTTCAGAGTCATTCGGAGTACCCATGAGTAACCTATGTACCATATGCAAATCTCTCTAAAGCAAAAAATCATGCATAAGCCTACAGAAATATATTGTGTGCCAGGTGTGAAAATGTTAGCTCAATAGCAAGGTAAATGAATGTGACACTAAATCAAGTGCATGCCGTTTGTCCCACTTAAAGCTGATACCTAATTCTATGTTGAAAGAAATACCCACTGGTTTATATTCTTTGATACCCATCCCTGTCCGAGTTAAGAGCACTTGCTATGCCACTATGATGCTACATATGCTAGCCTACAAGAAGTACCACTCAAGTATACCAGGGTACATCCTACATTTCTAGCCTGTCAAATATGATGAATGATAATTAACTGTTATTGTGGTTAGAATAGATACAGAGGACTTACAAGGTCCAGCTCTGAGACAGGTATTACTTAGATTAAAAGGGAGCGGGCCCTATGGAGAGAGGCGCTTAGGCTTCAGCCTAATGTTGGTTGCCATGAGTATAGGATTTTACAGTCAGAGTTGTGCCCTAAAAAGACTGATTGTAGTGTACGTTTTGGCTTGTGGCAATGTTTATACTCAATACAGCAGCACCTAGTTGTTTATGGTGGCAAGACAATGATCATGGTTGTCATCAATTTTCACTCCTACATATCCATGTATACAACTGAATCAATTTCACACATACTGGCTCCCCTCCATCCCCTGTCTGTGTGAAGGGGGCTCATTAATTGGTTTCATATTACCATAGGAAGTAGGCTGCATGGTGACATGTTAGCCAACGTGCAGGGTTCTTGCACTTTATGGTGAACAGATGTCTCGTATTTTACACGGCGCCCCATAGTATGCTTTTATATATACAGCTCTTTTCAAGCCAGTGCTCTGTAGGTACAGCGACAGGACCATAGGCATATTATAACAAGTCAATAAGAAAATTAAAAAAATAAAAAAAACCTGGACTCCTTAAGATTCTACAGGTACTGTGGACATATATCAAGAACAAGCATTGGCAAGGTCCGCAAGTCATGAGGGCACCTGTTGAAATATTAAGCATGGCGCCCGTGTTGCTGCTAATGTTGAAAGTTGAGCGTGCGCCCGGGTTGCCGGATGGCAATAAGGAGCAAGCTGCAATGCTGGCAAAAAAAAGAAACAGAAAGGGAGTGGCCACTAAAATTAAAGTGTGCCGTGCCTGTTAAAAAATAAATAAATACATAAAAATTAAAAGAAGCAGGTTGCAGGGAAAATATAGGCGCACAACGACAATAAGGAGCAATCTGCAGTGCTGCCTACTACAACAGAAAAATGAACAGAAGAGGCACAGTCGCATGCAATGCTTGTAGAAAAGAAATCAATAACATAGATTATAAGGAGCAAGTTGCATGGAAAAATAAAGGCGTGTGGCCGGTATAGTTACAGCGTGCCATGCTGCAAAAAGAAAAAAGTTGTACTTGTTACACTGCATCTGACAGCCGCTTGAATGCTTCCATATATTCTGTTAATGTAAAAATGCACTTCAATAAATGCGCTGCGGTAGGGGGTTGTGGGCGGCGGCAGCCACTGTTGATTGTACGGTGATGTTATTGTAAAAACGATCGCCATGCTGAAACCTAAAGCACAGCGCCCGAGGCCAGTGGGGCTGCGGACGGCAGGCAACATTTTTTAGGGTGCGCCATAATGTTAAATAAAGTAGAAGAAACTCAATAATGAAAATAGTGCTTAGAACACTAAATAACACTTACAATGTAACAACTGAAGTAAAGTGACCAGTAGCCCTGGAAGGTTACAAATGAAGACATGGCCTTGCTAAGGAGGGACTAACAAGCCCATTAACAAATCGGAAGCAAGCATTTACGAAGGACAAAGCCACAAGCCAATGGAAAATACAGGCGGCGAGTGGGCGGGGCTTCTCTTTCGTACTCTACTACAGCAGATCGTCAGAGAAGCGCTTGCGCACTGGCTCAGGCACGACCTAAAAAGTTGCTTCTAAGTGATTAATGTTTTATGTTTGTCCCACCTTTTTCACAATTGTTAACTCACATGGAGTATCACCGCAGGACTTGTCATCTTGCATTTGTGCCCTTGTATTTCATGTCTTTGAAACTTTTTTTTAGGTGGTGATGGAGGAAGAGCCTCTGCCTTGATGGAGAGAAAGCTCCGGCCAGGTGCTACTTCGTATGTCTGTGTCCGACTATCAGGCATGACTGTAGCAAAGTGGCTAGGCGGCTAAGTGGCTGTGCAGCCGTCTGTTACACCACCCTGCCTGGATGGAGTAACCTATCAGGTTTCGGGCGCACGGGGGGGGGGGGGGGCACCAGGCAATGGTGAAAGAAAACAGGGAGCGGGGACTCCACCACTCAATCCGCCGCTCAATTCCACTTGCGGCAGAAACAGCATGAGGGACTCTGCCGCTCCGTGCCATCGCACCACGTCACTGCCGCCTTGTCCAGCCGCTGCCACAGATTCCTCTCCTGACTCTCCCGGGTCTCCCAGGTCTTTGAGCTCTCCCGGCTCCCTGTTCCAGGCACTAAACTCTGTGCCGTGAGCTGCCGGCGCTGATTGCCAAAGATGACGTGAGCACGCTGTTTCTGTACACAGGGATTTATGACACTCACTCAAACACTGCACAGCTCGCAGTCTTTTTTTGCAGTCAGCTGCCAGCCTCCTCTGGTTAAGAGATGCTCAACTTGACTTAAGGCAGCTTGGCATGAGGGATGTGGGTGATCGATTTACAGGTGATACAGTGATACTGGTATTCTATCAGGATTTTGGCTACTGACTTGTAGCTGCCATCTCGCTCTTGGCCTTGCTCTGTTGGGAGTGTATTGTGCGCATTCTCTGCCACGCTCCGCTGGGATCTCACCTGCTGCCCTGGATCGATAGGTGTAACTAATTCCAACGGGCAAGAGGCGGTGGAGGAGGTGGTGGAGGAGATGGAGGGAGGCAGCAGTGAGGGGTTGTGAGCTGAGCTGGAGCTCTACCGGCCCCCTGCAAGGCACACCCAGATCTAGCTGGGCCGCTTTCGCAGGGTCATGGGGGCTCACTCTTAGCGGTAACAGCTGCTACAGCATCCACGCTCGATTATACACTCCACTCACCCCCTGCCTCCGTCCTTTTCTCTCATCCTTGACTTCTCTGCTCAGATGAGGTGAAGACCGAGGAGCTTATTTATGAGCCATTGCGTCACTTTTGCGGCGCCGGTGCATCACTTTTTGTGACGCACCAGCGGCGTAAAAAAATGCGCCATGTTGCGTCATATTTACAAAGTGAAGCATCTAGCATTATACCTGCGTCAGGTATAATGTATGCAGGGTGGACGTTCCGACGCAAGTAAACCTCGTAGAAGGGATGCAGTGAAATCTATGAAATTTCACTGCGCCACTTCTAGGACGCAAATCTTACGCCTGCCTCACAGCAGGCGTAAGACTCATGCAAGCACATTTGAAATGGGACTTGCCCATGTGAAATGACCAATCGCTGGAGTTGCGTCACTTTTGTTACACACTCCAGAAATGCGTCATTTTTGAGCCTACAGATACATCAGAAATACTGACGTATCTGTAACTCCTTGCGACATGATGCGTCAAACTGTAAATATGACGCATCGTTGGTGTCGCAAGGAGGGCGCAATGAAAAGTGACGCATCGATGTTTTCAAACACCTTTTTCAAGCAGCGATGTGTCACTTTTCATAAATGAGGCCCAGAGTTTCCCGGTGACTGGTAGCCAACGTTTCCTCTGTAGGTGACGTCAAGGGCCTTCAGACCTCCGCAAGCTCTGAAAGTAGCCCTGCTCTCTGGCTTCCAGCTTCGTGTTTGTGTTTTGTTGTTCAGTCTCAGCACTCTGCCCGTTTCACATACGCTGCGCTTTCCTACAAAAACACAATAGCACACACACTGCTCTGGACCCCGGCTTTTTGTATGATACCCTGCTCTCATGAATATAGCATAGCCAGCAGGTGAACTGTCTATGTACAGAGCCACGAGGAATAGAAGAACACATCGAACACGTGCCTAAAGACAGGCTGACATAAATAAATGGGGTCACCACCACAGGAACCCCGAGATGGGCCCCTCCGCCCAATATGGTCCACAGTCATGCCGCCTAGGTCCAAGCGTCACATGCAAGAACTCAAATCTTCCCAAGTTAAAAGTTAAACAATATATCATAAGCCACATTCATTCTCTTAGCGGTTCCTCTTCTCCAGATCAGTCGGCAGACCTCAAGGAGTGATATTCTCTGGATGTGCTTGTCCTCTGATCTTCCCTGGTGATGCTTACAGCTAGTTTCGGATGACGCTTCAATTTCCTCCTGTGACATAAAGTCCTGATTCCACCTGCCCCTGGATGAGGTATGAGATGTTGCATACACCTGAGGGTAGAACGCGGATCTTCAACATGGTGCAGAGATGACTTGGTGTGCCCCCGACAACAAATTTGATGTAGATTTCCTTCGAGATGGCCCGGTGGTCGGGGCAACCACTACCTTTTCTTGTACTGCCATGGGCCGGTGGTAGCGGAGACCCGCAAACCTCTTTCGATTGCACCCTCCCCCACCCCCCAGAGTCTTTTAGGAGAGTAACTTTTCCTGAATGGCCCGTCGGATTGACAATGGGCTGTTCTCGACAGACTCTGATATTATGTGGCCCAGTTGGCAATTGTTATTGTATTTTTTATGTTCCCTATCTTTCTCCCTTTCCCACTTGTTTATTTTTTTTTCTGGATGCTCTGCTTTGGGGAGATTGTGGGATGGGAGTGCTTCATTGTGAAATATTTGGGCTGACTCGAGAATTTTCTGTTGTTGGGGAGCTTCTTGAAGGGTAAAAAGATTTTTAAAAAAGAGACAATGTTTATTTAAACTATTGTGCTCTAAAAATCAGTAATTGATCAACAATTAGACAACAATACCTATCAAAAAGATCATTAGCATGATTAACAAACCATATACCATAAAAAACCTGTCATGTTATAAAACAGATTAGCCAAACCCCCCCCCCCCCCCTTCCTTTCTGCTGAAACTAAAGGATTATATATTATAGATCTCTGGGATTAGTGGCGGACACCGTACCTTTGCATACATAGGTGGATGTTCTCCATCTCAGTTGACGGAGCACTTTTGCTTCAGGACCTTCACTGTGTGTGTTTTTCAGAACCTCTGTCAGTTATATGACAAAATATGTGTGTTCACAAATAGCAACTGCATTCTCTTGTTACGTCTGACCAGAGAGAAGAACAAGTGGCAGTGTTGTTTATCCGTGTCCAGGGTGTTAAGACCAAATCCCAAGAAAGGAACAAAACATGGAAATGTGCAGTTTCTGTGAGAAAATAGTGTGTCACAAAGGTAAGCGTGCCATGTGGTACAGTGTGCAAAACAAAAGTGACCTACAACGTGCAAAATTAGGCTAACATAGGGGAAACGACAATGAGCCACACAAGAAACACATATTATTAGACAGCCTGAAAACACAAGTACTCCTAAAGAGTGCTTGAAAACAATTTAATAAAGTAGCTCCAACAACCGCGAGAAGTGTAAGGAAACATGTTCTTGGTTCATGCACCATGGGAGGGCCAAATGCAAGAAGGGGGCATGACACCTGCATGCCAGGACAAATGGCATCAAAGAAAATGAGAGAAACAGAGAAGTTTACTAATGGAAGGTTCACATATAGTACAACACATGTCCCTTCGTGACAGTGCATGCACCGTCTAGCTGAGACCTAAAAAGTACTATGATGCACCTAGCACTGAATGCATGATAGCTTTTCTTTTTAACAAACTTTCAGCCATGCTGCTGTACAACATGGCTGGCTAAATAACATTGACAAAACTAATAGATCTTGCATAGGTGTAACCTATTGGCTATGCTAATGCTGGTTATTATTTTCCTGCCACTGAGAGAGTAACCTAGCAATGTTTTTAACGGTCACCTACTCTCCTAAAAACATACTGTGTATTCCCAGAGCCATAATTTTCAAGGGCTCTTTGTAAAGTAAGCCAGTGAACCCCCTAGAGATTGTCAGTACATGGAACACTGTTGTTAAACTCTTAGTTGAGTGTGGAGGGGGTAGTTATTTATAATCATGTATTCTAAAGCTTTTTTCAGTTGAGTCACATTCTCATATTATAATCTCTGTTATTAAAGATTCAAATCAGACTCAAAGTATAAATCTAACTTCTAATGATCCCCTTTTGCTTCTTCTTTTCTACCCATTTGCAGTGTGTTGTTAATTAGGTTTATCTCACCGAGATCTCTTGCATAAATTCAGATTCTTTAGGCTCAATATAATTTCTTTCGTCCATTACCCTGAATGTTCTTCAGTTTTATTCATCTTCTGACTACTATAAAGTAGCCACCCAACCAAACGCAGAAATAATTCACTGCATTATACCAGGCACATAAAATATTCCAATATTTCAGAGTCATTCGGAGTACCCATGAGTAACCTATGTACCATATGCAAATCTCTCTAAAGCAAAAAATCATGCATAAGCCTACAGAAATATATTGTGTGCCAGGTGTGAAAATGTTAGCTCAATAGCAAGGTAAATGAATGTGACACTAAATCAAGTGCATGCCGTTTGTCCCACTTAAAGCTGATACCTAATTCTATGTTGAAAGAAATACCCACTGGTTTATATTCTTTGATACCCATCCCTGTCCGAGTTAAGAGCACTTGCTATGCCACTATGATGCTACATATGCTAGCCTACAAGAAGTACCACTCAAGTATACCAGGGTACATCCTACATTTCTAGCCTGTCAAATATGATGAATGATAATTAACTGTTATTGTGGTTAGAATAGATACAGAGGACTTACAAGGTCCAGCTCTGAGACAGGTATTACTTAGATTAAAAGGGAGCGGGCCCTATGGAGAGAGGCGCTTAGGCTTCAGCCTAATGTTGGTTGCCATGAGTATAGGATTTTACAGTCAGAGTTGTGCCCTAAAAAGACTGATTGTAGTGTACGTTTTGGCTTGTGGCAATGTTTATACTCAATACAGCAGCACCTAGTTGTTTATGGTGGCAAGACAATGATCATGGTTGTCATCAATTTTCACTCCTACATATCCATGTATACAACTGAATCAATTTCACACATACTGGCTCCCCTCCATCCCCTGTCTGTGTGAAGGGGGCTCATTAATTGGTTTCATATTACCATAGGAAGTAGGCTGCATGGTGACATGTTAGCCAACGTGCAGGGTTCTTGCACTTTATGGTGAACAGATGTCTCGTATTTTACACGGCGCCCCATAGTATGCTTTTATATATACAGCTCTTTTCAAGCCAGTGCTCTGTAGGTACAGCGACAGGACCATAGGCATATTATAACAAGTCAATAAGAAAATTAAAAAAATAAAAAAAACCTGGACTCCTTAAGATTCTACAGGTACTGTGGACATATATCAAGAACAAGCATTGGCAAGGTCCGCAAGTCATGAGGGCACCTGTTGAAATATTAAGCATGGCGCCCGTGTTGCTGCTAATGTTGAAAGTTGAGCGTGCGCCCGGGTTGCCGGATGGCAATAAGGAGCAAGCTGCAATGCTGGCAAAAAAAAGAAACAGAAAGGGAGTGGCCACTAAAATTAAAGTGTGCCGTGCCTGTTAAAAAATAAATAAATACATAAAAATTAAAAGAAGCAGGTTGCAGGGAAAATATAGGCGCACAACGACAATAAGGAGCAATCTGCAGTGCTGCCTACTACAACAGAAAAATGAACAGAAGAGGCACAGTCGCATGCAATGCTTGTAGAAAAGAAATCAATAACATAGATTATAAGGAGCAAGTTGCATGGAAAAATAAAGGCGTGTGGCCGGTATAGTTACAGCGTGCCATGCTGCAAAAAGAAAAAAGTTGTACTTGTTACACTGCATCTGACAGCCGCTTGAATGCTTCCATATATTCTGTTAATGTAAAAATGCACTTCAATAAATGCGCTGCGGTAGGGGGTTGTGGGCGGCGGCAGCCACTGTTGATTGTACGGTGATGTTATTGTAAAAACGATCGCCATGCTGAAACCTAAAGCACAGCGCCCGAGGCCAGTGGGGCTGCGGACGGCAGGCAACATTTTTTAGGGTGCGCCATAATGTTAAATAAAGTAGAAGAAACTCAATAATGAAAATAGTGCTTAGAACACTAAATAACACTTACAATGTAACAACTGAAGTAAAGTGACCAGTAGCCCTGGAAGGTTACAAATGAAGACATGGCCTTGCTAAGGAGGGACTAACAAGCCCATTAACAAATCGGAAGCAAGCATTTACGAAGGACAAAGCCACAAGCCAATGGAAAATACAGGCGGCGAGTGGGCGGGGCTTCTCTTTCGTACTCTACTACAGCAGATCGTCAGAGAAGCGCTTGCGCACTGGCTCAGGCACGACCTAAAAAGTTGCTTCTAAGTGATTAATGTTTTATGTTTGTCCCACCTTTTTCACAATTGTTAACTCACATGGAGTATCACCGCAGGACTTGTCATCTTGCATTTGTGCCCTTGTATTTCATGTCTTTGAAACTTTTTTTTAGGTGGTGATGGAGGAAGAGCCTCTGCCTTGATGGAGAGAAAGCTCCGGCCAGGTGCTACTTCGTATGTCTGTGTCCGACTATCAGGCATGACTGTAGCAAAGTGGCTAGGCGGCTAAGTGGCTGTGCAGCCGTCTGTTACACCACCCTGCCTGGATGGAGTAACCTATCAGGTTTCGGGCGCACGGGGGGGGGGGGGGCACCAGGCAATGGTGAAAGAAAACAGGGAGCGGGGACTCCACCACTCAATCCGCCGCTCAATTCCACTTGCGGCAGAAACAGCATGAGGGACTCTGCCGCTCCGTGCCATCGCACCACGTCACTGCCGCCTTGTCCAGCCGCTGCCACAGATTCCTCTCCTGACTCTCCCGGGTCTCCCAGGTCTTTGAGCTCTCCCGGCTCCCTGTTCCAGGCACTAAACTCTGTGCCGTGAGCTGCCGGCGCTGATTGCCAAAGATGACGTGAGCACGCTGTTTCTGTACACAGGGATTTATGACACTCACTCAAACACTGCACAGCTCGCAGTCTTTTTTTGCAGTCAGCTGCCAGCCTCCTCTGGTTAAGAGATGCTCAACTTGACTTAAGGCAGCTTGGCATGAGGGATGTGGGTGATCGATTTACAGGTGATACAGTGATACTGGTATTCTATCAGGATTTTGGCTACTGACTTGTAGCTGCCATCTCGCTCTTGGCCTTGCTCTGTTGGGAGTGTATTGTGCGCATTCTCTGCCACGCTCCGCTGGGATCTCACCTGCTGCCCTGGATCGATAGGTGTAACTAATTCCAACGGGCAAGAGGCGGTGGAGGAGGTGGTGGAGGAGATGGAGGGAGGCAGCAGTGAGGGGTTGTGAGCTGAGCTGGAGCTCTACCGGCCCCCTGCAAGGCACACCCAGATCTAGCTGGGCCGCTTTCGCAGGGTCATGGGGGCTCACTCTTAGCGGTAACAGCTGCTACAGCATCCACGCTCGATTATACACTCCACTCACCCCCTGCCTCCGTCCTTTTCTCTCATCCTTGACTTCTCTGCTCAGATGAGGTGAAGACCGAGGAGCTTATTTATGAGCCATTGCGTCACTTTTGCGGCGCCGGTGCATCACTTTTTGTGACGCACCAGCGGCGTAAAAAAATGCGCCATGTTGCGTCATATTTACAAAGTGAAGCATCTAGCATTATACCTGCGTCAGGTATAATGTATGCAGGGTGGACGTTCCGACGCAAGTAAACCTCGTAGAAGGGATGCAGTGAAATCTATGAAATTTCACTGCGCCACTTCTAGGACGCAAATCTTACGCCTGCCTCACAGCAGGCGTAAGACTCATGCAAGCACATTTGAAATGGGACTTGCCCATGTGAAATGACCAATCGCTGGAGTTGCGTCACTTTTGTTACACACTCCAGAAATGCGTCATTTTTGAGCCTACAGATACATCAGAAATACTGACGTATCTGTAACTCCTTGCGACATGATGCGTCAAACTGTAAATATGACGCATCGTTGGTGTCGCAAGGAGGGCGCAATGAAAAGTGACGCATCGATGTTTTCAAACACCTTTTTCAAGCAGCGATGTGTCACTTTTCATAAATGAGGCCCAGAGTTTCCCGGTGACTGGTAGCCAACGTTTCCTCTGTAGGTGACGTCAAGGGCCTTCAGACCTCCGCAAGCTCTGAAAGTAGCCCTGCTCTCTGGCTTCCAGCTTCGTGTTTGTGTTTTGTTGTTCAGTCTCAGCACTCTGCCCGTTTCACATACGCTGCGCTTTCCTACAAAAACACAATAGCACACACACTGCTCTGGACCCCGGCTTTTTGTATGATACCCTGCTCTCATGAATATAGCATAGCCAGCAGGTGAACTGTCTATGTACAGAGCCACGAGGAATAGAAGAACACATCGAACACGTGCCTAAAGACAGGCTGACATAAATAAATGGGGTTGTGAACTTGTTTTTAGTTGAACCGCAGATGGAGTTCAACCATTTAAACTGCGCGAGAGAGAATAGACTTTTTCGGAGAATTAAAAATACAATAAGAATGGGTTCTTTTTGTGTATCCGACTACGCGTAATAGTGAATGACATCCTTTTCGTGTAACATTTTAAAAATATATGCAGCAGCGGTCTTAGACTGCCTCGCATTAAACGGTTTGTTCATTTTGCGCAGAACTTAATAATATTTAGTTCTTGATACATTTTTGGCCGGTTCTTCTGAATCTACTCCAGTAGAAGATGGCTGCCTTTTTAAACAGACTGAAGAACGCATTAAACACAATTATAGCTTTATTTGCCAACACGTCCCTGTCTTTTTAACTTTCGCACAGCAACCATATTGTAAATTGTCTGGTGGCCACTGATCCCATTGAAGGCTAACTGAAAGACTTATAGACATACCTTAGATGAAACTCTGCTGATGTTTTTAATATTAAAATTAAATAACACTATTACTTAACATATCAGGCAAAAATTTGTTAATTGAAAACATTGTAATCTGCATCCATAAAGTGTTTATTATTGCACAATTAAAGTTTTATGGTTTGCTTTTCAGTCAGTGGAAACCATGCAGTCATTCTGCTTTCACCCTCACTCGCTCGCGCTCTCTCTCGCCCTTGCTCACTGCCACGCTCTTGTGGCCTGGTACTCCCCCAAGTCCCCTCTTTACCTTTGGTACCCACACCCTTGTCCAGATGAGGTCTCCCTCCCTCCTTCAAGGCAAGTATTGAGACCACACCAATTTTTGGATTTTTTGGATTAGTGGGGTGTAACCCCCCGGCCGTATTTATTGCAAAATTAAAAAACATTATTTATTAACATTATGTACAATTACGCAGAAAGGCCAAATACATTGTTAGACCGATGATGTCACATGGCTATCCTTAACTTCTAATACACACGACACTCCTACCGTAAATCTAACAATGCATATATTCACTTTCTGCGTGTCCCCTCTAGAGCCTACGGCACGGTAAATGACTGGCAGCCTCCAGATCCCAGCAAACTAGCAAACTACGCGAAATTACTTGGCCGGAGTTGGCTTGCGCAGGGGGTACAGCCTATCGGATGGAAACTTTCCCACGGGTCCCCCCTGCGCCCTGTGCCTTAAACTCCATAACGGGGGCTGCAGAAATTCTGCATACTTGCGCCCTGATGCGCATGCTCGTGCGGGGGTGGCCACAGGCCCACTGGAAAGAATGACTCCTCGGCCCCCGCACCCTGACAGCCTACCTACCGGCTGTCACTGCCCCTGGAGTTACATGGTTCTGACCGCTAAGGACCGAAGACTATGCTTACCAATCATGACCTTACCGCCTGACCGGAGACACACACAACTAAATACGACATTATTACGTGAAATCAAATAACATGTACTGACATCTATTTAAACGTTATATTTCAATCACATAACTCTGTATTAACCAATCCTGTACTTGACAAGCTTACAAATACTGACACTTTTATTATTATCAAATCACCAAACATCATATGTTCCTTAACTATCTCTTGAGATACCTGTAATAAAAGTAAAAGAGATAAGCAACTGCATTACTGCCCAACACATTTAAAGTGTACCTAATCATCAATTTACATTAATTCTATTTCCTGAGATACCTGCAATAAAAGCAAATGAACAAAGCAAGTACATTACTGACAAACACATTTACAATGTACCAAATCATCAAATTTTCATTACTCCTATCTCCTGCGATACCTGCAATAAAATCAAAAGAACAAAACAAATACATCGCTGATAAACACCATTAAACGTACCCAATCATCAAGTTTGCATTAATGCTAGCTCCTGAAATACCTGAAAGGAAAAAAAATGTAATAGAACAAACCAAAATACATTCCTGGCCAACACAATTAAATTGCCTGCCTTAGGGGATGGTGGGTGGGGAAAATAGATTATGGGCCGCTTGTGGCCCGGGTGCTGTGCCCGTGGGGAGAGCAGAACAAGAGACTGTTCTGCTCCCCAAACCCCCTTTTAAAGGGAGGGGCACGGGCAAGGCCGGTCTAAACCGGCCGGACCCCCACGCTGGATGCCCGCGTGAACCGGAAGCACTAAATTGCTTCCGGTTCACGCCCCGCAGAAACGCCACCTATTGGACGCATAATGGGGGAGTGGGAGTGCTCCCACCTCCTCCTTTCTCCCGGGGACCGGTCCGACCGCCATAATGGCTGCGCGCGCTAATTAGCACTCAGCCTTGTCCATATGGCCTGGTACTCCCCCAAGTCCCCTCTTTACCTTTGGTACCCACACCCTTGTCCAGATGAGGTCTCCCTCCCTCCTTCAAGGCAAGTATTGAGACCACACCAATTTTTGGATTTTTTGGATTAGGGGGGTGTAACCCCCCGGCCGTATTTATTGCAAAATTAAAAAACATTATTTATTAACATTATGTACAATTACGCAGAAAGGCCAAATACATTGTTAGACCGATGATGTCACATGGCTATCCTTAACTTCTAATACACACGACACTCCTACCGTAAATCTAACAATGCATATATCCACTTTCTGCGTGTCCCCTCTAGAGCCTACGGCACGGTCAATGACTGGCAGCCTCCAGATCCCAGCAAACTAGCTAACTACGCGAAATTACTTTGCTGGAGTTGGCTTGCGCAGGGGGTACAGCTTATCGGACGGATACTTTCCCCGGGCCCCCCCCTGTGCCCTGTGCCTTAAACTCCATAACGGGGGCTGCAGAAATTCTGCATACTTGCGCCCTGATGCGCATGCGCGTGCGGGGGTGGCCACAGGCCCACTGGAAAGAATGACTTCCCCGGTCCCCGCACTCCGACAGCCTACCTACCGGCTGTCACTGCCCCTGGAGTTACATGGTTCTGACCACTAAGGACCGAAGACTATGCTTACCAATCATGACCTTACCGCCACAGGACAGCATAGTTGCCCGACTATCTGTCCTCCCCCTCAGGCCACTAGGAAGGTCATACCCTGTAAGTCGCCTGCCCTGAGACTTAACTACAACCCTTTGTCCCAGGCGAGCCGGGTCGTTACCCCCTAGGTGCATGTCCCTGTAACTATACTCTCGTTCCCACATTACGCACCATGGCCTCAGGAAACTGCAAGCAAACATAAAAATAGCGCATCCGTCAGTGTACTGCCCTACTGGCAGGCTAAAAAACGTACACTACTGTGCATGATACTATGTACCAGTGCACTGATGCAAACTTCTCCCTGAGTCACAGGGTAAAGAAGCTTGCCATTCACGTGAAACGGAACCAATGGGCTAACTCTATTCTTGTTCCCAACTTACGCCACATGACCTCGTGAAACTGCATGCAAACATGAAAATAGAACATCCGTCCGTGTATTGCCCTACTGCCAGGCTAAACTTACACTACTGTGCATGATGCTATGTACCAGTGCACTGATGCAAACTTCTCCCTGAGTCACAGGATAAAAATTGCAATTCATATGAACAGAACCGATGGGCTACCGCAAATCAGCCGAATCCAACCCGGCGTCGTGGATGGCGAAACTCATGACTCTTGAACTGGAAGATGGTGAGGCGTGACCCATCGCCACATAGCAAAAGTGGCCCTGACAGCTCGCCGTCATTGCGGTGTGGGTCACCCCACAGATGTCACCCTCATGGATCCACCATACATAAAACGCTGATGATTAGTGCTCCTCACCTTTGGGTAAAAGATGCGGTTTGCATGCCAGGCCCATCGGCTACCCCATACTATCTAGTGTGAAAAGTGTAGAAAATACAGGGTGCGTAGGTATTGTATGATACGACCTGGGCATCTAATGCCGGAATGTGCCCAAGCATAGGTACCGTGATACAAGCATGGACATCCATTGCATAAGTGTTCGGGCACTAGGGCACTGAGTTACTGCGTGACACAATACATTATTAGTATAAGTGTACGAGCACAAAAAGGGGGGTGACGAACCCCAGGCATGTAAATCTTGATTACACAAGCACACAGGGTGCAGAGGTACCGTGCGACACGGCCCTCCCAATGCCTCCGCGTTCAGTCACAAGGGTGCTGAGATTTTACGTGAGACAATACATAACTCATCATAAGTATATGCGCACAAAGGGTGCATAGGTACTGTGTGACAAATCACAGGCCTGTCTTGCGTACGTGTACCAGCACACAGGTGCATCGCTATAGGGTGACACACCAGCTTCCAATGCGTACGTGGCCTGTGATGGGTGCATAGATGTTATTTGACAACAGACTCCTAATTCATATTTATATTTGCAATACCACCCGCTTGCTTATGGGACTCTCGAAGGTGTGACCATGAGGCCTGGGATGTAGTGACATAATAAGTACTGATAATGTATGCAAATGACCACACAGAGACAGGCGCCTTTCGAGACTGACATCAAAAAAGACTTGTAGAATATTGACGTGACATCACCCCGGTTTGCAACGCCTTGATGTAATGCCCATAGTAAGCAGTCATGCTTCTACCATTTCGTCATCAGGGCGAGCTAACCAGGCCGTCTTCATGCTTTAACAAGCAGGAATATGTTCGCATTCGCAAGGCTTTACTTATGGAACTACAAGAATAATGGGTAATATACCGTATATATACACCTTGCTGGCTGCCCTGAAGCGGGGCTTTTAAAACTTAATATTGGCATCAGGCTTTCAATTCTGACCGCCTTGCATAGCCTCAGTTCCATTACATAAGGAACATTGCATGTGACTTTCAACGGGAGCGCCTAGCATCGCGCCATTTGTATTGAGGGAAGGAAGATTGAAAATCATATTACAATTAAGAGCGCCTATTATAGCACCAGTTGCTTTACCTGAGGAACCTCTGAAATCAGGCTTTCAATTATGACCGCTTAGCATAGCCTACATAGGGAACATTGCACGTGATTTCTCTTGAGAGTGTCTGGCACACACTCTGCCCTTTTCTAAGGGTTTTCCCAGTCGATCCCCTATGCCACCCATGGTAAACCAATCCCTGTCATCAGATAGAGAGTATATGCCCTACCGGCACTGCTCAGTAGTGCCCCTGAATCTAAAGGCCTCTTGCCTCTGCCCATGATGTCATTTACATTGAAAATGCAGTTAGTGAGGCACTGTGGTGTAAAGAAGTACCTTCTACGCACCGTATTATCTGTGAAATTCAGCTGCTTCCCGTACAGTTTCGCAGAGCTCACGTCCACCAGAGGGCAACTTGGCGCTGAATAACAGATGTTTATTGCTACCCAACTCAATGGTATTCAGTGTATCAACTCAGAAGGATAAAGGCTGAATGAATCCACCGAGATTTGAACCGGGGACCCTGAGGTCAAACCCAGGCCCCTAGAGTGGACACATTAGCCCCTTAAGCCCCCAGGCCCAACTCCGTATTGAAGACAGCTGCAGATCTTTAATAGTGCTGCCAAAATTACCCACTGAGACCCTTCCTGTTTCTTTTATAAGACGTCCTGATTTACAGAAACTTTTTATAAATTTTTTAAGAACAACCACATTCCTCTGCAGCATGTTCCCACTGGGCTCTCGCAAGGCACCCACAGGAGATAAAAGGAACACAGCCCTTTAAACCATCAGCTCCGCAGTTATTCACGGACATCGGGGTGAGAGAAAGCAGACCCAACTTCCTGTACCATTAGTCTGCATTAGAAACACATCCGCCTGACTTATATGATATGTGTTCTGCATAGATTCAACAATATCTAAAAAAGGAGGTGGTGTATGTGGTGGATTTGGGAAAAAGGGGGTGGTGATGGACAGAGTTTCTGAATGATGCAGAATACTCTTACCAAGTCAAGAGATCATGGTATTAATCCATCACCGTTTTTTAGCTCACTGCACCATCCCAGCTCAGAACCTGGCTACATGCAAATTAGTCTGTACCTGTCCCAGTGCATGATGGGAACAGGGCAAACCAAACTAACAAGCCAATTCTTATACTGGGAAGGAAACAAGCTTCCGGGGACCGCTTTCTGGCATCACAGCCTTCGTCGGCCCGGCTTGCCTGAATCCTGATGGTGCAATGAGCAAGGGACTCACGTCTGGGCATACCCGCCCACACTGAGTGTGGATAAAATCGATTTGGGAAAAAGGGGGTGGTGATGGACAGAGTTTCTGAATGATGCAGAATACTCTTACCAAGTCAAGAGATCATGGTTTTAATCCATCACCGTTTTTTAGCTCACTGCACCATCCCAGCTCAGAACCTGGCTACATGCAAATTAGTCTGTACCTGTCCCAGTGCATGATGGGAACAGGGCAAACCAAACTACCAAGCCAATTCTTATACTGGGAAGGAAACAAGCTTCCGGGGACCGGTTTCTGGCATCACAGCCTTCGTCGGCCCGGCTTGCCTGAATCCTGATGGTGCAATGAGCAAGGGACTCACGTCTGAGCATACCCGCCCACACTGAGTGTGGATAAAATCGATTTGGGAAAAAGGGGGTGGTGATGGACAGAGTTTCTGAATGATGCAGAATACTCTTACCAAGTCAAGAGATCATGGTTTTAATCCATCACCGTTTTTTAGCTCACTGCACCATCCCAGCTCAGAACCTGGCTACATGCAAATTAGTCTGTACCTGTCCCAGTGCATGATGGGAACAGGGCAAACCAAACTACCAAGCCAATTCTTATACTAGGAAGGAAACAAGCTTCCGGGGACCGGTTTCTGGCATCACAGCCTTCGTCGGCCCGGCTTGCCTGAATCCTGATGGTGCAATGAGCAAGGGACTCACGTCTGAGCATACCCGCCCACACTGAGTGTGGATAAAATCGATTTGGGAAAAAGGGGGTGGTGATGGACAGAGTTTCTGAATGATGCAGAATACTCTTACAAAGTCAAGAGATCATGGTTTTAATCCATCACCGTTTTTTAGCTCACTGCACCATCCCAGCTCAGAACCTGGCTACATGCAAATTAGTCTGTACCTGTCCCAGTGCATGATGGGAACAGGGCAAACCAAACTACCAAGCCAATTCTTATACTGGGAAGGGAACAAGCTTCCGGGGACCGGTTTCTGGCATCACAGCCTTCGTCAGCCATGTGTTGGGGAGGAGTGACAATGCGATAGGCATACATGCCAACATTTTAAAAGAGGAAAGTGGGAGATTTTAGAAAAATAATCGGGAGATTTGATTTTCTCCCCTTGACTTCTATCGAGGTATGAATCGGATCTACTGTCATGTATAGAGTGTGCTGCTGCAGGATCTGATATTAGAAACGCAGATTAAAAACAAATCCCTTACTTTTGTACTACAAACTGGAGAGCAAGAGAAAATTAGACCAGTTGCATTCTCTCAATTTAAATAGTCAGTTTTTCCTTTACCTTTCAGGAGCACGGAGAAAGCGCAGGCAGAGAGTCCGTGACAAAGATTTTGTGCATTGGCATGTAGGAGCGGGTTACTGGCAGTGCATACAGCGAGTCTCACTAGACCAGTACCAACTGCAGCCTGCTGAGGAATGCGGTTTTTAGATCTCGTCTAGAAGCGCGCATGCGCTGCATATGCAAAAAGACCTTTAGCCGTCGCTTTGGCTTTTCAGCCAAAAACGTGCATGCGTTCCATTGCCTTCAATGGCAACGCGTGCACTTGTGGAGATTCACTTGCGGGAGCGCGTGGCGCCATATGGTAGCAATTATCGCTCCTGGCGCTGCTCGCTCTCGCAAGTGAAACGGCCAGACTTTTATTGCAGAGTTTCACGCACGCGGCAAATGCTTTTTTTTGTTTTCTTTACACTGCCATGTCACTTTCAGTGAATCCCCTCCCACTCCCTCCTCGTCAGCTTCACTTTTTTTTTCAGAGCACTGATATTTAAAGACTTTGGGGCAGATTTATGAGGTTTTGCCGTAGGGAAGCGCAGCAGGCCTTCCAGCTGCGCTTCCCTACGGCAAAAGAAAAGGGCAGGGATGTGCCGTATCTATAAAATGCGGCGCATTCCTGTCCTTTTCCCCTGCGCCGGCGCACAATGAGCTGCCTGCACCAACGCAGGCACCTCTGCACCATGGAGTAAGGGTGCCTGCGTTGCGGAGATGAATATTTTTATACAGGAAGGGAAACCTTTCTGTACAAAAATAATCACAAGAGGTTTTTCCTCTTTGTATGGGTGCTGCAGAATGCAGCACACATAGAAAAAGGAAAAACGAGGAGAAATAAAGATATTTCTCCCCGTTGCGCCTCCCTTACGCCTCCCCTGGGGAGGTGGAAACATTTGGCGCTGCCTCAGATTTACGATTTCTGGTAAATCTGGGGCAGTGTCAAAAGGCCATGGGTGTTGCTGGGAACGCCCCCAGCAACACCCATTGCACGCCCCTTTAACGCAGAACACTGCGTTAAAGGGACTGATATTTATGAGGCAGCATTAAGCCAAAAAAAGTGGCTCAGTGCTGCCTGATAAATATCACGCAGGCTTCTGCGCCACGGAATGTCACAAAAAGTGACGTTCCGATGGCGCAACGGGCCACATAAATCTGCCCCATTGTGTGTTTCCCGTACTTTAAGGCAAGCGCGCGCACGTATAATTTTTTTCTTCTTAATCTAAAGTATTTGCTAATAATTACAATTGCGTATTGTGAGCCGACAACAAGGCTCGAACACTGGTCCTCAACTCCCAAGTCGGCAGCTCTCACCGCTGAACCATAATGTCGCCCTCAGAGAGCAGCATTCATTTTAAATCCTTGTTTGCTTCATTGCAGCTGGTGTTCCCGCAAGACGGCGGGTGCTACCTCCGAGCCTTTTGCAGCTCTCGCTTCATGCCATTCATGCTTGTTTGCATTGGCTGTCTTTCAGGGACCAGGAACGCAGTGTTTCTGGCAGTTTCTGCCTTCTATGGTGCACTTACAATTTACGCATATCTGCTCATCATGGCCGATGTTCTCAATCCAAACTGCTAAATCGTGTGCACCATGTGATGTCATATGAGTGAGTGCGTTGTATCTAAATATTCAGGCACCTCATCATCCCTCACATGTTTACAGACTTAAGGTGTTTTTGTGTCTGAAGAGAAAGACTGCACTGTTGTTGTGGAAACCTAACATGCAGTCCAGAGCAGCCCTGGTCACGTTCAAGGTGAAACAAGTGCTTTAGAGTGTAATGAGGTCTTTTAGTGACCTGTCCTTCTCTAACTAGAATAGTATTTGCATTCGTGTGTCTCAAACTCTTGGTTGGTTTGTAATGCTCATTTATGTTGACTTTATGGTCGCCTCCCATGCCATGACTCAAATGTGTGAAAGGCGTGTTCGAGGAAATGTTATCTTAGTTAGAACACCCTATCTGGTCTCTGGCAGCAACATTCATTCCAGCTGACACGCCCGGCATTTGCCAAAGCCAGGCTCTCCCTCGTTGACACCATTAATCGTGCTGCTTGTCACTGGTTTCGTATGCGGATTGTATCTTCCTGTATTTTATCTCAGAAGCATGTGTTGACTCTGTAGCATGTGGGTGTCAGAATGTCAGCACCGCCTTAAGCCAGTGCAACAAAAGTCCCCTCTTTCAAACGTAATATTTAATTATTATTTTTCCTCCACAGTGTTGGCCTTTTCCTGTTAAGCTAGATCTCTGTTTCATATCTCTATCTGTAGTGATTTCTGGTGTATGCGCTCACATTACAGTCAGTGCCACCAAGCTCTCCTAGACTTTACAACTGACATCAGCCTGTAGCTATTGTGACCTTAATGCAGCATCGTACACTCATGTTCATGAAGCAGCATCCACTTCTTACCTACCCTCTTCAAAGGGGGTGTTTACCCCTTCTGGAATTCTACCCTGGTCAGTTTTTGTTAAAACATTCAATTTTTTTGATTGAATTATTGACGTCTTTAAAGATTGTGTTTTCATTGGCTCAAGTTTTACAACCAGCCTGCTCTTTGCAGTCCAAACGTAATCATGCTGTGGCCCCATGCCCTAATTGTTGCATCACCTGCATGTCCCCGAAGACTTCCTCTGTTACACCAGCTCTGTAAGTGCTTTCTCCCTGGCGCTTTCAATTTCAAGCTGTGACAGCCATCCATCTCACGCCCTTCATAGTTTTGCTAACTGTAATGTTCCCATTGAATTTCCGGATAGTAGTAAATGGCACTTGTAATTGATTTGTAGAGCGTATTACTTTTGTACCTTACCGTTTGCAGGCGTGGTAGTCATTTATTAGGTCTCGCCTTGCTATCGCGTAAGCGATCGCAAAGCGAGACTATAGAGAGCGGGTTTGAAAAGTGCTCCCAAAAAGTAGATTGCCTTGCTAGCACACGCACAATCACGCGCATCGTGCCGCCATGCAATCCGCCTTTTGGGAGCACTTCAAAGGGTCCGTTCCCCCGCCCCCAAGCGCGCGCGCGCCACGCTCCGCCTGGTTTGTTCAGGTTTGATGCCGCGGTGGGGGGCGGGTGCTGGTGCGCACAAGGCAGAGCAGTGTTAACTGCTTGCGGTGATTTACTGGCTTCACAGGTGATTTCTGGCTTGCGGGCGCGTTTATAACTGATTACACACAGTCTAGGTAAAACTTAAGAGGTAGAGCAGTAGTGTTGCTGCGTACCCACGATGTTGCTGTGAGTTCACCCGAAGGTCACCAGTTAAGGACACATTCATTATTCAAAAGGCACGGGGAGATTAAGCGATTTGCCCAGTACAATCACTTATTTCATGGTGCTCGGTCCGGCCGCAGCTCTGTAGTGCAGTGCTGCTCGCACCCATGGCACGTTGTTTCTTTGTGCCTGAACGCGCTTTCATTGCAAAACACATTCATGCAATGTATTTATGTTGTTTGTTTTTTAATAACCATAACACCGGTTTCACTGGCCGCCATGCAGATTGGGAACGTTATTCTGTCACCGCGGCGTCCAGCCCAATGCCCAGTTTCATGTTTTGTTGTTGTTATTTTTTAATGACCATGGCGCCTGCCTCCCAGGCTGCCATGCACAGATTGGAAATGTATGTTTTTTTCCAAACACTTCCTGCTTGCGATTGCGAAGCCAGTGCTTGTGAAGCTAGCACTTTGCCTCCCAGTATTGGTGCTAATACCTGAGCCCGGGGTATTGTTCAGTCACAAGGATCTTGGTTCGGGCCCCGGGTGTTAAACCTGTGGACTCTCTCAGCATGGCAGATCCCCAAACTGTTGGATGTTTCTGCACCCTCGGCCCCTCCCGTTCACTGCTAGCGGTAGGTATCGTGGGAAACAGTTTTACTAATCAAGGAGTCTGACCGGACTTGTTTAACTCAAAGCGGGAGGCGCACGTGCGGCCAATGCTTGTTTTTTTTGTTGTTGTTAACACCAGCCTTCCCAGGCTCTTCCTCCTCCTCCCCCCCCCACTCCTAAGGTTCAGCTGCCTCCTTCCGGGCTCAACCTCAAGCTGCGCAGGAAGATTAATCCTTTTAGGCGGCTACTTTTTCTGCACCAACTCGGACTGTGCTTTAGTAGAAGTTGAACCTTTTCAGGGCAGCGTTACACAGCAGGGTTAATGCGAGTGCCTTAGCGGATCTAGCGCCTGGTGCTTCTTTTAAACACGGAGTTACATGTTTCTAAAGTAACTGAAGTGTTTTTGTGTAAAGAATGGATGTAGAGATTATATACTGCGTGCTCCCGCCCCATGAGAAAGGAAACACGGGGGCTGGGTGACAGTAGGGTGAGGGGTGTCTTTCAGTTCTGGAGTGCACTATCGCACACAATTGGGTCCGAAGACTCGACTTGCGCAGGAGCACACCACAACAATAGCTTTGCATACAGCACGTCATGCGGCACATTGTGGTTTCTAGGCGTTGTAAATGACAGTTGTATTTCTTCGAACCCTTCAGTGTTCCGCTTCCCTCACAAAAAAGTAAGTTTCACAGAGAAAATAATGACACAGAAGAAACCGCATTATGCAGAGCACTAACAAAAATAAAATAATATATTTTATAACGCAAGGAAGTGAAATCCTGGGGGGGGGTGAGAGGATGTGGCTTAACGGACAAGGCGGCCGACCTTGAATCTGAGAAACCAGGTTCGAGTTTGGCAAAAGGCTCACAAATCCTATGATTCTGGCCAAATCACGAAATCTCCCTATGCTTAGTAATGAATGTGTCCCTCTGTTATGCAACTGGTGCTCGTGTAAAGTGCTCCTATACCTTCGGTTCGAGTTCGCGCTATATAAATCTTCCGTAACGTTTCTCATACCCGGGGGGGGGGGGGGTGTTTTTTTGTTGTTTTTAACACCAGCCCTCCCAGGCTCTTCCTCCTCCTCCCCCCAATCCGAAGGTTCAGCTGCCTCCTTCTGGGCTCAAACTCAAGCTGCGCAGGAAGATTAACCCTTTCAGGCGGCTACTTTTTCTGCACCAACTCGGACTGTGCTTTAGTAGAAGCCGCACCTTTTCAGGGCAGCGTTACACAGCAGGGTTAATGCGAGTGCCTTAGCAGATCTAGCGCCTGGGGCTTATTTTAAACACGGAGCTACATGTTTCTAAAGTGACTGAAGTGTTTTCATGTAAAGCATCGATGTAGAGATTATATACTGTGTGCTCCCGCCCCATGAGAAAGGAAACACGCGGGGCTGGGTGACAGTGGGGTGAGGGGTGTCTTTCAGCTCTGGAGTGCACTATCGCACACAATATTGGGTCCCGAGACTCGACTTGCGCAGGAGCACACCACAACAATAGCTTTGCATACAGCACATCATGCGGCACGTTGTGGTTTCTAGGCGTTGTAAATGACAGTTGTATATCTTCAAACCCTTCAGTCTTCTGCTTCCCTTACAAACAAGCATTGAAAATGCAATAGTTCTCGCCTTTGATTAAGTTAAAGCCATTTGCTTTGCTAATGGTATTGTATAGCAAAGCAAATGGCTTTAACTTAATGAAAGCCGAAACCTATTGTTTTGTTTTAAAATCCCTCTGATCTGGCTATCCCGGGTTTGATCTGAGCCACCACGACAGCTTGCAGTAGAAGAGGCTCCCTGCACTGCATTGAGGTGTTAACACGCAGCACACTCCAGACAAAGGCCTACAAGCAGATCTTATGAAGGCCCTTTCACATTCAGGGACGCAGGGCAATTGGTTCGGAATTTACAAGCTCTAAACAAATGTCCGCTTCCTTTCATCTTGGGAGGGCGGGGTGACGCAGGGGGCAGAGGGAAGCGACGAATAGTGAAGTATGTGACTTTTACAACTTCCTCTGGGCAGGCAGCCTTCCAGCGAATTTACTCGGGAGCACTGTCCATGCGGACGAGCAGAGAAGTGGACACAAACATTACTGTATTCTGCACTGTTGAACAGTTAGACAGTAACATGCGCCTGATCCGCATAAATGCTTACTGCTGTTCTGATCAAAGCCGAACCCGAGGCAGCGAATAAGGGATTACATTGCCGCACTGAGCTACAGTCTTATTTAAATAGGGTTAACTTTACAGTACAAGCATTTGCAAAGCAATAGGTCTCGCATTTATAGGAGTTTGAGCTATTGGCATTGTAAATGACAATGCTTTTTATTTAAGTTTGGTTATTTAAAACATAAATAAAAGGCACTGTCATTTATAATGCCAATAGCTCACACTCGTATAACTGCGAGACCTATTGCATTGCAAATGCTTGTTTAATAAGGGGTTTATCTGGTTTCCTGTTTTCACTGATGAATGTTTGAATTCCGTTTGTATGGCGGCTGTCTCTTCCTCTTCTGCCCCTCACCGAATTCTGCATCTCACTGAATTATTGAATATCCTGTTGGAAATAAAATTACGCTGCTATGGATTTTTAGGTCTGGCTACTGACCTTTTGTTCTTCTCCCACCACCTCAGCTCGTATCTTACTTCCCCCACTCCACCCCGCTCGTCATTGTTTTTTTTTTTACAACTTCTTCCTCTATTTTTCCCGTCAATACATCTTACTCAGCTGCATTACATTGATCCTCTGTTGCTTCCCCCCCCCCATCTTTTTTTCCCTAAACTATGTGTTAGGAGGCCCAGGAAGCTGTAAGTTTCTAGTGGGCTGTTCCTTTCTGTAAATGGGTCCTTTCACTTTTTATGAGACTACTTGATATCTTTGTCGCTCCACATGTGCAATTGGGAAGCTCCAGCAGATTTAAAACGTGACAGTGAGGTTGGCCTGTAAACTTTGGAAATTGGTCCACCTTTTTGCTGCACCTAGGTCCCTTCACTGACATCCTTTGAAGCAGCATGTAAGTTTTAAGGCAACCCCATTAACCACACACTGCCACCAGGTGAAATGTGATACCCATCCGAAAATGTGGTTCATCACCCCACATAGTGGTATCAAGCCCTTACCTTGGTTCTCCTGGCCCTAGTTATCTCCCGTATTGACTATGCAAACTCACTGTATGTTGCCATTCCGGCTTACCAGCTTCACCGCTTACAACTGGTCCAGAACCAAGCAGCCAGACTCATCTTCCACCAACCTAGACATCAACATGTCCGCCCCTTGATGAAGAGCCTCCACTGGCTTCCAGTTGCAAACCACTGCGCATTTAAACTGGGCTGTACTATTTTTAAAGCCCTAGCCGGCCTAGGCCCAGCTTTTATCTCATCCCTGATACTTCGCTACACACCTTCACGCGCTCTCTGCTCCTCTCACTCAAATTTGCTCGTCGCCCCCCCTTCAAGCGGAAAAAACACGACGGCCTTAGTTTTTCTCTCCTGGCCCCCCAACTCTGGAACTCCCTCCCTACTGAGCTCAGGTTAGTAACCTCTTATTCCAGATTTAGAACCCTTCTTAAAACCCTTTTATTCACACAGGCATATGCGTAAGCCATGACCATTACACTTCTGCTGCATCTCTCCCACTAGCGCCATGAAACCGTTTGGTGTACGAGCGCTCTATAAATATTTTTAACATAACCTAACAAGCAGCATATAAATGCTACAGTGCAAATAATGCAGATCTTACAATATAGTCGATTTCCACACTCTAGGGTTTCCCGTTCTTTTGCCTCCACAGTATTGAGACAGCTAATCTTCCTCTGAAAAGAAACTGGATAATGAATGGTCTGCAATACAAATTCACTTCAGTAACAACTGTAGTAACTTTATGCGAAGTATGAAAGTGCTTATGTCTGTACAGGCAAAAAGTGGCTATTCTTTTCTGAGACCATGTTGTTCCCAACGTCGACATTTTTTAGCATGTTCTTTTAATTTGCCAAGTTGTATTATCTTATTGGTACCTAAATATCATAGAGTATCCACCGGGAAGAGCATTGCCAAGGGTAAGTAACTTGTTCATCCTGATGATGACCTTTTAACATGAAGACACGGTTTAAGCGCTCTTGACATCACTACAAACAGGTTCCTTTACATTATATGAGTGATGCTATGGAAACAAATTGAATAGGATGCCATGATCATAAATATTGTGTATCTTGATTGTTTTTGGTTTACATACATTTTGAGTCACTTTTTAGGTCTTGCCTAAGCAGCACCCATATTTTCAATTGGCTCCTCTTGCTGTCCTTTGTAAATGGTGGCTTTTGATTCGTGAATAAGCTTAGTAGTCCCACCTTAGTACTTCCCTCTCTTCTATTGTTGCCTCCCAAGAGGACAGTCCCTCTTACATATATCCTTACTCTCGAGATATCATTAACAATTGTTAAATGGTAGCGGCAGTTTCAGTCGATAACCTTCCAAGTATTTGCCCGGCGATAATCGCCTCTCATACCACTCGATAATTTACCAATAAAAGAGGCAGGCGCCGGAGACTGGAAGGCAGGAAACAAGGTTTTATTCCGTCGGAGCAGAACACATCAGATCAGACAGCAAGGTATCGTCACGAGGTGCTCTAACTGCATCTCTGAGACCTGGTCTCTTATACACTGGTTTATTGCTTTATTACACATAGTACATTCTTGAGATTCTTTTGAAGTACGGGGGAATATCCCCTGGAGCCCCGGTTCAGATCCGATCCCACACATAGATACAGTAGAAGTTCTCACCCTACCCGCAGTGGGAGATGGCTATCGCGCAGCAGGGAATTCCGCTAATTCCCGGGGTGTGTGCAACTGGCCGGGTCTCAGGGGGTAGGGGCTTTGATCTACTGTAATCCCTTTGATGTGGGGTGTTTCCCTTACAGTAGGGGCAATAAACTGCATCCGCAGGGCTAGGTGATGGCCTGGGACCAGTTCGGTCAATGGGGCGCAGAGGAAGGGGGTTATCAAAGGAGAGGCATGACCATGTATGGGTTTGTCGGTCGGAAGTGGTTCCGTAGCAGGGTCGCGCAGAAGGAGAGGGTTTATGGCCTGTATGAGAGAGCGGGGGGTGGCCGGCGCGCGGGGGATGCTTGCAGCGTCAGGGGAACGAGCTGGTGATTGACAATGAGAGAGTGGGGTGCCTAAGATGGCGGCCGTGCATTCGCTGTGCGTGGCGCTGGGGAGAGGCAAGATGGCGCAGATAATGTTCAGTTTGCAAGCTAAATTTCCACAGTCCTCCCTTTTAACATATCTCGCCAGCTTGCCTGGCCAATATTCACCTTTGTTAGCTTTTCAGTTATAGTATCGTCAATGTTCGTCATACATTTCTTAAAGATACAGAGTCTTTAGGGCAGGCAGGAGTAATCTGACACATTTGTACATTGTCTCATACAGTTTGATAAAGTAGGCGAGGAGGAAGTACATTCAGAGTTGCAGTATAGTCGTGTACATGGCTGGTGTTGTATGAGTGTTACCATAAAAAGTTACATTTTCTTAACTTCCCAGTGAACAGTCGGAAGTGACTGATGCAACATCATGAAAACTCAAATAGGAAGATAGTTAATAAAAAAGGTGGTTGGGAGAGGATTTTCAACTTAACATAGGTTCTTCTTTCCAGTGTCCTATTATAAAGAGCCATCACTGGTAAGCTCTTGTTGTTGTTCTTCTTTCGTTGGCACTGTTGAGCACCGGCGGTGGAGCTAAGGTCCAGCTCAAATCTGATGTCTCACGTGGCAGGGTGTTACCACTCACTGTTCTCTGATCACAGTCCTGTTCCTTAACACAGTTCACCACAGGAACTTTTGAGACAGGGTGCCGGCCCTTTGTTCCTCGGTAGTAGGTCAAAGTCATAGTCCAAATGAAAGAGGAAGAGAGAGTGGGGTGGCATGGGATTGGATCAGAAATGCGGACCAAGGAGAGCAGAATCTTATCAGCACTGAGCCCATCAATCGGGCCCGATGGGCTGAGACTTCAGGCACGCTGGTCAGTGAGCAGGGGCCTCGATGTAGCCCTTCGCGCTCATCGTTCTGAATGGTGTCTCGTCTCATACCCTTGTTGCTTCGTCGCTTTCCCCTTGGTCGATGTCATAGATGCTTTATGATCCGTAGCCAGACTGTGCGTCACGTCCGACCCCTTTCTTCCGATGGCTGCAGGTTATCCTTGAATAGGTTATAAGAAACGAAAGTCTTAGAGATCTTGGCAGGGAAGACATTTACGTACTTCATTCTCTCTCCCAACCACTGAGTTGTTGCGGAAATGTTCTTATCTGCTACTACATGATTGGTGCCTATTAGCTCTGATGTTAATGTGTGTGTTACTAATCTATTAATTACTGCGGTGGTGCAGGGTTCTGTGGGTGTCCCTGCCCATCGTCTGGCCTTCTAGGTGTCGGTTTCTGCGCCTTATAATACAAGGTTTGGTAATACCCGTAAGTGTGAGGTGCTACTGTCATGTGTTCATGAGTATCCTTTCCATACAGTAGGTGACCCTTTATCGGTTTAAGACAGGGCCATCAGCTGTTTCGTTCGGGATACTCTGAGACGGCTAGTATAGGGCTGGAGTTATCTCTGGGAGAACAGGGTGCTTTAGACATTCTATTTCGGGCTAACTGGTCAGGGGTAATTCTGAGTGGTGGAGATGGTATCCTTTAAGAACAAAAAAACCACTGACATATAGTCCCCGTGTTGAGGGTCAGATTGGGAGACATCAGTCGTCTTACCCGTCCTTTCCTTCTCAGCTGATTAGGCTTAACGTTCGCAGAAAGGAGAGGTAGTAACGTGGTAAAGTATGGTCGTTTTTGTTTCTGTCAATTTGTTCGAACACCACCGTGTTCAGGCCAATTATACACTTACCAAAGAGGTGTATGTCGTTAATTTATTTAAGAAGAAAAAGAGTGCAAGAGAGAGTCTTTTGCGAGGGAGGGGGAGGGAGAGAGAGAGAGAGGAGAGAGAGAGAGAGAGAGAGAGAGAGAGAGAGAGAGAGAGAGAGAGAGAGAGAGAGAGAGAGAGAGAGAGAGAGAGAGAGAGAGACGTGTGCATCAAGTAGGCTATTTTGGCATACATACGACACAAAACGAGAGAGAGAGAGAGAGAGATGGGTAAGATAATAGGCCACTTGGTGCACACACAACATGGAGTAGCATGGGTCTGTTCCATGTAAGAAAACACAAGCGGGGAAAATACATAAATTCGGTGATCACGTACACACAAATGTTGGATAGGGTGTGACAGTACATGCATCAAGACGGGGACTCAGGGCTGCGTTGAGCACGGGGACCTTCTCCTTTCCTGTCCTCCATTCCTATGCAATGCTGCGTACCTTTAGTATTTGGTAGTTTATCTTATGGGTTGTCTGACCCTTTATTCTCCTCCCTTTGATCGGTGGACGAGTACTTCAATCATACAATGACGCTCTCTTCAAGTGACCCAAACATGAAATGCATACACATTCATATCGTATAGTCGTAGTACACACGCACAATCATGTCATACAGTTTTCCATGTTCCCAATGATGATCTGTAATTTTTCGCACTATCTCGCAACATTTGTCTATGTTTTCCCTGATATTGAACTTGGTGCGGTCCATGTCCACTCCACTCTTCAGTCGGAACTTCGTCGTGACCTATAGAGGGGAAATAAGAGGGGAGGGGAGGTGCAGTATTCAAAATACCCCAGCGCGCGCAGACACGAAAGGTTCTACCTACCATGTACCAGGCTGGCCGCAGGGGTGGGTAATACCACGGACCTATTATTCTTTAGTTCGATGCAAAGATGCTCTAGTTCATTCATCTCCTAAATTCGTGTTCCCTGGTCGTGCATGTAGTTCTCAATTGGTCGTGTATTATGGTGCAGGATACCATACCTTTGCGTGCGACATATACCTTAAGTCATAGCTCATTATTGATTTGACAATTCTCGGAAAAAGGGCAGGCGTGATTGGTACAAATTTCGTTAAACAAAAAGATTTTTAGGCAAATTGTGTCTGTATTATCTGTATGCCTTCGCTTAGGAGTAACAATCATTTATTGAAAAGAAAAACCTTCAACAACCTAGATGATTAGTCATGACACTGATTTCGTAATTCCTTTTTAAGAAGCCCTTTATTTAAAACAATGTCAGTATGGAAAGACGGGCCTACAGCCGCCATAGACCGGCCACGGTGTGAGAGGCGTCGAGCAACATGAGCAACACTGGATTAACATGAAAAAAATCGGTTCCCCCCTTTCCCCCACCATCATGTGTGGAAGCATCGCATACATATATATATATCTCTTTTTAACACAAATGTCACGTGACTGGAACGCCACAAGGAGTTGTAGGCCACTCCTACATCAGCGCCATCTTGGGGTGGGGTCGGGCCAGTGCACAGTCTAAGTCTTTCCATGAATTAGCTGCCGAACCAGAATTCCTTTCGGTAGTTCGAGAACTTTCGTTAGCGTCAACTTTGCGTCAGCATGGCGTCACTGCAACCTTGTAGCAATGCCATGGTTCGTTCTTAGGGCGGGGCAGCAGGCGGGTTCTTCCGCCGACACTCTACTTTCTCACTGCACCAAGCGGAGGCAAGGTGGCTGCCGCCCGGGGGGGGGGCAAAAAGAGCAATGGCGGTGGTTTTGTCCTTACCGGAAGTCCGCAGGAGTCGAATGTCAAATGACTCCAACCAATTCTGCAAGGCTGAGGGGAGCGTTCTGTCAAGAGTGGGGCCCATGCCCTAGCAAACAAGCTTTCGAGTCCAGAATTGTCTCACGGTGGGCCAGGCCTGGAACCGGAGGGGTCAGCCGCCGGAGTTCAATGGCAGCAGTAGCAGCAGCTCTTCGGTACGGCTATCGGAGAGGGGCCAACAGCAGCTACAGCGGCAGTTCAGATGGTATTGCCACCGGAGTGGCATAAGTTGCAGCGACAACAGCAGTCCGGAGGACATCATCATCGGAGTGGGCCCCTACTTACTTGGCTGCGGGGGCCCACTCCCCGCGTCGGGTGCTAGCGGCAGTCCTGGTGAACCCTGTCCTTGGGTGGTTGCCTGGCGGCCGCGTGCAGGGGTGCCGGCTCAGCCGAACGGCGAATGAAGTGGCAGGGCGCAACCCAGCTGGCCGACGTGTGAAAGACCTGGTTGGGGTGCCCTCGTCTGCTGGCGAGCCTCCACCTGGGGAGGTGGGGGAGGCCCGTCCGCGTCGCCTCCCCCTGCCAGGGCACCAGCCCTCATTAAAGAAAGAAGAAGCAAATGGGAAGATCCGCACGGCGTGCCAGGGTGAAATTCAGCAGGCCGATGAAAAAGATGGCAGGGTGCAGCTTAGCTGGCCGGCGAGTCAAAGACGGTTGGGTGCAGCTTAGCTGGCCGGCGAGTAAAAGGCTGTTGGGGTGCCTGGCAAGCCTCCACCTGGGGAGGTGGGGGAGGTCCGTCCGCGTCGCCTCCCCCCGCCAGGGCACCAGCCCTCCGGCGCTTCGTATAGCCTCCGGCCTATTCGCACAATCGGCCGCCACTGATGTCAAGGGACTCCTGCATGGCTTTTATAGCCCAAAATCAACTAAAAAGGACCGCCCAAAACAGGCCAATGTTGCAACTTCGAGGAAGGAGAGGCGAGGACGGTGTCACGTGGACGAAAATGCTTTGGGATGCAGGTCGCAGCAGACTGTCATGTAAATAGTTGTTTAAAACATGTTCTAACCTGTTCATTTTTGCCGGAATGTTGTTATACTTATAATTTATTAAAAATGTTTGACCATACTATTTTGCTGGAGCGTTGTACGTATCAGCGATCTGGTTAGCGTATTCGGCGTTGCTCGATTGCACGTGATCCTAATCAAGTGTGGTGGCGTTGATGGTGGGTATCAACAAACTTCCGGTTGTGTCTATTGGGGTCCCTATTTTTGTTCAGTTCCAAAAGGACCGGGCACTGGGATTTCCAGTGTCCGAACCCTCTACAGAACGCACATTGGTTCCCATCTAAGTCTCTCCGTCCGTTGTAGGGTGTAGGTGTATGGTCTCTAGGGGGTAGCTTTCTAGGGGCGGTTGGTTGGTAGTTCTCCTTCGGGGGTTCCCTTCCTATTGTCACCCCTTGCAATTGTGCTATCATCACCCTCTCCTTTAATTCCTTTTTCTTCTTCTCTGACGCCCTATCGTTCTCGTTTTTCTGGTTTTCGTAGTATTGGGCCATCTGGAGAATTGCTGCGGGTTTGGAGGCTGCCCAACTACTCTCGCTGGTCTGTAGTTTCTGGGAAACTTCTGGCGACAGACCCTTTACATAATTCTGGACAAAGAGGTGGTGTCCGGTTGCGGTGGTCATGTCTTGGCCACTGTAGTCGGAAAACACAGTCTCGAATCGGGAGAAGTATTCAGACACGTCTTCCTGGGGTTTCTGGCGGCAAGCCGTCACTATCGACCAGTCTACCTTTCTTTCAGGGATTAGAGTCTTCAGCTTTTGTACAATCTTATCTGGGAGCTCTAGGATGGCTTTCGGGGGTTTCTGTCCTGGTTCTCGCTGTTTATCTATGGTATCGAGTTGTACCCAGGTATATCCGAACGGCTCAGCGTGGTCAACTTTCCGGATTTGTTTCCACACATCAGCCGGCAGACATAGCCCAAAGAACAAGTCGATATCTGCTAGCGTCATTATCGTTGAGCCTAAGGCTGTACCTAATTCAGTGTAGAAGGCAGTCGGGTTCTTTCTCAAGTCGGGTAGGGTCTTTCTAAAGGTCAAAATATCTTGCCGGTCCCACGGCTGGTAGACCCAGTTATATACAACCCTTCCCTTCGCATCTTGGTGGTTGATGTCGTCGTGTGTTCCCTGACCCCGTGGGGGGACCCAGTAGGGGGCAGCTTCTTTAATGGGCATCATGGCATCGGCCCTTCCTCCCTGGGGTTTAGTTGCTATGGGGGTTTCTGTTTTGGTTGTTTGTCCATGTTCTTTAAGGTGTCGGTAGACCTCGAGTGTACGAGTGAAGAGGTTCGCTACATCGCCCTCTCTTTCTTCTCCGATGTCTACCTTTCTATATAGGGCCGCTAAGCCTTCGGGACCTTTATCGTGGTACCTATCCTCATATGCATTCAGGGCGTGATAACAGAGCCGTACGACAAAGTGTCGTCTGCGGTTGTCGGCATACGATTTATACACGTCCGTTATATACTCCTCACTTTCTTTTCGCTCCACCAGCGTCCCTACTATCTTGTCAATTCCTGCTCGTTCATCTTTAGTTAATCGATTCATTCTGGTGGAATCGTTCTTCCTCATCTCATGGTCATCTAGCGTTATAGCCGACGTTGGGTTCAGTACAGGAGGCTCAGCCGGCGCGGAGGCCGTGAGGGCCGAGGCCCCTGTACTGCTTTCGTTCGTGTTCGGGGGTTGTGGGTGTTGCACTACTGGTTGGGAGGGTGCATACGGAGGGGGCATGTAAATGGTCGGGGGACCTAACAGTAATTCGTCATTCGTTTGCTGCTTGGAGGACAACACAGGGTAGAGCAAAGAAGGGGTCCTAACAGCGTACTGGCCTGAGGTTTCGGGCTCCTGTCTTAGCTTAGTTTCCCTTCTCTCCTTTATGTCTTCTTCTAACTTTTTAGCGGCAAGGTGAGCTGCCTTTCGTAATTCCTTTTCTGCTTTTACTTCTTCCCTCTTTTTCCGTTGCGTCGCTTCTTTGCGCCACATGCCAATACTGTCAAGCATAGTAGGCGTCGTCTTATTGCTACGCAGAGCTACTTCTAGCGCTTCTATCTTGCGGTCGTCGAAGGATCCCATCAGTGGCCACTGACTTTCGGGCTCCTTCTTGGTATATTTATGCCACAGCTTGCTATAAGCCACGGCGACTAGTCCATATTTAGTGAACATGTCCTTATTAGGGGTGCCTTCCAGTGGAGCCGGGTGGTTCACCTCTAATAAGCGGTCCGGGCAGAACCAACTACCAATCAGTGGGGAGAAGATAGGCATGACGGGTTTCAACGGGGACAAAAGTCAGCACTACCTATCTTTTCACTGCTTGCAAAGACTAGACAGAATATCTCTATTCCTCGTTATTTGTAAGCAGAGAATACCTCCAAAGAACCAATATCGAACAACTAGTGTTCGGACAATCAATCAATCAATCAATGGGGAGATAAAGATAGGCACGACGGGTTTCAATGGGGACAAAAGTCTGCGTTACCTACCCTTCACTATTTGCAAAGACTAGACAGAATATTCCTATTCTACGTTATTTGCAAACAGAGAATATCTCAAAAAGCACTATTCTTCAAAACAATCAATGTTCGGACAATCAATCAATGGGGAGATAAAGATAGGCACGACGGGTTTCAATGGGGACAAAAGTCTGCGTTACCTACCCTTCACTATCTGCAAAGGGAGAGAGAGAGAGTATTTCTACTCCTCCCCGTTTGTAGACAGCGAATATCTCAAAAAGAACAATCAATGAGCAATACTAGTATTCAAACAATCAATCAATTATTTCGCACTTTTGTCGTGTTTCACGACCTTACCCGGACCGCATGGACAGTTTCTCGTCTTCCGCCTCCAGCGCCCGATCGTCCTCTATTCTCCGTATTTGCCGCGGCACTCCTGATGGTTCCCAGTCAGGACCGTAGATCACTCGAGAGAGGTCTGCTCGGAACCAGTGAAGTTCGGATGATCGGCTGCCAGACGAGGGTCTATTGGGCAGGAGCTCTCCCGATCGTTGCAGTCGTTCACTCTGTCGTCGGGACCTCTCCCACTGGATCCACGTGTCGCTGATGGGCCCCACGTTTGGGACGCCAATTGTTAAATGGTAGCGGCAGTTTCAGTCGATAACCTTCCAAGTATTTGCCCGGCGATAATCGCCTCTCATACCACTCGATAATTTACCAATAAAAGAGGCAGGCGCCGGAGACTGGAAGGCAGGAAACAAGGTTTTATTCCGTCGGAGCAGAACACATCAGATCAGACAGCAAGGTATCGTCACGAGGTGCTCTAACTGCATCTCTGAGACCTGGTCTCTTATACACTGGTTTATTGCTTTATTACACATAGTACATTCTTGAGATTCTTTTGAAGTACGGGGGAATATCCCCTGGAGCCCCGGTTCAGATCCGATCCCACACATAGATACAGTAGAAGTTCTCACCCTACCCGCAGTGGGAGATGGCTATCGCGCAGCAGGGAATTCCGCTAATTCCCGGGGTGTGTGCAACTGGCCGGGTCTCAGGGGGTAGGGGCTTTGATCTACTGTAATCCCTTTGATGTGGGGTGTTTCCCTTACAGTAGGGGCAATAAACTGCATCCGCAGGGCTAGGTGATGGCCTGGGACCAGTTCGGTCAATGGGGCGCAGAGGAAGGGGGTTATCAAAGGAGAGGCATGACCATGTATGGGTTTGTCGGTCGGAAGTGGTTCCGTAGCAGGGTCGCGCAGAAGGAGAGGGTTTATGGCCTGTATGAGAGAGCGGGGGGTGGCCGGCGCGCGGGGGATGCTTGCAGCGTCAGGGGAACGAGCTGGTGATTGACAATGAGAGAGTGGGGTGCCTAAGATGGCGGCCGTGCATTCGCTGTGCGTGGCGCTGGGGAGAGGCAAGATGGCGCAGATAATGTTCAGTTTGCAAGCTAAATTTCCACACAGTTAATTTGTTTGCTTTCGTGTCACACCACGTTATAGTTTCACATGTTTAAAGCTTGGGCCCAGCGTGCTACAACTGCTTCAACAGTAAATAGAAACAAGCATTGGCATAGCCAATAGGTCTTGCTTTTGGGACCTTGTAAGTATTTAGTTATGCAGCACAATATCCTTGGTGCAACAACATCAACTGTTGCATGGCTAAAAACATATAAGGTCCCAAAGGCGAGACCTATTGGCTATGCCAATGCTTGTTTAATGCAGGAATCGGGAGGCGGGAGATTAGCCTTAAAAACGTTACTCGCGTCTGAATCGGGAGTATTGCCATGCATGGCGGTTGCCCTTAAGGAATAGATTTAATCGTCCACCAGGGATTGAATACATTATAACACCACTAGAAAACAAACACTGTCAAAGCCAATAGGTCATGTTCTTTTCGCCTATGCTAAACACTAATATTAAAAACCGTTGGGAAAGCCAGTGGGTCTGTATTGGCAGCCAAAAGGTGAAACCTATTGGCTTTGCCAATGCTTGTTAATGTTGGTGATCCATCAGAACAAACCTTAGGGATAGAGGATATATATTACGATAATACCTAAGGCTCTTTTAGGTAAGGCAGTATTTTGCTTTGCTTACTGTCATTTTCTTTGCATTTGTATCTTATGACTGTATGCCGGCTGGTTGCCAAATGGTTGACTTGTGGAAAGCTTACGCTCCGTACAATGGGCCTGAGTTTATTATGGTGACAAGCTAATGAAAAAGGCTCGATGCATGATTGTTTTGTTTATTACGAAAAGTAATGATAAAATCAATATGCCTGACATATTGATAGTGAAAACCCTCTGCTAAATAGGCACTTGGATTGTTATTACTCTGAATCACACATTTACTTACACAGTAAGTTTTGTAATTTACTAGAGAAACACCAGCTTTCTGAATTGTAAAATGAATGTGGCTCACACTATGTGTCTGTGTATAGATGTAAGCACACAGTGTGTGTTTCTTTGTCAGTGGAGCCGAAAGAGCCTAATTATCAACAAAAGATGTAAATGTGCACTTACAGGTTTAGTATGTCTTATAGGTGTAGATTTGACATTGCGGAATTGTCAAACCCTGTCCACATTATAGTTTGAAGAATTACATTTAGTGTGAGATTAACCCCTTCGCTGCCAGGCCTTTTCCTCCTCCTGTGCCACGCCCTTTTTTGGCTATTTGGGGTAGTGCGCGCTGAGGCCCCTGTAACTTTTTGACCACATAAGGTATCCATGCCAAATTTGCGTCCTTTTCTTCCAACATCATGGGAATTCTGAGGTTACTCAGGGTTTGTGGATTCCCCTGGAGGGGTCACAGAAATGAGCCAAAATACAGCAAAATGTAGGTTTTTTTGGGGGAAAATGGGAAAAACGGGCTGCAAATCAAAGCATCTTGGTTTTTCCCTGCAAGTGTTATCACAAAAGGGTTTGTGGGGCTGAAATCACCATTTTCCCAGCTTTTAGGGGATATCAGACTTTTGTCAGAAACCCAACATTTTTTACACAGTTTTGGCATTTTTCTGGGACATAGCCTATTTTTGCTATTTTTTGTGCTTTCGACCTCCTTCCAGTTAATGGTAGAAATGGGTACAAAAGCAATAATGGATCCTGGAAAGCTATACATTTTGAAGAAGTAGACAAAATTCTGAATTCAGCAAGGGGTCATTTGTGTAGATCCATCAAGGTTTCTTTATAGAAACTAACAGTTAAATATAGGATAAAGTGAAAATTTGTTGAAAAAAAGCGCCTTTTGTGTCAACGTTTTCACCTGTAACTTCTTCTAATTTTGACTGCTCTTTGAAAGAAATATATCGTAACATCCGCTGGACATTTCTGGTTGTGGGGATATATAGGACTTGTAGGTTCACCAAGAACCCGACGAACCCAGAGCCAAAAACTGAGCAGCAACTTGCAATGGTTTTTTATTATGTACCGGGTATATAGTAATTATTCTGTAAAAATGTGTACATGGAAAAATCGGTATGAAAGACACCTATGTATTTCTGAAATGGGAACAAAATATAGAGTTTAGAAACAGTAGATATTTGCACATTTCCGAAATTGGGAATACTCATACTAGCATGAGAATTATCAGTCATTTTTTAGAATGACTTATTTTTACACAATGTCTTTCATTTGGAAGGCAGAAATGCATCGAAAGTCAATAGGTAATAACAGTTCCTTTACAAATCTGAATTACCCTAAGTCTCCCGATAAAAATGGTACCTCACTTGTAGGGGTAGGCATAGTGCCCACGACAGGAAATGGCTCAAAACCCAACGTGAACACACCACATTTTCACAATGCAAAATTACCCTTTTTTAGCAAAGTGCCTAGCTGTAGTTTTTTAACCCTAGCTCTGCTGGCACCTAGGGAAACCTAGCAAACCTATACATTTTTGAAAACTAGACACCCAGGGGAATCCAGGATGGGGTGACTTGACTGCCTCCCACCATGTTCTGTTACCCAGAATCCCTTGCAAACCTAAAAAATTGCCCAAAAAAACACTTTTTCCCCACATTTCTCTGGTGGAAAGTTCTGGAATCTGCATGGATCCCCAAATTTCCACACACCCCGCGTTCCCCAAAGTCTTCCGAGAAAAATGGTACCTCACTTGTGTGGGTCATCCTAGTGCTCGCGGCAGGAAACGGCGCAAAACGCAACGTGGACACACCTCAATTTCGCTGTGAAAAATGACTCTTTTTTGGCAAAGTGCCTAGCTGTAGTTTTTGAACCATAGGTCTGCCGGCACCTAGGGAAACCTAGCAAACCTATACATCTTTTAAAACTAGACACCCAGGGGAATCCAGGATGGGGTGACTTGACTGCCTCCCACCAGGTTCTGTTACCCAGAATCCCTTGCAAACCTATAAAATTGCCCAAAAAAAGACTTTTTCCCCACATTTCTCTGGTGGAAAGTTCTGGAATCTGCGTGGATCCACAAATTTCCACCCACCCCGCATTCCCAAAAGTCTTCCGAGAAAAATGGTACCTCACTTTTGTGGGTCGGCCTAGTGCCCGCGACAGGAAACGGCGCAAAAATAACGTGGACACACCTCAATTTCGCTGTGAAAAATGACCCTTTTTTGGCAAAGTGCCTAGCTGTAGTTTTTGAACCCTAGCTCTGCCGGCACCTAGGGAAACCTACCAAACCCACACATTTCTGAAAACTAGATACCCGGGGGATTCCATGGAGGTATGGCTTACGTGGATCCCCCAACGTTTTCTTACCCAGAATGCCCTGCAAACCTCAAATTTAGCTGAAAAAATCACCTTTTTCACACATTTTTGTGTGGGAAAGTTGTGGCATCACTGGGCTGACACAAATTTCCTACCACCCAGTGTTCCTCCGGGTCTCCCGATAAAAACGGTGCCTCACTCGTGTGGGAGGCACAAGTACCTGCGACAGGCAAGGGCCCAAAACGTATTGAGGCGACATGAAAATTGCCTACCTCAAAACGACCTGGTTTTGCAAGGGGGGTCACCTGGGTTTTTGGCTTGGTGCTCGGCGGCCACCTAGGGGAACCTACCAAACCCACACATTTCTGAAAACTAGACACCAGGGGGATTCCAGGGAGGTATGGCTTGCGTGGATCCCCCAACGTTTCCTTACCCAGAATGCCCTGCAAACCTCAAATTTAGCAGAAAAAATCACCTTTTTCACACATTTTTGTGTGGGAAAGTTGTGGCATCACCGGGCTGACACAAATTTCCTACCACCCAGCGTTCCCCCGGGTCTCCCGATAAAAACAGTGCCTCACTCGTGTGGGAGGCCCAAGTACCCGCGACAGGCAAGGGCCCAAAACGTATTGAGGCGACATGAAAATTGCCTACCTCAAAACGACCTGGTTTTGCAAGGGGGGTCACCTGGGTTTTTGGCCCGGTGCTCGGCGGCCACCTAGGGTATCCTACCAAACCCACACATTTCTGAAAACTAGACACCCGGGGGATTCCAGGGAGGTATGGCTTGCGTGGATCCCCCAACGTTTCCTTACCCAGTATGCCCTGCAAACCTCAAAGTTAGGCAAAAAATTCACCTTTTTCACACATTTTTGTGTGGGAAAGTTGTGGCATCAGCGGGCTGACACAAATTTCCTACCACCCAGCGTTCCCCCGGGTCTCCCGATAAAAACGGTGCCTCACTCGTGTGGGAGGCCCAAGTACCCGCGACAGGCAAGGGCCCACAACGTAGTGAGGTGACATATAAATTGCCTACCTCAAAACGGCCTGGTTTTGCAAGGGGGGTCACCTGGGTTTTTGGCCCGGTGCTCGGCGGCCACCTAGGGTATCCTACCAAACCCACACATTTCTGAAAACTAGACACCCGGGGAAATCCAGGGAGGTATGGCTTGCGTGGATCCCCCAACGTTTCTTTACCCAGAATGCCCTGCAAACCTCAAATTTAGCTGAAAAAAAATCAGGTTTTTCACACATTTTTGTGTAGGAAAGTTGTGGCATCAGCAGGCTGACACAAATTTCCTACCACCCAGCGTTCCCCCGGGTCTCCCGATAAAAACTGTGCCTCACTCGTGTGGGAGGCCCAAGTACCAGTGACAGGCAAGGGCCCAAAACGTATTGAGGCGACATGAAAATTGCCTACCTCAAAACTACCTGGTTTTGTAAGGAGGGTCACCTGGGTTTTTGGCCCGGTGCTTGGCGGCCACCTAGAGGGGAGCAAAGGCCCTTGCCCAAGGGGCCGCTCCCCCCTCCCTGGTGTCTAGTGGGTGGGTCCCTGCTTGGGGATCGCCCTCCTGTGGCGATCCCCAAGCAGGGATCCACTGGGGAGGGGTACCATTGGAAAGGGGAGATTCTCCCCTTTCCAACGATACCTCTCCCGTCTATCTCAGCCCCCTGAGCACGTACAAAGTAAAACCTGAAATGAGCCTCTTGGCTCATTTCAGTTTCACTTTCACTGTAATACCGTCGGCGCCGATCGTCAATACAGTGAAAGTGGGGGGGCCTCGGGAGCGCGCGACTGTGCTCCATGACGAGTCCAGCTCGTCATAGGCACAGAAGGGGTTAAAAAAATAGAGCAAGTGTATTTCCATTCATTATTTGTTTTTTTCCCTCCACAAGTTAAAGATGGTTTATCGAGGTGAAACACCTTCCAACACCCTCCCCCGCTACTCAACTGCCATTCAGTTCCCTTCAGATGAATGTTCTGAAGGAAGATCATACCATACCATGTAGAAATAAGGGTGGAGGAGAAAATGACAGCCACTTACACACCCACCCATACAGATACACAGCCACTCACTTATGTATACAGTCGCTCACACACACACTCACTCTTCCCTACACCACTCACACGCTCATTCACTCACTCACACAGTCACTCCCAAAGCCACTTACCTTAGTATAAATGTTTAACACTCAGTAACTTTCAAAAAACACTTGCAAGCACTGGATGATATCAACAGTGAAGTAATCAGCATAGACCAACCTGTAGTCTTCATCTCCAAGAGGTTACTCTCCAGGGAATGATGGTGGAGTGCTATAGAAAGATTAGCCTTTGCTGTGGCCTGGGCCCTGAAGAAGTCGAGACCATACCTGTGTGGTACTCACTTCCTTATTCAGACTGACCACAGGCTCCTCAGGTGGCACTTGAAAATGAGGGGTGTGAATCCCAAACTGTTGAGGTGGTCCATTTCTCTACGGGGTATGGACTTCAGGGTGGAACACAGACCAGGGGTAGACCATCTGCATTGGTGTGATCTATCCAGGTTTGTTCTACCTTAGTGATGAGAACTTCCTAGAGGTTAGGTAGATCTCCCCACTTTCAGCTGGGGGAGGGCATGTGTTAAACCTGTAAGCCTTCAGTTGGTCTTGCCCCAAACTTCTTGCCCGCTTACCTCCTCTTTTTGCAGAATGTGTTTTTTGGCCTTAGGACTCTAAGTACTTTACCACTGCTGACCAGTGCTAAAGTGCATGTGCTTCTCTCCTAAACATTGTATTATTGGTGTATACACAGTTTAAATATTTAGTTTACTTAGAAGTCCCTTGTAAGTGGTATACCATATAACCAGGTCCTGTAAATTAAATGCAGCTATAGTGGGCCTGCCTCACTGATTGTCACCCACACCAGTAGCTCTGTATACATATCTCAGGCCTGCCAATGCAGAGCCTGTGTGTGCTGTTTTACTGCTATTTCGACTTGACATTTAAAACTTTTGCCAAGCTTTAAATACCCCATTTTAGTACACAAAAGTCACCCCCAATTTAGGCCCTAAGTAACCCATAGGGCAGGGTGCTGTGCATGGTAGAATATATACTTTTACGTTTTGTATGTCCTGGTAGTGAAAAAAAACCTAAATTAGTTTTCCACTACTGTGAGGCCTACTCTTCTCATGGGTTAACATTGGGAATTCCTTAATACACCATTAAGCTGTAATTCCTGATTAGAAAGGAGTAGTGGTCCCATGTTTTATATCTTTGGAATGGGATAGTAAATATTTTTACCTAGTAAAGTTTGATTTAACAATACTATTTTAGAAATGCCACCTTTAAAAAGTGGAGGACCTGGCTGGGCATTTTTCGGACTTGACTAATCCCTTCAGGTGCAGGATCAAGACTGATTTTCTAATGGCTGGATCCAAACTGGGGGGGCGTGGTGAGCAAACAAATGATGGATTAAACCCAGATCTTTGTGACTGGGGGTTAATGTTTGCATTGTTAAGCATTCTGTTATCAATTCTTATTTTTGCTTTTGTTGCCCTAACTGAGAAGAGTATGCCCAGACGTCGGTTCCATGCTCACTGCACCACTGAATTCAAGCTAGCCTGGTTGATGAGGGGTGATAACCTGAAACCGGTTCCAGGATGCTTGTTTCCGGTCAAGGGAGGACCTGGTTTCGCAGTTTGTGCTGGACTACTCCCATGAGGAGCAGGGTGAAGACTGATTTGTTATGGCTGGGTCGAATATGGGGTGGTGTGGTGAGCAAAAAAATGATGGATTGAACCCAGATCTTTGTGACTGGGGGTGAATGTTTGCATTGTTTAGCATTACGTACAACATTTGCTCTTTTTACCTTTAGAAATGGACTTTTCTCTGTTCTTAGCTCTATGTGCCTGCAGCCTGTCTCTAATACACGGGTGGGTGGGGTGGGTGACAGCTACACTTTGTGCATTCTCGCTAGACAACAATCATTACTTAACTTAGCAATAATCGATCTTCTGTGACCAGGTGAAGTTTTGTGTCTGTCTTGGTGGTCCTCCACTAGCCAGGATTGGGCTGCAAGTGCCATCACTCACATTCTTAGCTGGTCCTGATGCTTGGCATGCAAGCCCGGCCCCCTTTGGGCCATCTCTCTGGCCAGGGTAGTTGAATCCTTTATGAGCATGATCACTAGACTTTGCTAATTACTTTAATGAGGTGTTGGTAGGTGAATGTTGCCTGTCACAATCGTGCCTTAGCCTCCTGGGGCCTTCTTGAATTGCACCCAATGGTGGCCCTGATTGGAGTAATCAGAGGTCACTAGCCCACTTTAGTAACTTTGGCTTTGAGGTCTTAATATGAATTAAGCTTCTCCTGGTCAGACTTCATGGAACCGCCCCCCCCCCACCCCCCCCTTCCCACACAGGCAACAATTATTTGACAAACCCATTCACAATCCGTCAACTCTGCTGCTGCTATCTAAACTGTGTCTGGAAAAGACACGTCAGTAATTGGTCTATTTGGAGCCACCTTTTGGCAACTGTTTCCCTAGGCACATTTCCTTGCTTGTGGAAAATTGCAGACGCTGCTTAATTGTAACGGAGTTGTAATTATCCGGTACCCTTACCCACCCATACTCTGAGCGAGGTATTTGCTGGGGTCGGGAAGTGTTTCTACTCTGAGCTCTGGTGGGTTGCCTGAAGCGTAACACATGCCTACTGTATTTATTGAAATGAAATCCGCATGTTTTAGATTTTATCCGACATTTTCACGTACTAAATTTCGGTAAACTTGACCTGACAATCATTCAGGGTGAAAAGTCTATAATCATTGCATGATTCCTAATTTCAGATTCTGGGGTCTTCGAGTAATCCTCACTGGTTCTCCTTGTCCGTGGACTTAAGTTTTCCATTTAACAGACCATCAGGATTAAAGACGTCCTGAGCTTTTAATCCCCAAATCGTGTGGTAGTTTCAGATTTGTATGCACACACATTGGGATTCCTGATTGAGAGGTAATCACCCCACGTGCTAATTAACGAATGGAGAGATTAATGTACCACAGCAGTTTTCGGAGACCCATTTTACCAGGAAAATAGTGTCAAAATATATTGGGGTGGGGGTGGGGGGGGAGGCATCCCCTGGAAAAAACACATCGCCAGGAACAAAAACGGTGAAACATGCTATAATCATTCATTGTGTTCTTAATTGCTTCTCTGCTGGTGCAACGATGGAACGTATGGAAATGGGTGCTTCGTGCTGTGTTGGTTTGGGTCCTGGTGATTGATGTTGGGTGTCTGCTCAGAGTATGTCTTTCTTCCTCACAGGTCAGGCACCTCTGCTCTCAGTGGTCTCCTCGTCGACAATTTGTAATCGCCAACTCTTACGCGAGCAGCTGAAATCCAACAGTATTTTGGTAAAAGTAAGGAAATACATCAAACTTGTGAGTTGCAAAAGGGTATTTAGCAGGAACTCGTGGGACTGAAGCAGTATGGAGAGGTTAGAGAAAGAGGATGTTTTCCTCGTAGCCAGAGTGTTCTAATAGGGGGATGACTGTCGGGTATGGCTTAAAAGGGTGCATGCTGCCATCACCTTTCAAAAGATATGCCAATTTTGTGTCATAAAAACATCACGAAAACAAAACCCACTTACCGCAGGCAAAACCTGCTCCTGCTGCTGTCCGATGAAATGGAGGCATTGATAACTTAATTATAATGTTCAGTGAAAGAACCGCGAGGAATGAGCAGGTGTCTGAGTAGAGGGAGTGTTATTTAATTAGCAGCTGCAATTCTGTTTGTTTGGGGGTTTAAAATGACAGCATATTGGTTTCCTGCTCAGTTTCTTAAGCTAACTCCCAAGCTGCTCATATTACAAGATCATAGGCAAATTCATTCCACTGGCCACAGCATTTTAGGCGAAAACACAAGGAGTAGAGTAACAAAAGCTTAGGGGTCCCTTCTGCAAGGGGTGGTGAGGGGACCCCGTGCCGTATACAATCTCACCCACATAATAAAATGAAAAAGTGGAATACTATTAGCGCCAAAGAAATTATAAAATCAGACCCCTTCCCCCCCAGCAGCTTGGGTGTAAGTCTAAGAAGAACATGTATGTGAAGGTACGTCCAAAATGGTATGGCGGCCCTGTGGTTTCTATGTTCATTCATTTCATTTCATTTCATTTATTTATCTTTATTTCGGTCTCTCGGACCATAAAAGAATACAGAAAAATACAATAAAATCATGACAATATAAATGTATTCATATTTCATTAAAAAATAGGAAATTACTCAATTTAAAATAAATCATCAAGTTAGTTCATCTGCTGAAGTAATTTAAGATGACGCAAACGGATAAACCACATAGACGTTAAAAATTTAGCAACAGCAAAGGCTATTGAAACCGAAAGATCTGTCTTCAATATTCTAAAAGCAGGGAAATACTGTCTAAAGCCCAGATTTCTAAGCAAAGTGAGAATCCAGTACATCCTTGGTCTTTGGTACGCTGGGCAGAAAAATATAACATGCAAATCTGTCTCTTGTTGGTGCTTACAAAATGGGCATAGGACTGTGTGATCTGAGTGTGCCCAATGTGCCGTGTACACCCTAAGAGGGAGAGTATTATAGCGCCATTGCATAAAAAGCTTCCTTGTGAGTGGCGGGCCCATGTCATTAAAAGTCGGCTCTAGATAGTATGAGTCTTTGAAGGCCAAGAAATAGGCAATGTGGGACCCCTCCCGCACGTTTGATATAGCATCTCGTAGGCAGTGCTCGTAATAAGCCTTCGAGATTAATTTGCGAGAGACCCTGGGGCATGCTGTTCCAGGGTTGTGCCACAGATCTGATCTGTCTAATAGCTCACAAGTGTGCTTTATGTAACTTAACCATGGAATTTGTATATTCTTGCAAAGACGCAAAATCTCTGCCAGCTCCGCTCTATATTTAGAGAGTTCCGGCGAAGACCAGATTTTGCACCAGAAGGTTAGGGGTTTAAGGCCCAACTCTTCTGAAATCGGTCTTAGACCCAAATCTAGTCTAAGTGGCAGGAGAGGTGTACTTACAGGCAGGGCTGCCAACTGCCTGGGAAAAGTATTCTCCGTTACCTGAAGCTTCTGCATTAGCGTGTGCCCCCAGATTTCGGCTCCATAAGTGACTGTCCCTCTAGCCTGTACTTTGTAGATTTGTATACGAGGGCCTAGGGGCCTATAGGTCAGTCCTTTGGTCATCCTGGCAATGCCGCCCACCAACTGAGTCAATTTGATATTTGCCCTTGTTTTGTGTGCGTCCCAGGTCATAGACTGATTAATAACTATCCCCAAGTATTCAAAGGTATAGACCCTCTCTAGTCTAGAGGCCCCTATGGTAGGGCTCGCGCGTGTGGTAGGGGGCGGGTTGAAGATCATGTATTTCGTTTTGGCAGCGTTGATCTCCAGACCGCGTTCCACACAAAAGCTCGCAAACCCATCCAGGACCCGTTGCAGACCCATAGGGGATTTGGAAAGCAGCAGGGTATCATCTGCAAACATAATTGCAGGAACCCTGCTGCCATCCAACTTTGGGGCATCGATGTTACTCAGGGCGCTAAGATGATTTATAACCCAGTTGACAAAAAGACAGAAGAGGGTCGGAGCAAGGACACATCCTTGTCTAACCCCCCTGTCAACGGGGAAAGCGTCCGATAGAGTGCCTCTTCTTCCACATCTGACCTTGGCAAAATTACCCTGGTGCAATCTTCTCAAAATTGAGAGAATGTCAGTAGGAACCCCCAGGTCCATTAGCACCGCCCATAATTTGTCCCTGGGCACCAGGTCAAAGGCGGCGCGAAGATCCACAAAAACTGTGTACAGGCTGCCGCCCTCGATCAGCACCGTCTTCCAGTATAAGAGATTTAGACTGAAGATTTGGTCAGTGGTAGAAATACCTCTTCTGAAACCTGCTTGATAAGGGCTCATGATCGCCGAATCTTCAATCCATTCCTGGAGTCGATTTAGAATGAGTCTGCCAAAGATCTTCTGTGGAACATCTATAAGACTAATAGGTCTGTAGTTGGCTGGGAGCAGAGGTGAGCCCTTTTTGAAAATTGGCACAATCTCTGCGCCCAGCCAAGTACCTGGCACGGCCATGCCTCCAAGAATGGCATTGAAGAGAGTCATAAGGTAGGGGGACCAGACATCTGGTTCCTGCTTAAACAAATCACCCGGCAGCCCATCCAGCCCTGGGGCCTTTCCTGATGCGAGTCCAAGGACGGCAACACGTACCTCCTTGAGTGTAAACGGCTCGCCAGTCTCGACGGGGCAGTGGGATTGGCTAGGCTTTGCCCTGGCGTCCTCGGGTCATTTGTAGAGGGATTGAAAATGGTTCTGCCATATCTTAGCTGAAATATTAGGTTCTATGGCAGATGTCAATTCCTCTGAGCCTGTGTTGACGCAGCGCCAAAATTTGCGCGAGTCCGCACAGGCCAGGGAGTTGGTAAGTTTAATCCATTTATCGTGTTCCCACTCACTTTTGGCATTAGAGGTCAAATACTTGTATGCCAATCGCCTCGCCCTGATGTCCTCACTATCCTTTCCTTCTTTGATTGATCTAAGAAGATCAGTTTTTGCCTTACGGCAGGCACCATTATACCAGAGAGGGCCAGATGTTTTTCCATTGGACCTGGTTGTTTTTTTAGTTAAAAATTCGTAGAGGGTTTTAGCAAGGGCAGCATGTAGCTGTCCTAATTGGAAATGGGTGTCCACGGTGGTGTCTTTCATCATAAGCGCCTCCACCTTTTTCAAGTACGGGCACTACCTGTGCATATAAATTGGGTAATTTGGCCGGATGGGAAGATATTAACGCCCACTTTATACTACGCCTATTATTCCCAAGGACCAGGCTCTCCTCAGTTGCCTCCCTTTGTTCCCCCGTGGCCGTGGGACCGGGATGGCTATAATTTAATTCGAGGGCGTTATGATCGCTATCGTCCCTGTTGGTAACCCAGAAATCTTTAATATGCGACCAGGAGGGCAAGGGGACCAGAATGTAGTCCAGCCTAGACTCACTACCCTGCCTGTTAAAAGTACATCTTGCCGGAATATCGGAGTTAAACCTTCCATTGCATGCCCGCAAGCCGTATTTCAAAGTTAGGGAGGTGATTTGTAGGGCCAGGGGGGACCATGTTTTTGGAGCCGGAGCCTGCGGGGGCGGTATATGCCAGAGGAGATCCTCCTCCATAGCCAGGCCTTCCATGGTACCCAAGAGGGGCTCATAGTGGCAAATAAAATCTCCTCCTATGAGGTAAGGGGTGCCCTCTGCTATGTCGTTCAAGAACAGAGCAAGCTCCGCAATAGTGGGTGACTCCTGGGTGATGTTAGTTGGCCTGGAATAGATATTAATCAACAGGAGACTTTGGGCATTTGGCCATTCCAACAATACAGCAAGAATATCTGCCGAGTTAGTAGGAAGTACATCAGCCCTGCAACCCAGGTCGGTGGCAACCCATATTGCGAGGCCAGAAGGGCGCCCTCTACCCCCCCAGGATGCGTGAGTTGAGAATGTTGCAAAACCCGTGTGGGTGATGTCTTCTCTTGCCCACGTCTCTTGGAGCAGGCAAATATCTTTCTGCTCAATGAAGGGGCTCCAAGACGGGTTGTCCAATTTGTTGGCTAAGCCTGCCACATTCCAGGATAAAATCCTAAGGGAGGAGGAATTATCTGCCACGGGGGAAGGACTTAGGTATGCAACCTCTTCCGAGGCCATCCTCCGAATTTGGCTCAAACCATGATTACTTCCATGATTGACCCACTCAGAAGGTGGAATAGAGGTTAGATAAGTAGTCCATAATCCTCCCTCTGCATAAACTTTAGTGTGCAGAGAGTGCTCCTTCTCTTTCAAAGGTACTAATTGACTGTTGGTTACTTTGTTCTTATTTTTATTCGTGACGCCAGCACCCTCTGACACAAACGGTCAATCCACCATATCTAGACAGCTAAATTGGTTGTGAATTTGAACGTAATCTGATCGGGGAAAACCTATAGTCAGGTTCTCTCTACCTGCCCCATGTCCCCTACTCCCATTTCTCCTAGGTACAAAAACCCAGCCTTCCTCATCTTGATCAATAATTGTGGGGGGATAGAAAAATGAAAGGGGGAGGCATTGGATAGAAGATCCCGTTGTGATATGCGGGCAACTACATATAAGTGACACTGTGTAGGGATCCCTGAAGTTGATCAGTACACAGTCACCCTTAATGGTTTTTTTGGTGTTCCCGAGCCACGGAAGTCTCCTCACCATGAGGACCTCGCTGTTAATGCCCAAAGGGAGGGGCCTGTTTTTAGAGAGCCAGTGAATGACCTTGTTTTTCAAGGCCACCACTGGCTCACTACTTGGTGGTTTTAGTTCGGGAACACCCGCTAGAATGACTGTGTACGGAGCTGACTCAGGCGGAAGATTAACTGGCCTGTGTCTGCTCTCTTGACCCTGTATCCGTGTTTGAGATAGAGTTGGCATATCACAAGGGCAAGGAGTGGGTTTGCAAGATTGAATCAAAGGCCTAGGTATTTGGGAAGAAGATGATCTTAGAGGGTGTGGATGTACAGACTTTTGTGCATCACAGCCTTCCCTGAGTTGGAGTTGGGGTGCTGTCATAGAATTCATGTTTGCACTAGGTGTTTTGGAAGCATCCACTAGCTGGTCAATTCCCTTTTGAACATTTATTAGGCGTGATTCCAAATTTGCAAGGCGGTCTATTAGGGGGGTGAGCATTTCATTCATCAGAGATTTTATATCAAGAAGGGAAAAAGGAAAACCCTCCACCCGTGATGTAGTGCTTTGGTTAGATGGTCTATTAACCTGGGTTAGAGGTGTATCCAGCCCCGTACGATTCGCGCCCTGATGGTTTGCTTCGCCCCTTGGGCTGAGCTTTGGGATCTTTGGCCTGCGCCCCCCTACAGTTTGGACCCTTCTTTTTCTTTTGGGAATTGCTCCCTCCCGGTCCCCCTGTGATGGCTGTATGATTGGATTGATACCATCAATAATAGGTGCCTCAATGGCAATGTCTGCTTTACGAGTAGCTTTAGCCATAGAAAGCCTGGGAGGTGGAAAAGGTAATAGGCCAAGATCTACGGAGGCAGAAATATCACAATCTACAATGGATAGAGACGAGATATTTGACTCCAATGGTGGGAGAGATCCAAGTTCCCCCCCAACATCAGGAGTAACAGTTTCTGGGGGTTGTGGTGGGGAGGTAGCATGTGTAAGAGGACCCAATGACGATCTTCTAACCCAGTCAATTTCGAGAGAAATACGCCTCTCTAAGGTTGTTATATCATCGATCAGCAATGAACCAGCCTTGGCAAAATACAAGTCCAAAGTACCTGTAGGCTTTACAGCGCCCTGCGCAGTTTTGCTCCGGGTTTCTCTGGCAGACATGGTAGGTGCTCTACTCCTCGGTCTTCTCCCACGGGCTCTGAACAGCACAGGAGGGTGGCCCTGTCCCTGCCTCTCCCGTACTCGAACGGCCTCAAACGGCCCGCTCTTTGCCCGGTCTTCGCCCCGGACTGCGCCCCGCTCGCGTCCCGCTCACGCGAGAGAGGGAGGGAGCAATGTAGGAAAGATAATCAGGGGGAGGGATCGGGAAGAGGACCAGGTGCGGCCGATCAATCCAGCAGCAAGGCGCCCTGGTCCTCACAGTCCCGCAATCAAAGGGTAGTCAAGCACGTCCCTTCCGCTCCTCAAGCAGCAAATAAGTTCTCCGTGGCAGCCCCAGTTGGGAAGTGAAGGTCCGAGCCTGCGAGTGGCGCCCGCGAAGCGGGGGCCGCGAGGCTTAATGTAGGTGCTGGGGGAAGGGTCGGGAAGAGGACCTGGTGCGGCCGATCAATCCAGCAGCAAGGCGCCCTGGTCCTCGCAGTCCCACAATCAAAGGGTAGTCAAGCACGTCCCTTCCGCTCCTCAAGCAGCAAATAAGTTCTCCGTGGCAGCCCCAGTTGGGAAGTCAAGGTCCGAGCCTGCGAGCGGCGCCCGCGAAGCGGGGGCCGCGAGGCTTAATGTAGGTGCTGGGGGAAGGGTCGGGAAGAGGACCAGGTGCGGCCGATCAATCCAGCAGCAAGGCGCCCTGGTCCTCGCAGTCCCGCAATCAAAGGGTAGTCAAGCACGTCCCTTCCGCTCCTCAAGCAGCAAATAAGTTTTCCGTGGCAGCCCCAGTTGGGAAGTCAAGGTCCGAGCCTGCGAGCGGCACCCCTATGTTCTATTTCACCATGGAGGTAGGTGCAGCTTTAAAGGAAAAAGTTTACCAGCTGAACAGTGAAGTCCAAGTTCAGTATAGCTGAGGCAGGCGAGGCAGTGCCACCGCCCACCTGCAATTAGGTGGTAGACTTGCCAAAGTTTACGTGATGCACCAGGGCTGGACTGGCTACAGGGTAATCTCGCAGTGGCAGCAAACACATGTAATCTCCCAAACGTTGCAGAACACCTGGACAGCGGATCTTTACAAGTTCAAAACTGCCCTTATTTACAAATGTGGCCACCTTTTAACCTTGTGCTTCGCTACCAGAGGGCACTTTTATTTTGTTCTCAGGCCTATTCTCTGTCCCAGTCCAACCCTGTGATGCACTACATGTTTTTCATCAATTGCTACACTCTGCTAACTTAAAAATGCCTTAACTTCTTTTTCAAGCACACTTGCTGGGAAGAGTGTGAGTGTGAGTGTGAGAGAGAGAGAGAGAGAGAGTGTGTGTGCGCGCGCATACACACAAGCAGACATTTCTCGGTTATGATGTACTGTCTGGCCATACCCTTTTCCCTGGCCAGACTATTTTTCAGGGCCTCCTCTACCATTTATCACACATTCCTAATGTTCCTTTTTTTAAAAATTGCATTCCAGACCATTGATTACACTTTATCCGGCCCGAGCCGGAGAGTACAGGCTCGAGCTGGAGAGTACGGCCCGCCTACGGACGTAAAGTTAGGAGTCGTAAGGGATTTCTGTGAATGCCAAAAATCGTAAGTGCCTTCTGTGAATACCAGAAGTAGTAAGTTTAGGATTTTGTCTCAGATTGATTCTGTGAATCAGCCCCTATATTTGTAATAAAGTTTAAGAAAAATACTACCAAACTGTGATTTTTAACATTTTACTGCACATTTTCCCAGGGAGCAGGTCTAGAAATTCCTAACTTTTACAGCCATCACGGAAAGAAAAATCACAGAATATTATTGTACTTCTGGATGTGCTCTAGCACCCAGCACTAGCATCTATCTGCAGGAACAAATCTCATATGCAGCTTTAAGAACATTGCATATCTCATAGAAGCATTAGATTCTCAAAGAGACCTGTATATGCAACCAGAGAAATAATGGGTCCAGGTGCAAATTATTATTGAGGAAGTTCCATTCAACTCATGCTTTTAGCCTTGAATGGTCCACTATACAAGCTATCAGAATCCTCCGGTAAATGTAATGTAAATTGGAAATAAATTATAGAAATGTAATTTCTATCACATCTTTCCAACTGCAACAGCTGAAAGTTAACACTTGCCAGCTGACACTTCTCTAACTATTCTCTAGCACATATCTAGTAGAAGTGGCCTGCATAAGAAAATATTCGGAAACCCATATGGTTGGGCATACATATTGAACAGTATATGTGACAGGGCAGAGTCCCAAGGAACCCTGTGGTAAGACATAAAGTAGATGGGGATTTTTTTTTTTTTGATCAGTTGGGGGAAAAGCCAAAATTCTTACAGCTGCACCTAGGATATCTAATATCCATCACCCTAGACTTCTGCCAAGATAGCTTTGAGCATGTTGACCTTATCAATCACAGCAGATAGTAGCTGATGTTCCAGAACCAGTGCAACTGGAGTCTGTGAATAAACATGGGCTGGACAGGACAGAAGGCATATTTTCCTTAAACAGCCATTGTATAAATTCACGAGTTTCAGCAATCCAAATTGGGTCCGAGAGCAAGGCTTTGTCAAAATACCACCTGCTAATATTTTTTTCTTTAGTGGCGGGTAAATATAATACCAAGGAGACTAAAGAGTGATCTGAGAACACATTAGAAAAGATAGCAGATTCCACTCTTACAAGATGATTACTTATCAAAAACAAATCCAGTCGGGATGCTGTTTTATATCTGAGTAGCACGAAAAACTCAGTACGGCCTGGGTGGTCGACCTGCCATGGATCTAATAGGGTGAAATCTTCTTTCATAATTTTTAATAATCTAGCTATCTTTGGTTTTAATTGCTGTTTACTCTTCTTAGATGTATCCGGGCCTAGATCTCGAATAAGATTGAAGTCTCCAACCATAATTATAAAACCATGAGCGTTTGTCAACAAATCATAACTCTGTTTCAGGGCCTTAGTGTCATCAAAAATTGGCCCATAGTAATTAAGCCGCACAAAGGCTACCCCGTTAACTGAGACTTCGATCCAGATCCATCTTGCTCCCTCATCCTGAATCACCTTTCCCAGCTCCCAGTCTAGCCCTGAAGAAAGTATGATACCCACCCCAAGTACAAAGCAAAGTATGCATGAGCATACTTCTTGGGGAGTGCAAGGTTAGGGGAATTGGACTTAAAATGTGTCTCTTGTAAAAAAAAAAATCAACTGTGGGGAAAAGGATCTTAACCATTTTAACATTGCTCCTCTTTATTGTACATTTACATGAAATTACCTTCAGTGGTTGTGTCATGCTTCAAAATAAACCATGCAACCTTAACAAATACATGATATAATCTCTCCTACGAAGATGCATTTCTGATGTAATGGACACCTTTTTGATTTTGCCCGTAGTGTCACGCCAAATATCCGCTCACCGACCAACACCAAGGGGCCGATTCCGATAACCTGTCGGACAGCTGTCCTTAGCCGTACCGTGCGACCGACATGTACCCGGAGCCGGTCCGTCCTGTAGAGTAAGTAAGATGCGCATAACTGCCAAAAACACGACCGACACGTAGGCTGTGATTCAAGCTCCATTCTCCGTCCGAGCCGTAACTCCAAGCGCTGAACCGAGTCGCCCGGAAGCAGTATCCATAGCAGTTTCCGGCATGACAAGTACGATGCGTACTTCCTACGCGCCGGACGGGTCCGCACATACGGGACATCACAGCATCCGGAAAACAAGCATATCAGCTACGACTCGCGCCACAAATCAATACACGACTATGAGATGGACTAGCTTGCAGCGGGTACAAGACGGAGCAACAAGCAGCGTGTATGACACGAACACATCATGAATCCCATCGCGCAGGTCATACCAGTACTCTACATCTATGACCGGCTCAGGAACCAACGCTGACGGCGCAGGCGGTAAGTCAGACACCTACCACATAAACAAATGACACGTACCCGCAAAATGGCACACACACACAAGGGATCCACATCCTGACCACTAACAACAGCCCACCATAGGGGTTGCATGGCCAGCACCACTAACACCCCCACCCATAGGGGACCTGTTGCCCATCACTACTGCCACCCCCACCCATAGGGCTCATGTTGCCCATCACCACTGCCACCCCCAGCCATAGGGCTTATGTTGCCCATCACAACTGCCATCCCCAGCCATAGGGCTTATGTTGCCCATCACTACTGCCACGCCCACTCACAGGGGACCTGTTGCCCATCACCCCTGCCACCCCCACTCACAGGGGACCTGTTGGCCACCCCCCGCCACCCCCACCCATAGGGACTATGTTGCCCATCATCCCTGCCACCCCCACTCACAGGGGACCTGTTGCCCATCACTACTGCCACCCCCAGCCATAGGGACTATGTTGCCCATCACCCCTGCCACACCCACTCACAGGGGACCTGTTGCCCATCACTACTGCCACCCCCAGCCATAGGGACTATGTTGCTCATCACTACTGCCACCCCCAGCCATAGGGACTATGTTGCCCATCACTACTGCCACCCCCACCCATAGGGGACCAGTTGCCCATCACTACTGCCACCCCACCCATAGGGGACCTGTTGCCCATCACCCCTGCCACTCCCAGCCATAGGGCTTATGTTGCCCAGCACTATTGCCACCCCCAGCCATAGGGACTATGTTGCCCAGCACTACTGCCACCCCCACTCACAAGGGACCTGTTGCCCATCACCCCTGCCACCCCCACCCATAGGGCCTATGTTGCCCATCACCCCTGCCACCCCCACTCACAGGGGACCTGTTGCCCATCACTACTGCCACCCCCAGCCATAGGGACTATGTTGCTCATCACCCCTGCCACCCCCACTCACAGGGGACCATGTTGCCCATCACTACTGCCAACCCCAGCCATAGGGACCATGTTGCTCATCACTACTGTCACCCCCAGCCATAGGGTCTACGTTGCCCATCACTACTGCCACCCCCACCCATAGGGAACCAGTTGCCCATCACTACTGCCACCCCCACCCATAGGGGACCTGTTGCTCATCACCCCTGCCACCCCAAGCCATAGGGCTTATATTGCCCAGCACTACTGCCACCCCCAGCCATAGGGACTATGTTGCCCAGCACTACTGCCACCCCAGCCATAGGGCTTATGTTGCCCATCACTAGTGCCACCCCCACTCACAGGGGACCTGTTGCCCATCACCCCTGCCACCCCCACCCATCGGGCCTATGTTGCCCATCACCCCTGCCACCCCCACTCACAGGGGACCTGTTGCCCATCACTACTGCCACCCCCAGCCATAGGGACTATGTTGCCCAGCACTACTGCCACCCCTACTCACAGGGGACCTGTTGCTCATCACCCCTGCCACCCCACTCACAGGGGACATGTTGCCCATCAACCCTGCCACCCCCACCTATAGGGACTATGTTGCACATCACCCCTGCCACCCCCACTCACAGGGAACCTGTTGCCCATCACTACTGCCAGCCCCAGCCATAGGGACTAGGTTGCCCATCACTACTGCCACCCCCACTCACAGGGGACCTGTTGCCCATCACCCCTGCCACCCCCACTCACAGGGGACCTGTTGCCCATCACCCCTGCCACCCCCACCCATAGGGACTATGTTGGCCATCACCCCTGCCACCCCCACTCACAGGGGACCTGTTGCCCATCACCCCTGCCACCCCCACTCACAGGGGACCTGTTGCCCATCACTACTGCCACCCCCAGCCATAGGGACTATGTTGCCCATCACTACTGCCACCCCCACCCATAGGGGACCAGTTGCCCATCACTACTGCCACCCCCACTCACAGGGGACCTGTTGCCCATCACCCCTGCCACCCCCACCCATAGGGACTATGTTGCCCATCACCCCTGCCACCCCCACTCACAGGGGACCTGTTGCCCATCACTATTGCCACCCCCAGCCATAGGGACTATGTTGCCCATTACTACTGCCACCCCCACCCACAGGGGACCAGTTGCCCATCACTACTGCCACCCCCACCCATAGGGGACCTGTTGCCCATCACCCCTGCCACCCCCACCCATAGGATGGGTGATGCGCAACACATCCAGCATACTCCAACATCAGGTATGTCTGCCAAATACATCCCCCATAACATCATGACAACAGTGTGTAGTCTGTGACAAATGCCCACAACAGTGATTATGGCCACAAACCTACAATGTAAGTAACAGCACATGTGTGACCAACACATGAGTGTGACATACACAAGGCAAGCATCACCATAGCACTGTGGCAATGTAAAAAGAACACCCCCTCACTGTGTAGAACAGAAGTTAAGTGTGGGCTTCCAAAATGCAGCAGATGTTGAGCATTGTGGTGATGGGGACTAAACCCCCCCTCATCACAGTGACCAAAAGGTAAGTGTCATCATGGTCAAAGCTGCAAATAACAAACAGCATGTATGATCCCTGCTCCCAACACATTAAACACTTCTGGGGCAAACCAGTGGTTGTGTCCCATACACACAGAGATGTGGTGAGGCTAACAGTGCTGTGAAAACATAACACACTCCCGGCCATGTGCAGACAAGCAACACACATGGGGGCTGATAATGCATACAGTGTACAATGACACAAGAGCAGAAGTGACCATCAACAAGCATGCACACATCTCGAAAATAGACACACCAATCAAAACAGCATGTGTAGACTGTAGGTGTCAGCTCACAAACTCACATTCCATGCCAGCAATTGCACCTAACAACCAGGATGAATGTGCACAATGATGTGATATGACTCACAGGAACAGCAGGCAAAATCACAGAAACAACATCCAGACAAAGGCCCACAACAGCAATACAAATGCACTGGTGTACATGCACAAACACAAACAGGCAAACTCACACTGCACATCTGACACAGTATGTGTGTGTGTGTGTGTCACAGTATCCACAGGCAACTACACAACACATGAGGGGGCAGAACCACAGTGACACAGATGTGGACACAGTGCCATACAAAAGTAAACCATCACTGGGACGCCCTCAGTGGGCAATCAGGCATTGGGAGATGAGAGGGAGCACAACAGACACATGTGACACAAGCTGGAATGAACACCAACTAACACAGAAACAGACTGACACACAACAGCTCTACCCCCAGGGACCAGACATTGGGGTGACACAAGCATGCATGACACCTCCACTGTGATGACAAAGGCAGATGTCATACAAACTGGGAAACCCAGACATGTGTCCTGTTCCACAAACGTACATCACACAAACACAAATCACTCAGCATGGCCCCTCATCCATGGACAAACGGAAGCTAGGGAACCATCCATGAAAACATTTACATCAGTCCACCCTCAACACCACACACCCTGAACTGCAACAATGTGTATCTGTGAAGCCCACATGGACAGGTGACATTGCACATGCACCCATGACAAACACAGGAATGTTGGAAGGAACTACGGTGCACAGACACATCACACAAGGACAGTTTACAACCCTGGGGAATGACAGACATACTGCACAGTATGCGGTACATGGCCATGACCTCAAAGCTCACGTAACCTCCAGAATCCCTGCCACAGTCCCAGAACAATGCAGAAGCCAAGGAGACCCACAAGGCACACATGCTGACACCTGCCAGCATCGCAGCCATGAACCTGGCAAGTGGGAGCAGTCACACACACATACAAATGTCTCAATCACTGAAAACTACCACCTAGGGACAACTACATGATTTAGCAAATAAACAGGTGCCTTGTGGAACACTGACTATGTCCCATCTTTGTCTGACAACATCATCACCACTCAGAACTGACAAATCCCAATGATGCTACACCAATTAACAGTAGTGTGTCATGCAACCACACATCTGGTAGCCCATTGGAAAAGTAGTGGGATGAACACAGTACCACTCAGCAAGCATCAACAACAGGAACATATCAAGGGAACACTGTCTGTGTATGAACAGGGATGTGGAGACACACACATGCTCGTACAACACACACCATGGGCCCAGGCCATGTCACTGGACAACACACTTACTTGAGGGGACCCAACTCCTGTGGGAGCCCAGCTGTGCCAAACATATTCACCGCAAGTCTCACTCATGTCTGCAGAACACTTGGTCAGTCAGCCATCAGTTACCACACAATGAAGGCTCTGGTCACAACAGCCTGGGTACGTGAGTCTCCCCTAAGTCATCTGCACATACCCAAAACATATGTCTAGCAAGTAGCACAGAGTACCCAGTTGCTCCTATTACAATGATGCCCACACCTGTAGGTCCAGTGTTGATGAGCACAAAGTATGTGGAAGTGACAAATTGGACAATGGGAAGCACATCATATGTGCATGGGTGCAAGCCAGAGATGTCACCATGCAAATGAAAGGCTCACAGAGAGATGTCCACAAATAGTTGATCCTGACACACCCAGGTAGCTGCAAAGGATGACATGGATACCCACCAGAATAGGATACATATCTCATGGACCACAGGGAGTACCTCACAGCAACACATCAGTATTCAACATTGTAAACAAAGCATCACCGGTGCAAGGGCATGTTAAACATCATCAACATAATGTACAACTAAATCTAGTTCACAGGGAGAAAGAAAAAAGCTTTATTCAGCATTTTAAAAGTTAAACGTCTGTGCAAACAAAAGGCCAATCGCCAGTCCATGGCCAAATGGCAAGGAGTGAAGTAGAGTGACAACTGTCACACCTTGCTTGCCTGCACTGCTAAGGACAGGGTCATCCCCTCGGAAGGGCATACATGGGGGCAGGCAAGGCACCGCAGGGACAGGATCAGGGTGCAGCAGAAGGAGGCAGTGAAGAGGTGGGGGATGCAGGCGAGACACTTGCAACTGCAGTGGAGTTGACTGAAGTGGTGGGTGCTGTCACAACTGTGGGGCTCAAGTCAGATGGGGTAGGTGCCGGCACAACTCCAGTGGGCAGGTCAGATGGAGTGGATTGGCTCACCACTGCAGTGCCCAAGTCAGGCGGGGTGGTTGTGGACTCCAAAGCAGTGCCTACATCCATGGGAGCGGAATGGGGGACAGGTGAGGTAGGCAGGGCAGGGGGGGCACATGGTCCCCACATCAGTGGCACTAGCTGCCTGACCAGGTGTGGAGGAGCAAGTGCTAGGGGGGATGGCCTTAGCATTTTGGGGATGGTGTATCTGTGGGTGGGGGATCCCGGGGCAGGGAGTGGCAGAGGAACCTCTGGAGTGGTGGCCTGGGGGATGGAGGACGGAGACTTTGCCTTGGAGCTGCGTAGTGGTGGGGGGGTCTTGCTCTTCTGGAGCCGGGGGGACTTGTGGGTGGGCTTCTCTGTCTGACTGCACCTGGGGGAGGGTGTCCAGGTGTGAGAGGCACTCCCCTCTGTGTGTGGAGACTTCCTCTTCCCCTTGTAATCAGAATCTGCAGGGTTGGTGGGGAAGAGGCTAAGGTCACAGAGGAAGAGCTTCTGGGGGGATGGGGTTGCAGGTGAGGCAAGGGAAGGGGGCTGGGAGGGAGAGGTCTCGGAGGACTGCGTAGTGGTTGTGGATGACTGTGTGTGTGTCTGCAAACCAGCCGCTGTGAGTGTGGGATCAGTCCCCTGCGCTTGCTTGTGTACACGTCTAGACCTTGGTTTGGGGGTTTCTGTTCTTGGGACAGGTAGGGTGCTAGGAATCGTGGGTGGTGCAGGGGTAGGAGGGGTGCGGGACTGTTGGAGGAGGGACACTGCTGCCATCAGGGAGGAGGCCACGGACTGATTGGACCTCTGTAGGGCAGACATGCCCGAGGAAATGCCCTCCATGAATGACACCTGTTGTGTCAACAGACCCGTGTGTGCATGGAGGACATTCAGCATCGACGTCTGCCCTACATGGATATGTTGAAGCAAGTCCACAGACTCCTTACTCAGTGCAGCAGGGGACACAGGGGCAGGGGGTGCGGTGCATGGCACAAAGGAGACATGCTCACGAACACGGGAGCCCACAGGGACCTCTGGGATGGGAGCCGATGGGAGGGGGGTGGTGGTGGCGGGGACAGCCTCACTAGTTGGGATTTGGTGGCTGATGACACCCGCCTCCACAAGGGAGTCATCCTCAGAGCTGCTGTGGCCCTCAGCTGGGGGTGATGGTGCTGACGACTCCTCTGTGTGGGTCCACTCGCCCTCCGTACCACTGGGTCCACCCGACTCCTCTCCTTCTGTCCCTGTAAGGCTCTGTGGCTCCTCCTGGTCCATGGAGCTGTCCCCTCCTGTGGCCGTGGATGTATCTGGATAGGAATAGGAAGTAAGAGAACAACATCAGTCACCTGCACCGACTGCACACACCACAGTGAGTACATCACACCACAGGGCAAGCCCTGGCATCATCAGCTGAACACAGCTCAAAGTGCCAACACTGTTTAGGATAAGACAATTCTCATTCGCAACATCAACCATGGCACACATATCCCTCCTTGACTTTCACACATATGTCTGTTGCATGTTGGATGCTAATACCCCAATGTGCCAACATGCACCACCCACACATTAGTTGTACATGCAAGTGAACATGTAGGAGTATGTCACTATACACACAGCACATCTCTTGCTACTGACTCAGTACAGGTGTCCGGATGAAGGGATGGGCAGAGACTCATTTCACATGCTTGGGATGCATACCAGCAACACACACTATGATGTACTCATGTCCTGATGGGCAATGGCACAATGGGGTGCATGGTGCACACTTGAACACAATGCAGGATCACTCATAGCAAGTTAAATTCCATGGCACTGGTATGCCCTGAAAGTCAGTCAACACTGTCTTCTGTCACAGGGGCAGGGCATCCAGACAACAACAATATGCACTGACTCACAATCCTAGCTCATGGGTAAAGCTAACTCTGCAGATGACCGGCGCACTTGCCCATCCCATGCAAACAACATATCCAGGACCCAGAAGACCCCACATCATGCAAATCATACATATGAGTCTCTGCAAACACAAATCCCTGTACATTAACACATCACAGTCTGCCATGCATGTAACCCAGCTGCATGAAGGACACAGTTGCATACACCATTGTGTGCTGTCAGATAATCACACACCTATATGTCACACAGGTCTTGTCTCTCACAGTCACATCGCAGATGTCATGCTGACCCTCTGAATCATGGACACCCCAGTTGTACGTAACAACAAGCCACACCCTAATGACACAGAGGCAGACACCTTAGGGCACATGTCACTAAGCACAACCTGCAATTTCATACACATGAGTGGGATTACAGAGTGTTTCTAAATGCCCTTGAGGAGGCATGACTGCCCAGGTCTACGTGAAACAGTGTTTGGCCCTGGACAGTAGTCAGGTGGCTAAGCAAGTGTGACATACTTGATATACATACTCCTGAGGCCCAGAAATTGGAGTCCCCTGCTGCATGGGTTTGTTTGGAATACCCCTGCCACATTTTGCGAGTCAGACCAGCTATTGGTACACATCTCAAGGGCACACACAGATCACATGTTAGATCTTAGGCATTGTGTAAACAATTGACCCACCCATGAAACACACAACAGAGTCACGGGAACAGATGCTGACCGGTAGCTGAAGCATAGCTGACTGCAGGGACACAGTGCCCTAGTGACACAAGCAACAGACTGGAGGGGCCACACCTGTGGAACAGATGAGAAGGGTGCATCACACAATTGAGGGACCCGAGTATTGGACTACAAGACCTATGTAATGTGGAAGTGTGACCAGGCCAAAAGACTGCTATTAGCATGTTAGACATAGTACACAGAGCAGGCATGGACTTACCCCCTTCCTGCTGCTGTCTGGCCTTCAGCTGCCTATCCAGGTCCGGGAAGACCACCGCCAGGATACAGAACATGTGGGGAGTCAGGGTCCGGTGTCCGCCCCTCCTGCGTGGAGATGACAGCTTCAGCTGGACTCTAGCTGTCCTCCGGGTCCAGCCCCGAAGGTCCTGCCACCTCTTCTGGCAGTTGCGGATCCGGGGGGGGCACAGCTGTTTTTTTGGCTGGCACTTTGTGCAGCCACTCCCAGGCTGTGCACGTGTACATGGGGGCAGAATCCTCTGTGTGTTGTGCATATTACCACTGTGATATGCAATTGGACAGTAATGGGCATGAGTCACGGACACAGTGTCAGGTTGGATATGTTTAGGACAGGTCACATACACCCTGAGTCCTGGGGGTGATGGCATGTACGTCACAGTGAGACCTGTAGCCACAATACTGATGTGCACCCACAGTCTGTGTGCATGTTGTGTCTCAGATGTGTCTGATCACATGTTACCAATGGGTGACAGTCTCCACATCCATGTGGTATATGCATCAACCTTGATGGGGTGTGTGTCTAAGAGACGTACATGTAGGGCCGGCAGGAACAACAGTGGCCACTACCTGTGGGACTTACGCTTGCCTTGTGGTGTGTACGTGCTACGCCATGTCCATTGCTGTGTTGATGTGGCAATGCAGGGAGACTGGGTTTCTGCATGGCAAAGATCTGTGATGCCTGGGAGACATGAGGCCTCAATTGTCACTGTGGTGTGTGTCTGGAGGGTTGCAGCAGCACATAGGTTGGGTGACACAGCCAGATGATTGTCCATTGCACTACATGGGACTCATGTGGACATGTGGAATTGAGATGTGAGGTGGTGGTCTTGTGGGTGACATACGTGTCCATGACCAACAGCACACACCTCAGTACATTGTGTAATGTCATGAACTAGCATGGGATATTGATCGTGGGCATGGCCACATGGGTGGATGAACTGACAATCTTCCTTTGTGCATCTCTGTATTGCAGAGCACCATCTGTCCATCAGCCGTTCCCAGACCTGGCAACCATGCAGGAATGCGACTGCATCAGACGGTGCCGCTTCACCAGGCCACTGAATGCAGAGTTGGCGGAGCAGTTGGCGCCACATCTGCTACCTGGTCGGACATACCCTACAGCCCTGACCCCAGAGGTGAAGGTGATGGCAGCCCTGCACTTCTTTGCTACTGGTACCTTCCAGTACACTGTGGCTGCTGCTGGTGGGATGTCGCAAATGATGTTTAGTCGTGTGCTACGCGATGTCTTGGAGGGGATGTTGCAATTCCTTGACCTGTATATCAAGTTCCCGAGCCCAGCTGAACTTCCTGAAATAAAGGATGGCTTTTATACACTGGGGAGGATGCCGAACGTCATCGGATCTATTGATGGGACACATGTTGCCCTGATACCACCACAGGCACATGAGCAGGCATACCGTAACAGGAAGCACTACCATTCGATCAATGCTCTGGTGGTCTGTCTTGCTGACATGTCAATCACACATGTGTGTGCACGGTTCCCTGGTTCTTCGCACGATGCCTACATTATGAGGAGTAGTCGCATTGCAACGCTGATGTCACAGATGCCAGCTTAGCATGCCTGGCTTGTCGGTGTGTACTGACTGTTATTCATTGTGTGTGTTTGTCAAGGTTGTATTCCGCACTCCTACAAAACTCAGCTACTTTTTCATTTTTGTGTGTGTAGGTGACTCCGGATACCCCAACATGCAGTGGTTGCTGACACCCCTCAGGAACCCTATGACACCAGCCGAGCTGCGCTACAATGAGGCACATGGTCGGAGTAGGAGGGTGATTGAGCGGACATTTGGCCTCCTGAAAAGCCGCTTTTGCTGCCTGGACAAGACCGGAGGGGCCCTCCCATATTGTCTGCTGCATGCTACACAACATGGCGGTGCGGAAGGAGGTGCCTCTCATCCAGGATGACGATGACCAACGTCCGGCACCTGTGGAGGATCCCGGCCTGGGCCAAGATGCCAGTGATGATGAAGATGATGGTGACGTCTGCTCACAGCTCATCAACAACCTCTTCACCTGAATGTGAGTTTCCATGGTTGTTATGTGAATGTATGGAGGCAGCCTGGAATGTGTTGTGGCAGCTCTGTTGCTGTATGAGTATGTCTGTGTGCCACTTGACTGGATGTGTGCTGTGATATGTCCATTCAGGTGGTGTGTACTCCACTTTAGGGTAGTACTGCTGACTAGTGTTTGTGTAGGTGTCTTGCAACATGTTTTGTGCATGTGTATTGCATTTCTCTCCTGTTCTTCTGTGCTTTTGACTGTATTTTGTCTGTCCTTCCCAGGGTACTTTGCCTGTTGTGTGGTCAACACTGACCCCCAAACCCCAGAAGCCAACACCAGTGTGGAAGGTGACAATTCCTATCAACTGATGTACCACACATCCCTAAACTTCCATTCTCCAACACTTTGAGAGCGTGTGCCCACTGTTACGTAGTATTACCGTGCAACTGGTGTGGAATAAACGTGTTGCTGATGTGTAATGAACCTGTGATACGCTTTGTTTCATGCGTTGTCTGTCTTCCCACATCTGAATGACATCTGCTTACCTCACCTGTGGACTTGTTACCACTGACTTGGGTTGGTGTTGTGTCTGTGCATGCCAATGCGTTTCAGGTCAACATCATTGTGTGTGATGAGTAACATGGCCATGGTGAGTATGTTTTGTGTTGCCATAGTGGTGTATCTCTCTCACATGTGTCACATCCCCATGACTCACCTTACGTTGGTCACATTGTTGCAGTATTTGGCATGCACTGTGTTGTGTAGCAGATCGACATCTCCCTGAACATGACAAGTTGGAATCACAACAGAGGCAAGTATGGTGTTCTGGTGAGTTTATTTTCAAACATGTGTGAGGGAAGTTCACAGGGTGGTGGGTGCTGTACAGTGGTTTGGGAATCCAAAGTTCACATTGGAGTTGGAAGTGCTGGTAGATGTAATGTCCAGAGTAAAGTCCACAGTCATCTGATACATTGGCACAACATGAACCCTCCACGTCATGTGGGCGAGTTGTGTGCGATTGGACAAGGTGAACATTTTGCGCACAAAGAACATTGTCCAGAACAGATTTAGAGGCCCTGGGGGATGTGCTGGGACATCTGCATCTCACATGTCCTTCTTCGGACGACCCCTTTTCTTCCGGGGGGGGATCCTCATGTGCAGGCCTCTGCGGTGCAGGGGACTCTCGGCCAGAGTCCTCCTCCCTCCCTGTGGCGCTGGCAGATGGTGTTGCGACAGATGTTGTGGGCACACAGGGGGGTGTGGACAGGTTGGTGTTGATCTGGCGGAGGCATTGTAGTATGTCACGATGCACCGCAGTAATGTCTTCCCACTTGGCTTCCATGCGGGCATGGTGGGCGACCTGCTCATGTTGCATGTCCTTGAGGATCGCCACTACCTGGCCAAACCCTCCTGTGCTATCCTGGTACCCATCGAAGATGTGTGCCAGGTGGGGGTCATCATGCAGTCCAGACCCCTCTGCAAGGCGCGCCCTGTGCCTCCCACCCCTCCCAGCACCCCTCTCCACACGGGCAGGACCAGCGGCGGGACGCACAGGTGACACTGGGACCCCTTGGGTGGTGTTGCTGGTGGTGTTTGCTGTAGCTTCCTGGGGGTCCTGTGTCCCTGTGCTGTGGGTGTTGATTGGCCTTGGTCTGTCGATGTTGGTGGGGGTGCCCTGTTGGTGTCCAGATGCTGGAGGCGTGGGTACAGGGGGGGAAGATGTTGATGCTGCTGGTGCTGCATGATGGCTGTAGGAGAGTAGGGTCTGCTATCCTATGGTCACCCCAAATTTTTGCTTTTTGCTTCACTGGTTTTTGACGTATTGAGGCTGTGGGCCTGCTAATCAGACCCCCAGCCTGCTGTTCTCTCTGCTAAATTGACACTATGCACTTTAGGTGCATAACCCATTGGAACTGGATCACCCTGTGAGCCCCTGTAGTAGTGTACCCTAGGTACCCAGGGCATTGGTGTATCTAAGGCCTACCAGGGGTTGAAGCATGTATTGTGCCACCCCTGGGCTAGCCTAGCAATTTGACACAACTGGCTGATCACTCAGCTGGGGTAAATTGGTGTATCCACCTCTTACTTAGGTGTAGTATGCCTATACCTAACCTTAAATGGGACACATGTTAACCTATAAGTCACTCCTATGGCAGGCCTTAACAATCCTGAAGGCAGAGTGCTTGGTTTCATGTCAGATGGTGCTCTGGCATGAGCTGAGCCTGTCTGCTTTGGTCGGAACAACTTCCTTCTACCGTTTCCAGATATCGCCATACCATATACTCTTAAGTGCATTATGAACCTCGCGGTTAAATGCTTTCTTTGGTTTGGCTTTATCAAAACATGTCGAGTAAGGTGTCATGCGAATTGGAATACTAACCCCTCGCCAATTCTGGCGATGGGGTTAGCATTCCACCCTACTAGAGGGACACGACATGTACATAACCTGAAACCCGGGTAAAATCAGACATAGCCTCAGCTCCACAAAATGGACGCTGCCACCACAGACACAAGTCTTCCCTCCTGCTGCTGGGAGTCCTTCCAGCTTGGGAGACGTGGACAAAGGGTTTCCTGCCAGGGGAGGTGCGAGCACCACCCCAGACAGGATTTTGTGTATTGGTCAGGTAGGGCTTGAAAAGAAACAGACATGCCTGAGGCTCACAAGGAGCCTCAGTGCATATGCCAGTTCAAACCGGTCCTGGGGCACACCAGCCCCAGACCTGGGGCGAGCTGGACAAAGGATTGGGGGTGTAACCACCCCCCTTCCTGGTCCCACCCTTAGGGAGGGACCTAGCAGGTAGTCCGGCCCCTAGAATCCGCTTAAAGGTAGGAGCTGTGTCCCAAGACTTTAGACATCCTGGAGTCAACTTGAAACTAAGAAGAAGACGGGAACTTAGACGTTCTGCTGCACAGAAGACTGAAGGAAATCTCCCCTATGGTCAGGGAGTGACCATCTTGCTAACGCAAGCACCATCCAGCAAATCGACGTCTGCTTTGCCGCCGCTTCCTGCCGGAGCCCGAGCCCAGAGACCGACAAGGACTAGACCTCCAGACCTCTCACCGCCCGATCCACAGTTCCTGCAAAGAAGGAACCCGTGGAGGCACCGAGACCCGTGGAGCCAGCCACTTTGGAAGACACTCGAATAAGCTGAAAGCGCAACAACAGAGGCTCCCTCTGAGTTGTGCTTTGGGTCCTGAGAAGCCCAACATCCAAGCAGCATCTGCACCAAAGGTGAGCCCGCCAGCATCTCCACGATCTGCGTGGGGTCCCTCTGCACTTCGCAACTCGACGCGCCTAACCGGTTACTGGTCCGTTGACTAGTGGCCATCTTGGCGACCATCTTGAAAAACTACGATGCTGGTCTGGTTGCTCCAGACTGGCCCCTGCTTCCCTCCAAAGGAGCAGCCCCTCTGACCTTGCTGGTCAGAGCTAACAGCTTTCTTCGATTCCTGCGACTCCTGCTTTTGCCAAGGCTTGTTTGCTTCTCCTGAGTCGCTGACACCGCCGACAGCGAGAGCCTGCGTGGGACAGCTTGTGAACCGACTCCTGGACATCGTCGACCTTCAGGGACCACTTGGCTGCAGAGACAAGCTACATCTCTTTGCCTGTTTGCACCTGACATCGCCTGGTACCTACCTGGTGCCATGCTGGTCACTGGCTAGTGACTGTGAACACTGTCCCCTCTGCTTACAGGTCTTCTACACTTCCGATCCATCCTTGGATCCACCGCATCTCTTCTGGACCGACCGCCTGCAGCATCTTTGTCATCAGGCTCCATTGAACAGATAGACGAAACCCGACGCACTTCGAGCCCTATGCACCAGCTTCCTGTGGGTGAGGTAAAGCTGGCACTCCGGTGCACAAGTGTAGAGTAACATCTCTAATGTCTAGGTTTGAAGTCTTGAATTCGTAGTCCAACCAGAAGACCCTTCTAGCAGTAACTTTTGAACATTTACGCACCCATTGAAAACCGATGGGCGCCCGCGTGTAACTTTCCTCACTGCACACGCGACCCGTGGACCTCCTGGTCACTAACTAAAGTTAGCTCCTTGTAGGCCCAGCGATTCTAGAGGCCCTAGGCCTTCTCATTTTCCTGTTCGTGGTACTTATACCACTATTTTAGTATATGGTTTGAGCGGCCACCAGGGCCTATCCATATAAAGTGCAACTTTCGTATATTGTGATACTTTCTTGTTTAACGATTTGTGCTCCTGTGCTCATAAAGAGTCTAGGGGATACTTTGTGTACACGGGCAGTCTTGATTTGTGATGGGGACATGGATTTGTCCCTCACTGTGAGCCCCAGTAATCTGGGCAAGTACAGACAGACTCCATTGATAAATACAAAAGTGGCTCAAGCCTACAGGGACACATGTGCCAGTGTCACTATGGTGACACCAGGCTTTGTGGATCCTGGACAGTACATACCAGGTGAGAATTACCTGGTGACCAATGCCAGCAATACCACTACTTCCCATAGTGTGGCTATTGTTAACTTCTCGTGGGGAGGGGTAACTGGCCTCAAAAGGGTTGTGGTTAGTGCAGACCTCCCAGTAGAATGTTTGTTGGGCAATGACCTAGAGAGTTCTCCATGGTCAGAAGTGGAGTACAGGACACATGCAGAGATGTTAGGTATATCACCACATGTCCTTGCTGTGACCAGGTCACAGGCCAAAAAGTGCCTTACTGAACCTCAGGTCTTGGATCCTGGAACAATGGACCAAGCACCTTCCAAGAAGAAGAACAGGAGGGTTAAGGCTGTGCCTTCCCCCCTGCCTCCAAGTAAGGATCAGTCTTCCCAGGAGGATGATCTTGAGAACCTTGAAGGAACTGTCCCTGAAGAGCTTGAACCTGACCAGGTTGAGTTTCTGGGGACAGGGGGACCTTCTAGGGCTGACTTGGGGCAGGCTCAGTTATCCTGTCCATCTCTTGAACCCCTCAGACAGCTGGCTGCTGCTGAGGCTGCTGGGAATGCTCAAGGTACCCATAAAGTATATTGGGATGATGGGCTCATTTATTCAGAGGCTAGAGACCTAAAACCTGGTGCACCCAGGAGGTTTGTTATACCTCTGCAATTTAGGGGCTTCCTTCTTACCTTGGCCCATGATATTCCTCTAGCAGGACACTTAGGCCAGAACAAGACTTGGGACAGGCTTGTCCCTCACTTTCACTGGCCTCACATGAATGAAGATACCAAGGAGTTTTGTCGCTCCTGTGTGACCTGCCAAGCCAGTGGCAAATCAGGTGGCACAACAAAGGCCCCCCTAATACCACTACCTGTGGTGGGGGTTCCCTTGGAAAGAGTGGGGATAGATATAGTGGGTCCCATGGATCCCCCACTGCATCTGGGCACAGATTTATACTGGTGGTAGTGGATCATGCCACCAGGTATCCAGAGGCAATTCCCCTTAGGACCACAACAGCTCCTGTTGTGGCCAGGGCCTTACTGGGAGTCTTCTCCAGAGTGGGGTTTCCTAAGGAGGTAGTTTTTGACAGAGGTACCAACTTCATGTCAGGATACTTGACAGCTATGTGGAAGGAATGTGGTATCAACTACAAGTTCACCACTCCTTATCACCCACAATGCAATGGGCTTGTTGAGAGATTCAACAAGACCCTAAAGAGTATGATCAAAGGATTACCTGAAAAGCTCAGGCGAAGATGGGACATCCTTCTACCCTGCCTTCTGTTTGCTTACAGAGAGGTGACCCTCTCCCAGACCTGTTGTCTCAGAACCCTGAAGATGGTTCAGTTAAAGGAGTGACCCTTGGAGGCAACCTCCAAGACAAATGGTCTGGACCCCATACAATCCTGGAAAAGAAGGGAGAGGTTACCTACTTGGTGGACCTAGGCACTCCCAGGAGTCCCCACAGGGTACTCCATGTTAACAGGTTAAAAGCATATGTTGACAGGGCAGACATGGGCTTGCTCATGGCTACAGACGAGGGACAGGAGGAAGAGAGTGACCCTCTCCCAGACCTGTTGTCTCAGAACCCTGAAGATGGTTCAGTTGAAGGAGTGACCCTTGGAGGCAACCTCACTGAGCATCAGCAAATTGAATGTAGACAAGTTCTACAATCATTTCAGCATATGTTCTCACTGATACCTAGTCAAACTGACTGGTGTACCCATGTGGTGGACACCGTTGACAGTCTTCCTGTGAAGAACACATTTTACAGGCAACCTGACCATGTCAGGGACTGTATAAAGACTGAGGTACAAAAGATGCTGGAACTGGGTGTCATTGTGCCCTCAGAGAGCCCCTGGGCTAGCCCAGTGGTTCTGGTCCCCAAACCTCACACCAAAGATGGCAAGAGATAGATGAGGTTCTGTGTGGATTACAGAGGACTCAATGCTGTCACTAGGACAGACGCACATCCTATTCCAAGGGCAGATGAGCTCATAGATAAACTGGCTTCTGCTAAGTTTTTGAGCACATTTGATTTGACAGCTGGCTATTGGCAAATCAGGTTAGCTGAGGAGTCTAAGGCCAAAACAGCATTTTCAACCCCAGGGGGGCACTACCAATTTTTGCTGATGCCCTTTGGTCTGAAGAATGCACCTGCCACCTTCCAAAGGTTGGTGAATCAAGTCCTTACTGGGTTGGATGACTTTTGCGCAGCATATCTTGATGACATTGCTGTCTTTAGCTCCCCCTGGGAGGATCACCTGATCCACCTGAAGAAGGTACTTGAGGCTCTGCAAAAGGCAGGCCTCACTATCAAGGCTACTAAGTGCCATATAGGGCAGAGTAAGGTTGTGTACCTGGGCCACCTTGTAGGTGGAGGCCAAGTTCAACCACTGGAGAGTAAGATACAATCCATCAAGGACTGGTCTCCTCCCACCACCCAGACTCAGGTCCGAGCTTTCTTGGGATGACTGGGTACTACAGGAAGTTTGTTAAGAACTATGGGTCCATTGTGACTCCTCTTAATGATCTGACATCCAAAAAGATGCCCAAAAAGGTTCAGTGGACAGTAAGCTGTCAAAAGGCATTTGATGACCTGAAGAAGGCCATGTGATCTGCACCTATCCTGAAAAGTCCTGACTACTCCAAAGAGTTTATTGTCCAAACAGATGCTTCTGAGTTGGGTGTGGGAGCTGTGCTGTCACAACTTAATGTAGATGGTCAAGACCAACCCATTGCTTTTATTAGCAGAAGGTTGACCCCCAGAGAGAGGAATTGGTCAGCTATTGAGAGGGAGGCCTTTGCTGTGGTGTGGGCCCTGAAGAAGCTGAGGCCATACTTGTTTGGCACTCACTTCAAGATTCAGACCGACCATAAGCCCCTCTTGTGGCTAAATCAGATGAAGGGTGAAAACCCCAAACTGCTTAGGTGGTCCATTTCCCTACAGGGGATGGACTTTACAGTGGAGCACCGGCCAGGTACAGACCATGGGAATGCAGATGGTCTCTCCAGGTACTTCCACTTAGGACATGAAGACACGACTGGTCAAGGCTAGCTTAATGTGCCTGCGTTTGGGGGGGGGGTTGTGTAGGAGAGTAGGGTCTGCTATCCTATGGTCACCCCAAATGTTTGCTTTTTGCTTCACTGGTTTTTGACGTATTGAGGCTGTGGGCCTGCTAATCAGACCCACAGCCTGCTGTTCTCTCTGCTAAATTGACACTATGCACTTTAGGTGCATAACCCATTGGAACTGGATCACCCTGTGAGCCCCTGTAGTAGTGTACCCTAGGTACCCAGGGCATTGGTGTATCTAAGGCCTACCAGGGGCTGAAGCATGTATTGTGCCACCCCTGGCCTGGCCTAGCAATTTGACACAACTGGCTGATCACTCAGCTGGGGTAAGTTGGTGTATCCACCTCTTACTTAGGTGTAGTATGCCTATACCTAACCTTAAATGGGACACATGTTAACCTATGAGTCACTCCTATGGCAGGCCTTAACAATCCTGAAGGCAGAGTGCCTGGTTTCATGTGAGATGGTGCTCTGGCATGAGCTGAGCCTGTCTGCAGTGGTCGGAACAACTTCCTTCTACCGTTTCCAGATATCGCCATACCATATACTCTTAAGTGCATTATGAACCTCGCGGTTAAATGCTATCTTTGGTTTGGCTTTATCAAAACATGTCGAGTAAGGTGTCATACGAATTGGAATACTAACCCCTCGCCAATTCTGGCGACGGGGTTAGCATTCCACCCTCCTAGAGGGACACGACATGTACAGAACCTGAAACCCGGGTAAAATCAGACATAGCCTCAGCTCCACAAAATGGACGCTGCCACCACAGACACAAGTCTGCCCTCCTGCTGCTGGGAGTCCTTCCAGCTTGGGAGACGTGGACAAAGGGTTTCCTGCCAGGGGAGGTGCGAGCACCACCCCAGACAGGATTTTGTGTATTGGTCAGGTAGGGCTTGAAAAGAAACAGACATGCCTGAGGCTCACAAGGAGCCTCAGTGCATATGCCAGTTCAAACCGGTCCTGGGGCACACCAGCCCCAGACCTGGGGCGAGCTGGACAAAGGATTGGGGGTGTAACCACCCCCCTTCCTGGTCCCACCCTTAGGGAGGGACCTAGCAGGTAGTCCGGCCCCTAGAATCCGCTTAAAGGTAGGAGCTGTGTCCCAAGACTTTAGACATCCTGGAGTCAACTTGAAACTAAGAAGAAGACGGGATCTTTGACGTTCTGCTGCACAGAAGACTGAAGGAAATCTCCCCTATGGTCAGGGAGTGACCATCTTGCTAACGCAAGCACCATCCAGCAAATCGACGTCTGCTTTGCCGCCGCTTCCTGCCGGAGCCCGAGCCCAGAGACCGACAAGGACTAGACCTCCAGACCTCTCACCGCCCGATCCACAGTTCCTGCAAAGAAGGAACCCGTGGAGGCACCGAGACCCGTGGAGCCAGCCATCTTGGAAGACACTCGACTAAGCTGAAAGCGCAACAACAGAGGCTCCCTCTGAGTTGTGCTTTGGGTCCTGAGAAGCCCAACATCCGAGCAGCATCTGCACCAAAGGTGAGCCCGCCAGCATCTCCACGATCTGTGTGGGGCCCCTCGCACTTTGCGACTCGACGCGCCTAACCGGTTACTGGTATGTTGACTAGTGGCCATCTTGGCGACCATCTTGAAAAACTACGATGCTGGTCTGGTTGCTCCAGACTGGCCCCTGCTTCCCTCCAAAGGAGCAGCCCCTCTGACCTTGCTGGTCAGAGCTAAGAGCTTTCTTGGATTCCTGCGACTCCTGCTCTTGCCAAGGCTTGTTTGCTTCTCCTGAGTCGCCGACACCGCCAACAGCGAGAGCCTGCGTGGGGCAGCTCGTGAACCGACTCCTGGATGTCGTCGACCTTCAGGGACCACGTGGCTGCAGAGACAAGCTACATCTCTTTGCCTGTTTGCACCCGACATCGCCTGGTACCTACCTGGTGCCACGCCGGTCACTGGCTAGTGACTGTGAACACTGTCCCCTCTGCTTACAGGTCTTCTACACTTCCGATCCATCCTTGGATCCACCGCATCTCTTCTGGACCGACCGCCTGCAGCATCTTTGTCATCAGGCTCCATTGAACAGAGAGACGAAACCCGACGCACTTCGAGCCCTATGCACCCGCTTCCTGTGGGTGAGGTAAAGCTGGCACTCCAGTGCACAAGTGTAGAGTAACATCTCTAATGTCTAGGTTTGAAGTCTTAAATTCGTAGTCCAACCAGAAGACCCTTCTAGCAGTAACTTTTGAACATTTACGCACCCATTGAAAACCTATGGGCGCCCGCGTGTAACTTTCCTCACTGCACACGCGACCCGTGGACCTCCTGGTCACTAACTAAAGTTAGCTCCTTGTAGGCCCAGCGATTCTAGAGGCCCTAGGCCTTCTCCCTTTCCTGTTCGTGGTACTTATACCACTATGTTAGTATATGGTTTGAGCGGCCACCAGGGCCTATCCATATAAAGTGCAACTTTCGTATATTGTGATACTTTCTTGTTTAACGATTTGTGCTCCTGTGCTCATAAAGAGTCTAGGGGATACTTTGAGTAATAAATACATATATATATTTTGAATATATATCTGTGTGGTGTCCTTTCATTGGTATAAAGGGGGGTTACATATGGTAAAACAGCTTGCTTAACATGCCTAAATGAGTTTAGCCTAAAAGACTGCTTAGCCTACGCTACCACTAGGGCAGCTGGTCCGAAAAGGTTGACTTACAACCACACCATAAGGGTTGCTTGGCATGGTACAAGGTGGTCACTTTAATTAGTGAACATCATATACCAGGCCAACTTCTCACAATGGCTCACACCGGAGGGGCCAAGTTCGTCGTTGCCATCTGAAGAGGACAGTGAGAGAGTCAGACCAGAGAGCTCAGTGTCCACCAGAGTCTGGGACTGGGTATCCTCATCATTTGGTGCTGGGTGCCTAGCACCACCTGTGTTTGGAAGAGACACACAATGTGATTTATGTTTCTACATGCATCATTGGTTCACAAACATGACATTTTCTACTTTTCTAACAGATGCCTGCCTGTACACTGCTGTTTCCCAGCTTGTCACGGACAGAGTTTGATATTGTTGTTGGCCATTTGCCAGCATGGCCTTGTGCTCCCCACAACAGAGCCCAGTGTCAGACATCTTGTCAGTCCCTACCCACTCCCTGTGAGGCAAGTATGGTTCAGTTTGATCTTGCTGGGCCACGTGGGTGGGTGAAGGTTGTCTGACTGCAAGTCCCATCATACTCTTGGCTACACCCCTCTTCCCAGCATGCCCATACTTCCTCCCTCTTGACTCTGCTTCCCTGTGAGGGGGTGTGACAGCAATGGCAAGATGGCTGACTGTGACATCCTGGTGTTTGTTCAGCTACAAGTCCAAAGTGAGCCCCTGTGCTTCACACAGCAGCACCAAGTACGGGGTATCTTTTGCTGATATTTCGATGAGGTGTGTGTCAATGCATTGTACCCGGCGAGTTGTGTGGAGTTTGTGTTGAGGGGGGGTCTCGCCATGCTGATTAGTATGGTCAGGGGTGTCAGTCCTCCTTCCCATCATGATACGTGCTTCCATTGTAGGGCGTGAAAGTTGTCTTTCAGGATGTCAGTCAGTGGTGTCCTGCTTCTGATTGGCACACAAGCCCTAGCAGGGCCTTGTGCTCCCCACAGCAGGAGCCAGTGTCAGCCATCTTGTCAGTCATTTTCCACTCCTTGTGGTGTGGGCATGTTTCTGAGAGGTCTTGATGGGCCAATCAGGAGGGGGAGCATTATCTGTGACTACAGGCCCCATCATGCTTTTGGCTACACTAACTTCACCTGCATCCCCACTATTCCTTCCTGACAGTCAGCTGCACTGTGAGGTGGTGGGTTTGTGGTGTCAAACTGTCTGGCAGGGTCTATTTGGCTTAGTGCCACTGGCTTGCTCTATTTGTTTGTAGGTTGGTGCATGTCATGACACAGTTCCCAGTCACTATGAGATGGCAGGTATGGTGTTTGTCTGACTGGCATACACATCTTGGGCTGATTATCTATTGGTTAGTGTAGCTTTGGTTGTGGTGCATGGTTTTACTGTCCTCTTGCCACACAATCTTGGGTATGTTGTTTGTGTACTGACCAGGCTCTGGGATGTCTGTTAGGCCATGGACGCTCTCTGGTGGTAGGATTTCCCGCACCTTCTCCCCCCAGGTCCTGAAGTAGACTGGTTTAGCAGGAGGGCCACTGCCGGTGCACTGACTCAGGGCGTGATCTTTTTTGATGAGTTTCTTGACCCTCCTGCGCACGTCATACCACCTGTTCTGGATATCGTCCTTTGTGCGCCTTGCTGGTGCTTGGGCGTTCACCTTGTCCACAATCCTCGCTCACATCTTGGTTTTCTGTGTGATGGGGTCCTTTGGACCAAAGTACCAAACAAATGTAGCTCTACTCTGATGATCTCGTCTACCAGCACTTTTAACTCACTATCTGTGAACTTTGGATTCTTCTTTGGAGGCATGGTGATGGGTGGTGGTGGTGAGGGATGTGTGTGTGAGGGTGCAAGTGATGGTGGGTTGGTGTTGGTTTTGCTGGGTGTATGTGTGTGTGCTTTTGTGTGAGGTGCTGATGGTGTGTGAGTTGTGTGATGGGTGAGTTGTGAGTGTGTCTGTGGTTGCTGTGTACTGGTGTTTGCTGCTGGCTGTGTCTCCTGTTTGCAAGGGATGAAGGTAGTGATTGTAGTTCTTTATATAGTTGGAGTGGTGGGTGTGTCTTGGTCCCATGGTTTTTTTTTGGTATTTATTGGCTTTGTCATTGGTAGTTTGGTCCTTTTTTTGTCTTTTTTCCTTTGTGTTTTGTAGGCATGAAGGAGACGTTCATGTGACGGAAACGGACGCTGCTGTTGTCTCGTGCGGGCTTCTCCGCCTCGTTCACACTGCCTATCTTCTGTGTTTGGTACGCGTCGTTCGTGGCGGTCTCTATTGCTTGTGTGCCGGGTTATCTGTGCATGTCGGTCGTGCGGCTTGTTCTCCGTGCGAGTCGGTCTGGTTTTACACGCATTGCATCGTACTGCGCAAATCGTACATCGCGGGTACGAGTCGGTCGGCTTCATTCCGGGTTCGTGTCGGTGATATTCGCATCTGTTTTCCGTCCGGATCACTATTTTCCCTACGGCTCGGTCGTACGGCTTGTATTCCGTATGTGTCGGTTGTAATTCACACGCGTTGCATCGTACTGCACAGGTCGTACGGCGCTGGTCCATGTCGGTCGGTATTCGGTCCGGGTCCGTGTCGGTCGGTTCGTTTTCTGCCCGGAATCGGAATCTGCCCCCAAATGTGCAAGCTTTGCTTGTCCCCTGATCACTGCGAGGCCAACTGCAATACCTGCAAGCCTTTCCGATGGAAAAAGACACTTCTTGATTGAAGGGCGTGTTGAGTGGAGATGTCTCACTGCACCAAAGACGATACACCCAACATTTTCGATGGGGAGCATGTCCTGGAGGAGCCTGCTACAGAGGTGGAAGAAGAGGCATTCTCCATCGAGATCTCCAACTCCAATGTGAAGGAAGAATTGGAGTAAACCCTACCACTCGGGCAGCACTTGATTACTGTTGCCCCAGACCCTGCTCCAATGCCCCAAAACACTTTCAAACTTTCACCATCCCCTCCTCGTAGAGGTCGCCGGACTGCCACTGCCATCTGGCAATGGTTGGATCTGAAAAGATACTTCAGATGCCCCGCCTTCGGGCCCAATGCAAAAATAACAGTTGATGGACAGAATGCTGCACAATGTCAAGTATTCAGCCCAGTAGGGAGATCTTTCTTTTTGAATTTGTCACCCTAAGTGGGAAGGGTATGCCCAGACATGGATCCCGTGCTCGCTGCACCACTGGATTAAGGCTAGCCTGGCTTGTTTCCGGTCCAGTGAGGACCTGGCTTGGCAGTTCAGGCTGGAATGTTCCCATGAGGAACAGGGTCAAGACAGATTTGCTTATGGTTGGGGTCAAACTGGGGTGGCGTGGTGAGCAACAGAATGATAGATTGATCCAATTTCCTTGTGACTGGGGGGTGAATGTTTGTTGTTCAGCATTCCGTTCATCATTTGTTTCTTTTTACATTTGCTGCCTTCGGACCCAGCACCGAAAACCTCCAAAAAGGCTAAGTCCTCAGGTTCTACCTCTTCGGATCGAGCACATACCTCAGTCTCCACTAAGCCTTCGGGCCCGACGCGGCAACCCTCATTCGGTGCCGGACAAAAAAATCTCACAAAGTCTCGATTTTGAAATCGGCTGAGCTGAAACCCTCAAAGCAATCCTTCGTTTCCTTGTCCCCAGTCAAGCCTATAAGTGAAAAAAATGACATTAGACTAAGAAAAAACCTCCTTCAACAAGGCACAGGGTGAGTTATAACCACCCCTCCATTGAAGAGGCAGTTAACTTTTGAGGAGGAATTGGACTTTCCTTTACCTCTCAAAAAGAGGACAAAGAACATGGCTATCAGCCCTACACATCATCCACCATCCCCCTCTCCTCCACCTCTTCCAGCATCGCTACCTCCACCATAACCTCCTTCTCCATCTCCACATCTTGACCCTCTGGATAATACACATCCAGGTTCACCTAGGTCTTACACAGGGGGTATAGGAGAACCATTAGGGGAGCCTGATCCTTGGGACACTTATAATACAGACCCAATGACTCCCAATGAGCCAGATCTTTATTCAGCTTGTCCCTCTCCTCCTAAAGCTCCTAGTGCTTACCAGCAAGTAATTGCTGGGGCAGATACGTATCATGGAGTCCAACTACATAGTAATTAGAACAAGTCTTCCTCTTTGATACACTGTCAACCCCACTCATAAAGACACATAGTTTCTGCCCATGCTCCCTGGCATGTTGCATCATGCTGATGACATATATAAAGAGCCAGTGTGTGCCCATGTCATAACCCAATGGGTATATAAAAAATATGAAGCAACTCCCTCAGGCCCCCTTTTCATACATAATCAGGTACCACCAGACTCCATTGTTGCTACCTCAGCTGATAAACAAGCCAATAGTCAGGCAACTGGAGATACGCCACCTCCTGAAAAGGCGTGTAAATGTATTGATGCTTCAGGTAAATGACTAGCTGCTCAAGCAGCTAATCATTAGCACATTGCCAATTCCCAGGCACGCCTCGCAGGTTACTATAGAGCCCACTGAAATGGAAGAATTGCCACAGCATCTCTTAGAGGAACATAGAAAAAGGGATCAACAAATTGTTTGAGGGTCAAGCCTTCACTAACAACTCTATTCGATGTGCCTTCTCTGCAGTGGATGCAGCTGCTAGGGGCGTCAATACTAGCATAATTCTCAGGAGAAATGCTTGGCTCAGATGTTCTGGTTTTAACCGGAGGTTCAAGAGGCAGTTTTAATCAAGCCTTTGACACAGAACAACTATGTGGCCCTCAAGTGTTCACCACATTAGATAAGATAAAGAAAGACACCGATACTGCCAAGGCTATGGGAGCTTTATAGACTCCTACTCTTAAAGAGCTCCATTTGTAGCTCTGGATACAAAGGAGGATACAAATTCCCCACCACAGACACCTCCACTTCTTAACAGAAGCAGGGCCAACCCACCTACACTAAAGGGTTTTTACAAAGGCTCCTTAAGAGGTAATAATAAGAGGGAAGGGCAGGAGTGCTTCAACATGTGGTGCAGCCTCCACTGCCAAACGGTGACTACCCAATCCTTCCTCCCCAACCATACAACACCTGTCAGGGAAAGACTAAAGTTTGTTCACTTGGTCTGGAAATCCATCACAACAGACCAGTGGGTCCTAGCCATTATCCAAGATGGCCTCTGTCTGGAGCTCATTACAACAACACCCAACATCCCACCTCACACACACAGGTTATCACAGGATCACCTAACACTGCTAAAACAAGAGGTCCAAGCCCTTCACCCCAATGGATATATAGAACCAGTCGCCCTTCATCAGCAAGGCACAGGAGTATATTCTCCGTCCTCCTTAATTAAAAAAACTGACAGGTCTCTAAGACCGATCTTAGACTCAGACCTCTCAACTACTGCATTCTATCAGAACATTTTACATGGTCACTCTACAGAGTCTCATTCTACTTCTACAAAAGGTTGACTTTATGGCCACTCTGGACCTAAAGGATTCTTACTTCCATATACCCATTCATCCTGTTCACTGCAAATACCTCAGCTTTATCATAGCAGGAACACACTACCAATTCAAAGTTCTCTCCTTCAGGGTCACTACCGCACAAAGGGTCTTTACAAAGTGCTTAGCAGTAATTGCAGCACAGCTAGGATGATAAAATATTCATGTATCCCCATACTCTGATGACTGGGTCATCAAAGCCAGCAGCCATCACCAGTGTCAGCACCACATACAGCTGACAATAGATCTGCTCCACAAGTTAGGGTTCACTGTTAATGTCCCCCAAATCTCATTTTCAATCTCTTTAACTTCAACCATACTCAGGAGCAATCCTTAACACACATTTGGGGATAGCTTACTCCAACCCTGCTTGAATGTAAAACTTTCATACACTTCTACCTTCAATTCCAGTCAAACAAAACACTCGCAGTTCAGACTGTCATGTGTTTACTGGCTATGATGGCATCTTGCATTGCCATAGTTCCCAATGCAACACTACAAATGTGCCAACTACAGCAATGTCTCTCTCAGAGGTCTCTGTCACAAGGTCACCTTGAGGATCTAGTGTTGATTCACCGCCAAACTCACCTTTCTCTGCAGTGGTGGAACCCCAACAGTCAGTTGCCTGGACCCTGTGCCTCAAATCACTCTAACAGATGCTTCAGAGATGCGTTGGGATACACTCCTACAAAACCTCACAATACAACTCTGTGGGATGCCAAACATCAATCTCTACACATCAACTACTGGGAACTTCAGGCAGTATACCTGGAACTGAAACCATTCCTACCTCATCTATCTCACAAGGATGTCCTCGTCCGGACGGACAAAAGACAGGCATGTACTATTTACAAATTCGGGGGGGGGGGGGGCATTGTCTTCTCAGTTGTCGCACCTCTCTCAGAACATATAGAACTGGGCTCTTCCCCATCGCATTAGTTTGTTTGTGGAATATCAACGATCTTGCGGACAACTATTTTAGCAGGATGCACCAACAGACTTGTGAATGGTAACTTAGTCACAAGTCCTCCTTCCCTACTTTCAAAAGTGGGGGTTTCCTCACATAGACTTGTTCGCCACAGCCGAAAACGTAAAATGCCCAAACTTTGCATCCAGATTCCCTCATGCACTATCCAAGGGCAACACACTTTTGATGAGTTGGTCAGGGATAATTGCCTAGGCTTTTCCACCTCTGCCTCTCATTCCATTTCTGGTTTGGAAACTCAGGCAAACATCTCTCAACATGACCCTTCTAGCTCCCACCTGGGCACATCAGCCATAGTTCACAACACTACTAGATCTCTCAGTAGTCTCACATGAGAAGCTCCCAACATCCCGGACCTTCTCTCTCAGAATCAACAACAAATAAGACACCCAGGCACCAAAATCCTCAATCAAGTGATATGGCTCCTGAGGTCTTAGAGTTTGGCTATTTAAACTTACCATCAGAATGTATGTATAATCTTAAACAAGCATGCAGACCTGCAGCTAGAGACTATTATGCTGCGGAATGGAAACGCTTTGTTTGCTACTGCCAACCTAAACAAATGAATCCTATCAAAGCCACAGTGCAAGACATTATTTGTTACTTGCTTGATTTACAAAAGTCCAATTTAGTTGTCTATCTCCAAAATAGGCATCATCTTTCACTCTTTAAAAGTATTCATGGCAGGACTCAAACGAATCATTCCACCTCATGTACCTCCAACGCCCTCTTGGAACCTAAACATTGTGCTTAATATGCTCATGGATCCTCCTTTTGAGCCTATGCATTCATGCCCCCTTCAATTACTATCATAGAAAGTGGCATTTTTGTTTGCCATTACCTCACTCAGGTGTGTTACCTAGGAGTCATCTTTGATTAAACTCTTATCTTTGACATCCAGGTCAATAGGTCCGTGAGTTCTTACTTTTTCATTATTAAAATGCTGAGTAAGATTTTCCCTCTTATACCAGTTGAACTCAGGGTAGCAGTGGTTATTGATCTCATTACATCACACTTTAACTATTGTAATGCACTATATTTAAACATTGATAAGGCATTGCTGAACAAACAACAAGTCATCCAAAATGTGGAAGCCCACCTGGTATTCGATTTACCTAAATGCCTTTCAGTTAGAGAAGGCGTGCGTTCCCTGCTTTGGCTGCCTGTTAGGGAGCGTGTGACTTTTAAAGTCCTCTGTATGGTACTTCAGGCTCTGCACCTCCAGGAATTGTTACCACTGAGGTCAGAATTTCATTTGCACTCCTTTGAGAGACAGCTTAGATCCTCATCTTTTAGGAAGGTGAACATTCTGAGATTTCAGAAGGCCAGATGGGGTGGTCGCTTCTTTTCTGTAGTAGCAGGTAAACTGTGGAACACGCTGCTTTTAAACAGTACTATGTAAAACTCACATATGGACTTCCACAAGCAAAATTGGCTTTTCTCCTTTCCATAACTGTAACGTTTGTGTCTCTCATCGCATTCTTCTTCTCCATTGCAGCACTTTGACGTCCATGGGCATAATGAGCTTTATACATTTAAATACAAATACAGAAGAAGGGAAATAATGGTTCACTAAGTAATAAGTAAGGCTTCCTGTTTTCCGTTTTTACGGATTTTTACAGATAAATACAGACAGAAAACAATGTGTTTTCTGTCTGCATTTATTTTTAAAAGTGGATAAATACATAAAATTGTGCTTCTTTAAAATTACTCTCCAAGCTGTCTTTCTTGAATTGTAGCCTAACAGCATAGGATATTAAAAAATAGAGTGAAATGACTTTAAATAATGGCATATGTCAACATACATTTGTTGTATAATGCTAATATTTAGTTGATATATTATGTAATATTTGTCCGCTTAAAAACCTAAATTAAGACAGACCCCAAAGTATGAGTGCATGTCCTGTCAGTTAAATAAATATGGAAATTTACAGTTTTGCAACTTTATTTATACAAGAAAGACAACATAAATATGGATTAAGACAGTGTTAGACAGACCGGGAGGGTCGGCCGAGGACAAGGGGAGAGGTCTCCGGGGAGAGCCGTCTCCAGCGATCGTACAGACGAGTAACTTCCCCCCCACAGATGTACACCACACAAAGATAGGTTTTAGCGTTATTTATAAGCAATCTTTAGGTACGATAGAATGGTACAAGGAGGTCAGGACTCAGGGGTCCCCTCGATTCTAGTCTCTTGGTTGGGAAAGGGGGTAGCGGGACAGTCTTGTTACCAATCTGGTAGATGCGATGAAATGATGGATAGCTCACAATCCTCGAGCTCGGTGTTCTAGTTGGACGGGCCGCGGCAGCGCCAGCAGGTCCCGGTGAAGGTGGTCGTTACACGGTCCGCGGCAGCGCCAGCAGGTCCCGATGAAGGTGGTGGTTACAACGGTCCGCGGCAGCGCCAGCAGGTCCCAACGAAGGTGGTAGTTACAACGGTCCGCGGCAGCGCCAGCAGGTCCCAACGAAGGTGGTAGTTACAACGGTCCGCGGCAGCGCCAGCAGGTCCCGATGAGGATGGAGGATGCAGAAGGCCGCGGCAGCGCCAGCAGGCAGAGTGATAGTTCACAAGGCAGGGCTACGGCAGCGCCGGTAGTCCGTCAAGGATGAGTTCTTCTCGGTGTCTCTCGACTCCAGGATACAACTGCCTTCCTGCTCTGGAGCTGCCCCAGTTATAGGTCTGGCGCCCTTTGATGTCCGGACCCTCGCACTTGGAGGTCGGGAGGTCCGGGGTGAGGGAGTCCAGACACCCAGCAGGGGGGTGGAGCCAGCGCCCGGGGGAGCTGGGGGGCGATCGGCACCTGGCGGGGGAGGGCCATCGACACTTCTTTCTCCCATCGACCTGCCAAGTGGTCCGTTCACCTCCTGGGTGGATGGTGGTGCCGGGATGTCGGGGCCTGGCCAGGCCCAGGGTTAGGGTCGAGCTGAGGCCACGCGGCCTCGTGGTGCAGTGTCCAAGATGGCGGCCGGGCCGGGCGAGGGAGCCGGTAGTGGTTCGGCCCCATGATACAGAGATGTCCGGGGGCAGGAGTCCCGTCTGGAGACGGGGTGCGGGTTGTTTCGGTGGGAACACCTGGAGGGCCGGGGCTCGGGCCCTGTCATGCGGGGAGGGAGCAAGCCCTTCATGTGGCCTGTCCAACATGCGTCCGCCCCAGCTGAAGGCGGGGAGAGTCACCCATCCTCTTGGGGACTCTCCTCGTCGAGGCGGAAAAAGCGTGACAGGCCATCTGCGTTGGCGTGGTCTTGGCCCGGTCGATGTTCCACAGTGAAGTCCATCCCCTGCAGGGAGATGGACCAACGCAATAGTTTGGGGTTTTCCCCCCGCATCTGCATTAGCCACTGCAGGGGTCGATGATCTGTTTGCACCCGGAAGTGGGTACCGAAGAGGTAGGGCCGGAGCTTTTTGAGGGCCCACACCACTGCGAAGGCCTCCCTCTCGATGGTGCTCCATCGCTGTTCTCGGGCCAGGAGGCGTCTGCTGATGAAGGCCACCGGTTGGTCAAGTCCCTCGGAGTTCAGCTGGGAGAGGACCGCCCCGATGCCATGGTCGGAGGCATCTGTTTGTACGATGAATTCCCGACTGTAGTCGGGGGCCTGGAGCACAGGGGCGGTGCACATGGCGGCTTTCAGCTTCTCGAAGGCCGCTTGACAGTCTGGGGTCCAGTTGATCTTCTTCGGGTGGTTTTTGGATGTGATTCCCGTGAGGGGCCCCACAATGCTGCCATAGTCCCTCACGAACCGCCGGTAGTAGCCGGTGAGCCCCAAGAAGGCTCGGACCTCGGTCTGCGTGACTGGGGGCTGCCAGGACTGGATGGCAGCGATTTTGAGTTGCAGAGGGGGCCACCAGACCGCTTCCCACCTGGTGTCCGAGATAGGTCACGGACCCCTGACCAATTTGGCACTTGCTGGCCTTGATGGTGAGGCCGGCCCGTTGGAGGGCCTGCAGGACCTCACAGAGGTGGTGGAGGTGGTCGGACCAGTGGCGGCTGTACACAGCGATATCGTCCAGGTAGGCGGCGCTGAACTCCTCGACCCCCGCCAAGACCTGGTTCACCAGTCGCTGAAAAGTAGCTGGGGCATTCTTCATGCCGAAGGGCATGACTTTGAAGTGGTAGTGGCCATCGGGGGTAGAGAAGGCGGATCGTTCTTGGGCCCGGGGTGTGAGACCGATCTGCCAGTAGCCCGCTGTCAGGTCGAAGATGCTGAGGTAGCGGGCAGCCCCCATGCGGTCGATCAGTTCATCCGCTCGGGGGATGGGATGAGCGTCGGTTCTGGTAACAGCATTCAAGCCCCGATAGTCGACGCAGAATCGGAGCTCAGGAGTGGTACCGGGGGCAGCAGCTTTGGGGATCAGCATGACCGGGCTGGCCCAGGGGCTCTCCGAGGGCTCGATGACCCCGAGCGTGAGCATCTTTGATACCTCCTCTTGGATGCAGGCCCGTACCCGATCTGGTACGCGGTACGCCCGGTGTCTGATAGGGGGACTGTCCCCAGTGTCCACGTCGTGCAAGCACCAGGGGGTGACCCCTGGGGTGAGGGAAAACAAGGTAGCAAACTGCAGCAGGAGGTCCCGGCAGCCTTGGCGCTGTTCCGGGGTGAGGGCATCGGAGAGCCGGACCCCGTCCACGGAACCATCTTTCTCCCGAGTCTTCAGGAGATCAGGGAGAGGCTCGGAGTCTTCTTCCGCTCCACTGTCTGTAGCCATCAGGAGGCTGAGCTCCGAGCGCACAAAGTGGGGTTTGAGTCTGTTGGTGTGGAGGACCCGGAGGGGGTTCCGTGGGGATTCCATATCGATGAGATAGGTGACGGGGCTTTTGCGTTCGACCACTTTGAAGGGCCCCGTCCACTTGTCCTGCAAGGCACATGGTTCGGTGGGGGACATCACCCATACTTGTTGGCCAGGTTCGAATTCGATGGAGGAGGCATTTTGATCGTACCATTTTTTCATGTCCTCCTGACTGGCCTCAAGGTTCGCTTTCGCCATTTCTCTGAATCGCCTGGTCTGATTGCGTAGGGTCAGGAGGTACTTGAAGACGTCTGGAGGGGTCTTTAGGGGGGCCATCTCCCAACCTTCTTTGACTAGGCTGAGGGGCCCTCGCACAGGGTGCCCGTACAAGAGTTCGAAAGGGCTAAAGCCGAGGGACTTCTGGGGAACTTCTCGATAGGCGAAGAGGAGGCACGGAAGTAGTACATCCCACTGGCGACGGAGGGGTTCTTCCAACCCCCCAATCATTCCCTTGAGCGTGCGGTTGAACCGCTCGACTAGTCCGTTTCCTTGAGGGTGATAGGGGGTCGTGAATCGGTAGGTGTCCTCTACTGGAGCGATCGGGGGAGGAGGTGCTGGCCATTCTGGTTCTTCTGGTCGGGGGATGGCACGGGCGGCCATGGACCGGGTGGTTACGCACGCCCAGTCCGGGAGGCCCAACATCCCCAGGTGCTCTCTTCTTTCTACGGCGGCCCACGGGGAACTCTCTAGATCATTCCCCAGGAGACAGTCCACGGGGGCATCATCTCGGACCGTCACCTTCAACATGCCGGAGACTCCTCCCCATTCGAAGGGGACGCAGGCCATCCGACATAGACTCTCCGAATTGTCGGCTGAACGGACGGGGCAGAGAATGTTCGGCAGGATCTGCTCTGGTTTTACCAGGTGACAGCGGACGGCCGTCACACTGGCCCCCGTGTCACGTAGTGCTTCGGCTCGGCGTCCATTAATGTTCACCCACTGACTATATTTTCTGGTGTTGGCGGGTAGGGGAGCCCGCGGGACCAGGTCTCTTCCCCCTAGGCACTCTAGAACCATGGCGGCCGGTTCCCACTCTTGTTGTCCCTGCTCGTATTCTTCCTGTTCTTCGGAGATTTGTTCTCCCCCCAGGGCGGCGGCAGCTACCTGGCGGGGTCTCGGAGTTTGGTTCTGTGGACAGTTCGGGTCATTGGCGTAGTGGCCGACTCGCTGGCATCGGTGACACGTGACATTGGCTCGAAGCCCCGCGCGCATGGGGGGGTTGCCCCGGCTGGCCGGGGGCGGGGTGCTGGCAGCGGGAGCGGCCGGGACGGTGTCTCTTCCCCGTCCCTGGCCTCCTCCTCCTCCTCGGGGACGGTGCTGACCTTGGTTGTTCCGGTTCTGTTCGTGCGGCCCTCTCCGGCCCACTCGGGTGCTTTCCCACCGGTCAGCTTCGGCGGCGAGTTGCCGTGGGTCAGTCAATTTACTGTCGAGGAGGTGCTGCCTGAGCTCAACGAAGCAGTTGTTAGAGAGGTGCTCCCACACCATGAGATTAAAAAGTTGCTCGTAGGTCGTTACGTGGCTTCCCTTGATCCAACCCTCGAAGGCTCGGCTGAAATAGTTGACATATTCCACCCAAGTTGTACCCGGGATGCGGGTGCAGTCTCGGAACCTCTGGCGGTACATTTCGGGTGTGAGCCCATATCGGGTGAGGAGGGCAGCCTTCATGTGGTCATAGGATGACATCAGGTGGTCTGGGAGCTGTAACAGGGCATCGCGGCCTTCATTGACGAACCTCCCCCATAGACCGGCTCCCCAGTCACTTCGATCGATCCGGTGGGAGGTCATGGCGATCTCGTAGGCCTTGAACCACTGTTGTATGTCGTCTTCTCGGACATACTCTCGAACGACATCCTTGGGGATGTGGACTTTCTTTTCTGTCGCTCCCGGGGTGCGCGGTCGCTCGGGCACCTCCAGTTCTTTGTTCTGCTTCCGTAGGTCTATCTCTGCCAGTTTGCGCTCGTGTTCGTATGCTAATCTCTTTTCTTCGAGCTCTCTCTGCCTCTGTTTTTCTTCCCGTTCTTCTCGGAGCCGCAGATGCTCTAGGTTCAGTTTTTGTTCGGCTAATTTTAGTACACCGTCCATTTTGAGCCGTGCCATTTCTAACTCATGTAGTCTGTTTTTTTCTCTCTCTTGGATCTCTTCCTGCGAGAGGCCCGTTCTTCGCTCTTCGGGAGCCGTGGTGTTCCTCTCTGATGCTGCAATGTTTTGGTCCGGGGATCTGGCGGCCCCGGTTTCTGCCCACGACTCAATGGCGTGCTTGAAATCGTCTTTGGTACTCAGGCCGGTGGTAGCAATGCCTAGTTCAATGCAGAATTGTTTCAATTCACGATGGCTGTACTCTTCCAATTTCTCCATCTGGAATTTCTCGGTGGATCCGCTCTCTTTGGTTGACATTGTGGTTTTGTCGTGGGGTGAGCTACTCTCTGTACGATTACGCGTTGATTCGGATCGCGCCGCTGGCCACCAATGTTAGACGGACCGGGAGGGTCGGCCGAGGACAAGGGGAGAGGTCTCCGGGGAGAGCCGTCTCCAGCGATCGTACAGACGAGTAACTTCCCCCCCACAGATGTACACCACACAAAGATAGGTTTTAGCGTTATTTATAAGCAATCCTTAGGTACGATAGAATGGTACAAGGAGGTCAGGACTCAGGGGTCCCCTCGATTCTAGTCTCTTGGTTGGGAAAGGGGGTAGCGGGACAGTCTTGTTACCAATCTGGTAGATGCGATGAAATGATGGATAGCTCACAATCCTCGAGCTCGGTGTTCTAGTTGGACGGGCCGCGGCAGCGCCAGCAGGTCCCGGTGAAGGTGGTCGTTACACGGTCCGCGGCAGCGCCAGCAGGTCCCGATGAAGGTGGTGGTTACAACGGTCCGCGGCAGCGCCAGCAGGTCCCAACGAAGGTGGTAGTTACAACGGTCCGCGGCAGCGCCAGCAGGTCCCAACGAAGGTGGTAGTTACAACGGTCCGCGGCAGCGCCAGCAGGTCCCGACGAGGATGGAGGATGCAGAAGGCCGCGGCAGCGCCAGCAGGCAGAGTGATAGTTCACAAGGCAGGGCTACGGCAGCGCCGGTAGTCCGTCAAGGATGAGTTCTTCTCGGTGTCTCTCGACTCCAGGATACAACTGCCTTCCTGCTCTGGAGCTGCCCCAGTTATAGGTCTGGCGCCCTTTGATGTCCGGACCCTCGCACTTGGAGGTCGGGAGGTCCGGGGTGAGGGAGTCCAGACACCCAGCAGGGGGGTGGAGCCAGCGCCCGGGGGAGCTGGGGGGCGATCGGCACCTGGCGGGGGAGGGCCATCGACACTTCTTTCTCCCATCGACCTGCCAAGTGGTCCGTTCACCTCCTGGGTGGATGGTGGTGCCGGGATGTCGGGGCCTGGCCAGGCCCAGGGTTAGGGTCGAGCTGAGGCCACGCGGCTTCGTGGTGCAGTGTCCAAGATGGCGGCCGGGCCGGGCGAGGGAGCCGGTAGTGGTTCGGCCCCATGATACAGAGATGTCCGGGGGCAGGAGTCCCGTCTGGAGACGGGGTGCGGGTTGTTTCGGTGGGTAACACCTGGAGGGCCGGGGCTCGGGCCCTGTCATGCGGGGAGGGAGCAAGCCCTTCATGTGGCCTGTCCAACAGACAGAGAAAATGGCAAAAAAATAAATATGGATGAATACAGATGGAAATGTTAAAAAAATGAATACCATAAAACCAGGCGCCCTCTAATAAGTCAGCAAGGCCCAAATTCAGAGAGTAGGTTTGAGTAAAGTTCCAAGGTGTGTTTGTGATTCAGGAGTGCGTAAATTTTCAGGTAGGGTTTGACAGATAATGTATGAAAGAACATCCTTTTCTGTTGTGGTCCACTGACTTTCGCCTTTAGGACTTTAACAGTGCACTTTCTCCTCAAAATAAAACATCTAATGACCCTTGACTTCAATTCTGTTAGCAAGGTGATTTATCTGCTGTTCATTGGATAATTCCTTCTTCTCAACATCTTGGTGGCCCAAGAAATTCTATTGCGTCTTTTATCCAACTGCCAGAGGAAAATGCGAATGGCAGAATAGAGCCCCTGGCACCAGATACAGTTGACCACAATTTTAACCCCATGTATACCCAAGAAGTAGGCCCATCTGCGAAGAGGAAGCGCTAGGACAGGGCATAGGCTGAGGCTGAGGCTGCTATAGGCCTGGGGTAACCGATGAGAAGGTTAAGGATAAAGTTAGACTTGCTGGTAGAGCGTGTATGAGTAATCAATCAGGACTAGTTCCCTGCAGCTGCCCCAGTAAAAATAGAGTATTACACCCCTAGTCAGAATAAATGGGGAGCCTAGCAGTCCTAAAGCTTTCTGGCTTTAAGACTCCCTCAAAAAACCTGACTACACTGCATCTGTCGACCCAAAAGATGCATGTAGTGGGGCCATGGCAGGATGCAGTCATCACAACCTGTAGATACTAATGCAGTTACCTCACTGTCCATCATTGTGGGGGAACTTCGGCCTGTTTTGATCGCTGTTCTGCCTGGCGATAATCACCGTGCTAAATGAGAACACTTGCCCCAAGCAGTTGTACATTTTAGTTCTGGTCAATGTTCCTTGTCTATCGAAACCCAGGGCAGAAACCCAAGCTAATCTCAAAAACAAGGTTTGCCACTGAATTATTAAAAACCAGCATCTCGGAGTACAATGACATTCTATTTGTCACAAGGGTGGGCTGGATTGTGCCATCTAGTAAGCAATATTCCGGGGACTGTTTGGTTATACATTGTAGCATTCTGGCTCTAGCTGGCCTTATAATTTCTAATTGTTCCCAACATGTCTACTGAAATCTTAAGAACAATCGTATAACTGCTTTGACTTGGGCTATTTCTATCGTACATTTGTTGGCACACAGCCTACCAGAAGAGGTCCACTATCTAGACGACCTGAATATCTCAATGAGTCCCTCCCTAGCTTCAATAGATTCAGTCCCCTATCTGACCTGGAGGCCCTGAACTGACTTTCAACTGTCTATGCTGCTCCCATTGAGATGAAGGTGGGGATTGGGTAACAGAGATGTGTCTGTCTCCAGTGACTGACCTCCTGAGCCGCACCCAGATTCTGCCCCCCTTACGAATCTGATTTTCTGGAACATTGCTGGCCTGAGCTCTAGGAAGTCAGACCCATTCTGGTTTAGTTTAATTATAAACTGTGATAGTGTGATGCTGCAGGAATCTTGGTTATTGGGGATTATTACCTGGGTTGGGCAAGACACTTTCACTGTACCATCCACCCATTCTGTTGGGGAGGGCTGGCCACAATGGTTTGAGTGTCTGTCATTCAACATTATTCCTATAGCATGCAGCCACCCAGGGATTCAGGTCCCATTTATTGTTCATTCCAGCATCGTTAATTATATACCGATTTGTTTTTATAACCCAGGGGCCGAATTGGGTTGTCAAATTAAGGTACTAGTCAATGTTATTGAGATTCTGAGAATTGGAGCTGATTGTATCTTCAGTGGGTTTTCTGTGGTTGTTGGTGGTGACGCCATTGCTAAGCTTGGCTCATATGAAACTTACTGTGATCATTTTGCTGTGAGGGCCCTGGCTGAGCCTGCCCTAAGGTTGACCATAGAGGGCAATTTCTCTTGAAATATCTGTTAACATTTAACCTCTGTAATCTAGCCTAAATTGGGGATAATTTAGCATCTCAAGTCCCTACCTTTATTGCTTGGGAGCAAGGCTCTATCATTGATTATGTTTTTCTTTCCAGGGATTTGTCTGCCTGCCTCTGTAGTTACCAGGGGCACCATCACCAGTGGGTAGTGATCACATCTCAATTGAAATGAAATTTCTTTTGCCGATAGCCCAACAATTAACCTTATGTACATGAGTCACTAGCCTGGCTCCCAGGGACAAGGGCCTTAGATGTGTATCGAATGAGATAGATTTTTCCTCAGTATTGGCCACCACCATCAGGGCAAATCTTAGTCTGATTTTAGACCATCTGTTAACTGTAGATCACCCCTCATTGAAAGTAATTATGACCTTTGAGAGCCTAAATCATTTTATTAAGCCTCTTCTTAAAACCCCACCAAACATGTCAATACCATCCATCCAGGCTGGTTCAATAAGGACTGTAGGCCTGCTAATCATATGCTGCTGGTCACCTCAAACAATTGCCCCAGAGATAGTCTTCTTATAACCAAAGTGAGGCAACTCTATAAATCAACCCTCAAAAAGCATAAGTTATTCCTTAAGGAGGAAGCCTGGATCGGTCTTACCAGGTCATGAAAGGAAAAGGACACTAGAGGCTTTTATGCAATAGTAAATGGTAAAAAGCAAACTGAAAATAGGAGCAATGGTCTGGGTACTAACAAAAAAGCTTCTAGCTGGCTCAGTCACTTCAAAGGCATCTATTCATTTGATAATTGTCTGTTCTCATATTTGGACGAGGCTCCCCTTCTTTTTCCCTTACGTATTAGGTTTAACCTTGATGAGGTAATTACGTTTATCTCTTACAGCCCATCTAGAAAAGCACCTGGGCCTGATGGGGTCCCTATGGACCATTACAAAGAGAATATTGTTCTGTGGGCCTCAATAATTAGCATTATACTGAATGCGGAGGTATCCTTCAGGATTCCTCTCTCCTGATAGCAGGTTATCATTGCTGTAATTAAAAACAAAAAGGCCGGTCTCTGCTGCTATAAGCTGATTTCACTCTTGGACTCTGTGGTTATAGTGGTGGTACGGATTGTCCTGCAAAGAGTTTAGGCCTTGGTTAAACAGATTAAGATGCTAAGTATGGTTCAATATGGGTCTAGAGAGGGCTTGTGGACACAGGAATCTCAGCCGATTGATCAGGAAATGTTCCTTTTTTTAAATGTTTAAATTTTTATTTTTTATTAATCCATAGTATCACAAAATCATATCGTACATCAGACATTCATATGATCAAAGAACGCGCCCAAATATAGATACCCATTTTTCATTTTCTTGAGCCTTTAGCTGAGAATAGGGTGAATTCTAAATGAAATATATTATACATCCTGGCTTTCCACATTTCAAAAGCGGGGGCTTTGGGCTGCAACCATGAGGCAGAAACACAAAGATGAGCCACAGCTATAGCTATAAACAGTAAATAACAATGCTTGTACATAGGTCTTCCAGGCTCTAAATCTTGACCGATCCCTAATAACATCATGGATGCAGAAATTTTAATAGGTACACCAGTAACAGCTGATAGAAACTTTTCGATATAACCGATGTAAAGAGCCAATTTACCACAAGAATAAAAAATATGTAAACTATCAGCATTATCAGTCCCAGAGCAAAAGCATTTACCAACATTTCTTCCCCCCCCCCCCCCATTTCAACAATTTTGCTGGCGTATAATATAGGTTAAACGCAGTTTTAAAAAATTAGGCTTTAAGATTCGCAGATAAGAGGGCTTCACTGGCTATTGCAATATCTTTCTCCAGGAAAACTTCCTGTTCTCCTAGAACATTGGCCCATTTAACATTATGCTTCTCCAGATGATCTACCCTAGAGGTTAAAAGGATCTTATAAAAAGAAATAATAATTGTCCTGACGCCTAATGGCTTCAATAAGTTTATGCGATGCTAGCGCTAGATTTTGTCTACCCAGAAAATCCAGAATCTGGAGAAAGTTAAAGAACTGCGTCCTAGGTAAATTATATTTCATTGCAAAATCCAAGAAAGTAGGATAAAGCCCTCCAGACTCATAAAAATCTCCGTTTTGTAAGATACCCCTACTTCCAAAAAATTAATGCCACATGATCCCAAAAAATCGCTGGAAGTATCCTTAAAGCATTCGCAGGTGTGTAATATGTGATCCCCTCCCCAACATTTCTTTTCCTAATAACCTACCACACCTTAAAAGCAGCCTCTATAACTTTAAAGCATGTTCTCTTATAGTAGCTGTGGTCCGATTCTTTAAACAGGCAGTTTTTAACCTCTGTTCCTAAAAGCATATGATAGATTGATGGGGCTTCTGCAGCATTGCTGACCTCCTCTCCGGTCAATAATATCCGCATTTTGGACAAAAAGCAAGTATAATAATAAAATGTAAAATCAGGGATCGACCAGCCACCCCTTTCTCTTGGGAGAATCATAAATCGTGCGGCTCGTCTCATTTGCCCGGAACCCAAAGAAATTTAGCACAACGTGCCTGCAAATGTTGAAGTTGAACCCGCAGAACTTCTAAGGGAACGGATCTAAAAAAATATAACACCCTAGGGAGTATATTCATTTTTAAGATGTTACCTCTGCCCACCAATGTGAGATGAAGATACCCCCACCTTTCTAAAGATTCTTTTACACTGCTCATTATAGCCACCCAGTTAGCTTCCACCAACTCCTTCATAGACGATCAGATTTTTATCCCTAGATATGTCACTTATCTGACCACTCTTGGATTATTGGGCATACTATTGTTTGTGAAAAGTATTTGCGTTTTTGTTGTATTCAATTTATAGCCTAATATCTCACCAAATTCTTGAGCTAAGCGTTCCACCTCCAATATAGCCGTAACCGGATCTGCAGTAGTTATAGCTATATCATCTGCATAGGCGAAAACAGAGTACTGATTCCCCTGAGCAATAAACGGTTTCACCAAGGTGCTTTTCTCCAACATACTTACAAATAGATTGATATACAGGGCAAACAATAGGGGTGAACAAGGACACCCCTGTCGAGTCCCTTGAGTTATTTTTACCGGCTCCGATACCATACCCATTGAACATATCCTGGCTACCGGTGACTTATATAGTACTTGTATAGCCTGAATAAACCCTTGGCCAAAACCTAACCGATACAAGATGTTCCATAAGTAGTCCCAAGCAACGCGATCAAACACTTTCTCAGTGTCAAGCAATATTAGCCCCAAATCCCTCCCTTCCACCTTGACAATATCAAATAAAGTCACCACTTTATTAACATGAGATACTGTCCCTCGGCCAGGAATAAAGCCATGTTGATGTAGAGAAACAAGTGGTGAAATAACCTTTGCCAACCGATTTGCCAATATTTTGGAATAGATTTTCCCATCACAGTTAACCAGTGAAATCGGTCGGTAAGACCCCAGAACCTTTGGCGGTTTTCCCTTCTTCTTAAATACCACAATGCTGGCTTCATCCCAAGACCTAGGTGCATGCCCATTTTGTGCTGCTCGAATAGTTGCCAAAATATAGTTTTTAATATCCTGGAAAAAAAAAACCTATACACCTTCCCCTGGGAGCTTATCTGGGCCTGCAGCTTTACCAGTCGCCAAATTATTAATAGCCATCTCTAACTCCTCCATCGTAATACAGCTGTCTAAAACCTCTGCCTCCTCATGATCTACCAACATCAAATCCGCTTGAATAGCGGAATTGCTTGCAGAATCCTGTGGCTTCTGTTCAGTATATAAATCTGTTTAAAACTTATCAATAATCGCAAGGATCTCTCGAGGGTCATGAGTCATAGCTCCTAAGTTGTCTCGAAGACCCGTAATTCTATGGGATGCTTCCTTCGTCCATAGCCGTAAAGCTAAACATCGGCCTACCGCCTCACCATACTCCTGGCACTCCTTTTTATAAATTAAATATTTCCGAGCATTTTCCTTATTTCATAGAATATTAATATTTGCCCGATATCTTGCCGCACTAGTTTGAAGATCCGCAATATCATCGTGTTGCAAAATTCCTTGTGTACGTTTTTCCTCGCTAATCTCAATTTAAAATAAAGTTCCTGTAATTCTAATTTCGCTTTCTTTTGATAGTATATCCCAAAACTCAATACTTTCCCTCTTAAACAGGTTTAAAAAGTATCCCAAAGAACCGCTACATTGACAGAGTGTCTATTATTGTCCAAAAAATCTTTAATCCATATCTGCATGTGCTCTTTAAAAACACTATCAAGCAAAAGTTTCCTAACAAATGAGAAAGTTCTTGGGGCTCTGACTACAGAAAGAGCGGGGATTTCCACTACTATTGGTGCGTGATCAGAGGTAACCCTAGGAAATATATGCATCTGGGCCCCCGTGAGTAATGCAGAAGATATAAAAAAGTAATCAAGACGTACTAATTTCTGATAGGGAAGAGAATAAAACGTGAACCCAGGCACCGGAGCTCGAAAGAATCCCAAGCATCCAGTAATCCATGATCCTTTAACAAATTATACAGTGCCTTAAACACCCTGGGTTTCCTCCCTGTGTACCCTTGTATCCCACCCTGTAGTCCTTTATTAACCAAGTTTATATTAAAGTCTCCACATAATACCAAAGGCACCGGCCACAATGCTAGCTTTAAATTCAATTCTTCCAAAACTAAAGATTCATCAAGATTAAACCCATAAATAGTGCATAGTGTACATTGTTAACTACTCAGGCAGCATTCCACAATTGCCCACCGTCCCAATTTATCTGCTAAAAAAATGACCCGAGGTCCAGATGGCCGGTTTAGCAAGTATCACTACTCCCCGTGTCATTAAAGCTTGTTGTGAAACAGTCAAGAGTACAAAACCTAAATCTGTCAACATTTGACGTTTCCACGTTGAAGTTACTATCCTGAAAAATAACTTTAAGTTTGGCTGGGTTTAATAAAAATACTTGCGCCCCTTTAGCCTGAAACAACGGAATAAGCTGACGTAGCTGCCAGCAATTCTCAACTGTGAAGTGGCAGAAATCTGGCCTAACAAAAAACTCAAAATCCTTCCCTGCCCTTTTTTTATCTGCACGGGCTAGCTGGTAGACATCTTCCCCAGCTAAAAAGTTATTGAAGGAGATCAAAAATGCTCTGGGCCTATCAGATGCTTGACCCGCTCTCGGATGGCGAGTAAACGAAAAACAATGTGCTCTTTCTATTTCTCTATTCCAGTCCCACCTAGTTAACTCAGGGAATGCATCTGTAAAAAAATCAACAATAAACCTCCGGAATCTGTAACACTCTAGGGTTTTTCCTGTGTGAACGATTCTCTAAATCGGCCATCTTCCACTGTGTGTCTTGTTTCATGGTACGCAAAGATTCAGTCAAGGCCTTTTGCGCCACAAGTTCATCTTCAAGACTTGAGATGCGTGCCTCCGCTTCATTAAATCTTGATGTAAAATCCGAACAGGTTTTAGCAATGCGGTGTACTGAGTTTTGAAGTTTTCGACAAAGATTCTGCACTCTCTGACTTTCCAATCTTGTTTCCTCCCGGTGGGACATTATTGATTGGTAAATTAGGGCTAAAGATATATCTTCTGGAGGGTTAGGTGATCTGTAGCCTGCCAAGCTGGTCCTTTTCAGATTCCATATTACTGGTTTTGTGATATAATCTATTACGAACAGAATGAGGACGACCTTCCAAGAACTCGCCAGAATCTTTCAAGTACGCCCTGCTATGATCGCTGCCACCGACACCATTTGCTTGGGCTTTGAAAATTGCCGCTAAATCCTCACAAGATGATGTAGACTGATCAGATAATGAAAAATATCACCGGATTCTGTATCCTGTACTTGGGGATTAGAAATTTTATCTGAGATTACCCCAATATCAGAGCCCCCTACAGTATTAGCCATTGCCAATCTTACACCAGAGCTTAAGTCAGGTGTAGCACAAGTAATCACATCCGCATTGGGGATCCCCCCTGTAGTAACAGAAGCGGAGAGAGAGCTCGTATCGTCCATCAGAGAGTGCTTATCTTTACTCCTCCGGTTATCAGGCATACCGTCATTGTTTGGCAAAGTCAAAGAAACTAAAGAGGAGAGGCTCCATTTTTATCACTCGTTATCTCCTCCATTACATGAGCATCAAAATCTTTATCAGCTCCACCTTGCTCTCCTGCTACGTCCACCTCATCCACTTGTGAATAACACACATTCTTGCCCCTTTTTTATCTTTGCCAGCAGTAAAGAGCTCCGGGATAGTACTTTTAGCAAAACTGTCAGATTTCGGCCCCTTAACGGTTATGTCATCTTTTACAGTTTTTGTAACAGCTGGGAGATTACCTGGCGTCTTCACTCCTCCAACGGCGTTCCCTTCGCCAAGAGGATCTTCCTGTGGAAGCACTCTCCCACGTGCACCTTTGGGAGGCATTGTTACTGGCTCGGGATACTCCCCTCTCGAGCCTCCGTATCGCCTCTGGGGCGGACAAACAGCTCAGTGCCAATGCAGCGGGACCGCACAGCAGCTCCACCGCAAACAATCAAGCCTCGCTGTGACCACCACTGCGAAAACGCTCAGCATCCCACAGCTTTCATCACCAGGTGAGTCCGTGACTCAGTATTTCTCTATGGTTCTCTCCCGTTCTCCTCCTGGATTCAATCAGTGCATTATCATCGCTTTTACTGCACTACCGTTTATGGACTCGAGCATCAGGGAGCGGTCAGCTCACACATCCGAGCTTGCGGACGCCATCTTGCCTCCTATCAGGAAATATTCCATTGCCAAGAAAGGTTCTCTTTATCTCACCTTCATGTTCCAGAGTAGAGGATTTGATCGAGTGACACAATCTAAACTATGGCATATCCTTCACTGTCATGGGCATGCCCTAATATCCAGTGGATTTCTTACGAGCACTTCATCATGGGATCTCCGCAATAGTTAGGTACGGCACATAATGAGAATGTACATCTTCTTTTCCCATGTCCCAAGGCATTTGCCTAGCAAGGGTGTGTCCTTGCCCTGATTCTGTTTCTCTTGGATATAAATCATTTCAATTAATTTCTTCTCCCCTAGCGTAAACCCACAGTAAATTCCAACTCTTTGCCAGCGTGTTTTTATGCCGATGATGCAGTCCTACTCTCCCCTACACCCACTCATCTATGGGCCCTAGTTGAGATTTTTTGATATCATTTATGGATTACCTGGACTTAGACACCAGTATCATTCATACTCATTATATTGTGTGCGATGCACAGAGCAGTAAAGTTTAACCAAGTTTATTCGAGAGCAGCAAGATTACCCAGATTGAAGAATTCCCTTAAGTAGGCTTAACATTTGTCGGCTGTTAGAAATTTACAAGCAGGAACCACCATTATAGTCGGGGTAAGCTAGATACACATGAAAAGATAATCCGTGCTCACCCTCTGGTAGCTTGGCACAGAGCAGTCAGGCATATCAAAAGAGGCAATGTGTAAAGTATCTGTGCAACACATGCAGTAACACAGTGAAAACACCACACATGGTTACAAAAAGAAATTATATTTTAATGAGTAAAGCAAGACCATGACGGCAAAAATCCAATTAGTAGAATCGGAATTATGCATTTTTAAGGATGAAATTAAATTATAGTGCTTAGAATAATAAAGCTCCAACCTGAGACATATGGTTGCGTTAGACCGGGGTAAATCCAAAGTTCAGGCAGACTGCGATAGAGGGCAGTCTGGTTACAGGGCTCACGCAGGTGCTGCTGAAAAAGTGCCTTGGGTGGGGGAAGCATCAAAAACGTAATGCAGGGTGCAGAGGAGGTGAGGCGTCATCGTTGATCCCATTGTTGCAAGCGATGTATCGGCTCTGTACAAAGTTGTGCCTTTGAAGTGGGAGTGACTTCAGAGAAGGGTCTTTGAAGTGCAAACGGCTGTTTCTTCCCAGCTCAGGCTCGAGGTGGGGATAATCAGTGCTTTGTGTGGGAAACAGCACACTGCCTATTCAGGTGTAAGTGTCCGCTCTCCCCTCTCTTCCTGCCCAGGAAGAGATATCAGAATGCAGATGAATTCTCTGTCACACCTGCCCTTTCTGTGTTTGTGGCTGTTTGGAGTCCTGTTTGATGTATTCGCAAAAGTCGGCAGCAAACCAATTTTATTCTTTTGTAGTTTTTATCAAAGTCCCTGACACAAGTTGCTATTCTGTGGGAGCTTTCTTAAAAAGTGTTCTTTTTTTAAGGCAGCTTGCCTAATTCTCTGTAGAGGACACACATTACATCAAAGCTCCTAATCTGCTATTCGTTCAATGATTTTAATGTTTTATGACAAATATGTATTATTTTTTAACATCGCTGTTCTTTTATGATTATATATTTTTAACCCCTTCGCTGCTGCGGACATTCCGCTGCAGCGCTGGGGGGGGGCAGGGGGGCAGCGCGGTGGGCCTGTGCTCATGACGGAGCCGCTCCGTCATGAGCCACAGTTGAGCTGTGCTCATGACGGAACGGTTCCGTCATGACTCCGCCCATTTGCGTTGTCGCCCCGCACAGGCGGGGAAACAGCGCCGCGCAGGCGGAGCGGCCGCCAACAGGATTGTCATGACGGAACCGTTCCGTCATGAGCACACGCCAACCGTGGCTCATGACGGAACGGTTCCGTCATGAGCGGGGAAGGGGTTAATTGAATGAAGAAATCAATCAATGTACACAATCAAATGTACAAAATCGTTCAATGATTATTCCAGCAGGGATTGCACAACACTTTGGGACCAGATGTCATAACATCAGAAATGCTCATTTAAAGTGTCGACGCTCTGACCGGTTTCTTAAACAGATGGAGAGCTGAAAAGGACTATTTGTTACCACTTTAGACCGTGGCAAAACATTTTCATCAGTTGAACTTTAAAGAACTATGTTGCTTTTGGCTTTTAAATGTAGCAGCATTTGTTGACTTCTATAATGTAACTAGAGAACGGAACACTCCACAAAAGCATGACACACCACACTAACCTAACACAAAACAAAATAACACAACAAAAAACATAACCAGGTTCAAAACAGTTACTAAGGAAATACAACACAACACAATGCAATAATGTAACATGAAATACACCGCACAAACAAGAACATAGCATATCACCATCACAACAAAGTGTTAGACAATACAATAAAATACACAACCACTACACAGTAAAACAACTTAAAAACATAGTGCAAAAAAAATCACAAAATTATGGAATGACACAAAGTAGCACAGTAACAATGAAAGTACAGAAATAACAACACAACAAATACACCAACACAATACACCACAGTAGTACATTTTTACAACAGCAAACCAGTCCACAAAGCAATACAGAATATTATCAGAACAACAATAGAAAAAAAGAACACAACCTAATACATTAGAACTCTAAGGGCCTTATGTAGGTAAATTACATTTACCACTTCATAAATAACGAATGTTACCGATTCGGTATTTATGAATCGGTAAATGTAATGTAGGGAAAAAAATACCGAATCGGTAAGTGTCGGTATTTTAGAGTCGGTATTTACCGATTCGGTAATGGCAACCTGTATCTCATTGATTCCTATGGGCCAGGAGGCCCATAGGAATCAATGGGAAGCCAGTTACCATTACCGAATCGGTAAATACCGAATCAGTAATGGGGGAGCTTAATCAAGGGTGGCAGGGTGTCACATTGACACCCTGTTGCACCCCTGATTTCTGCATGTGTGCACATGTGGCACACATACATGCCATGAGGGCATGTGTGTCTGCCACATTGCACACATCTAAGGGCTAAAAAATGCATTTACTGAGTCATTTGTCATTTACCACCAACTTACAGTTGGTGGTAAATAACGACTCCCCACACCCACCACACACTCCCCCTACATCTCATTTCTGTATTCGGTATTTACCGAATCGATAAAATTACCGATTCGGTAATTTTACCGATTCGGTAAATTACCGAATACAGAAATGAGCCCCCTACATGTCAAAAGCCTAAATACCGGTCGGTAACGGTATAATTAAAAAATCGGCCGTTACCGACCGGTATTAGGCTACGTACATATGGCCCTATATGTGTGCTACGGTGCTGTTTTGTATTGGTGGTATTGTAGTGGCAAGCAGCTTTGTATCACTGTTGTATTTTGTTCTTTTTGTCTTGTCATTCTTGTATTTTAGTGGCCTGTTTTATTTTATTGTTTTCTCTACTTGTTGCTTTGTTATTGTTTCATGGTTGTGTTATTATTTTGTGATCTGTTGGTGCTATTGTTGTTTTCTGTGCATTATTGCAATTTGGTGGTGTTATTATGGCGTTCAGATGCCTAAACAGTTTGTCTGCTTCAATATGCATCCATAATTTTGTCACACATTACCACCTCCACAAATCTGCTTTTATAACACAGTGGTAATCTACCAAGCACTAAATTACCATACCACCCTTTACATGTAATAAAGCTAACCAAAAAGGTTTTGTGATCTGGCTTACAGAACTTGGGTGTACAAGCCAGATACAGGAGTGTCAGATTCATGCCAGATTTTTAAGATAGCTGCGTAAGTTTTTTTTTTTTACATACAATGAATCAATATGAAACATATTTACCTAATCAGTAATTACCCTGTAAACCTGCTATGTATCCGGCCCATTTGGATCTATATCAGACAACCCTGAATAAAGGTTATAATCATACTGTTTACCTACACATTAAAAGAGGCAATATAAAACTAGCAAATGTACAGCTGCATTGTTCAGAGTTTGCTGTCCTGATTCACACAGGTAAACTGTGGAAGAGTTTGGGCCACATTACGAGCGTAGCCTATATTCTCACATTTGCAGCCATACTCTTCATGTCCACGGATTTAATAATAATATAATAATAATAATAATCTTTATTCGGCAGTTATCACAGCCATAAAAGAAACCACAGTTAAAAACAGCATCAAGTACATTTGCTAGCAACAAGTCACCCAGGTGTACAAAATCTTAAATTGTCATTGGTCTCAGTACAATTCTATTAAAATGGGTCCATAAAAATAAATACACATGCAAGAAGTAAAAACTATTAGAAATTAATTAAAATCAAATGTGCAAATACGCAGAAGTCCCTCTGAAAATCAATCATTTCTTGATTTAAATACTACTCTTAAAATAAATTGTGATAATAAAGAGCTTGAACATTTGACATTAATTGCAAGTGTAAAAGTGCAACATATGCCTTCTTGAACCCCGTTTCTTTTAGGTAGGATTTAAAATCCAGATGCCTCAGATAGGTATAATATTTGCATAAAAATACAAAATGTAGGGTATCCTTTGGAGACCTATTGTCGCAGCGACAGGGACCTCTATCTTGTATACGCAGAACAAAACCTGAGGGGGATGCTAATAGATAATGTAACATATTTAGTCTAAAACGGGAGATTAGAAATCTATCATGGGCATTGGTCAAAATGGAGAGACAAGTCTCCATACCCTGTACTGACTTAACTAGAGCAAATCCTCTCACCATAGGTTTTCTAAATTCCATACTCTCTCGATCCACCATGACTTTTTCAAGAAGCAGGTCTTTGACCAGATTTTTGTCCTGTTTCCTTAGTTGATAATATTTTATAAAAATATTGGCTCTTCCCATTGCCGATAAAGTTTCCTTTATATACCTTAACCATGGAATTTTAAGAGCATTGTCAAGTGAAAGGCAATCACGGATTACAGCCTGGTTAAAGAAGGCCTCTTCTTTAGACCATACATTCACTCAGCACAACAGGAGCTTAGCAGCGACAAGGTAAGATATATACTTAATGCCTAGTTCATCGTGTACAGTGTAAGATGGAGTGTCCTGAGGGACTCTAAACTTCCGCCTTAGAAATGTGTTTTGCACCACCTGTATTTTTTCAACCACCATGGACCTCCAGACCTCTCCTCCATTCCAAACCATAGAGTTACAAGAAGACTGATACAATTTTAAAATCACCCCAGTGGACCATGTACCTATTCTGTGTGTGATTTAGTAAAATTAGGGGACAAGTCCAACCCATTCATAAAGGAGACAAACCTGTCTATTAGGACTTGCAACACCCACGGTGTACGCGCTTAGAGAACGGCGTCATCCACGTACAACAAAATGGGACTGGTCTCCTACCTATTCTTGTTCTAGATGTATGTAGAATTGTCAGGGCAGATTCTAAACCATTTATATATAAAGCGTGGAAGAAAAGGAACAAGGATACACCCTTGGCGTACCCCTCTTGTGCAAATAAAATTGTCAGTGAGTGTACCTAACTTTAGCAGTGGTGTCAGTATAGAGGGTCATTAGAACATTTATAATTGAAGGCTCCACTCCCAGCTCCTCCAATATCATCCACAGTTTGTTGCCGTTCACTCAATTGAATGCTGCGGCCAGGTCCATAAAACCCCCAGAAAATGATCCCTCCTTGGTAATCGTATATTTAGAGATTAAAAGATAAAGGTTCAGACACTGGAATACTGTAGATTTATTTATACGAAAACCTTATTGCACATCTGGTAAAATTGGATTATTGTCTGCCCACTCAGCAAGCCTATTTAATGACACCCTCCCCTGAACCTTCACCGTCGAGTCAATAAGGGAAATGAACTGATAACAATATGGATTATCCCTATTTTCCTTTCCACTGATCTAATATGCATTGGCCTCTAGGAGCCACCTGAGAAAATAGGGTTGGGTGAGGGGGCTTGGTTTTGGCACTACGTCTCTCTTCAATTCTCCTACGTGGTCAGGGAGAGCCCTTATAAGCAGTGGCAGGCGGTGACCCTCAACACTGGAGGGGCGTAGAGGGGGCAAAAGACAAACCCGGTAGGAGAGCCAAAAAGGTAATTAAAAAAAGGATAAAAACTTATTTACCTGTGTTTCCTCTCCTCTGTGTAGTCTTCTTTCTTCTGCCATCAGTGTGACAGCACCTTGAGGAGCATCCGGCAAGTCCCTACCTTATATCCCAATACTGCTCTCATGCTGCAGATGAGACTAATTCTGGAAGACCTTACCGCCTGGACAGAGGATAAATCCATCATCCCTATCAATCAAACAGGCTTTTGTAAGGGCATGGGCACAACCACAAACATTCTAGCCCTGTCCCTATTGATAGATAGGATGAAATTAGAAAAACGACCTCTATTTATATGTTTCATCGACTACTCATCAGCATTCGATACCAGTAAACTCTGGCATAAGCTAATGGGGAAACAAATACCATCTGCTCTCCTAAACCAGCTAATACTCCTTCACACAAAAACATGGGTTCAAGTCAAACTAGGAGACGGCAGGTTCGTATCCCGGAAAATACCAACGACTATGGGGCTCAAACAGGGGTGCGTACTGGCGCCAACACTTTTTAACCTGTACATGTCCGATTTAGCATCGGAATTAGACACATGTAATTCGCATGCGCCAAAAATGGGTGGGTTGCCACTTTCCAATCTCCTGTACGCTGACGACCTAGTGCTGCTGAGCCGGACTCCCATTGGCTTCCAACATCTATTAGATACAACCAGCAGTTATTCAGCAAAAAATGGTCTATCTATCAACTATGATAAAACAAAGGTAATGAGGATTCATCCAAGAAAGGACACCTCCAAGTTCCGCTGGCATATGGCCAATTTGACAATCGATGTGGTAGACCAATACAAATACTTAGGAGTGATTTTAGATAATAAAGGCACATTTAACGCAAAAAAAAGATGTCATCAAAAGAAGAGGCAACTCTATTTCCGCAGCAATAAAATCCATCAAGCATACAATAACCGGTCCAAACCTTACTCCACTATTACAAGTTTGGCGAGCAAACCTCATTCCGGCAATCACTTATGGGAGCGAGTGTATGAGGGGAAGAGACACAGCCACATTAGACAGTATTGTCTCAAGAGCGGCCAGAATGATTTTTAGCCTACCTAAGTATGTTTCACCGGCACAAATAAGGCTGGAATTTGGCCTGCAAAGCCAAGAACTAGCCCGGAAAGGAGCCTATGCCAAGAGTCGGTACAAAATCAAAAGAGCGGAAGCAGGAACATTGAATTCTTACCTATGGACCGAAATACAACAAAAGAAAGACTGTGCAGCCATGAGCTACCTGATCGCATCAAAAGACCGTCTAGGACTGGAAGGAACTTTGGGCAGTATCAGGGTCCTATCCTTGTTTTAAACAGATTGTAAACAAGACAGTGAAAACACTATCATTACTAGAAGACAAGGCGGCCCTCACAGAAAGAACCCATGGATGGTTCGTTGTGCAAAGCTACGTCAAGCCCGCCCCGCAATCCTATCTAGGTGAAGGCTTTAACCGGAGGAAGAAAGAAAAATATCTTCTTCTCTGAATGGGCATTTTACCAACATTGCAGCACCTTCCCCCTTGGAAAAGACCATCGGGTCAGACAACGTGCCGTTTATGCAAGGAAGCTAACAAAAGCATAATGCACCTTTTGTGCATCTGCAGAGAATTACAAGCAGAACGACAATATTTTCTGAATCCACACTTCATAAGCGAGGGGATAAGAACATGTAGGCAAGCAGTAATGGTATGCCTCGGAGGAGGGAACCTCCAGCTGGCGTGTCGCTTCGTACAATTCATGGAAGCAGCTGGGGTGAAACTCTGCCGATAAACCACTAGTATCACCTACCACTGAATCATTCTTCAGTTTTTCTTTCCCAACAAACAAGATGCACTCAGATTGCCCCTCTTTCGGACAACTGATGTTCCAGCATGACTGTTAATTGCAAATTACTTTTACCACAGGCAGCAAGCAATTGGTATATTGCATAACCACTCCTCTAATCGAACTGCGGATGTGGTTTTATTATAACTTTTAATCTTTTAGTCTTATCTCTCTCATAAAAATGCTTAGAATCTGACAATCCACTAAGAAACAGAACGATCAAATCTCTTATCAAAGTACTGTAATTGATACAACTGCGGACATTTGTACTAAAGATGTAAATACAATGCATGGATGTTTTATGAAATGACACTATTGAGAAGTTTTAAATTAGGAACCTTGCTGCTGTAACTTTTGCCACTTTCTTTTAAAGAGAAATTGTAAAGGTTTTAATTGACCGGACAATAAACTATTACTTACTTACTTACTTACTCATGCTGCATATGAGCAGCCCCAGGATTGGCTGGAGCGGTCTGTCTCGATGCTCCTGGAGGCCTGTGCCTGCTCTCCACCCAGCTGTCCGGAACAGCTAGGTGGAGAGGTTTATATTGCACATGTCAGGTTGACCATCGCAAGACAGCTGTCCAAAGTGACTAGCGCGGTGTAAACTGGTGGAGTGAGCACCACTCCCCTGCTGCCAGCCAGCAGCAGTGCCCCACCCCCAAACACTGCTTGGAGCAGTGAAAAATAAAACAGTAATTCTTTTTATCACCTTTTTTTATTTTTCACTTTTGCTTTGCTGGCAGCAGGGGGTACGGCGCTTCTCTGCCCTAATGGTGGGCGACTGCTGCGGACATGTGTGTGTTTAAAGGACCAATATAGGCTAATGCTGTCAAATTTCTTTGCACCCTTAATTTGAGGTATAGTAAAGGATAATTGAGTACTTTTAAAGTTAAGGGACTGCAGTCACACATGTGGTAGGAAAATTGTATGTGTGTAAGTCAGAAATCTCTTTGCATCCCTTGGTGAACATCCAATTGGCTGTAACAAAATGTACACTCACAACATATTTTTCATATGAGCAAATGCCTGATGTTCCGTGCGAGCAAAATTCAACCTTTTGCCTATTTGTACTACAGCAGATTGGGAGAATGAGCTTCTGAGCCTCCACACTGTGTCACCTGCTTATATTATTTATAGATTTAACTTTAAAAGATACACTGGATTAATTGTACCTTTTTTACGGTTCAAGGTTTGATCTGTTCTGGTCTTCTCTCCCTGCTAGGGTCCACCATGTTCTGGGACACAGACACATATGTGATGGATATCTTAATTTTGCGCTCCATTGTTGCTGTTGCCGCCATCATCTTCATTTACAGGTATGTCAGTTATCTCTTCAGTGGTTTCTTGGCCGAGAAGACACATTTGTGACTCAGTATGTTGAAACAAAAGACTGTATCCACGTCTAAGCCATTGCTGTACTGTTCCTTGTGGCAAAAATCAGCTCAAATCATGGGCCTCATTCGTTAAGAGGCATGCTAGCTTTTGCCATTGTTTTTCATGGGAACGATCAGCCAAAGCCCTGTGGGTGAATTCACTGGCTGTATTAGCACCATATACTGTAAGATTACACATTTTTAATGAATACTTTTATTTGATTTATTAAAATCATAAATGGTGGAACATACCACCATGTGGTAAACAACAACATATTGAATAAAAATAAAACATGCCCCCGTGTCCTGGGCAACATTTCACAGATCTACATGATGAGTAAAAACAGGGAGAGTGTTTTTAAAAATACAAGAAGAATAAAAACAGTAATAGCATTTCATAAGACAATGGCCCTCTCATTAAAAGATTGGGGCCAGCAAATGACTGTTATAACATGGGATGCTACACAAGTTAGGGCTTATATTTAATTAGATGTGACTGTCCCCCTTGTCTCAAGTGAAGTGCTTGCAGTGACTTGGAATAAAAGAGAAGAGGAGGGGGAGGAGAATGGCTGTGCAGTGCATCAAGGAGGATCTGGGTCCGGCTGCAGAGTATTCATATGTCCAAGTTCCTATTTTGCTGCTGCCTTTTTTTCGAGCTCTTGAGCAGCAAATGTCAGGAATTTTATTGTTTTGCAGGAAAGTTGTATCGAAGACCCACTGAGGCATTTTATCACAGCTGCCCTGCAGGTCCTGACTTGTGTTTCTCTTAAGATTGGCCTCAGGAGGATCTTCCTTAGATTGTGGAAGGCCGGGCAAATACATAATGGATGTAGTAACAACTCTACTCCCTTGTAATAGAGGCGACAATCCAGAGATGGCCAGGTCCGTAACCATTTTGGGGTAAGGTCTTTGCTCGGAAACCACCCCAATCTCAGTAAGCTTAGTTTCCTCTAATAGTGATCCCTAAAGCAGTCTTGTAAATAGGATTGTTGTTTCAGTTGTTTATACATTGCATCACGAACCAGGCATGACTTTTGCCAGCCACTAATGCTTTGTCTATTTGCAACGATGCTTGTTTGATGGCTTGGTGGTTTGTTTAAAAGCAAGATATGACATTGGTGAATGCCAAGCTTCTTCCAGGTTTAGCGATAGAAGCGCTTGCCTAAGAGACTTGCATGTGGAATTGGTCTGCCTAGCCTGTTTTTCGACCTCTTCCCAACAGTGATGGGGAAGCGTGTTGTCTTCGGCATCCCTCATGCGCCAGTAATATTTGGCCAGGACCCCTTGTCTGGCTGAAATCTGGTTTCTGGTTTGTTAATCTGTATTCCAGGCGTATTTGCACTTGGAAAATATGGCGCAGAATTGAGAACAGTTTAAAAAAAAATCTTGATTGAGCAGGTTTAGCATTTTATGTTTAAAGTATTTTATTCATTCAGTGTGTCACATCCAAACTTACATACCGCAATACGAGATTTGCAAATGAAAAAAGGGCAGAAGTTCAGCATGACACTACATTGCAATACAAACGTTCCCCGCCCCCCCCAACTACCCAACGCCCCCCCGAACCCCCCCCAACCACCCCCCCCCACCGTCCAGTGCGCTACTAACCTGCCGCCCATCTCCCAAAGCTATAGGTAATTGAGGAGGAGGGTTTCAACCCAGTCACTGATCTGGCGTTGCCGGGCTCGTAAGCCGCAGGAGGCGAAGGTACCTCGGACAGGTGAGCTCCCGAAACTCTGTGAGCAGCAGAGAGTGGAAAGGCTGCCACAGTTCATTAAATTGTGTCACATCCCCAGCCACCACCAGAGACAATTTCTCCATCCCCAGCACGTGCCACAGTCTGTGAAGCCAACCCGTTATTGTGGGCACTGTGTCTGTACGCCAGTGTATCAAGATATTCTGAACTGCGGAGCCGAGTGCAATGGCGATCTGCCTACCTCTTCTGGACTTAAGGGGATACATTAGCTCATTTGGGAGTCCCAGCAGGGTATACGCCGGGAAGCGCGGGAGCTCTATGCCGAAACGCAAATCAATTTCATCCAGCACTTCCTTCCAGTAGGCAGTTAAGAGGGGACAGTCCCAGAGAATGTGCGTGAGCGTTCCCCTTTGCCCGCACCCTCGCCAGCATGTATCTGTCTTACTATGATCAAACTCATGAATCCGCTCAGGCGTATAATACCAGTATGTGGACACTTTAGTAAAAGTGTCGGTGAGGCCCATATGGTATGCAGAGTGGCGCGCCCTGTAAGATATGTGGTCCCAGTCCTTGTGGCTCAGTGTCCGCCCAAGCTCCCTCTCCCATCGAGCCCTCCCTGGGTTGTGGAAATGTGTGGAAGGTAATTGCAGAAACTTATACATGTCCGAGATTAGCTTCGAGTCCGACATACGGGACACCAGCCACCTCTCACACGGTGAGAGCCTCCTGTCCGCCACATCCCTAACCTGTGGCTGAAGGGCCCAATGCCGGACCTGCATATAGCGGTGTCTCTCCGTTTCGGGAAATGAGAAGTCCTGCCGAAATTGTGTAAACGGGATGACCCCCTCCGGGCCATACAGGTGATATAATGCTCTACACCATGCCTGCCGCCAATGCGTGAAGGCTCCCCTCTCCGTCCCAGGAGTGAAGGCGGGATTATCCACCAGCGGCGAAAGCGGCGAGGGAAACGTGGTGAGGCCATATCGGAGGTAGGCCGCATCCCAGACTCGCAGAGGCACCCTAGTAACGAAGGAGGCGTAAAGGTTCCTAGGCCGGTGGTACCGGTGCAGGAACGGTATCTCCTGCAGAGGTCGCCCCGCCACCGCTTGGTCCTGGAAAAGCCAATGCTTATCCGACTCCCACCTGCACCATTCGACCAGGTACCTCAATTGCGCCGCTTGGAAATATTTACGGAAGTCGGGAATACCTAGTCCCCCAGCCTCAGGGGACATAAGGGAGAGAGTCCTACGTAGCCTAGGCTTTTTCCCCTGCCAAATGAACCGGGCCACGTCCGACTGTAGCTGCTGTGTACACCCCGTAGGCGGCGGCAGCGGCAGGGCCCTGAACAAGTAGAGTACTTGCGGCAAAATCGTCATCTTGACGGCAGCAATCCTACCCAACCAGGCAAGAATGCTGCGATTCCAGCGGCCCAGCTCGCTCCTGATCTTGGCACCCAAGGCTGAGTAATTGGCTGAAACCATAGCGGGCAACGTAGGGGCGATCAGAATCCCCAAATAAGGTATCGCCTCCGAGGACCAAAGCAACGGGAACCTGTCTTGCAAATGCGCCTTAGTGTCAGCCGCCAGGGAGATATCCAAGGCCACCGACTTCCCCATATTTACTTTGAAGCCCGAGACCGCCCCGAACGCCGCCAGTTCTTCCATACAGGCTAGAAGCGATGTCCGGGGTGCAGCCAATGTAAAGATGACATCATCAGCGTAGAGACTGACCGCGTGTGTGAAGCCTCCCATCCGTATCCCCTCCACCGCCGGCCGCGTCCGCACCCGTTGAGCGAACGGCTCCATGTAGAGAGCAAAAAGCAGGGGCGAAAGCGGGCAGCCCTGCCTAGTACCTCTCTCGATGGGAAAGGCCGCAGAGGTGTGGCCGTTAACCCGGACCACTGCCGAGGGCTCCCTATAGCAGTTAAGGATCATGGAGCGGAACCGATCTCCTATACCCGCCTTCACCAGCACTTGTTCCAGGAAGGGCCAATGCACCCGGTCAAACGCCTTTTCCGCGTCAACCGTGAGCATCATCCTCTCGCCCGGGATCCGGGAAGCCTTTTCCAGCAGGTGGACCACCCGCTTCGTATGATCCACCGCCTGCCGCCCCGGAACGAAGCCCGCCTGATCCGGGTCGACAAGGTCGGGCAGATGAAGCGCCAGGCGACTGGCCAAAATTCCAGTATAGAGTTTCAGGTCGACATTCAGGAGAGAGATCGGCCGATAAGATCCACAGTGCTTAGGGTCTTTCCCCGGTTTGGGGATGACCGTGATGGAGGCCCTCAAGAGGTCAGGTGATATGGCACCAGGTTCCGCAAAGGAGTTGAAGAGACGCGTGAGAACGGGGGCCAGCAACCCGCAGAACGTCTTATAGAAGAGGGCCGAGTAGCCATCGGGGCCCGGCGCTTTGCCGTGCTTGAGTCTGGCAATGGCCGTCACCACCTCCTCTATGCTAATAGCCCTGTTCAGGTGGTCCGCCTGTACGGGATCTAGGGAAGGCAGAGTGACCGAGTCTAGATAGGAGGTCATAGCCGGTACGTCCGTCGGGTCTCCCGCGTAAAGGCCCCCGTAAAACCCCCGAAACACGGCCGAGATGCCTGCATCATCTGTCACTGCACCGCCCGCGGGGTCAAAGAGTTCCTTCACCGACTGGCGCTGCCGGGTGGCCCGGAGTCTATTGGCCAGAAGTTTGCTACAGCGATCCCCCCCCGTGTAGAAAGCGTGGCGCAATCGGAGGGCCGCATATTCCGCCCGGTCCACATCCAAGGCAGCAAGAAGTTTCCTCGCTTCTTTGAGCTGCCGCCAAATCCTCGGAGCCCCCGTTCTGCGGTGTATCAGTTCCAGCTCCCGAACTCTGTCAGTAAGCTCATCCCTCTTTAGCTTGCGCTCTCTATTTTCGGCCGCAGAGATTGATAGGAACTCCCCTCGGAGGACCGCCTTCAGGGCTGCCCACTGGGTGGCTCTGGTGGTATCTGTGTTATCGTTATGTGCCAGATATTCCCGAAGCACCCGCCCAATATGATCCGTAACCGCCTTCCTGTGTAGTAGAGTATCTCGAAGGCGCCAGACCCTCTCCGGGGCGGCCGCCGGTGGCAAGCAAAAGGAGGCCTCAACAGGGGCATGGTCCGACAGGGAAATAACCCCCATGTCCACAGCGGACGCCAGGGCCTGCGCCGGAGAGGTGACCAGGAAATGATCAAGCCTCGCATAGGTCTTGTGCGCGTGGGAGTAGTAGGAGTAATCCCTGGCCGCGGGGTGCTTCTGGCACCAGAGGTCCCCGAGGTCCACCTCCGCAAGTCTAGCCTTACAGTCGGCTGAAAATTCCCCAGCCTGCGGGGAGCGCTGCACCGAACGGTCGACCGCCGAATCAAAGACCATGTTAAGGTCGCCCCCGAGAATGACATGCCTATCCGGCGAGGCCGAAATCTCCTCCACCACCGACTGCAAGAACCGCTCCTGTCTATCATTGGGGCTATAAAGGGAGCCTATCGTGAATGTAATGCCCCCCACCCGAAACCTATGTGCCAACAGCCTCCCTTTTATCTCTGCCAATTTGTGCATGTGTTCCCCCCGGAAATGCCACTAGAATCGCTACCCCGGCTGTCTTGGCAATCCCGGGAGAGAAAAACTGCGTCGGGAATTTACAAGAGCGTAGCCGATGTGTATCCTGTGGTAACAGGTGGGTCTCCTGAAGAAGGCATATGTCCGCCCGTGTATTTTCTAACAAAGAAAGCATTGCGCGCCGCTTAACAGGATTGTTCAGACCCCTGACATTCAAGGTCACAATCTTAAAGGTATGAGGGGGCATAGTCAGACAGGTGTATAAAGGCGCTAGCGTCCTGCGTGGCGATCATAGGGAGCAGGCACACCCCCCCTCCCAAACCGCCAGTCAGTCTCCCAAGGACAGCATGCCAAGCCGCTCCCCCCCGCGCTGCGCGGCCTAATCCCAATCACCAGCCCCGATGTGGCCGGGTCTCCCCCCCCGCACTCCCCAACCCTACAATCCGCCTCCTCGGGCACCTCCTCATCGGCACAAAGCAAGACAAAGGCAGGAAACACAGACATAGCAACAGCTCCGGACAGAGCGCACTGGACTACTCCCACCCCCAACTCCCCAGACCCCCCCCGGCCCCCCACCCCCCCAAAACAACCCCAACCCCCCCTCCCAGTCCCCCGAACCCCACTCCAAACTCCCTGGGTCCCCGCCCAAGCCTCCTTCGATAACATGCAAACAGTCCCTCACGTGTCCCCCCCAAGTCCCGAAACTTCAATGTCCAAGTCCTGCCCCCTGGGAAGCAGGTCTTCGGTGAGGTATACTAGTGAACGTCCAGCCACCACTCCTTCCCCGCCCGCCCCCGCCCCGCCGGCCCCCAAACCTTTATAGCAAATAAAGGCTGTGGTAATCTCCCCCCGGAGCTGCCTCACGCAGTCAATGCTACGTCGCTGACGCCTGTGTTCCCGGCCACTTCCATTACCGCATCGTCCATGCCGGCCCTAATGGTGGGCGAGTCCGGGCGTGCAGTTCGTCCATGGGGCCGACGCCCCGAGACCCTCCGCCATCCATCCTCTCGGGGGCGCCCCCGCCTCTGCGCGGTCCCCCTGCCTCCGGCACCTCGATTCCCAGGACCCCACATGTCTCCTGCAGGGAGCGCAGTTGATGCATCGTACCATTCCAGCGGAAAATGAGGCGAAAGGGGTGCCCCCAGGTATATGGCGTGTCGTGCGATCTGAGAAAGTCCGTAGCCACCTTGAACGATTTACGCTTCTGCAGCGTGATGGCTGACAGGTCTTGGTAGAGGGCCACCTGATGGCCTCGAAAAGTCAGAGACTGCCGCTTCCGCGCCTCCACCATGATGCGCTCCTTAAGTGGGAAATCCGGGAGGAAGGCCAGAATGTCCGGGGCCGCGTCGACGCGCCTCGCTGGGGTCCCACTCTATGCGCTCGGTCGATCCGTATAGGGAACCCATCCGCTTCCCCCAATATCTCACGGAACAGGGCTTGCATACAGCCCGCGACGTCTGCCCCCTCGGCCATGGATGGCAGTCCGCGGACCCTGATGTTGTTCCGCCGAGACCTGTTTTCAAGATCCTCGGCGTGTGCCTGGAGGTCAATCTGCTGGTCCCTGAGGCGCAGCACTTCCTGTTGCAGTTGTTCGACTTCCTCGTCTCTTCTGCGGCCAGTGTCCTCCACCGCGGCCACCCGCTCCCCCAGGCCATCCACTTCCCGGCGCATCTCCCGCACCTCACCTTCCACTTCACTCTTCAGGGTTTGGAAGTCCTCCCTAAGGGTGCTGAAAAGAGACTCCATAAAGGACCTGGTGAGGGGAGGTTCTCCGTTTCCAGTGTCCTGCGCCCCCCCGGAGGTGCCAGGGGACTGCTGCCCAAGATCCGCCCGGTGCTGCTGTCGTCCTAGTAGTTCCGGTAGGGTGCGCTCCCCCTTCCTACCTCCTTTGGTGCCAGCCATGGTCACCGAGGCACGTCCGCTCCCGGACCCACACAGCCACTGGTCCACCTCCTGCAGTCTCCGTCCCCGTGGCACAACGGGCGCCGCTCTCGCCTCCCCTCAGCGTGGTTTCCGGCTCTCCCTCGGGACCACCCGCACCACAGGCGTGAAGGCCGTCCCGCTCCGTGCTCGCGGCTACTGCCACTTGTGGTATGCTCTGCATAGAATGTTATCACTCGTGTGGGGTTCCACGTTCCGGAAACCTGATTTGGCTACCTCGCTGCTTACTTCACCACTCCTTCCGGCCTCTCCCACGGCGGGCACCCCTACCTCCGCATCCAACGCTGCAGCTGCGCCAATGCCGGTGCCGTTGGGCCGCACTTCCCTCTGCTCTGTCCCTTCCCGCTGCGGAAAGGGGCCCGCGGACCCCAATCGCCCTCCTGCACCACCACGTGGGCTCCGAGAGAGAAGTTCCGCAGATGGGCGAGAGGGGAGACCGTCACCCCCTCGCCTCTCCAGCTGGGCCGTTGGCCGCCCTGAATGCACCGCCGTCCCGATTTCCTGGGCAGTCGGCTCTCCGTCGGGGCCCTTCACAGTCCTGCCCCCCACGCTCCACACTGGCCCACCTTGTCTCCCGCGGCGGCGCTCCTCTCCATTCGCCGGTCTCCTGCCGGTGGCTGCCGCCCCGTGTGTCTGGTCCAGGTCCGTTAGGGCCCGGGGGGGAGAAGACTCTCCCCGCTCCTGTGTTGCGCCAGTCGCCTTAGCGGGGGCCCAGCGTCGACATCCCTGCGTGCTAGGGCTGCACCTGGTCTCTCCGAGCCCCCGGGGGGGGGATCCGCCGTGCTGTCACCCCTCGCCGCTGCCTGCGAAGGATTCTGACCGTTAACTGGGCCAGGGCCCGCCTCCGTCGATCGCTGGCCGCCGACCGTCCCTTGGTCAGCACAGGCAGGGGGCCGCGTCTCGCCGCAGCGCGTCTGCAGGCCTCTACAGCACACCGGGGCTCTCGCGTGATGCGCCGGCCGACGGCAGTCACGTCAGGCTCGGTGCGCTGCCCCACCTCCTCGCGGCACCTCGGCTCCGTCCGCATTTTCGCCCATCACCGGGTCTCTCCGGGAGCAGTACGTCGCCCACCGGCCTGCACCGGCGCTCCGCCGCCTCCGCCACAGGTCCTCTCGCTGCTTGGAGGGAGATGCAATGCAGGAACCGAGGCCAGGGGCACCACGGAGCAGGAGCCGACAGGGAAGGCGTCCGTCTACTCCGCCATCTTGGCCACGCCCCCAGGTTTAGCATTTTAGAGTCTTTGGTGGCCATAATTTCCGAGCCATATGTAATTGAGGGCAGATATTTAAGCATGTATATAGGATGTTAGAGTTGTCAATTGCTTTCTTGGCTAGGAGAGTTAGTGCTGATAAGTTTGTTAGGGTGCCCATACCGGCCCGGAATCCTGTTTGTGTCTTTGGAATCAGGTTTTTGCTTCTGACCCAAGTCTCCAGGTCTGCCAGTAGGTTGGATGCGTAGATCTTGGCCTCAACGTCTATTAGGGCTATTAACCTATACTTGTTTTGGTCTGAGCGTGTCCCTGAGTTATGAATCGGTTGGAGGATGCTGCCCCTTCAGGAGTCAGGTATATTCCCGGTCCTTAAACTGTTACAGAACAAGGGGGATAAGAAGCTAGACCAAAACTTAGGATCTTGCCTGAATAGAGCGTTAGGTAGACCATTTGGTCCGGGAGCCCCGTCCGCTCTCAAGTGGTTTACAATCCTCAGAACCTGCTTTGTGTTGAAATCTTTTATTAGCATTTCAGAATCATTAAACAAAAACAAGAAAACTCAAATACAAGTAATAAGGGTAAGGATCATATGATAGAAATTAAAAAAGTAAATCCATATATAAAACAATGTTTAATATTATGCTATCTAGGACAATAAATATATATAACAATATATAAAGGAAAGTGTGAAAAAGCATATACAATCAAGTTTTAAAAACTAAATAACAAATTCAAACATGTTAAGAAAGTAAAATAGGATTCCATATCTGTGAAAATAACTCTAGTTGATCTTGAATATTATATATAATCCTTTCATGCGAAGCATTTTGAATCATAGCAGATAACCAGGACTCTTGAGATGGTGGAGTGGAAGATTTCCATTGTCTTAATATACAGATTTTAGCATTTGCAAGCGCGGTATGTAGGAAACGAGATTGTGGTTTAGAAAGAGTGGGAACATTTCGGAAATCATGTAATATAATATTAGCTGTGGAAAGGGGTAAATGCAGTGAGATAGACTTATGTAAGGTCTGACCTATGTAAGACCAATAATGTTTAACCAATGGACACGTGCAAAGAATATGAACAATATCACTTCCAGAAGCATTACATCTCCAACAATTGGAATGCGGTAACAAGCCTGCCTTATATAATCTAACCGGAGACCAATGCCAGCCAGAATTTTAAATAAGCAAAACTTGAAACGTGCTTCTCGAGATCTCTTATCCAAGCCATCTAGTATATTCATCCATTCCATATCTGAAAAAGAAGTCTGTAAACGTGTTTGCCATTTATGTCGGCGATCGCAGGATAATGGGTGTGAAAATAATTGAGATGTAATTTTTTCTAAGATTAGGAATAAATAATCCCACTCCACTCTATCAAATGCCTTTTCAGCGTCTAATGATAATGCCAAAGCATTATCCTGTAACAATTTAGCAGTATGCAGAGTGTGAGCTAGGGAGCGTGAATGATTTCTGGAAGATCGACCAGGTACAAAGCCCACCTGAGTATTATGAATGAGAGAGGGAATAACTCTGCGCAGACGAGAAGCAAGAATACTAGCTAAAATTTTAATGTCACAGTTAAGAAGTGAAATGGGACGATAACTGCTACAAAGAAGTGGATCTTCTAGAAATGCCGCATGCAAACAGTCTATAATTTTATCTCCAGACCAGCGATAAAATTCTGCTGGAAAAACCATCCTCTCCTGGTGCTTTGTGATAAGGAAGTTTAAGGATAGCGTGAGAAATCTCTTCTTTACTAATGTCTTCATTCAGTATGGATCTATCTTCATCAGAAAGAGATGGTAGTTCTAATCCATTTAAAAAAGACAATATTTTACCCTGATCTATATGGGCGTCTGGAGTGTATAAAGATTTATAGTATGTGGCAAATTCATTAGCAATATCCTGAGGACATGTTAACATGGAACCCTTAGAGCACGGGTACTCATAGTACGGCCCGCGGGCCGCTGGCGGCCCGCCCGCCCTTCATCGGCGGCCCGCGGACCCTTGCATACAGTATGCAAATTCCTTCCTGTAAACAGAGAAGATGGCCGCAGGCGCATACGTAGTGAATACGTATTCAGTACGTATTCACAACGTTTGCTCCTGCGACCATCTTCTCTGCTTATCTCGCCTCTGATTGGCCTGGGCCGCTGAGACGTGACGTGACGTCACACACGGCACCCGGCGCGAAGCACAAGCCCTTTAAAAGTCAGCTGTAACTACCGCTTTTACAGCTGACTTTTGAAGGACCTTTGAAGAAGCTTCCAGTGTCCGTGGCCACGTCGACGTCGACCTCCTCGCAGCCCGCAACCCCGGGGAGGATCTTCATTGCAGCCGGATTCGACCTCCTCGCAGCCCGGGGGAGGATCTTCATCGCAGCCAGATTCGACCTCCTCGCAGCCCGCAGCCCCGGGGAGGATCTTCATTGCAGCCGGCAAAACTCTGATATCCGTCAAGCTGAAGGTAAGTGTATGTAATGGTTGTTACCGCTTCTGTTTTGCCAGGTGCTGGCTTCCTGGGAGAACCGTGTTTGAAAGTTTATCATGCTTTTGAAGCACCTGCTGCAGCGTTTCTTTCTGCAGGCAATTACCAGGCCTCTCATAAATGGTCATGATAACTCGTGCGATTAATTATCTTCCTGGAGAGAGATCAGCATTTTGTATCTTGAGGTTTTGACTTTTCGGTGAAGTTAGTGCACAGGGTTAACATGCCTGCTGCATAGAACGTGTATCAAGTAGAGTACAGAGTGCGTATGATGTCAACAGATCAGCAGATTACTGCTTTTAAGGGAAACATCCTTTTGTTACTTGCAATTTATAATTTAAAGTCCTAATATAGAACAGCGAGCTATTAACTTTCATCCCAGAACGGCATACACTCAGCAAAGTATACATTATTAGAACATTGATTAATGTTGCAAAAAGGGTTAATTTGGCTGGAAATAGATTCTTATTATTACAGAAAACTCCCAACTATGCTGTTTCTTTTTCGACTCTGCGTGTGTGCTTCTCCACACCAAGCACTCTGAAGGTGACTGAGCGGGAGGGGCTGACGCTTCAGGAGCAAGGGCATCTATTCAGCCCTGAATCACGCTGTCTGCAATTTAGAGGGGCCTCACACATTCCTTTTCTGCCCAGGGCCCCAAACATCCTAGAGCAGGCCCCGATTACCCCGAGGCAGCACATGTTTTTCTTCACAGAGCTCAATTACTGTCCTTCCTGTTTTAAGGTAGCTTTGTGGGAGACGTTGAATGTTTTATGGACTAAAGTCGTGGCACCTTTGCCTTGCATCCTTGTTTTTACTTTCAGCTAGCTGGAGATATTTAAGAATGCAGCAAATCAGCTGGCATAGACGGCAAAGTTGAGCTACAATGTTTTGTTAAAATTGTCACATCGAGCAGTAGATGATGTATTATGTGTCAGATATGGCAGGGCCCACTGCAGGGGCCTGTGTTCTACCTCATGGTCACAGGTACAAATCCTGGCGGGTCGTGCCTTTCATCCATCTGAGGTTGATAAAATGAGTTGGGTAGAAATAAACATCTGTTATTCAGCGCCAAGATACCTATGGGTGAACTTGTGCTTATATATACGTGTGTGTGCATGCTATTTATTTCAAATCCCTATTGAGTGACACATTTCCTGCATAAACCACTGGCTTTAGGAAAGCCTCCTGTTTTTCTTTTACAGGTTTACCCATTACTTTGTATGTTTAAACAAAACATTACTTTGGTGTTGCTCACAGATCTGTTGCGAGAAGTGGTGTTGGTCCATCGGTCGTGACGTGGTGTCTGTCCATCGGTCGTGGGGCGTGTCGGTCCATCGGTCGTGTCGTTCCATCGGTCGTGTCGGCCCATCAGTCGTGGGGCGGTGTCGGTCCATTGGTCGTCCGGTGGAAAATCAGATTCGTGGTCCTTGTTACTTTTTGCATAGTAACAAACTAGCTGGAGAGCTCTGCAATGGCCTACAGCCCAGTTTCCAAGCCCTGCAAATGACCCAGATCGATACAGAGCGAACGAAGGACCTTCCAGGAAGCATGGGAAGAAGAGTACTTGTTTGTAGAATGCCCAAAGGAAAAAGCCACCTGCTTGCTTTGCAAAGAGAAAGTAAATGTTCTGAAGAGGTACAACCTGGAACGGCACTACAAAACGCAGCACTCTGGATACACTGCGAACTTCCCACTGAACTCAAAACTGCGATCTGCAAAAGTGGCATCGTTGAAGCAAGCTCTTTTTTCCCAGCAGAAGATCTTCCTTTGCCAGATGAAGGAATCTGAGGCTGTAACAGAAGCGTCTTTCAAAATATGCTACTTGCTTGCCAAACATAAAAAACCATTCTCAGATGCAGAGCTTGTGAAGCAATGTTTCCTTTCAGCAGCCGAAATTTTATTTGACAATTACACTAATAAGGCCAGCATTTTAAAGGAAATCGGTGCATTGCAGCTATCGGATTCCACGTGTGCACGCAGAATAGAGGCAATGGGACAAAACATCCAGGAGCAGGTGATCAATGCAGTGAGAGAGTCACCGTTCTTCAGCATTGCCATGGATGAGTCCACAGACATAGGCGATGTGGCCCAGTTATTAGTTTGGGTGAGGTATCTGGACCAATCGCTTCATCCCAAAGAAGAGCTCCTGTGCCTTTTACCACTGAAAGGGCACACAAGAGGAGAAGATATACTGGATAGCATGTGCAACTACTTTAAAACAAATGACATACCACTGAATACTCTTGTCAGCATAACAACGGATGGGGCTCCTGCCATGGTATGCCATGACAGAGGCTTCGTATCTATGCTTAAAAAGAAGCTCATAGGACAGACTGTGATAGACTACCACTGCATTATTCACCAGGAAGTATTGTGTGGAAAATTAAAGCATGGAGAACTGAATAATGTCCTAAAAGGTGCAGTGAAAATTGTTAATTTTATCCGTGCCAAAGCTCTCAACCATAGACTTTTTAAAGCAATGCTGCAGGAATCTGAAGCAGAATATACCGACGTCTTGATGCACACTGACGTGCGTTGGCTAAGCAAAGGGAAGGTTCTGGAGCGGTTCATCGCATTGCTTCCTGAAATTGTACTCTTTGTTAACAGTAGAGGTCAATCGTTCCCAGAACTAACGGATGTGAAATGGCTTATTATGCTCCATTTTCTTTCAGATATTTTCACACATTTTAATGCTCTTAATTTGACCCTGCAAGGTAAACAACAGCTTGTGTACTCCCTCATGAATGGTATTTATGCTTTTGAAAGTAAGCTTGTGCTATTCAAAGAGCAGCTGGATGATAGTGACTTCACCCACTTCCCAAAACTCTTAGCTGTGATGCAGAGGTTTCCAGATGCACAAGAAATTCTGTCAAACCTAGACCTTGGTGCATGTCTTGAGGAAATATCTGGGGAGATAAAACGACGATTTGCTCAATTCCGAGCCCTCACCCCTCTGTTCAGGCTGGTTGAAAACCTCTGGATGGTGAGTGCACGAAATCTTGACGTTGTTGCCCTTATTGGCATGGAAAGGGCTCAAGCAGAAATAGAGCTCATTGACATGCAGCACAATTCAGCCCTCGAAGCATCTTTTTTGGGGCAAGCACCCAAAGAATTCTGGAAAATTGTGCCCCCTGACAAGTTTCCTCTTCTTTTTACAGTGGCCCAGAAGGTCATTTGTATGTTTGGGTCAACATATGCTTGCGAATGTTCATTTTCCACAATGGGACTGTTGAAGAGCAAACTCAGAAATAAACTTACAGACATACATCTGGAGCAGCTTTTAAGGCTTGCCGGTTCCAACTTGGTACCCGATTACAGAAAACTAATCGGTGACATGAAATGTAAAATAAGTTCGTAGTGTTTGTCTTTAACATATCTATTTTTGGGACTCTGAAGTCTGTGCTGCACTGGGCATATGCTGAATATCCGGTTACTGAAAATTGCCATGCAAACCCACTCAAGATTGCTATTGTCTGCTAATAAAAAAACATTATAAACATGTGCTCCATGTAGTTACATCTGCTTTGGAAATACAGCATTGTCTAGTAATGTTTTGAAACGGCAGTGATATTTTTCCCCCCCATAGCCCCGCCCCATTGACCCCGCCCCCACTGACCCCGCCCCCAATGACCCCGGCCCCACCAGTGCGGCCCTCGGCCAGAAACCACACTGTAAATTTGGCCCCCGAGAGAAAGTTTGTGAGTACCCATGCCTTAGAGGATTGTAAAGCAGGGATAGCCATAGCAACCTCCCTTTGCTTCAATTGTGCTGCTAGAAGTCTACCCGCTTTTTCACCCTGTTCATAATGCCTCCCTTTCATTTTTTGTAAGGCATATTCCGCCTTAGAGGTGAAAAGAGAATTTAATGCCATGCGTGATTGCTCCAGTAATTTTCGATTTTGTAAAGTGGGGCTTTTAGTATATAAACGTGTGAAATTGGTAATGTCCTGTTCCAATTGATTTTGTTTAGCAATATTTTGTTTGTTGAACTGGGCTGCATCTCGCATAAGTCTACCACAAATTTCAGCTTTAGCAGCAGCCCATATGACCCTGTGAGAATCCACTGAATTTTGATTAAGTGTGAGATAATCATGAAGATGTTTTTGCAATTGTTTTTACCAAGGGGTGTTTTATGATGTTGGATGTTCATTCTCCAGGGTTTACGACCTGGTTTGGGTGTCCTAGTCTGTAGACACAAGAGGACCGGAGAATGATCAGAGGTGGATGCCTCCAAAATACAAGCATCTTGGATCGATTGGACCGTTCTCTGAGAAATTAAAAAGTAATCCAATCTCGATAAGGTGCCATGGGAGGGAGATGTGAATGTATATTAAACATCATTTGGGTGTGATAAGCGCCAATGATCTATAAGGCCGTTGTCTGCAATGATATCATTCATAAGGGCTCTGTCCGCTGCATTATTCTTATCAAGTGGTCCAGTTTTGTCCAAAACTGGATCTCTCACCAGGTTCCAATCGCCTCCGATGATGTATTGTGAGGCATAAATCTCCAACAGCAAACGATTCAAACGTAGAAAGAAATCTTTTTTAGCACCAGTAGGAGCATAAACTGAACCCACACATATATGAATATTACCAATGCACATTTTTGCAAAAACATATCTGCCTTGTGAGTCTTCCCATGTTTTAAGTACACAAACTGGTAATGTTTTTCCGATAAGGATTGCTGCCCCACATTTTCGAGTAGGGCCTGCTTCTGAAGAAGTCCCATTGCTGATACTACTGTGGATAACTTTACCCACCCAATCTCTACAAAGTTTTTCAGACTTGAGTGTATTAAGATGAGTCTCTTGAAGAAGAGCCACATCCACCTTTTTAGATTGTAAATAAGAAAGAACCTTCTTCCGTTTGATATAGTGTGTTAATACAGTGACATTCCAGGATATAGCACATAAATCATGAGCAAGGACCATGTTAGAAATAAAATTAAATAAATTTTAAAAAAAAAAGAGAGACTTGCAAAAAGATGTGATGGAAATGGGTATAGAAGAGGAAAGGAAAAAACCCACCAATAAGAAAGATAAATAAAGATAAAGTATAGAAAGCAAATAAAGAAAGATTTATAGACTACAAAAGAATAATAGAAAGAGTATAATATAACAATAGACTTTTAACCGCGGGTCTGGGCGCACTAGAGCACTGCTCTGGGCCGGGACTCCATTAATAAGGAAAATTCAGGGCTAGAACATTTAAAGAGAGAAAAAAGTAGGGGAAAAAAAAGCAATTTAAAGTGGCCAATAACATTGATATGAGAAGCTAGGAAAGAAAAACCTGAAAGAATAAAATAAAGTAAAAATAGTAAATATGAACTAAGCTGGTAAAGAATATGAAGTAGGGGTGGGCGGAATTTGCGAAATTAACTTTCGCAAATTATCGCGAAAATGTTTAAAATTATCGCAAACAAGCGGAAATATCGCGAAGATGCAGAAGTTTTTTTCCGGCATGTTCGCGAGATTTTCTGAATGGTTGCGGGTCGCCAACTTACCCATGTGGTTGCTTGCGGGCGCGGCCATCTTGTTTTGAGTTGTCTCGCGGTGCATGATCGCGAGAAGAAAGACGTGATCGCGCGACGCATGACGTCACTGTGGGTGCGAACTGTCGCGAGACAGCGCAAATGGCTAAAAACAATCCAACATCTCATGAAGAACGCGACCGGATCAAGAAAACTTGTCGGCGAACGCAGGGATTCAGGTAAGGCGATCGCACGCGAGAGTGTATTATTTTACAGCGCGAGCAAGAAACAAATTGTCGCCAAGCTGCGGAAACCGGAATGTTTTACATTTTCGCGCTCTCCGCGGAACGCGAAAATGTCAAATTATCGCAATTTCCGCGAATGGAACGAAATTTTCGCCCAGGCCTAATATGAAGGGATTTAAAATCTGCCCTTTAAAGGATAGCATATTAAGAGAGCATAACATTTATAATATAACATTTTGGAAATATATTAGAAGATTTAAGTCATAGTAAACTAAATATTGATAAAGATATAGGATTTGAAATATATAAATATCTAAGAATAGGTCAAATAGTCAACATCATAGATAAAATAACTATATTGCATGTGATAGATAAATCATGCTCTAATAACCTATAAAGGACATCATCAAGAAATGTAATAGTAGTGAATAATCAAAATCCATAACCTAAATAATAGCCCTAATAAAAGATAAGCATGAAAATTTAATACTAAGACATTTTGATTACTAATATATGTAAAATGCTACAGAGTTGTGACTATCTATTCATGAATACAAGAAAATAAATAGAACATTCCAAAAGGACAAGAGAATTTAACCAGTAAAACAGCACAGAGTTCATCTATATCTGTCAATTAGAGAGACATAAGCAAAAGTAGCTGCAACCTACGGCTTAATAAGTTATATAGGAGCCATGACATCAAAATTATTTCTCATTAGAGGCAGACTTTAGAGGAGAACGGGACTTATCTCGACGTTGTTCCTGAGTTAAAGTAGAGACAGTGTTTAAGGCGGAAGATGTATTATCTTGACTGTGAATAGACCGTTCAAATTCTCTGCCTCTTCAACGGGATTCATGTAGATTGCGACGCATGTCATCCACAGATGTGGGAATAGCTTGAGGATTCCGAGAAGGAGCAGGGGTAGGAGCAGACTGCGTGTCCATGTCTTGAGATGTCATGTCAACCAAAAAATGTTGTAATTCATCTGGAGTGTAGAAGTCTCTTGTGTCCCCATTCTTAGAGACTCAAAAGCGTGCTGGATCAGACAAACCATACTTAATTTCCTCAATTGAGGTCTCATGGAGAGAAACGCTTTCCTTCTTTCATTGGTGTCACGGGAAAAATCAGCTGCCAATCGTATTTCATAACCGTCATAAGAGTAGGAACCCTGTGTATGTGCTACTATAGTTGTCGAACTTGCTCATGCCTTAGGAAACAAGCAATAAGGGGTCTTGGACGTGTGTCTTTACCGTGCCGTGGATGACCTAATCGATGTGCTCTCTGGATCTCAAGCGGTGGATCGAACTGAATGCCAACTAATTTAGGGAGGACATCACACAAAAAGGCTCTGGTATTCTGGCCTTCAATTTTTTCTGGAAATCCAAAAAACGAAAATTGTCTCTTCTGCTGCGGTCTTCTAAATCCACTAACTTACTACGCAGAAAAAGAAGTTCTTCATCTCTAGACTGCGTTGAAGCGATTTTATTTTCAACAATTGTCAAACGTTGAGCAAGACCCTCCGTTTTAGCATGGAATAGTGCTATGTCAGCTCGTATTGATTTAGTTTCTGAGGTAAGAGATGAAAAGTTTATATCCATGTCTGTTAGCCGACAGCTGATTGTTGAAATTTCTTGGAAAAGACGATCCATGGCAGCATTGGATACCGCCATGGAAGTATTATGTGCCTTATTAGAAGTTGATGCAGTGGAGTTTTTCCCAGACATCTTGCGTGGTTGTTTTAATACATCAGCAAATAAAAGTGAATGAGAAGGTTTGTTTCCACTCTTTTTATTAGACATTCACTTCTAACTTCAAATGTCGGAGAATATTTAAAACTGCAGACAAACAACCCTTCAAGTAGAGCGAATGTAAGGCACCAAGATGAGTAATCTTCAGTTGTGAATAAATAAATAATTATCAGGATATTAAATGAATTAGCACTTAAATGACATATGAGCCAGATTCCACAAAGCAAGATATAATCAAGTGCTATTGGAGTCAAAAAGCATTGAGGAAAATATCGCAGCATTTTTATGTAAATTAGTAGAGTAAGCAACCAGTAGGCCTGCAGCTGAAAAACCTCCTTATTTTAATGAAAATGATCATGAGAGAAATAGGTTTGATGATATCATTTGAGTATTGTGGTAGAGCATGAAAAGCATGACCAACAAAAATGAGCTCTTAAGCTGATAGACATATGTCTAAATGGAATATTGTAAAGACTTAAGTTGTGAGGAGAAAAAGAAATGAGGAGTTTGCGCTATATGAATAGCATTGATGCATATTTATGAACATGCAGACAGCATTCAACCTTTCATGGAATGCTGGAAAAATCACTGCCACAATGATTTCCCTCACTTACTTTCAGTAACAATCCTCATGTGAGAGAAAAAAAAAATGCAGATTGAGCAGTTCTGCACTTTGATTATGTTAAGCCTCAAGTGGAGTCGTCATTCATCATATATAAAATATGAGACCGGGAATATTACATCCAGACTGACGCCTGCAACACTTGTAGCCCAATTAGCAGGTAAGCAGTGAAAATTATGTGCTATCAACTCACTTCCTTTTTTAACACATGTCTGTACACCGATTACTTTTAGCAAAAAGTAAAGCTGCCTTTTTTCATAAATAAAGATTGTTTCTTAAATCCAGATTCACATTGTTCCATTCTTAGTCCATTTAGCAGAGGAGTCAGAAGGAATACAAGTCACACATGCTCCAGGGAACATAAATTATTACTGGGCCTGGCAGCCATGTGTTGAAGCAATGTTTCTTATTTCACTGAAGCAGTTGAAAAAAGCTTAACCTTAACCCAGAGAACATAAATTACTGCTGTCCTGGCAGAAGTGTATTGAAACAATGTTTCTTGCTTGAAAAGAAACTGTGGAAAAATGCTTAAAAAGGCAACTTAATAAAATGAGAGGAGCAGTATTTCTTAAAATTGTTGTATTAGCAGTCTTGTATAATAAAAGGGAATTGTGATGTGTTTTTTTTCCTCAGAATACAACACTTCAGTTATAGATGATTATAAAAAGGGCCGGTTTACCTCATAAAGAAAAAATAATTTTGACCGGGAATGTTTCCTCCAGGGTGTCTCTGGAGTCACAGCCCAATTAGCAGTGAGGTCATGGGGAGTTCAGGTTATGCAAGCACCGGGAATCCTAGGATTCTGCTAGGCCAAGCCACAATGTATCCACACCTCAGAAAAGCCAGTTAGAGATGGTCTAGAACACCGAATTTTCACAGCTGACAGCTTCAATGTTCTGATTACTCAGGAATGCCAAAAGAACATCCTTAGACACCTGCAAATAGATGTTCAATCCATTTGAGTGCCGACTCGGAGCAGAGCCTCACAGTTAGGCGGTCATCTTCCTACGTGGCCAGACCACGCCCCCCTCAGAACCTGCTTTGGAGTTATCTTGTCTGTTCCTTTTTGGTGCTCCAGAGTGGCTAGCTTACTGCTTTCTATATAGGTTTCTCTATTTGTGATTTGTCATTTAGTTTGGAATGGCTTTATTGGGTCTGGGGTTGAAGCTTCCACTGATACCAGACTAAGGGTGTGAGGTGAATCTTTTTGCTTGTTGGGATTCCCGGCTTCTGGTGTTGTTCTCAAACTGAGGGTCGGATTGAGCTCTGTTGGAATATCAATTATGCTGTCTATGCGCATGTCCATTGTGGTATTGTATGTTGCATCAATGTGAGCGCTCCAAATTTGATCTGTCATGTAGATTACAAGTTACAAACCTTCATACACAGGCTGTACTTGTTGAGTATTTATAGGACGGAATCAGAGAGATTATTGATCACCACTGGTTAAACTTTGTTACACTGGAAGCACTTGTTGGGAATCCTGGAGTGGAATGGCTGGGAAGGCTACACTGCGGAGAGTTAGGTGATAGACAAAAATCCTTCAATTGAACTTATTCGTAAAAAAGGTTTTTCCTGAGGGCTCAAAGTAAATTACAATTACATCTCCCAACAATTTCAAGTTGCTGCAGGGACAGCCCAGTGGTGCATATTCAATTTAACTTCAGTGATGAGAAACTTTAGTTTATACTCCTGGTAGCCACTGTTTACCACAGTCTACATTCACCTACCCTCATACTCTGAACTGTCTACTGCATTTGACACTACTGTCCTCTCTCTACTTGCTGAGCATCACAGGCCTAATATATTAATGGCTTGTATTCTCTAGCACGTTTTCTCAATTGCCTGGCAATTCAAGTTATGCACATGTGACTCATTTACCATCACAGACTGACAAACCTACTTAGAGATATAGTGGTGCAGATGAAATACGTGTAGTCAATACATGCACAAACAACTTGTACTGACCCACAGGCACATACAGTATGCATACATGTACTGCGCAGACAGTGTGCATATGTAAATTATAACTGTGTTTATATAGCGCTTACTACCCCAGATGAGGCATTGAAGTACTTTCTCGGGAAGCATGCTGCTCCGGAACCTATGGGAAGTGGTTAGTCCAGAGTTATTGGCTACAGTTAGGTACTAATGATAACGTTAAAAAACAAAAAAAAGCACAAACCTTTTACTTTAAGTTTCAATTTAAGTACATCGTAGCAACATTCAACTGGTCTGGCATCTAAAGGTGAAACGATGTAGACATCAACTACAACATTTGGGTTACAACAGATGCACAAGGTTTCTTTTCAGTAGTTCAATGAACACACCTAAAACAGTGACACCTGCTTTGACTGTCAAGTGGTGCAATGAAGCAGTGTCGAAAAGGAGAAGATCACATCCACAAAAGCAGCATGCCCAGAAAGGAGCAGTTAGATATTCCAATTACCAATGTGTTAAAGAAATTATAATGCTCTAAAACACTTAAAATGCATGAAATCCACTCACAACTTTGAGAATTTATTACATTGGGATGTGGCATTGCTCAAGGTCATCCACTGTAAGGGTCTGGATAAGTGATGTTAGAACTGTCAGCCTTAGTCCCCCCAAACATTTTGCCTGACTTCCTCCTTTTTCTACTGATTCTTTTTGTTGGCCTGTAGGACTGTGAGCACTTACCAATGCTGACCAGTGCTAAAGTGCATGTGCTTCTTCCCTAAACATGGTTACATTGATTTAACCACAATTGGGTTATTTTATTTCTCTGTAAGCCACTAGTAGAGTGTCCTGGGCCTGTAAATTAAGTGCTACTACAAGGAGCTAGGTAGTGCCCAGCTGTCCTGTTGGTATATATGTCCTTTTCTAGTAGTGTCCTAAAATCGTATGGGCTCACTTATGGTTTAATTACCCTGTAAATGTTTAGTGGACTCCATTAAATATGTCATTTCATGGATACTAAACTGATGCATATTTGTGCTTCAGTGTGTACTCGTAGAACTAAATATATATTATTTCCAATAATGTCTGTATAGTGAACACCTACAGGAATAGGCACTGCTCAACCTTCATATAATGAGCAGCATTGATGTTTATTCGCTTTTCTTCTGATGGACAACCCAGGAATAGGTAGCAGGAAAACCTGACTGTAGCCAGGAATGCCATGAAACCTAATGCCTGGCTTGCTTCAGAGTAACCTGCCCTGTCGCCTGTAGAGCTGACCTGTGGCCTGAAGGGTAAATGGTGGTCAAGAGACCTTAACATGAAACAGGAGATCTGAACAGGGAGAGCTGATGATGGGCCTCAAGGTCATAAAAACAGACCTGCTAGAGGAATTCACAGGAAGAGGCTCCTCCAACCACAGTACCTGAAGTGGCAGTAATTTTGGACATCCTGATGCCTTGGCAGCCCAGTGGAAGGCCTTGCTACTTGAAATTGCTGTGAACTTCCTTGTGCATCGAGCAGTTTTCAGGCAAAAATAACAATGTCAAGATAACTCTGGTGAATATTTGTTACTACTTTGAGCGATCGTATTTTCGTCTAGTGGCAGTTTAGGCTCATCATAATGTAGCATGGAGGGTTAAGGTGCTTGCTGCAAAGAATGTGTACCATGAAGATCACAGAACTGAGTGTGAGTGAACAATGAATAGCGCTATAAAAAAATTAAATGTATGTCAGTTAGGGGTTACGGCAAGATGAGGTGCACTGTTGGAGAGTGGAAGTGAGGGAATTCATTGAGAATGATGTTATGGGGGAGGGAATGCCAAAAAATACTGTCGCACCGGGTGCCCCCAGCACTAGAGCCAGCCCTGACTGAGAATGCTAGTCCTCTACCCCCTAAAGTTCTGGTCTAGTTGCGCCCCGGCCCCATGTATTGTTATGCGTTGATTTCAGCCTGGTTGAAGAGTTTTAAAATTAAAGAAGCAGCAGCCAAAAACACGGAGCATTTCAAGGTGATGGGGCCGGGTTCCACATTCTGGATTTACTCGGAAACCCCCGGTTGATGGATCATTGGTTCCTGCTAAAAAGTGTAGAGGGGAGAAATACATTGTTCAATCAAATCTTACAATTCCAATAAACCATGACTAACTTTAGTTAGTTTATTAAAAAGCCAGGAATAATTAGACATACAGAAACCTCGAGATGAGGGTGTAGAAATAAATCAGAACTAATACGAAGCCAAACCTACAGGCGAAATTCAATCCGAGAAGCATGATGAGCAGTTCTTGTATCAGGACGCAGACGATAACTGCGTCAACATCAAGCGTAGTCTTCATTTGAGGTTCGTAAGTAAAAAGCATTAGTCTGTCTCTACACTACCATTAACGTGACATCCCTACTTAGCATTTTCCCCACGCAAGTTCAGGAAAAGGTGTGAGCGCGTGAAGACTTCCTGAGCAGTGCACTCACGTTGAATGGGTCAAGTGGCATAAAGCTACTAAGCTTGTTCTAAGATTATCCCTTCTTTTTCTCCAATCAGATCTTCTCTCCTAGCTCAAATTCCCAGGGCACTTTCCCTAACCCCAACACCAAAATTTATGACTCACCAATCCTTACATCACGCGATCGCCCCATCCAGCTAGACACCTCCCTGTAGGTAACTTTCCAGGCGGCTTCGATCTTCCCAGCCTCTGGCTCGATGACCTTGATTGGGAAAGAACACCGTCCCACATTATCAGCACTACTTGTTCAAATGTATCCTCTCCTCTTCTAGCCTAACTCCTAAAACAAAAGCGTAATTCTAACTAACAAAGACAAATTTCTCCACCTGCAACAGAAACGTGAGAAAGAAAAGATCCTGCATACACATGAATATTACAAACAACATTTGTTAGAGAGCCAGGGAAAGATACACATGAGGCCTACAAAATCAGCTAACATAAGAATTAATATGAACTTCACTAAGCACACATATAAATGAACATTATTACTGTGCACATGTAAATCAGGGCTTACACGTTAGCAAATTAAAAAATTCAATTTTCATTAGTCATATGTATAAACGCGTCATGTATAACACAATTACAATGTTAATTTCTCCACGCTATACAAAAACTCTATCACTTCACTTTACACGCTATTACATTATCCAGTCTTGTAACCAATTGTTAATACAACAAAGGAATATATGCAGGTGCAAACTACTCATGATTATAATGCATCTCTACAAATTGAAGAGCACAATCGAACTCTGTCAGTCCCCCCTTCTGATGACAAGTGTCGTCACAATCCATTACATGTAGAAAGAACCGACCTAAACAGAAGTCGTAGCTGGTCTTCCCTATCAAAACTTTTCTAGGTTCTTGAGATTCTCATAGTGACTGTCCTGCAGTCCCTCCATCCTCTCTCACGTTGCCTATGAGAATTCTCAACCTGTTTTGCTTTATGCCCTTTTTATGCTCTTATCGTTACAAGGAAAAGAATCACCGAAATCACAATTATAATTGGCTTCAAAATGTAACCAAGAAATCCCTTCCCAAGATTTGCAAACCATCTTACAATCTTTCCAAATCCTATTCCATCCTTGTCTCAAAAACCTTCTGTTGCCAGGTCCTGTACATGGTGTATCTCAGTAATGTTACTTATATACTTCCTCAGATCCTTGCTAGGGTCTAGGACAGAAGTGCAACACTGTTGAACCCTGTTAGACATGGCATCATTGGCGTGAGTCTCCCTTCCCTTTTGTCGGATTACCTCCTCTGTTTTTGATATGTTTTTGCTGGTTAAATGCGTTGGGCACTGTGCCACTGCTATTCAGTGCCACAGTGCAAGTGCTCCCTATGTTAAATTGATGTATTGAATAGTGACTCCATGATTGGGTTATTTGATTTACTTGTCAGACCCTAGTACAGTGCACCATGTGTGCCCAGGGCTTGTAAATCAAATGCTGCTGGTGGGCTTGCAGCACTGGTTGTGCCACCCACAGAAGCAGCTTGTAAAGTGTGTCTCAGGTCTGCCATTGCAGAACCTATGTGCAGTATGGTACTGCCATGCTGACTGACCAAGTGCACCCCCTTGCCAGTTCCTAAACCTTCCCTTTTCTTCATATCAGACACCCCTATGGTAGGCCCAAGGGCAGGGTGCATTGTAAGTATAAAGTAGGACATGCCCTGGTGTGTGTAGCATGTCCTAATAGTGAATTACAGACATTTTCGTTTTTCACTATTGCAAGGCTATCTGTTCCCCCATAGGCCAGAATGGCCAGTTTGATTATTACATCTTATAATCCTAACTGACTCAGGGAACATGGTAGAAATTCGAATTTAGTATGCCTGAACTCAGAATGATAAAATACATCTTTTAGTAAAGTTGGTTTTAACATTCTGTGTTTGAAAATACCACTTTTAGAAAGTAGGTTTTTTCTTGTCTAACTATCCAAAGCCTGCCTCTGCTAGGTTGTGTATTCCATATTCCTTGTCTGGAGTTTGAGTGGCAGGGCTGGGGAATTCCAGGAGACAGAATGAGTCAGCCCAGTGGTGAATAGGGAGATCTGCATCTAGATGGGAGGGATGAGTTGCACCTGGGACCTGAATAGGGCTGGGCCTTCCTTCCACAATGCTGGCTCCACCTCCTGGGGTGCGGTTGATGTCTCTGCCCTGCACTGTGAAAGAAGAGAAGGAATCATGTCAACAAAGTGCTCCAGGGCTGTGCTTTCCCTCCACAATGCTGGCTCCACATACGGTGGGGCGTTTGATGTTTCTGCCCTGCACTGTGAAAGGAAAGAAGGAGTCCTGTAAACAAAGTGCTCAAGAACTGGTTTGGACTAGGCAGAGGCCTCTCTGCCTAGAGATAACAAAGGATTTTGGGGTATAAATATTGGGACCCAGACCCAAGAACTTTAGATCACTTCTGGGAACAAGACAAACCTTTTGCCAAGGAGAAGAACCAAGGAAGCTGCAGGAGTTTGGACTGCCCCTCTGCCAGTGTGCTATTTGCTGGGTTGGCCTGCAGTGGTGTCTTCATTGCCAAGTAAAGGAGAAGGAACTTTTCAAAGGACTTTCATCATCTTACAGAATATTTCTCTAAGAGCTTGAACTTGTGCTTGCCTCCTGCTGAAGTCTCAGGGACAAAAGACTTCACCACCAGCTCCCATCTGAATTTCCTTGCTAGGAATTCTATCTGCAGAAGCCTGCGTGTCGCTGGAAGCGCGACGCAACGAGAAGAAATGTGTTGCCGCCGCAGCTGTAGTCGTCGCATCGCCGGAGAAGCGTGCCGCCGCATCTCCCACGAAGCGTGTCTTTGTCGAAGCTGTCTGCTGTCGCATCACTGGAAAAGCGTGACGCCATCGACAGGGTCGCCATCGCATCGCCGGAGAAGCGTGTCGCAGGGCCTGTCGCGGCTCCAAAGTACAGAGTCGTCGCAAGGCTGCCAGGGCGTGAACGCGTCACTGTCGCATCGCCGCATCAAGGGCGCCATCTTCTCGCATCGCACCAAGATTGTTGCATCGAATCGAGGCGCCAACTTGCGCATCGCAACCGGGCTGCAGGCCGATAACCTACCCATCACCCCCTCAACGGTAAGGATCACGACGCATCCCCTACTCTGCGCAAGCATTGAGGCGCGACGCATCATCTCTCCCGGAGCACGGAACCGACGCACCTCCCTCTGCGAGCCTTTTGTTTATTTTGCGTTACGCATCCAGGCACTTTTGTGAGAACTGTGTTGCATTTATCATCAACTTGAACTAAGTAACTTTTACCATCTTTTAGTCAATCTTAAGTACAGCATTGTGGATTTTTGTCATTTGTGGTCTTGTGTTAAGTTTATATAAAGCATACTTATTTTTATAAAAACCTGTGTGGTGTCCATCTGTAGTGTTTACACTGTATTACTGTATGTGTTCACAAATGCTTAACACACTGCCTCTGAGATGAGCCTGTCTGCTCGTGCCAAGCTACCAAGGGGGTGAGCAGGGGTTATCTAGGAGTGTAATCCCCTTATCCTGACTTAGAGGAAAGGGTCCCTATTTGGACAAAGGTGTATACCATTGCCAACTGGAGACCCCCAGTTCTAACAAACCCTTAACATTTTACAGAATTTTCCCTCTTTTGCTAACAACACATTTAAAGCAAGGCGGTTCTCTATCACCATAGCTCTTATCGACACCATCTCCCCATCCACAAGTAACAAAGGCTGCGCTGTATTTGCTGACAACTTATCCACAATAGTTGACAACCTTCTAATCTTTATCATTCAAACCCATTCCCAAACTCGGTATCATTGCTCCAAATACATCTCCAACTATCTCTCCTGCACTTGTACCTTGCCTCTCTCTATGGTGTGACTCCCCATCCAAGGGTCCCAAATCTTCAACGTGGTATATCTTGGGAAACACAACAGCCACATAACATGTGCAATACCAATTCAGTGGCAATCGTACATACTAATTTTTCCCACACACAAAATACACATTCGGTACCAGTTGTACCGCTTCTTGCAACAACTTCTTTGTAATTGCTTCAATTGTGGAATGGATCATCTCCTTCCTCTCCGGAAGGACTCAGAGAGTCCGCCTTCCCCCCTTCAGATCCACAGTCACGGAGATCATCTGCGGCGTACCTCAAGGATCCTCCCTCAGCCCCACTCTCTTCAACGTCTACATGACCCCCCTGGCGAACATCGCACGCAAACACGGACTCGACCTTATATCATACGCCGACGACACCCAGCTCATCTTATCCCTCACTAACAACCCCACATCAGCTAGGACCAGACTACATGAAGGAATGAAGGAAGTGGCGAACTGGATGACAGACAGCCGTCTGAAACTGAACACAGACAAAACGGAGGTCCTCATCCTTGGCCCCACTCCCACCGCATGGGATGACTCCTGGTGGCCCCCCGCCCTAGGCAGCACTCCCCAACCCACCGACCACGCGCGCAACCTCGGCTTCATCCTGGACTCTTCCCTCACCATGACCAGACAGGTGAACTCGGTGACCTCGGCATGCTTCAACACCCTCCGCATGCTCCGCAAGATCTTCCGCTGGATCCCCACCGACACCAGGAAGACCGTCACCCACACCCTCGTCACCAGCCGCTTGGACTACGGGAACACCCTGTACACCGGCATCACCACCAAGCTGCAGAGGAAACTCCAACGGATCCAGAACGCTGCCGCAAGACTCATCCTGGACATCCCTTGCCACCACCACATCTCCGGACACCTGAAAAAACTCCATTGGCTACCCGTCAACAAGCGGATCACCTTCCGACTACTCACCCACGCACACAAAGCCCTTCACAACCTCGGACCCAAACTCATCAACAACCGTGTCTCCTTCTACACTCCCCCGCGCACTCTGCGCTCCACCGGACAGGCCCTGGCAGCCCTACCCCGCATCCGCAAAGCCACCGCCGGAGGAAGATCCTTCTCTTTTCTAGCAGCGAAGACCTGGAACTCTCTGCCCAGCCACCTTCGCGCCATACCTGACCACCTCTCCTTCAGAAGGCAGCTCAAGACCTGGCTCTTCGAGCACTGACCCCCCCCCCCTCCCTCCCAGCGCCTTGAGACCCTTGATGGGTGAGTAGCGCGCTTTATAAATGCAATTGATTGATTGTGAAAATTTGATCACACTCAGTCCAACAAAGATCTTATCATAATAGGTCTTAGCAAAGTTTTCCTCGTTGTTCAAAATCTAAAGCTATTGGACCATAACTCCTCTTTGCCTTGTGTGCTAATTCCTCCTTGATCCAATGAGATTTTCCCTATCTATTGTTAAACTTAACTGTTAATTGCCTATCTCTATCCTCTACTTGATCTACAAACTTCTTCTCTATATCATTCAATATACAAGTCAAATTGTGGCAGTGTGCGTAAGCTATGTCTAATGTAACAATAGGTATGAAATACTTCCTTATCCACTCTTCCTGCTTATAGTAGTCATACTTATTCAGGTGCTTGGAAGCTGGAACCTCTGAAAGCACCACATTGTAGTTAGAAAAGTAATATTCATAGTGACGCTTATCCTAAAACATGCTAAGCAATAAGCTACTTGTGATACCACATGTCTGAGGCAGGTGATAACAAATCTATCTCATCTACTGACACAGGCAACTGCATACACACAACAGTCTCTCACATTCATCATATTTACATACTCCTACAACAACCTTGCATAAGCATTCAATGTATAATCACCCTTAGACAAATCTACATGCAACAAGCGACTAGTTTGATCTGGCATAGTTTTATCAGCTCCTAATGTACCCTCTTGTATGCTAGAAGTGGTAGGTGCGGATGTCCCTTGTATTCCCACCACTTCAGCTTCTGCTTCGAGTGAAATTTTTACAGACATGGTAATAACTACTGCTATAACCACTATTACTCCTACTATAAGTGTACCTATTATACACTTTGCTCTATGGTTCGGATTTCCAGACTTCATCTTTAACTGGGTTCAGGTTAGCACAGCAAGAAAATCCACGCAAAGTCTCTTTTTTCTGCCAATTAGCAAAGTTCATGCACAGTTCCTTGGAGTCCTGGAAAACAACCTCACAGCTCGTTGTACAATTATTTACACAGTTCAAAAGGCTTCCTTAGCTGTCTTTCTTCCTCTGCAGAAATCTCTGATTTTATTCTTTCACTCGGGCCTAGGTTATCTTCTTTGAATCAAAAGCATTTTATTTACCGTTCACAGTTCAATCAACAATCTCTCACAAGATCAGAGCCAACTTCATCAAAGACATGCTGTAGGATCTCAAGACGAACTGCGGCAATCTCCTGAGCTGGTGGCGGATACCCAAAAGTTGGAAATGAAAGATCTTGCAAAATCAAACTTCGCAAGCCACTCGGTATCGGATGATTTGGTACAGTCATTGTCAACACTCCATTGGCTTCTATTCCCGTGACTAACAGTTCAATCTCAGTGATTAGTTCTGAAGCTCTACTCGCCACTCATGCAGACCTCAGTCTACTGGTCCCCACTGTTCCTGTCATCTGTGACCAAATAAATCCACTCTGGGCAGCGTATCTCTGGCACGGCACTCTTGCTCTCCTCGATCTCCTTAAGCCCTCCTGTGCTTGCTCAGTGACCCTCCGTTCTGTTTCAGGGACAGGGGCAAGGTCTCTCTCAGGAGCAAGTCCCAGGTTCTGTCTCTTTTGTCTCAACGGCCACGATTCTCTTGAAACTTCTGCTCTTCTTCTCTGCACCCGACCACTTTCCACACCAGTGTTTTCAGCCGAGTGTGACTCTGTACTACTCGCAACGTTGCTGTCTCCCTCAGAGTCGATACCTGGTCCTTGTGTAGCGTGACCCCCCCCCCTCAGCTTGCTCTGATGCGTAACCAGCCTCGTCAGGAACCCCCACAGCTTGTCCTCTGGTGGCCTCACAACCACAGCTGGATTTTCTTCAGGGAGAGGAGCTGTTTCTTCCGAGTGTCCTGAAACTCTGCGAGTGTGGGAGGCGTGAATCCAATTTAGCAAGCCTCCACATTTCAAAGCTGTATTTGTCACCAGAATCACTTGGTACGGACCCCTCTAGTGAGCATCAAGACAGTTCTTCCTAACATGACAGAGGTCCTTCGAGGTTGGTGCAGTAGCAGCTTCAAAAAGGTGAAAGATAGAATGGACCACGTCAGCCAGTCCTTTGAAATCATCAGGGATCAAATCATAGGTGAGGTTTATCGTTGCTGTAGACGGCACTGCTGGCAAGCGCATCGCCCTCCCCATAAAATTTCATGGGGCGAAAGTACTATCCTCCTATCGGTAATGTTATACACATTCATTAGCTCCAAAGGCAATGCATCAAGCCACTTCAAAGATGTGGAAGAACACCCCTTTGCCATCCTCATTTTGAGAGCCCCATTTATCTGCTTCACAAGACCAGACAGCTCCGGCCTGCAACTGCAGTGCAATATCTGATCAACTTGTAAGGCATTCTACAACAGCTTCAAAATCTCACTGTGGAAATGCGTTCCTCTATTCCACTCAAATGAAGTTGGAAAATCAAAGCGCGGTATGATTTCCCTGAGCAACAGCTTTGCTATCACACCTTCTCGTTGTATATGGTTCCACCCACCATGAGAAACCACACACCACAACCAGAATATATATCAATCCATTGCACCTAGGCATCTCAATAAAGTCAAGTTGGATTTTGTTAAAAGGTCCCCCGGACCTTCCAATGAGACTCAATGTAACCACAGTTTTCTTTCCAGCATTCACCTGTGGATACATAACACATCTGTGAGACACCGCTTTAGTAAACACACAGAATCGTGGATTGAAGCACGTTTGTCTGAACACTCGCACCGTGGTATCTCTCCCAATATGAACTGCTCCATGAATCTGGCTAACCATAAGGCTCAGTAAACAATCCGGCAACTCTGCTCGACCATCAGTTGAAACCCAAATGCCATCATGTCTTTTCTTGCAACCTGCTTTAATCCAACCAGCTCCTTCTTGATCTGACACTTCTCCCTACAGAAGCTTGAACTCATCCCAAGTGTCCGCTATGGCTAACATCATGCTGAGCTCAGTTCTTTCTGTGCTCTCACCTATATTGTCCCCATTAAAAATGCAACCTTGTTCAGCGCAAAAAGGTGCAACTTCATCCGCATACCCTATTGCTCAATGTTACGAAGTCCTCCCCTTCCCATGGGCTGTACACTTGACCATAGCTACTTTTGTTGGTCGTTGAAAAGCTTCCAACAATTGTCTCACATATTCCCCCATTTCTGATGGGAGATCCTGATGACTTTAAGAACCCCCTCTGTGACCATAGCTGTCCAAAGTCATGAACCACAATGAACCCATATTGGCTGTTGGTGTAGATGGTGAATCGGATTTGATCAGAAACAAAGCATGCTTGTGTAAAAGCCATGATTTCAGCTACCTGTGAAGAGTGTACTCCCTGTAAACAAGCAGCTTCCACAACTCCAGAAATAGTACAGACAGCAAACGCTGCTCTCAAGCATCCCGCAGTGTCTTTTAGACATGAACCATCAACAAACAGGATTTGGTCTGACTCAGGCAGAGGTTCATCAACAATGTCTGGACTCAGTTTGGTGTAAAGTTCAATCACATAGAGCAAGTCACGATCCTCAGAATCTTCCTGTTCAGTGTTTGGAATCGGCATCGAAGTAGCAGGATTCGACACAGAACATCTTTTCAAGGTTAGATTTTCGGAGGCAAAAATAACCTGCTCATAACGTGTGAGCCGGTTATTCGCAAATACTGTGTCTTGGTTCTCGTCATCAGGAGCTCAACTGAGTGTGGAAAGTAAACAGTAAGAGGATGACCCATCACAATTCTTTCATACCTTTCAATGCTGACACTGGTTGCAGCAACGGATCTGAGACATCCGGGCAACGCTCAAGCTACTGCATCAAATGTAGCTGAAAAGTAGGCAGCTGGTCTACGGATACCCCCATGTGTCTGGGTGGGTATAGACCGTGCACAACCCTCCTGCTCACAACAGAATAATGAGAATGCTTTGTTGTAATCAGGCATTCCCAGAGTCGGAGCGCGCCACCGGCTTTCTCTCAGCTCTAAGAAGGCAACCAAGCGATATCAAAGGGGATGATGGGCCGAGCGTTTGAGCAAATCAAACACTCACCCCCAGACAACTGATCTGGGTTTAATCCATCATCAGGCAACCAAACAGTCTTTATCCCATGGTACCAGATCACTCGCACCCTTGTGTGTCAATCTCTGCAAAGGTTTTGCTTTCAATGAGAAGTTGGGAATCCACTGACAACAGTACCCAACCATTCCCAAAAACATCCTGACTTCCTTTTGTGTGGTAGGCGCATTCATTCTCATGATCGCCTCAATGCCCTCTGGTGACACCTTCCTCTTGCCTTTCTCAATGCTATGACTCAAATATTGGACTTCAGGCAAACAGTTCTGGAGTTTGCTCAGGGCACCTTGTGTCCTCTTTTCGCCAGGTAGTTTAACTGAGCAATAGTATCGACCCTACAAGCCTCCTCAGTCTCCGATGCAATTAGGAGGTCATCAATATACTGCACAAGTACTGAACTCTGCTGCACTATTAAACTCTCAAGGTTCTTTTTCAAAATCTGATTGAAGATTGACAGACTCTCAGTATACCTTTGTGGGATACGACAACATGTTAACACACGATTTTCCAGAGGGAAAGCAAATAAAAATGGGCTTTCCTTGTGTAAAGGTATCGAGAAGAACGCCTGACATAGATTAATCACTGTAAACCATTCAGCCTCACAAGGTTGGAACAAGATCACAGATGGATTCGGTACCACAGGACAACATGGAATTCTGATCGTATTGACCTCTCGAAGGTCCTGCACAATCCTGTACTTCCCACTCGGTTTCTGTGATCCCATTAAGGGCGAATTGCATGGGCTCCTCATGAATTGCTTCAGAATGCCCTGTTCATTCATCAATTCAATCACAGACGTACTTCCTGCCACCGTTTCCGGAGTCAGATTGTACTGGGGTGTTCTTGGAAACTCAGCATTCTGCTTGATTTGTATCTTAACTGGCTCAACTCCTCGAATCAATCCCATCTTTTCTCCCGTAAAGTCCCACACTACTGGAGAGACATAGTCCCTGAAGTCTTCCACCGTCAACACGGGGAACATCTCTATGCAGAGATTCTGATTCACCAGTTTAAATGCAATGTCATCATCATTAGTCTACAGATCTACTCCTTTGGGCGTGCAATAGATAGTACATTTTAATTTACACAGAAGGTCACGACCCAACAAACAGACTGGACTTGAATCACACACACAAATTGGTGTTGGTCTTGAAAGATTCCTATTCTCACATATATTTTGTCTGTTAATGGGTTTGTCATTCTCTTATTGGCAACTCCTACAACTTTGATTGATTGTCCCGTGAGGGGTAGGTTTGGGACTACTGCGGACCTCACAGTAGAATGGGTAGCACCAGTATCAATCAAGAATGTGATAGGATCACTGTCTACATCTGACTCCATGTACAGTCCTTTCTGCTCTACCTCCAAGACTGCTCCAAGAGTACAGTCTTCCTCCCTCCTCAGGCACCGTCATTGCAACGGGTCAGGTGAAACTCATCTAGTGTTTCGATAAAGGGCATCTGCTGGTATACTAGATTCCCTTTTGGAATTCTCGGAGGTTGGGGAACTTGCATTTGCTGACTTGAACTCCCTCCGTTCATGGACCTGGATCTCGTTACGGTACTTACGACCTCAGTACCTGCACTATCGCCTCATCTTGAAGCTGATTTGCTGGATTTAATCAACACTCGTGCTTCCAATGCCTGATTTTGTGACAATAATGACATGCAGTGGTTTTCTTTAGGGTACCAACCTCAATTCCTGTCTTGGGATCTATTCCTCTCCCTCTTCCCTGACCAGTATGAGAAAACAACCCTCTATGATTATTTTCCTGCTTCCGACCCAACGTTCCTCCACTAGTTTGCACTTTGGCTACCCTATTTGCATTCCTCCTCTGGATTAGCATCAGTTTATCCTATAATTTCTGTTGCTTAGAGTCCACTTCCTCTCTACAGTATCAGGCATATCGCAGAATCTCGTCCGCTGACGTGTTGTGCCAGCAAATCAAATGATGTTTGATAATTAAACTAATTTCTGGTCTCAATCCTAAAACAATATTGGAATGAAACTTTCCCATGTCCTTAGAGTCTAGGGTGTCCAACCCACTATACTGCTTAAAGGCTTGCAAGAGTCTTTCATAATAAGCATGTACAGTTTCCTTGGGCACTTGGGTGGTTCGATCTATCTTAACCCAATCAATATCTTGTGGTGAGATCTTGGATTGGAACCTTGTGATTACCTGCTGTGAGAAAGTGCCCTCTTTCTTGCATGGTATGCCCCCACTTTTTGCAGAATTGCTGATGTACTTTGACGGAGTGTGCCCTGGGCTCCTGCCAATCAGGTACCCAGGGCCTGTGTTCCTTCCCTAAACCTGCATTGAAGCCTAAACCCAATTGGCATCTCTGGCCACATGTCAGCCCCTGGTAAACGGTACCACAGGTACCCATGGCATTGTGACGAGAGAAGGCCTATAAGGGCTGCAGCACTTATTGTGCCACCCTTAGAGGTCCTGTACCCTGACACTCACACACTGCCTTTGCAGGCTGCGTGTCTTGGTGCAGAACAAAACAAAGAGTCAACATGGCACACATCCCTGTGTGCCATGCCCACAAACCACTGCCTTGGCATACATCAGTCACCCCTCTAGCTGGGTGCACTATGCCAGTGGTGAGGGTACAGGTGCATGAGCCCTGTACCCCTACAGTGCCCAAGTCCATTCCTGGGCCTTGTAAGTGCAGTGTTGTCATTAAGAGTATATGGTGCTGGTAGTTTGTCATTACGAACTCCACAGCACCATGATGGCTACACTGAAGACTGGGAAGTTTGGTATCAAACTTCTCAGCACATTAAACCCACACTGATGCCAGTGTGGGATTTAATGTAAAATGCACGACAGAGGGCATCTTAGAGATGCCCCTTAAAACTTGACCAACTTCCAATGACCTGACTGAGTGGCTGCGCAGGCTGCCACCACAAGACATGTTTCGGGACACCTGGGTCGAGAGCTTGCTGCTCTCGGGGGCCTGAAACAATGCACATCCTAGGACCATCTTCCAAGCCTCCTCCCCGAGGATGGGCAGGGTTCACGAAGGAGAAGCTTCAAAGACATGCCGCCTTTGTGAGCCTCTCCAGACCATTTGCTGCTTTCAGCAACTGGTTCCCACTGGTTCTACCCCCCACTTTGGGCGGGAGAACCGGCAGGAAAAACAAGTGAGGAAGAGAGGTGTGCCCACCTCTGTCAACTCCACCCCTAAGGTGGGGGAGGTGAGGTGAAGCACAACCTGGAGACCCCGCCATCTTTAAGATGGGGGGACCCAGCCAACCAGGGACAGGCTCCTGCCCCCCTCCCACTGGAGAGTGGCAGAATAGGGGGTGTACCCACCCCAGGGAAGGGACCCATTGGTCCCTGCCCTTTACCTACCTGTAACACCCCTAAATTTAGTATTTAGGGGCACCCTGAATCTTCCTTCCTCAGATCCAGCAACCACAAGAAAAAGAAGAGAATAAGAAGGACGAGAAGCCGTGTAGAGCTAACAAGAGGACGACGCCCACTGACTTGGCCCCAGCCCTACAGGCCTGTCTCCCCTCGAACCTGCTCCTGCAAAACCCCGGTGTGTCCAGTGGACAGCAACCTCAAAAACCCCAGAGGACCTGCCTGCCTTCACTTTCCAAGCTGTTTCTCCCGTGAACACCGGACCGGTTTGAGCTGCAGCTTCTGGTGCCAGCCAGGAACCGCAAATCCCGCACACTCTGCACCCGCCGATTCCAGCCTGAGCTTGAGTGGACAAATACCATGAGGAGGTCCCTCCCGGCGATGCTGACCCGAGATCCGGCGACCTCCGACCTGCCTCAAGCCTCCCGAAGATGCTTGCAGCCTCAATCCAGAGGACCCCCTCTACTGCGACCAGAGCGAATAAGAAAATCCAACGTCCCAAGGCACCCCTGCACCCGACGCCCCACGACCTTATGTGCCCAACCCAGCAGTGCCTAACCAACCCTCAACTTCCCAACCTATCCCTCAAAGTGGTGGTCACTCCTGGAAGATCCTCGTCCCCGAGCCTGCAGTGCTTCTTTGTCCCGGAGAATCTCAATTGAAATCAACAGGGCACCCGACCTTAAAACAGCACCCTGCACCCGGCCGCCCTAGTGCTGCTGAGGGAGCCCCTTTGGTGCTAACTTGGTCCCCAACTTGCCCTGAGCTTAACCCTAGGAGCTTTGCTCCAACAATCCCGTGGCCTGCTTCCCAGCAGCCACCAACCGGAGTCCCCCTATCCTCCATATGATAGCATTGGGCCTCAACGCTCTGCACCCGGCCGCCCTAGTGCCACTGGGAGTGCAACAACAGTGCATCACTGGCCCTGGGAGACCCCTGAGTCTTACTCTAGAACCCTAACTCAAAAGACCGATTACCTACCTGGAAACCAATAACCTCTTTTTCCTCATAGAATAACATTGACACTTTTTCTCCCAAAAGGTTTGTGTCGACTTTTGAAAAATACAAATATACCTTAAAAATCAGCCGAATAACGAAAATGCATTTTCTCACCTGTTTTCAGGAAATGTCCCAGTGCTGAATCTAGGGATCCAGCACTGAGTAAGAAAAAGTATTGTTAACATAACTTACCTGCTAAGTGAATTTCCTCCCAAAGGATAACATTGGTGATGCTAGGTGAGAAAGTTTTAAGTGTCAACTTTTGAAATGCAATAATATTCTTTAAAAATCGTACCTCTAGCTAAAGCGCATTTACTCACCTGTTTTCAGGAAATGTCCCAGGGCAGAATCTAGGATCCAACCCTGTGTTAGTAAAAGTAATCTGAAAAGTAATTAACTGTTTTTTACTTAAAAAGCCCATTCATTATACCTGCAATGTGTTGCAAACTGCTTACTTAAACCTGTAACCAAAACCAGTACAAGTTACACTGCAATTTTGAACTGTGTTCATACAAGTAATTTACTACTGAAATTTTTTTTTTATGCTTACCTGTACCGGGCTTGCTTGGTTCTAGAAATAAAACAACAGTATATTTTTTATACAAAACAATTGGCCTAGAGTTCAGTTCTTGAGTGTGTGAATTCATTTGCTGACTGAGTGTGTACAGCAAATGCTTAACACTGTCCTCTGATACTGCCTTACTACTCAAACCAAGGTACCACTTTAGAGAGTAAGGTTCTATCTAACTTTAACCTCTGCCAAACCTCTGGAGACCCTTGGACTCTATACACACTGTATCCCCCTTTGGTGCAGTATACATTTTTTTAATTTCAAAAGTTTTTTATTGATTGTTTCCAAATAAAAATCTTACATACAATACATGGGGGACCTAACAAAATCGACATAGACATAGACATAGACATGGACATACAGGAGTAAACAATAGGAATAAAGCAATGATTACATGGCCAGTAGAAGTCACTAGTAGACAAAATGGTATGTCGGTACCTTGCAGAATAAACACATGTAGTATCACAGTAACGCTCCTTGTGCGGCTGTATCTGACAACGCTCACATGAGCGGAATCTAGAGAGCATCAGGGAGAACTTAGCAGAAGGAACAGACCATAGGAATAATTCTTATCCAGTGACAGAGGATCGCAGGCATATGAACACTAGGATAAGAGATCTTGTAGAGGGATATTACTATAAATGGTGAGATTCATGGAGGCTTGTGTGAGGTAAAGTAGAGGTCGAGAGTGTCCCACATGTGTCTGGTGGAAGGTCTCCACGGAGAGTTCTGGAGGGTTATATTGGCAGCCCCTCTTAGGTTAGTGACCCAGTTTAGCCAGCACTTAAAGGAAGCTTTGCATGTGTCTTTCCAGTTGCTGAGAATAATTTTAACTGCGGCTGTTAGTAGTAAGTCAAGAAGCGCCCTATCATTTTCATTGAGTGACCTCGCTTGGAGGAAGCCAAATGCTAGTGTCGGGAGATCTCTACTAGGAGAATATGAGAAAAGTTTACGTATGAAATCGAAGATCTTGTCCCAGAAGGGTGTCACACATTCGCATTGAATTAATAAGTGTTCTAGGTTGCCTGTTTTGCATTTGCAATTCCAGCAGATGGAGTCATCCCTGAGTTTGTGTAAGTAGAGTCTGGCTGGAGTCCAGAAGGCCCTATGTAGCAACCAGAACTTCGTTTGTGATAATACTGGGCTGATTTTGTATCTCATGGTTGATTTCCAAGTTTCGGTCCATTCCAGTTCCGAGATCGTAAAAGAGGCATGTGATTCCCAGAGGGATATGAGTTTCTTATTGAGGGTAGAATGTTGTGGGAGTATTAATTAATTTTGATAGGTAGCTCGGGAGGGAAGGGGGTAATGCTGAAAGTTTTGCTTTGGTCACTGCTGATTTTATTTTTAGGAAGTTATAGAATTCTAGCAGATGTAGGTTATATTTGGACTGTAATTCTTTAAAGGAGAGAGGGTAGGCCCCATTGGAGAGCTGATGAGGAGAATAGATCCCTTTATTAATTCCAAGATTCGTTATATAAGGGTTTTCCCTTATAGAGTATTTTATGATTGTTCCAGAGAGATTCAAGGTGAGAATGCTTAAGGCTAATCTCTAAATGCTTGTCAATCTTTAGTAGGGCAGACTATGTGTTCTTGAAGATTGATTTTGAGCAGGTGATCGTATTCAGGTTTGTGGTCAGGAGGGTTGCTGGTGCAAGATTCATAAGAATTGATTTCTCAATGTCTAGCCATACAGGGGTGTATTCGGCCGATGGCATCAGCCAATAAGAGCCTTGTTTTGCCAAAAATGTCGTCAGGTAGAGCTTAAAGTCAGCTAGATTGACCCCTCCCAGTGATTTGTCTAGTCTAAGTTTTTTCATACTAATTCTTGCTTTTTTCCCTTTCCATAAACATTTCGAGAGTAAGGTGTCAAGTTTATGGTGGAATTCCTCAGTTAGTATTAGGGGTAGCATAGTGATTAGGTAGTTCACTAGTGGGGAGATCATCATCTTAATGGCCTCGATCCTTCCCCACCATGTTATAAATCTAGGTGACCATGCATCTAGAAAAGTTTTAATTTTCTCTAGTGTGATGGTTTCATTACGCTGGAGCGTCTCTAGTATTGTGCTACCGAACTTAATCCCCTAGTGCTTAATGTATTCTGGTTGCCATGTGAGTCCAGAGTCACCAAGCATGTCCCGAGAGCTGAGAATATTCAGCAGTTTGACTTCAGACTTATCCCGGTTTAACTTATAACCGGAGTGGATAGAGTATCTTTCTATGGTAGACATAAGTGCCTTGATGAACTCACCCGGATTTTCTGTAACCACGAAGATACAGTTTGCTTATGTGGCTAGCTTCACACGAGTTTCTCCGAAATTTACTCCCTTAATTTCTTCGTTGCATTTGATATCTGTGATTAGGGGTTCTATGGCCAAGAGGAACAGAGCCGGAGAGAGGGGACAACCCTGTCTAGTTCTGTGTTCTAAGTGGAAGGATTCCGACAGTGTACCATTAATGGCAATTCGGGCGGTAGAGTTAGAATAGAGTGCTATCACCATGTTGATGTATGATTCGCCAAGATTAAAACATACCATACATTTCTTTAGGAAAGACCATGATACCCTGTTGAACACTTTTTCTGTGTCCAGGGTAATGGCAACGGAGGGGGTGGCCGTTATCTTGGCTTTTTCCAAAACGTGACAGAGTAATCTAGTGTTGTCATTAGACATGCGATATTTTAGGAACCCCACCTGTGAGTTAGTGATCAGTTTTGGAAGGATAGCGTTGAGTCTATTGGCTAGAATTTTTGCATAGATCTTGCAGTCCAGGTTGATGAGTGAGATCGGTCTATAATTTTTTGTTAAGAGGGGGTCTTTACCTTCTTTCGGAATGACGATAATATTGGCTTCACCCATTGATTTGGATACACAGCCCTCCTTGGCTATAGAGTTGAATAATTTTAGTAGAGTGGGTCTTAAGGATTCGACAAATGCCTTGTAAAAGATAGCCAAGAAGCCGTCTGGGCCTGGGGCTTTATTGTTTTTGAGGGATTTGATAGCGATCGAGAGTTCTTTTTCAGTAATGGGAGTCCCTAGTGCATAACTGTCTGATTCTGATAGTTTTGGTAGGTTCAATGACTGTAGGTATTTAGCGCATTCCTCCGGATTCATTGTTTGTTTATTTTTGTATAAATCTTCGTAAAAGGCATGGAATGTGCTTAGTATCTTATTTTGTTTGGTTTGGATATCATTCTTGGAGTCTTTAATCGAGGAAATAGTGAATTGTTTCTGTTTATGTTTGAGATATGACGCTAGCAGTTTCCCTGCCTTATTACCCTCACATCGTTTGAGTGCCTTGAATTTATTTATCCACACCCCAGCGCGTTTGCTCACTATTTTATTGTATGCATATTTCCTCTTAATTAGTTGGTCCAAGGCGGCTTTGTTGTTGATATTCGCCGAGTGTGAAGTTTCGAGTAACTTGATTTCTTTTTCTAGTAATTCAAGTTCTAGGTTTAGCTTTTTGTTGACCTGAGCTTTGATACCGATAGCGACTCCTTTAATGGTCGCTTTAAGCGCATCCCATAGGGTTGGTGTGCTTATGTCGGGGAGGTCATTTAGAGTGAAGTATTCCTTAATTTCGTTTTCAATTTTTAGTTTATTAGCTGGGTCTGAAAGTATGTCATCGTTAAAGCGCCATCTTTTTGGGGGTAGGATGGTGTGGGTACCTGCAAGCTTAGTGCTGATACAGGAGTGGTCGGAAACTAGTTTGGGGTGATATCAGTTACATCTATGAGATGTGTGAACGGACTTGAGAGATGAATATAGTCAATCCTGGAGTAGGAATTATGTGGTGCCGAGTAAAATGTGTAGTCCCTCATGTCTTGGTGTTGGAGACGCCATGAGTCCTTTAGGTTAAACTTGGAACCATTTTTTTTGAAGACCTCATGTGAGCTGGAGGGATGGTATTCGCATTTAGATTGCCGGTCTATATGAGGGTCCATTGGTAGGTTAAAGTCACCGCCCACTATAATAAGATCTTCCTGAGGGAGGCTCTCGAGAGTATTAGAGACCTTTTCCCAGAAATCTGGGTCATCGGTGTTCGGCCCATAGATGTTGACTACATGGATAGGGTTGTCATCTCTCTGTAGGTGTGTGACTAGGAGCCTACCATCGTCGTCAAGGGTGTGAGAGGTAATAGTGATGTTGGATCTTTTTGAGATAAGGGTGATTACTCCTTTTTTCTTATGGACTGCCGGGGAGGATAAAATATGAGAGCTCCAGTTGTGTTTTATGAATCCTACATCTTCTTCTGAAAGTTTTGTTTCCTGTAGTAGAATTAGATCTCCTTTAGTTTTTGCTAAGTACTCAAAGGTTTTCCTTCGTTTCACAGGGTGATTGAGGCCTTTGACATTCAGAGATACAATATTGAGGTTATCCGTTAAAGTTTTATGTTGTGTCATCTATGTGACTGATTTCGCTTAGAGTGTGGTAAGTCCTATGGTTGATGTACCTGTGCAAGTGTCAACCCTGAGTCGTTTGTTGTAGGTGAAACATGTATACCGGGTTATGGAGCGAGTCATTAGTGGGTTGTTTCTCGCAACGGAGTATGGATGGTAATTGATCTTGAACAAACGTACAGGATAGACCACAACTGATACTAAAGCAAGGTTTGAGTTAACAAGCAGACATAAATGGGATAAAAACATAGTGGAAACAAACAAATTTACATATACCCCCCATCCCCGTCCCCCCCGCCCCTAGTCCTCCCGCCCCTCCCCCCACCTCCCTTCCCTGAAATACTCGAACTCAGGAGCTGCGACGGTAGGTCTGTCTAGGGCAGGGGTCTTCAATCTGTGGGGTGCAACCCCCAGGGGGAGCCTGGTGTCCTAGAAAGGGGGTCGTGCATTCCCTTCGCACTTTTGCCTGGAACTGCCTGAAGCTGCAATCCAAAACGTTCGCTCTTCGTTTTGGATTCCGAATAGTGGCATCTTCAGGCGCTCTCTGATTGGAGGACATCGTGAAAGCATACAGCGTCATCAGTGATTGTACTCCAATCAGAGAAATTGCAGATTTAACATCAGAAAATGCTGGAAACTGGGGCCATAAGTATGCTCTGGCGAAGTGTCTAGAGTGCTTCAATGTTTGTGGTTGCTGCTGCCTTGCACTCCTGCTGCATTTCCTGGACTTCCTCGTTGTCCTTGCGCTGCTGTGTTTTTCCAGGAGCTGGTGTCCTTTTCGTGCTTCTTCTTCGTGGCTGCCTTTGAAATACGATCCCGTGACTGTTTCCTGGTTTCCGCGGCAACCAGAACTTCGAGTTTGTGTTCGATAATAGGATTTTCTTTAGAGAACAATGGTTCTCTTTCACATTTATTTGATTTGGGGGCACTAACAAACAGGATTTATATAGCACGTACACTGCCAGTAGTTACAGTAAAACCTTGAAAAATACATAACTAATGAGAGCAGATGGTTTAGTGAGATCGGGTGCCTCACAAGCAAGCAACGCTGTCAGTGTTTTTAGATCACATCTCGTGTCCTTTGCTATTAAATAGTTTCTCTCTCCCCTAAATCAAGTCCATTCTTACTTTCTCTCCCCATTCTTGTTTCCATCTAATATCTTTCTTAATTACTCCTTGTATTTAATTTTTTTCTTGTATTAACCGCAAATATATTTTAGGCCCAAGTGTTTATATGAATGAAAGAGTGAGAGGAAGAGAAACGGAGAGAAAGAGAGAGCGAGACTGAAGGTGAGAGGAAACCGGGAGATCAATCAGGACAAAGAAAGACAAAACCGGGGATGGAGAGAGGATACAGGAGGCGTGATAAGGACCTGGATAGAGAGGGATAGCGGAAGAGAAAAGTGAACAGTGGGAGAAGGTGCAGAGTGCCTGAGGTGGAGGATAGGTGACAGGCATGTTTGCAGAATAGCAGGAAAGGACGCAGTGTGGGAGAGAATAGCTAAGGGGGGGAGAGAAAATGGTCCAGTGTAAAGGCCAAGGTCGAGAATAATGGGGTACATTTGGAGGGAAGGTTGGGACAAAGAGGAGGAAATGGGCAGCAAAGTCAAATAAGGAATTGCCATTTTTCTGCACACACTGGAAGCTCTGAAAACCTATTCTCCTCTTCTGTATTTGGTCCTGTACAAAATGTATTTCAAAGACCACTCTCCAAGTGTAACAAAGAAAGCCATTATCTTCTCTTTCACAAAATTAATCCATGTGCTGACTCTCAAATAATGAAAAAGTGGAGAGAGTGCGTAGATGATTTCACAGAGGTATCCCTGAATTATTTCTTTCTGAGTACCTCTCGAGCAGGGGTCTTCAGTCTGTGGGGCGCAACTCCCAGGGGGGGCGTGGAGTCCTAGAAAGGGGGTCGCGCATTCCCATCGCACTTTTACCTGGAAATGCCTGAAGCTGTAATCCAAAACGTTTGCTCTTCGTTTTGGATTCTGAATAGTGGCATCTTCAGGCGCTCTCTGATTGGAGGACATCGGGAAAGCATACAGCGTCATCAGTGATTGTCCTCCAATCAGAGAAATTGCAGATTTAACATCAGGAAATGCCGGGAACTGGGGCCATAAATATGCTCTGGGGAAGCGTCTGGAGTGCTTCAATGTTTTTGTTGCTGCTGCTGCCTTGCACTACTGCTGCATTTCCTGGACTTCCTTGTTGTCCTTGCTGCTGCTGTGTTTTTACAGCAGCTGGTGTCCTTTTCGTGCTTCTTCTTCATGGCTGCCTTTGAAATACGATCCCGTGGCTGTTTCCTGGTTTCCGTGGCAACCGGAACTTCGTGGAACTTGTAAGTAGGCTGCCTCTGCCCCAACTCCTCCACCATTCCCTGGCTTTTTACCCCTCAGACCCACACACAAGCATACACGCACGCACGCACACACATTCTTAACTCCAAAAATTCACGCCCACCCTTTCCCCACTGCTGTCTTTGGGATTCCTCTGCTAAAGTAAGTCACACAACAATAACACGAGGTTGGAATAGTGAACGCAGGCTGGAGAGCATTTCTCATAGGTTCAGCCAGGCACCTGCTGACATGCCTTGGCTGTGCTTTCAGATCTTTTATACTTTGCTTGATATCACCAAAAACTCTGCACTGTGTTTTATGACTATTTAAACATTCTCTAAATATGTTATTAGTACATGAGCTGATACTGTGTTTCTGTGTTAAAGTACAATTTTCACACATTCCCATTCTCTTCCATCATCTGCTTGAAACCTCATCTCTCCTTCCACCCATCTTTGTCTTTTATTCTCATTTCTTTTCTTTCACTTTTGTCCTGCTGCTGACGTCACCCATATAATGTTGTCAAATGTGCAGCTTCCACCATAGAAAGCCCAGGTGTTCCCTTCGCTGTATTTCTGTTTGGAAGATTGTCCATGGCAGGGGGGTCAAACTTCCTGTCTCTCTTCTTATCTCCTCTCCCTTAAAATCCTTCAAGTGGCTTCATGTCCGTTTTTGTTTTCTCTAGACCTGTCCTCCCACTGCCCCCGCTGCCACCATTCCAGGGCAGGCATGGCTCTCTGTTTCGCTATTAAGTGCATTTCCCACCATCAGAATCATGTGGGTCCTGTCCCCTCATCTCTTCAAGCTCTGTATTAGACAAAGTGTATCCTTCTGCTCTGAGTAAGCAGTGTCTCTCCCACACTGGGGCTCTCTCAGGTGGGTCCTGCCCTCTCACCCCTCCAGTGGGTCTGCCAGGGCCTAACACTCTATTCCACAAGGTCTCCCTCTGGTGTCTTCCACAGTTGGGGTCTCTCGGTGGGTCCTGTCCTCTCATCCTTCATCTGGCATGGCATGGCCTTGCCCTCTGTGCCACAAGGTCTCCCTCTGTTGTGAGTAATGAGTGTCTCTCCCACACTGGGGCTCTCTTGGGTGAGTGCTGCCCTCTCACCCCTCCAGTGGGACTGCCCTGCCCTGGTTCTGTTCTACAAGGTCTCCCTTCCATTATTATCCAACATATTAACCAGGGAAACTATGTTTTGACATTAATGTTTTTCTGGAGAACAGGTGGAATGAACACTTTTTTAATTTGCCTCAAACTTCCTGTAGAACCTCGTCTCTCTGTAGAGAGGAACACTGTGTTTCCTGTTCTGCCTGTTTATTTGAACAAAGTATTGCTTTCTGGGAATTGTAGTCCTCCAATGTTTGAGATCAGTTGGATTGCTGCACCTGATAACAATAATTTGTAAAAATGAAAGCCTGAGAGTGGATGCATGGACCCTCTTTTACTAATGTTTTGTAAGGGTGTTTGCACTCTGAAAGGCTACACAAAAGTTATTGTCACTCTAATTACTTTTTAAAGGCCTGTATGCTTTATTGCATTGTTATGCACCCTCCAATATATACTTTAGTAAATAAATGCCATGGTGTTTGGCCTTCATTCTGAGATCTAGATCAATAGTGACCTGGTAGCATAGTGTAATTTAGCGTCCCTATGAAAACTAGGGTTCTTTGCAGCGCTCTTAGGCTGGCTTCAGAGCCTGGCCTCTCGGTAAAGAGGGATGCAATGTGGTTCCCCGGAAAAGGTAAGTAAGGTGTGACCCTGAAGAGGCAGGACTGGGTGGTCTGCTCCATAGCACCCCCTGGTAGTATGGAGGTTGTCCATGAGGAGTAAGCAGGTGGTGGTTTGCATCCCAATTTTTATTGATGGGGCAGAATGAAACCTGGGGGAGGGCAAGAAGCAGTGGCAGTTGGCATGGACCCTGAGAAACGGAGATGGGTAGGTGAGTCTATCCTAGATACTGCATTGTCTGTGATTGCCTTGTGGGCTGTGGCCCAGGTCCTGATCTCTGAGGGTAGCAACCCTGAGACAGAGAGAGTAAGGACTAGGAGGCAGGTTTCACCTGCAGCAGTGAGGCTAAAGGAGGGTAGTAGGAGAGTGGGCCATGCTTAAAAAGAATTGCTGAGAAACATTTTCTCCTCAAACCAGTCTCTTGCTGTCTGTATTTATCCATATTTATTTTGTGAATAGATGATGTGATAACTCGTATTTTTCCACATTTACTTAACAGATAGACGTGCACTCATACTTTAATGCCTGTTGCGTTTTTAGACAATTACACTGCCAAAATAATATAATACACACATCAACCAATTGGCATAATAGCACAAATACCTGCAACAATTAATTTAAGCAAATCTCAGTGAGCTTTATAACTCCCTATGCTGGCAATATGTACAGCTACTGGCCTGGATGTCAATAAACTCAGCAAAGAGTCACCCAAAAGAAGCCAATTATCTGCATTTTTCCACTTTTAAAAGTAGATACAGACAGGATATACAATGTTTTCTGTCTGTAGTTATCTGTAAAAATCTATAAAAATGGAAAACAGAGAGCACCAATTATGAGGAGTGCTAAGTTCTAGAACTTTTTGTAAGGAGGGGGTCCTCATGCCTGAAATTTTTGACTAGGGGTGTCTCGGCATCCAAAAGTTTGAAGACCTCTGGTCTAGGGCAACACGGAGTGATTTGATTAAACAGTGTCTCGTCAGGAGAAAACATGTGTGAGTTAACTATGAATGTGTATGAATGTATATGAAGGTGTATAAGGGGTATAACCTGTAATCTCGAAGAGACGCGAGTGAGAATTAAGGTGAATTGAATTGAGTTGGGTGAACAATAGGAACTCAGGAGTAGCCGGCATTATCTTTGCGTATGTCAAACCCCAAACGATAAGAACAAACATTGTATCCTATTGGGTTATGAAGAACGTACATGAGCGAGCATGAGTTGAATAACAGAGTGATTGGCAAAGTCACTAATGAGCATTAAGGTGATTTGAATGGATCGGACAGCATTCAATTTGTATGCATTGAGGGCAAACAGGTATTGTATGAACTTTACATAAACATTGCATTGCATAATCATTTCATAACATTGCATAAACACGTGACAGTGCTTGGCTATACAAAGCGAGGTTGTACAAAGAGAGGATGTCAGATTAGATGATAGCAGGATTTCCAATGATTTCCAATGGTACAACAGATCCAAGGAGAGCAGTTCAAAGGATATCAGGTTTTCCGTTTATTGGAGGAACCTCCAGATAGGTCCATCTCCTGGGAGGGAGACTCTTCCAGGTATCGTACGAGGTCCTGAGGATTAGTAAAGACGTGTGAACTGCCATTCTCCATAATCTTAAACTTAGATGGACCTGCAAATGAGAATTGGATGTTTTTTGCCCTTAATCTGTCTCTCAGTTGTAGGAAGCCTTTTCCCTTGTCAACTGTCTCTTTAGAGTAGTCCTGTGTGAAGTTTATCGGTTGGCCTTCCCAGGTAACGTGGTGATTCTTCCTGGCGAAATTTAGAATGAGTTCTGTGTGTTGGTAGCGGAGTGGTTTGCATATCATTGGCCGTGATCCTTTTTTGTTTGGAAAGCTAAAGGTTGGGATTCTGTGTGCTCGGTCTAGTTCCAAACCATGGTGGAAGTTTAGACCCGTTATCATCGGGATCCAGGACTCAAGGAAGGCCACGCAAGAACCGGCATCTGACTCTGATCCTTGCGGAATGCCAAAAATGCGTATGTTCACTCTTCTGTTACGGTCTTCCAACTCAGCGTTTTGTTTCTTGAGCTCATTGGTGATGATGTGGAGGTGTTTGATTTCTTTGATGGCTTGGGAGGTTGTGTCTTCAGCATCACTTATCCTTTGTTCTGCTTCACCAATTCTTGTGTTCATAGTGTCCACATTTGCGCAAATCGCACTAAGTTCCAATTGCATGGAATCAGTGTTTTGCTTTGTAGATTTCGCTAGATCATGTACCTCCGCCAATTTTTTGAGTATCATATCCATTGTACTGTTTGTCTGGTTTGGCCTTTATTGGTGAATCTGATGTGGCTGGTTCAGGTTTTACTTTCTTGTATGAAGATCTGCCTTCCTTCTCCGCCATATTCGAGCAGGGTTTAAGCGGTGGACGTGGTTAATTGAATAGGCTCAGGAAGAAGACCGCCCCTGGAACTGATAAAAATATACAAGGCAAAATGTACAAGTGTAGCAACATATGGGGCAGGGATATGGGGCCATCGGAATGTTTCCGAATTGCAAAAAGTGGAAAATGCTTTCCTTAGATACTTATTGGCGGTTCCGGCTTCTACGTCCACCTACGTTTGCCATGCTGAGTTGGGAGTTTCATACATTACGGATATTATAAAAATACAACCCCCAATTCTCTGGCATCGCATTTGGAAGTCTGAGTCAAACCGCCTTAACCAGGCAGTCCTACTTGACACCCTTAAATTGGACCATTGTCTCGACATAAAATGGATCAAATATGTGAAGGATTTTATGATAGACATTGGCAACCCTGAATATTTTAATAATCCCCCTTCCATGTTACCTATCTCAAGGAAAGATTTTAAGAAACGCTGTATGTATCACATGGAGAGCCTGAGATTTGCGAGTGAAGCCACAAAACCGTCTGTCTGCCAAAATCTTATGATATCATCTTCATTTGGCATGCAACCGTACCTATACAAATCCGATAGAAGATACGATCGATTTGTTCTCACTCGCTTTCGATTGAACATTTTTCATAGGCTGGTGACATTTCCAACTATTAATAATTGGTCAAATGAACTACCACACTGCCCATGTGATTCTGTCTCCACGCAATCAACTATCCACGTAATTTTATTCTGTAAATTTTATGAAGATTTGAGAAGGAAATGGATAAAACCAATACTCAAAATTTGGGGTATCCGCCAATGCCGTCCAGCATTTCTGGCACTTCAATGTCTCGATAATGAATGCGTAAATTACAATATTATTGTATTTTTAAAAAGTTTGATCAAATGTCGAAATAATATTGATGCAGGACCATTGTGACAAGGACAAAAGTAGAACGTTACACAAACAAAACCAAACGTTGTTTTGGATTTATCCCCCTAAGCATCATAATAATGCAGTAGGGGGTGCTTGTTTCTTTCTTTTGTGCCAAAGCTGTAATCTAATCCTATTGCCCCAGGAAAATGAATGCTAAGTATGGGATTAATGTTTTGTATTTTTATCATCGTCGTTGCCCACTCATCATTTTAATTCTCTAACTACTAAAATGATATGCTGTCCTTTTGTGTTTATTTGCTGCTATATTCTGTATTAATATTAATTAGAGCCTTGTAAATGAGTTTGTTGGCATATGGTGTGTAAATATATATTTTTTAAACTACTTGTTTTTAAATGTTTAAGACGTTCTGTTAAATTTTACATGCTTTTATGGATAGAAATTAACTTTCCGAATAAAGCTTATTCTGATTCTGATTCTGATTCTGAATAGGCTCAGTACTCTCTTTTGCGGACTTGGGTATCAGACATTTCTTGTTGGGTTTTTATTCTCAGAGATTATTATCGCAGAGAAAGCAAGGATGTGGTGCAGATCTTCTGTAGAAAATGTGGGCAGAGCGCAGTGTATCGATGGATCAGTGCGGTTTGTGATTGGCCAGACAGGAAATTGATATTGAGGACTGTTGTGGTAATAAAATGTTGCCAAGTACCTCCCGAAATCAGTTGAGGATCAGTGGTGGTGCTGTTAACGGTAAAAAGTACACCAGTGAATTCCAATGAACTCCAACACACTATATATTTAACTGTGCTCAAACTGGCATTATCAGTAGTGACAGCCGTGATAGCAATGTCTTAGAACGACGTTGTCAGGCACAATGGCACAAAAGGCATTGACAGAAGCGACCTCAGTAGGTGACAGCAGTGGGTTCAGCTTGACAGTTCAGACCATCCGGATAATAGAATCGGAATTACCTTCCTCTGGTGGTAGAGACCTCAATTGAGGGAAAGGCACAGCCGAGGCACAGGCTGTAAAGGACTGCACAGGCTGCAAAGGACAGGCAGATCTATAGTGGTAGCACAAGGTTTTAGTGGTAGCACGAGGTTTTGTAATAATTAGTTTTGCAATTAATAGCTTGAAATATGAGCCCTTAATGAACTACTTAAAGTCATGGTGTGGTTTGCAATGAATGCACTGCCTCAAATGATCACAGCGCGAGTCGCGCAACGTCGCCATTTCGGGAGTACCCGGTGTGTACCACTCGGTGCGCGTTATCCTGCGGGATAGATGTATGGCGGCTGACACAGAGAGCTCGATGCCCACATGCTTGTGGAGGTCAGATGGCCAGAATTTCCTCAATATTATACATTTACATGCATATTTACATTTGCACAAGAGTCCTTTAGCCTGACGGTTCCGATTTCGATGATATGAGTGCTATCAGCGTTACCAGCATTGTCAGTTGAGCGCCATATTGGGGTCAGGCACAGCGAATGGAGCACATCGCGTGTCAAGGCAGTTTATTTGTTTATTTGTGAATTAGTATTGGACCCCCAGTTAGTGAGCACAGTGTCGCTAGCCCACTCTCATCCTGCATTCAGGATGCCACCGATACGAAATAACTCACTGTCGCATTCGCACGTTCATGCATTCACGTGGAGACCAGGAGCGGGACAGATTGCTCAGACTAGCACCATTTCGGAGGACAGGTAGGATGAAATGACATATCTATGTGGTGAGCTAGAGCTGCAGTTTTGGTATCAGTGCGTCGCTGCTCGCTCGCTTGTATTCGCTTTCATGGGTAGGACTATTGCAAGGCGCTTATGGGATGATTTCACCGACCAGTACCTCTAGTTCCCTTTTGATGTACGGTCGTCCCGGGAGCCGGCATTTTGTGGATGACACGTCGGTGAGAGTCATATTTTTCCCTCGGAGTTTATGGTCTTCCCACAATGAATGCGACCGATCTTTTAGCTGACCCTCACGCTCCACATGTTTAGGTGCCAGGAGACGGTGTCCGCAGCTTCAGCCGATCACTTTTACTCCTGATTAGCTTGAGATATCGCTCCTCCGTGTTCCGAGCGATGGAATCAGGCAGCCATAGCCACTGCCGTCCAAGCCATGCCCCCTTTGGTGCAGTATATATATAGAGCCAGTTCCTTACACCTGCTCAAACTTTTTCATGACAAAAGGTGAAGGACCATGTCTTATGGCGTCTCGGTCTGGTTCAGCAGATGGCCAATGATCAGCAATTTTACAAGCAGACTACAAATCACTAGGTACCACACTGTCAAATAGAGTGTTCACATCAATCCACAACACCTTCGAAATCTTCCCAAAATGATCAACTTGTTTGTACCATTTAGCAGGTTTCTCCCTCAGCTGATGAACATTTTTGTAAATACTGCCAAATCAACCCTGCTCCAAGGCACATACACATACCCTCTGCTCGCTACCTCTTGCAATGGATAACCCTCTATTCCAGCTGTCCCCCCTTTGGAGGTGATGTATCTCCTATCCCCTTCTTGAAATTCTTTTTCTTTGACTATCTTTCCTCCCACTTCTCAAGCATGCTCCATGCGCGTATCCATACAACCAGTTCTTGAATGTGTTTACTCAAACCTATATCTCTTTTCACCTTCAATTCCTAATCACTATAATTTAGACTAGGACTTCCCTGTAATATTTTTGTTTTGGACAAATCCATATCATACTTTTGGGCCAATTCAGTCAATTTCTCATGTGCCCGCCTTACGTTACGAGTAACGTCCTTCGCCACAGCTCCTCCTGCTCATAAAGTTCTATCCTTTCAAAGAGCAGGCATCCACAGATTATCTCCTCTACTTCTGCCTTCAACCTTACTATGTCTAACACCTTGACCTTTACTGCAACTTGGCATGCTACCCTGTTCTTCTCTTTTGCTGCTCTGATTCCAGTGGCGATTTCCTATCAGTATATTCTGTGAGACATGCGGACTCCCAGAAACTCCCTGATCGAATCCTACTCCTGACATCCTTTCCACAGGTCCTCTAACTGGAGCTTCCCACATCCTCAAGTCATCACCGCAATCTAACACACAGCATCCCTATTCATACTCACTCCACCGTTCACCGCTGTTCTCACTGGACTGTCCATCTCCGTTGGTCTCTGCTAATCTCTCTCGTTCTCAGCTCTTGATCTTTTGGACTCTCATTCTTTGGGGCTCTATGGGGCTAAACTTTTCCTAAAATTTTCTAGATTCTCCCATCACTTCAAGAGGACATCATCCGACATTGCTTCCAACTGATGGGGCTAGGTTCCATGTTCTAGATTTACTCGGGAACCCCTGGTCGATGGATCATTGGTTCCTGCTTAAAAGTGTAGAGGGGAGAAATACCCTGTTCAGTCCGATCTTTCAATTTCAATGAACCATGACTCCGAAGAATCACTGACTCCAGGTTCTAAGTTTACTTATTTTATTACAAGGCCAGGAATATTTGAACATACACACACCTCAAGATGAGGGTGTAGAAATACATCGAAACTAATACACAGTCAAACCTATGGGAGAAATTCAATCTGTGAAGCATACAAAGGATGACCAGTTCTAGTATCAGGACACAGAAGATAACTGCGCCAGCATCAAGAGTATTCTTCATTTGAGGCTCATAAGTAAAAAGCATTAATCTGCCCCTACACTACCACTAAGGTGACATCCCTACTTAGCATTTTCCCCAGGCAAGTTCAGGAAAAGGTGTCAGCGCATGAAGACTTCCTAAGAAGTGCACTCACGTTGAGTGGGTCAAGTAGCATAAAGCTACGGAGCCCGTTATAAGATACTCCTCCTTCTCCTCCAATCAGATAACCTCTCCTAACACAAATTCCCAGGTCACTGTCCTTAACCCCAACACCAAAATCTTAGGACACACCCATCCTCACATCAAGCGATCATCCCATCCAGCTAGACACCTCCTCGTAGGTAAGTTTCCAGGCTGCTTCGATCCTCCCAGCCTCTGGCTCAATGAACTTGATTCCCAGGCTTTCTATAGTGAGAAAGAACACCATCCCACATTATCAGCACTATTTGTTCAAATGTATCCTCTCCTCCTTAAGACTAACTCTTAAAACAAAAGCGTTAGTCTAACTAACAAAGACAAATTTCTCCACCTGCAACATAAACGTGAGAAAGAAAATATCCTGCATACACGTGAATATTACAAACGACAATTTTTCGAGAGCCAGAGAAAAATACACATGAGGCCTCTAAAATCGTCTAACATAAGAATCAATATGAACTTCACTAAGCACACATACATCAACATTATAACTGTGCACGTTCAAATCAGTGCTTACACGTTAGCAAATTAAATTCTCATTAGTCATATGTGAAATCGCATCATGTAGAACACAATTAGTATTAATTTCTCCATGTTATATCAAATCTCTCTTGCTTCACTTTACACGTTATTACATTAACCATTGTAATAACCAAATGTTAACATGGCAAAGGAATATATACAACTGCAAACTACTCATGATTATAATGCACCCCTACAAACTGAAGAGCTCAATCGCACTCTATTAAAGGCGTTTTTCTCACTACCATCAATAGACATATTAGCACAAACAACCTTGCAAAAAGTGGCAGCTTTCCGTCGAGATGCGAGAGCTGCCAACCAGCCTAGGCCAGACAGGTGAAGTCTCAGCTGCCCATTTTCAGCATTTCCTGATGCACTCACTTTTTTTTTTTTTTTTTTAATAGTGATAATACCTTAGTCTATCTAGTGGATCTAACCTTATGCATTGACTTGACTTTATATAAACCTTTTTAATTCATAAGAATGGTAAACATCAGTGCCAAGTCTGCAAGTCAAGTTTTACAGGAATGTAGTGAAAGGCCTCATCGGAGCCGTAAGACAGGCCTCTGAAGCTCCTGTGGCGCAGAGGTTGGGGGAAGAGGGGAAACCCTTCAGAGCCCTTAGGGCCAATGAATATATGAGAGATACAGGAGTCTTAGGAGCCCCTCTTTCAGGGCCGGCTCCTCCGTTAGAGCGGAGGAGCGTTGCCCCACTTAAAAAAAAAAAAACAAAGTCCCTGATACGAAAAATAAAATGGTCATTTATTGCCATTTCATTTTTCATGCCCGGTCCTGAACAGAGCAACAGAACGGGGGCGGGCTGCCGCTGAGTGACAGCAGCAGGGAGGAGGGTGAGCTGGCTGTGCACTGTTTAAAGTGGGCATGTCTTTGCGGCCGGCTGTTTTGCGATGGCCAGCTACACATGCGCACTTTAAACATCTCTAACCCAGCTGTTCAGAGCAAGCCAAAGCCTGCAGAGCTCTGTGGAGCACCGAGTGAGGCCGCACCTAAAAATCCAGCGCTTCTCTCATGCTGGTGAGAGCAGCACCAGGATTGGCCAAGGGAGTTGCTACATCTAGTTCCAGTTCCTGAGTAAAGAAGAGGTACGTCCTGAGACAAGCTCTGAAACAGCCACGGCCCGTGCAGGAACGGTAGGGCTGGGTGGGGCAGGGTCGCCTGTTGAATCACCCCCCAACCCGATGCCACCACTCTTACCTGCACGGGATGCTCCTGCTCTCAAACGTGCAATTTGTTTTTACTTTGGCTTCATCAAATGAACCTGTGACCTCTTTCTGTGCATTCAGGAAGTTTCACTGAGATTTCAGCTGCTGAAAGCGATGAAGGAGTTATTCCAAGGATGCTCTTAGTGAGAGCCTAGGGCATTTAGAACTAGAGATTTTCTCTATATTGTATGTGGAAAATTTCTTTCTAATCAATTAGAGCTGAATTTACGCCATTTGTTACTTGGGGGGAAATGCCAATATTAAGTCAGTTGCTGAGCGTTGCAATAAAGCAGCTTGCAAGGCTGTGGATGTTCACCTACTTAGGCAGGCATCCCTGCTTTGGGACGCTCACATCTTGTCTCTTTGAACACATTCGCACACATGTAAAGTGACCCCATATTGGTGTAATCATCTATGCGCAAATTCCTACACATATGTGAACTCCTATTTAGCTGGCTCAAAACAAAAAAGTACTTTCAATCCACAAAGGTTTTCACAACTCCTGCATCAATCCGTTTCCACAGATTGTATGAATTCCATGTTACTAACCTACATGAATGGAAAAAAATGCAGCTGCACTTTAAACCTTTACTTTTTTCACCGGGGTGTAACCAGATGGATGTTCAATACCTCAATTAGTCTTGGGGTTTTCTCCGCTCATTTCTTCCCTGGACATAGGACTGCCATGTCTTTTAGGATAGTCCCATCATGTATACCCTGTTTTACATACATTTCCTATCAACATGACAATAACAATTCTAAACAGGTGACCTTTTACCTAGTAAATAACACCAAACCTGAACATACATATATCCAGTTATCTTATTGTTAGTTGCAGAATAGGTAATCAAAAACGCTGTTGGCTTCTTGTGATTTTTTTCTTTTACTTTTTTGATGTTCCAGCCAACACGCGTTTCGTCGTCCGGGAATAAAACCCACGGCTTCCTCAAGGCTGCCTTGAAGCGAAAAATCGTGGTAAACCTCTAAGCCGGTTATACTCCTGTCCCGGCCAGTAGGTGGTGCGTATATGGTCAGTTGTATTTCAACAATACAAGAATAAAAATCCAATTATTTCTGAGACCTGACACGCCGATCCGCGTCGTATTGATGAGTGGAATATTTAGGGGAATCAACAATCGCGCGGTAGATCCACGAATATGGACGTCTATCCACATGCTCACCGGCTCCCAATACAGCTGTGGCACAGACATGAAAACATGTGTTGGCTGGAACATCAAAGAAGAAAAATAAAGAAATCGCAGGAAGCCGAACAGTGTTTTCGGTTGCCTATGCTTCAACTAACAGTAAGTAACTGGATATATGTGTGCTCGGGTGTGGTGTTATTTACAAGGCAGATCCACAGGCTTCATATGTGGCAGATTGGGTGGTTCCCCCACCCTTGAGCACCAGAACAATTGTTATTTAGCCAAAACTTCACTGTGAAGAGTTAGCGCCAATACCACACGGGGACAGATCACCCAGTAAAGATTGTGTTTGACCTTTTACTTAGTAGCTTGCTCCTGTCTCCAGACACCAGTCTCTAGGTATTCTACCATAATCCCTGTACCTGACGTACACAAACATGTCCCTAGGCACAGCAGATTTATTCTGTATAAGGGTCACCACTTTTTTTTCATCCTTGGCCAACAGCCAGCTGTACATGATCACACTTGTTTAGAAAAGCATCGGTGATTGTTTTCAAAACATTTGATGTTTTCAAAACATCCATGGTTGTTTTCAAAACAATGTTGGATTTGGCCCTTTTTGCAGGGTCATCCCTGAACTTTTTGCCTTCCTCCTGTATTTTTTCTGACCTGTTGTTGGCTGTTTTATGACTCTGGGCACTTTACCACTGCTGATCAGTGCTAAAGTGCATATGCACTCTATTGTAAATTGATGTATTTATTTCTTTATTTTTTTTTTTTGATAGTTTTGTATAGCGTGAACAAGACCCTTGCGGGTATCAGAGCGCTTTACAGTGCAGATATATCGATATAAAAATGTAAAAATACAATGAATTAGGTGAATACAGTAATGGTACACATTGGAGAACAGCACATATTTACAAGAGAGTAAAAATGATTCAGGGGAATTTGGCCAGGAGAATCGATTTAACTTCTTTTTTTTAAAAAGCTGTGGATAGATTAAGTCTCGTTTCTGGGGTCAAGGCGTTCCAAATCTTGGGAGCCACTCCTGAGAAGGAACGGTAGTATGTTTTCTTCTTGGAGAAACGTTGTGGTTTAAGTAGAAGATTGTTGGAGCACCCAGTAGATCTGTTACCACCCGATAGTACCACTTTCTCCGCTAGGTATCTTGGTGTTTTGTGATGTAAAGCCTTGTGTGTCATACAGGCGATTTTCAAATGGATTCTGGCCTCAAAAGGTAGCCAGTTGAGGGCACGAAGGTCAGGGGAAATGTGGGAGTTTCTTTTGGAGCCTGTGAGGAGTCTGGCGGCTGTATTGATTGAGGCTCTTAGAGGAGCGGTCGTTGATCTGGGCAGGCCGCAAAGAGCAACACTCCCATAATCCACTCTGGGAATTACTAGAGATTGAACTGCTTGTTTAAAGTCACTTGCCGGTATGAAGGGTTTCAATTTTCTCAGGGTGTTCATCTGGAAATTAGCTCCTTTAGTTGCAGCGCTGAAGTGCGTCTGCATATTTAGATTATTGTCCAGGGTTATGCCTAATGATTTAGCAGAATCAATGATGAGAGGTTGACCATCGAGAGCTGTAATGTGCTTCATCCACTCGCGGATGATGGTTGTTTGGTTGGGAGGAGCGACTAAGAGAAATTCTGTTTAGGGTGTTTAGTTTTAGATGGTTCTTTGCCAGCCAGATCTGTATTTTATGGAGCGTTGTATTGAGGGACTTGATGTCTTCAAGTGAGTGGACCTTAATGTAGAGAGTTGTGTGTCGTCAGCATACATGTGATTTTGGATATTTGAGGAGTTGAGAAGCTCAGTGAGTGGTTCCATAAACAGATTGAAGAGTGTCGGGGAGAAGGAGGAACCCTGGGGTACTCCCAAAGTGATCGGGGACGGGTTAGATAACGATTGGTTAATCTTGAATCTTTGTGTTCTGTTTTGGAGGAAGGAAGTGAACCAGTTTAACACTGTACCCGATAGTCCCATCCTGTGTTTCAAGAGGTCTAGAAGGTTGTCATGTTTGACTGTGTCGAAGGCTGAGGACAAGTCCAGCAGGATTAGCAGGCAGGCCTTGTTTTGATCCAATATTTGTAATGCGTCATCAATTATGTGGGTCATGGCTGATTCTGTACTGTGCCCTGATCAAAAGTAGGCCTGGGCAAAAATTTCGTTCCGTTCGCGGAAATTGCGATAATTTGACATTTTTGCGTTCCGCGGAGAGCGCGAAAATGTCAAAAATTCCGGTTTCCGCAGCTTGGCGATAATTTGTTTCTTGCTCGCGCTGTAAAATGATACATTCTTGCGCGCGCGCGATCGCCTTACCTGAATCCCTGCGTTCGCCGACAAGTTTTCTTGATCCGGTCGCGTTCTCCATGAGATGTTGTATTGTTTTTAGCCATTTGCGCTGTCTCGCGACAGTTCGCGCCTGCAGTGACGTCATGCGTCGCGCGATCACGTCTTTCTTCTCGCGATCATGCACCGCGAGAACAACTCAAAACAAGATGGCCGCGCCCGCAAGCAACCACATGGGTAAGTTGGCGACCCGCAACCATGCAGAAAATCTCGCGAACATGCCGGAAAAAAACTTCCGCATCTTCGCGATATTTCTGCTTGTTTGCGATAATTTTAAACATTCTCGCGATAATTTGCGAAGGTTAATTCCGCAAATTCCGCCCACCCCTAATCAAAAGCCTGATTGGAATTGATCGAGCAAGTTGAAGTGGTCTATGTGATTACTAAGCTGCACGTGGACACATTTTTATAGTAGTTTGGCCAGGGTCGAGATGTTGGAAATTGGGCGATAGTTATTCAGGTCAGATGGGTCCGCCGATGGTTTCTTTAGGATGGGGGATACCTGACCAGCCTTGAGGATGTCTGGGATGATTACTTTTAGAAGAGAGGTGTTTATAATCCTAGTCCATAGGGGCACTAGAAGTGGAGTGAAGGTTTTTAAGTGGGTTGCTGGGAGAGGGTCTGTGAAGTGATTGGAGGGATTCAGAGCCGTGAGCATTTTTAAGATAGTTTCTTCATTGTAGAAGTTGAAGTCGGTCCAGGAGGTATGGATCTTGAGTTTGAGCTTTGTAGAGCATGTAGTCGGGGTACCTGGTGTGGTGAGTGAGGCTCTTGTATGCGGATCAGTATGGGATAATAGATCGTTAAGTAGGTCTGTCTTTAAGTTTTCAGTCTTTATTATGAAAAAGGATGCAAGCTCCTCTCAATTGGGGAGTGTTTCAGGGTTGGCTTGGCCGTGAGTGGGAGACACCCTTAGATTGAACTTTGATTATTTTGAAAAGTCTTTTAGGACGATTCTTGGCTTGGTCTAATTGTTGACGTATGAAGTCAGCTTTTGATCGTCTAATCTTTCTATAATATGAATTTCTCGTGCTTCTTAGCAATTTGAGGTGGGCAGCGGATGGAGCGGCTCTCCATTGTCTTTCAATTGCTCTTAGTGATCTTCTGTCTTCGTTTAGCCTACCATCATACCACGGGCTTCATTCTTTTGCGGTGACTTTTTTCAGTTGTAGGGGAGCCAAGTTGCCTAGTACCTGGTTCATAGAGTGAAAGTAGTGATTGGTCAGATCATGTACAGCATTTAGTCCATCCGGTGGGGGTGTGGGGATGTAACTAGCGGTTGCAAGAGAAGCAGGGTTCATGTTTTTTAAGTTCCTCTTCCAAATTTTTGTTCTCGTAGGTTGGACAGAGAGTAGTTTGACTTCTTCCTTGATATGGAAAGTAATTATGTGATGGTCAGACCAGTCGCAAGGGAGGATCGATTCCAGCTGGGTAGAGTCTGCTTTGGCAATTACTAGGTTGAGGGTTGAACCCTTTTCGTGGGTGGGGGCTGTCACAGATTTGCAACAAATTAAGGTCGGACATAAAAGGCTTTGAGGCTATTGACCTCTGGGTCATCAGGATCATTCCAGTGGAGGTTGAAGTCCCCCAGGAAGATCTCAGTATTTTGTTGTCCGACATTTACAGCTAGGATATCCATTACGTGTTCTATAAAGATGGGGTTGTTTCCAGGAGGGTGGTAAAAAGAATGTAGCGAGCATAAAGGCTTGTTATTGCTCGTGATGTCTAGGCAAAGGTATTCACAGGAGGAGAGCGCCGGTGAATTGGTGCGGTTCACAGAGAGGTAGTTCCTATGGATTCAGGCAATGCCACCCCCTGGCCTATCGAGTCTATCTAGCCTTGTAATGTAATAATTAGGGGGAACTAGTATGTCTAAGAGGGCCGTGGATGTTTCGTTTAGCCAAGTTTCCGTTAAAATTATGAGATCTGGTTAATTCGTTATTATGAGATCAGCTATATTGGCGGCATGACGTGCTGCCTATCTACAGTTTAGTAGGCTACATTTTAGCTGGGTCATGGTGGGAGCGGTGTTGTGGTTGTGAAGGATGGGTACCTTCTTGAGGTTATTTTCAACACTACCTCTGTGAGTATGACTTGAAACTCTACAGGCATTGGGATGGATGGGGTGGATAAAGGACAGTTTTTGCAGGTTGTCCATCTGCACAGGTTCAGGGGGAGGGGATGAGAGTTCGTAGGAGTGAAGTAGGGAGGTAAGATCTTTCGGTGATATGGGGATTATTTTCCTGGTAGGATGTGATGGGGCATTAGGGTAAGGTACTGTTTTCCATCTGGGGGGCAACTGAGACAGGGGGCTAGTGCATGGCCGATGAATATGTTTCGTTTGTGGCATGTGTTGTTGCAGAATCAGGTTGTGAAGGGTTTGTATGTCCTCTTTGCTTTGATGTAGGGATCGTAATATCGCATCAAGTCTGTGGTCAGATTTAGGGGCTATCTTAATAGCCTGGACTGTGGTTAAGTGAGGAGGGGTTATTGCTTGTGTGGGGTCCAGGGGCATGCCGTGAGCTAGTTTGACGTATGGTAGTATACCAATGTGATAGTCCGTAGGGGGAGGGGTGGAGAGGGGACGTGGCAGGGTATTGATGCGTACTTTAGTAGGATCTGATTCGATGTATGGCAGTATTTCTAAGTGGCAGTCACTGGAAGGGGGGGTGTACAGAGGTGATGGGAGGCGGTGTTGATGTGAGCTGAAGGCAGAGGGACCGTATGATTCATAGTGCGGGAGATGGGCATGATGAGACTGCGGGCTGACCAGAAGTAGGTGTGTAAGGAGCGATTAGAACCGAGTCACCAGTGAAGTTATTGGGTATGGCGAGGGAAGTGGGGAGGGGAGTACAATAAATAGGATGGGTGAAGGTGTGGTTGAGGAGATGGAGAGTGTTAGGGCGAGGGGGCGTATGGGAAGGCAGGGGGCGAGTTAGTGCCAGTGTAAAGCGAGGTGGGTATGGAAGAAATTATGGTGGAGCTGGGGGCAGAATAAGGATTATGGATTAGTGACTGGCTTATTTTGTTTACTTGTCAGACCCTAGTGCAGTGCACTGCGTGTGCCCAGGGCGTGTATATCAAATTATGCTGGTGGGCTTGCAGCACTGGTTGTGCCACCCACCAAAGCAGCCTGTAAAGTGTGTCTCAGGCCTGCCATTGCAGAGCCTATGTGCAGTCTGGTACTGCCATGCTGACTGGCCAAGTGCACCCACTTGCCAGTCCCTAAACCTTCCCTTTTCTTCATATCAGACAACCCTAAGTTAGGCCCAAGGGCAGGGTCCATTGTAAGTAAAAGGTAGGACATGCCCTGGTGAGTGTGGCATGTCCTGATAGTGAAAAACAGCCATTTTCATTTTTCACTATTGCAAGGCTACCTGTTTCCCATAGGCCAGAATGGGCAGTTTGATTATGATACCTTATAATCCTAACTGACCCAGGGAACATGGTAGAAATTTGAGTTTAGCATGCCTGAACTCAGAATGATAAAATACATCTTTTAGTGAAGGTGGTTTTAACATTCTGCATTTGAAATACCACTTTAGAAAGTAGGTATTTTCTTGCCTAACTATCCAAGCCTGCCTCTGCTAGGTTGTGTAGTCCATGTCTGGTGTGTGAGTGACAGGGGCTGGGGGATTCCAGGAGACAGGGTGAGTCAGCACAGGGCTGCATAGACCAATCTGCATGTAGAGTGGTGGGAGGAGTTGCACCTAGGACCTGAATAGGGCTGTGCCTGCCTTCCACAATGCTGGCTCCACTGCCTGTTGTGCGTCTGATGTCCCTGGCCCACACTGTCAAAGGAAAGAAGGATTCCTGACCAGAACTGGTTTGGACTAGGCAAAGGCCTCTCTGCCTTCAGACAACAGAGACTATGAGTATAAATACTGGGGTCCAGACCCCAAGACTTTAGATAACTTCTGGGAAACAAGAAGAACCTTTGCTGAGGAGAGGAACCAGAGAGAGAGACTGCAGGAGGAGACTATCCCTATGCTGTGTGCTGTTTGAGGATTGGCCTGCAGTGGTTACCTGATTGCCAAAGAAAGGAGAAAGGACTTGGTGCTACTTTCATCAACTTGTAAGAAGATCTCTAAGGGCTTGAACTACTAGAGCTTGCCTCCTGCCTGAAGTCTCAGGGATACAAGACTTGACCAACTGGGACTCTGAAGTGCCTGCTGTTGAACTGGGCCTTCTGAGAGACTGTGTGTCGCTGGGAGCTGGAAGCACGACTCAAGATGAAGAAGCGTGTTGCCGCCACAGCAGATGTCGTCGCATCGCTGAGGAAGCGTGCCGCCGCTGTCGCCATCGCATCGCCGAAGCGCCTCGCATCACTGGAGAAGAGTGTCGCCCTCGCAGCAGACGCCGTCGCATTACCGGAGAAGCGTGTTGCTGCTGCAGCATCTGTCGTCGCATCGCTGAGGAAGCGTGCCGCAGCTGTCGCCATCGCATCGCAGAAGCGCCCCGCATCACTGGAGAAGAGTGTTGCCATCGCAGCAGATGCCGTCGCATCACCAGAGAAGCGTGTCGCAGGGCCGGTCGCGGCTCAAGAAGATTCACTGAGTCGCCGCTTGGCCGTCTGGGGCGTGCATGCATCAACCCTTTGTTGTCGCAACATTAAGAAGACGCCTACGGCTACAAAATGTATAGAGAAAACACTATTTACAACAATGAATACAAAATTATACATACCAAAATCAGAATTTCAATTTATACAATCATCGACATGATTTTGGATATTATTAAAAAATGGGAAAAACAATAGGCAGAGAAAAAAGTTATCATAAAACCAATTCATACAGTTGATTTTATGAATTTAGAAAATGGAGGAGCAATCCTATACAGAAAATAGAATTTCATGTTGCACTGTTTGCATTCAAACATATGATCCATTATATATTATTCCTTCACATGGACAGCCTGATCAATACTTTTCATCTTTTCACAGCTAAATAGCACATACCTCACAATATATGGTATAATGCGTTTTTCTCATGCCGATGTGTTAAGGCCAGCTGATTTAGAGCAGCATTCTGGGCGGTAGAGTTGTATCCACTCAGAGGTTTACAGTGATAACCGTCTGTCCTAAACAGTACACACAATTGCACAAATATAAGGAGAAAGCCACAGTTATAACCACAAATGACTAACTTATATGTATGTATAAACATTCTTTAGTAAAAATATTGATTTAAGTGTCCAATGTGTTGAAGAGCACCACAGTATCACGATAGGACCCAAAATTGGACCAGTTATTAAGTGTCATTAGAAGTATAGACAGGTCCTAATAAACACACAATCCAAAGTATGCAAAATATACCATATCCGATGAGCACTTATATACACTTAAAAAATAATAAAATCTATATTTTTAGGACAAACAATGATGGGTCCACTGATATTTTCATACTGACCTAAACTACTGTGGTGTACTGCGTATCTCTACTAAAGTCTCATTTAGAGAATGATCTTAACATTTTGATTATATCACAAACAGAAGTCAAGAGTACGGCTTCAGCTATACAATCTACACTTTCGCCAGCAAGAGATGTTGTCTGACCTTCATTGTGCAATATTAAATTCAAAACCTAATTCCATTTTGTCAGCCTTACTCTCGTAACATTTACGACCACAAGGTGTATCAAGTACAACTTAAGTTAAACCACAGTTCATAGTTTCACAATGAACCATAAAGAGAAGCAAAAAAGAAAAACGGCTTCTCTATTTAAAAACCTGTTTCATCAAGTCTGGAATACAATCTAAAAGATGTAATCTCAACCCTCCTTAATATCACCGTGTGACACTGTTAGATCGGCCATCTTAAAATGGGTTGAGGAACCCACAAATGAATGAGTATGCATACTATGTATTTAGAGTATACAGGGGCCATCGTATCCTATACCATATCAAAGATACGAGATTCCAATGTCCTCACGCTAGTCCCACAAAAAAAAAGAAAAGAAATCCCGGGATTAGTTTAAATTGCCCCAAATACTCACAGTGCATAGATGCATCCGTCTTCACAAAAACGTCTCGGCTCGAAAAGTGTTCGCGCTCTAACCGAAAAGCTGTTCCTTATATACGCCTCAATAATTGGTAAATTAATCAATTAGTCAAATCTTAGAAGACTTGTTAAGGCATACTGAAATGGTAGTGGTCGATCACGAATATGAGCGCCATCTTGGAATTACCCAACCCTTACTGTTACTATAGGTTTTGTTTTTAAAGAAAAGGAACATATGTGACCCACCGGGAACCATTGTGTCTTCCCACATTATCACTAAAATATTTCTCAAAAGGATAAATTTAATATTCAGAAAATTTCATTATAAGTCAACTGTATTTTCGGGGAAGAAGAGCTAATTCACATATATATTGCAGACAACATATTTGTATATATTTAAGATTGAACCAAAGCTATTGTATAAAGAGTCTGAATACTCCAATTAGATCAAAAATCTCAGAGTGCCGTATCAGATCATGTGATCCACGACACTCCCACCGTACTCCGATGAGCGCCATTTTGGAATGGTCTTACGAGTGTCCGAAAACCATGTCAATTATAATTCCGAGATCAGAAATCTCGGAGTGCCATTTCAGATCATATGATCCACGACACTCCCACCGTACTCCGATGAGGGTCATTTTTAAAATGGTCTTACAAGTGCCCAAAAACCATGTCAATTATAATTCAGAGAAAAACGTTTAATAAATATTATTATTCGGCGAACATCCCACTTATAAGTATTTATTTAAAATTAATTTTTTAGTATTACGTTTTTAACCTTAACACTGGAAGTGCATTTTATTAAACTAACATACTACTAATATATATATTATTTATTTTTTAAGGTTATTAACATTTGACCTAGGCTACAATATAGAAGACTCAAGGGTATCTTAAATTAACCAAAAGTATCGGAGTCATGTTACCAACAAGTGATCCCCGATTCTCACAACTTATTCTAGTGAACACCATTTTAGAGCAAGATGTCTCTTGAATCACAGAGACATATTGGGCCCGATTCACAGAACTAACTTAAGACAAAATCCTAAACTTACTACCATTTTGGTATTCACAGAAGGCACTTACTCATTTTGGTATTCACAGAAGGCACTTACTCATTTCGGTATTCACAGAAGTTAGGAGTCCTAACTTTAGGACTCCTAAATGCCTTCTGTGAATACCGAAAGTCTTAAAATTAGGATTTTTCTCAGTTTAGTAGTAGTATAGTTAGGACTCCTAACTTTAGGACTCCTAAATGCCTTCTGTGAATACCGAAAGTCTTAAAATTAGGATTTTTCTCAATTTAGTAGTCCTAAGTTTAGGACTCCTAACTTTAGGACTCCTAAATGCCTTCTGTGAATACCGAAAGTCTTAAAATTAGGATTTTTCTCCGTTTAGTAGTAGTATAGTTAGGACTCCTAACTTTAGGACTCCTAAATGCCTTCTGTGAATACCGAAAGTCTTAAAATTAGGATTTTTCTCAATTTAGTAGTCCTAAGTTTAGATTTAGGACTACTAAATTGAGAAAAATCCTAATTTTAAGTCCTTTCGGTATTCATAGAAGGCATTTAGGAGTCCTAAAGTTAGGAGTCCTAACTATACTACTACTAAACGGAGAAAAATCCTAATTTTAAGACTTTCGGTATTCACAGAAGGCATTTAGGAGTCCTAAAGTTAGGAGTCCTAACTTCTGTGAATACCGAAATGAGTAAGTGCCTTCTGTGAATACCAAAATGAGTAAGTGCCTTCTGTGAATACCAAAATGGTAGTAAGTTTAGGATTTTGTCTTAAGTTAGTTCTGTGAATCGGGCCCATTGTCTATAAGTATTACAAATATTATAAAATCATTATATTCATGACAAATTTACATAAAAAGCTTCAGACACTCTATAGCAAGCGCCAATCTGAAAAGGCATATCTTATGTCAAAGGAACATATTGCCCATAAAGAAACTCAGCGATATGTGTGCTGACCCCGATGGTACTACTCATTAAAGCCTAGGGAAATATACATCAATCCCATCTGCTATTACAGCATATTCTTTTTGTAAGGTTTAGGTAAACACAGGGTCCTATCTCATATTTCGCTGACTTTTTTGTAAATTATACAAGGCACCCAATATGTAAAGTCCTTGTTACACAATATTGAGCCAATTACGTAATCCTTAGAGACAAGTTTAAGTGACCTAACCCAAAGTAAACATGTCAAATTGTTCTAAGTATGCCAAATAAAATGCCAGTCTGAATATTACTAAAGTTAACCAATACAATGTATTGTTTCTAGAACATCAGACATCCATCTTGAAAGTAAACTGGAATACTCTATGCCATAAAGGAATATCCTACTGGATTTTTAAGTCTGATCTAAAGCTAAACATGCAAAACCATACTGTACGGTTTATAGAAAATAGTGGAATTTGCTGTTGACATTCAGTCCTGATGTTACACATTGTAATCTGCAAATTCACCGAGCTTCCATCTGTCTAAGCTCCAACATCCTATTTCCCCCTCTAGCATTAAGGCCTATGCAGTCTATTGCATGAAATGTGATATCTCTTTTGCTGGGATGGATGTCAATAATATGTTGTGCTATCGGATTCTGGATATCACCATTCTTTATACTTCTTATATGTTCTTGAATCCGGATTTTGAGACATCTGATGCTGCTACCGACATAGATTTTACCACATGCACAATTGATTACATACACAGTATGTGTTTTATTGCAGTTGATAAACGTCATTATTTGATATTCTCTAGGCCCATTGTATTTAAAGGATTTCTTTTTGTTTAATCCATATTTACAGACTGAGCATCCCCCACAGGTATAAAAACCTTGTGCTTTCTCTGGTAGCCACGTAGATAAAGATGGTTTTAATACCTATACATGGCTTGGGCATAAGATGTTCTTTTTTGTAGAACCCTTTCGATAAACAACTTTGGGGTTCTGTGAGTATTTGGGGCAATTTAAACTAATCCCGGGATTTATTATTTTATTTTTTTGTGGGACTAGCGTGAGGACATAGGAATCTCGTATCTTTGATATGGTATAGGATACAATGGCCCCTGTATACTCTAAATACATAGTATGCATACTCATTCATATGTGGGTTCCTCTACCCATTTTAAGATGGCCGATCTAACAGTGTCAACACGGCGATATTAAGGAGGGTTGAGATTACACCTTTTAGATTGTATTCCAGACTTGATGAAACAGGTTTTTAAATAGAGAAGCCGTTTTTCTTTTTTGCTTCTCTTTATGGTTCATTGAGAAACTATGAACTGTGGTTTAACATAGGTTGTACTTGATACACCTTATGGTCGTAAATATTAAGAGAGTAAGGCTGACAAAATGGAATTAGGTTTTGAATTTAATATTGCACAATGAAGGTCAGACAACATCTCTTGCTGGCAAAAGTGTAGATTGTATAGCTGAAGCCGTACTCTTGACTTCTGTTTGTGATATAATCAAAATGTTAAGATCATTCTCTAAATGAGACTTTAGTAGAGATACGCAGTACACCACAGTAGTTTAGGTCAGTGTGAAAATATCAGTGGACCCATCATTGTTTGTCCTAAAAATATAGATGTTATTATTTTTTAAGTGTATATAAGTGCTCATCGGATATGGTATATTTTGCATACTATGGATTGTGTGTTTATAAGGACCTGTCTATACTTCTAATGACACTTAATAACTGGTCCAATTTTGGGTCCTATCGTGATACTGTGGTGCTCTTCAACACATTGGACACTTAAATCAATATTTTTACTAAAGAATGTTTATACATACATATAAGTTAGTCATTTGTGGTTATAACTGTGGCTTTCTCCTTATATTTGTGCAATTGTGTGTACTGTTTAGGACAGACGGTTATCACTGTAAACCTCTGAGTGGATACAACTCTACCGCCCAGAATGCTGCTCTAAATCAGCTGGCCTTAACACATCGGCATAAGAAAAACGCATTACACCATATATTGTGAGGTATGTGCTATTTAGCTGTGAAAAGATGAAAAGTATTGATCAGGCTGTCCATGTGAAGGAATAATATATAATGTATCATATGTTTGAATGCAAACAGTGCAACATGAAACTCTATTTTCTGTATAGGATTGCTCCTCCATTTTCTAAATTCATAAAATCAACTGTATGAATTGGTTTTATGATAACTTTTTTCTCTGCCTATGGTTTTTCCCATTTTTTAATAATATCCAAAATCATGTCGATGATTGTATAAATTGAAATTCTGATTTTGGTATGTATAATTTTGTATTCATTCAGCGAGGACATTGCCGACTTCGTCAGCCCGCATGCCCTCCCCTCCGCTGACTACATCCTCCTGGGGGACATCAACTTCCACCTGGAGAACAACAACGACCGCAACACCATCACCCTGCTCGACAACCTCGCCAACCTCGGACTCAAGCAGCTGGTGTCCACCCCCACCCACCTCGCCGGACACACACTCGACGCCGTCTTCTTGTGCAGCAAAGACATCGCCTTCAGCCACGCCACTAGACTCCACTGGACGGACCACAGCTGCATCCACTTCAACTTCAGCAGAACGACGATCCACCACCACCAGCAACCGGTTGCCCGAAGAAGCTGGAACAAGATCACAGCTGACCAACTCGCCGCTTCCCTGAGCCAGCACCCTCCCGCCAGCTCAGCAAACCCCAGCCAGGCCGCCGACAACCTCACGAAGTGGATCAGCAACTGCGCGGACGAACTCGCCCCTCTGAGGACACCGCCTAGCAGACCCGGCAGCAAGAAGGCCCCTTGGTTCACCGACGAACTCAAGAGCTCCAAGAAGAACTGCCGAGCCCTCGAGAAAGCCTGGAGAAGGGAACCAACACCAGACAACATTACCGCCCTCAAGCTTGCCACCCGGAAGCACCACCAACTGATCCGCGCCACTAAGAAAACTGCATTCAAGGACCGGCTGGACAACAACGCACACAACTGCAAGGAACTCTTCAACATCGTCAAAGAGCTCTCCAACCCCAACGCCGGAAACAACGACATCACCCCATCGCAAGACCTCTGCAACTCCCTCGCCTCCTACTTCCACAACAAGATCGCGGACATACACAACAGCTTCAGCACACAACCGACGCCCGCCACGACCGAACCACCGCCCCCCACCACCACCCTCCGCGCCTGGACTCCGATCAGCACGGAAGACACCGTCCGCATGATGAACTCCATCCACTCCGGATCTCCAACCGACCCCTGCCCTCACCACGTCTTCAACAAGGCCGACGCTGTCATCGCACCCCACCTGCGGAACATCATCAACACCTCCTTCGACACCGCCACCTTCCCGGAGAGCTGGAAGCACGCCGAACTCAGCGCTCTACTCAAGAAACCTACAGCGGACCCCACCGAACTCAAGAATTACCGCCCCATCTCGCTCCTCCCGTTCCCAGCCAAAGTCATCGAGAAGACCGTCAACAAGCAGCTGGCCGCCTTCCTCGAGACGAATGGATCCCTCGACCCCTCACAGTCGGGCTTCCGAGCCAACCACAGCACCGAGACCGCACTCATCGCTGCTACCGATGACATCCGAGCCCTGATGGACAACGGAGAAACAGCGGCCCTCATCCTCCTAGACCTCTCCGCGGCATTCGACACTGTCTGCCACCGCACCCTTGTGCAACGCCTCAACAACGTCGGAATCCAGGAGAAGGCACTGGATTGGATCAGCTCCTTCCTCAACGGAAGAACACAGAGAGTCCGCCTACCACCGTACAAGTCAGAGGCCACCAAAGTCATCTGCGGCGTCCCTCAAGGATCCTCGCTGAGCCCCACCCTCTTCAACGTCTACATGAGCCCCCTCACGGCCATCGCACGCCAACACAACCTGAACATCATCTCCTACGCTGACGACACCCAGCTGATCCTCTCCCTGACCAACGACCCCGCCGCAGCCAGAGCCAACCTTCACGAAGGAATGAAAGACGTAGCCGAGTGGATGACGACCAGCCGCCTGAAACTGAACTCAGACAAGACGGAGGTCCTCATCCTGGGCTCCTTACCCTCCGCCTGGGACGACTCCTGGTGGCCCCCCGCCCTGGGCTGCGCACCCAAACCGACAGACCACGCACGCAACCTGGGCTTCATCTTGGACTCCTCCCTCACCATGACCAGACAAGTCAACGCCGTCTCCTCGTCATGCTTCAACATCCTGCGCATGCTACGGAAGATCTTCCGGTGGATCCCCACCGAGACCAGGAAGACGGTCACCCAGGCCCTCGTCACCAGCCGACTGGACTACGGCAACGCCCTCTACGCCGGAACCACCGCCAAGCTCCAGAAGAGACTCCAGCAGATCCAGAACGCCTCAGCCAGACTCATCTTTGACATCCCACGACATAGCCACATCTCCGGACATCTGAGAGACCTACATTGGCTTCCCGTCAACAAAAGAATCACCTTCTGCCTCCTCACCCACGCACACAAAGCCCTACACGATCAAGGCCCCAGCTACCTCAACAACCGCATCAACTTCTACGCTCCCAAACGACATCTCCGATCAGCCAGCCACGCCCTCGCCGCCGTCCCCCGCATCCGAAGAACGACAACGGGAGGAAGATCCTTCTCCTACCTGGCCGCCAAGACCTGGAACTCCCTACCGACCGACTTGCGCCTGACCCAAGACCACCTCTCCTTCAGGAAGAAGCTCAAGACCTAGCTATTCGAGCAGTAGCAGCACTCCCCCCCCCCCCCCGAGCGCCTTGAGACCCTCCGGGTAAGTAGTGCGCTATATAAATGCCTATGATTGATTGATTGATTGATTAAATAGTGTTTTCTCTATACATTTTGTGGCCGTAGGCATCTTCTTAATGTTGCGACAACAAAGGGGTGATGCATGCACGCCCGACGGCCAAGCGGCAACTCAGTGAATCTTCTTGAGCCGCGACAGGCCCTGCGACACGCTTCTCTGGTGATGCGACGGCATCTGCTGCGATGGCAACACTCTTCTCCAGTGATGCGGGGCGCTTCGGCGATGCGATGGCGACAGCTGCGGCACGCTTCCTCAGCAATGCGACGACAGATGCTGCGGCAGCAACACGCTTCTCCGGTAATGCGACGGCGTCTGCTACGAGGGCGACACTCTTCTCTAGTGATGCGAGGCGCTTCGGCGATGCGATGGCGACAGCGGCGGCACGCTTCCTCAGTGATGCGACGACAACTGCTGTGGCGGCGACACGCTTCTTCATCTTGAGTCGTGCTTCCAGCTCCCAGCGACACACAGTCTCTCAGAAGGCCCAGTTCAACAGCAGGCACTTCAGAGTCCCAGTTGGTCAAGTCTTGTATCCCTGAGACTTCAGGCAGGAGGCAAGCTCTAGTAGTTCAAGCCCTTAAACCTCTGAGTGGATACAACTCTACCACCCAGAATGCTGCTCTAAATCAGCTGGCCTTAACACATCGGCATAAGAAAAACGCATTATACCATATATTGTGAGGTATGTGCTATTTAGCTGTGAAAAGATGAAAAGTATTGATCAGGCTGTCCATGTGAAGGAATAATATATAATGTATCATATGTTTGAATGCAAACAGTGCAACATGAAACTCTATTTTCTGTATAGGATTGCTCTTCCATTTTCTAAATTCATAAAATCAACTGTATGAATTGGTTTTATGATAACTTTTTTCTCTGCCTATTGTTTTTCCCATTTTTTAATAATATCCAAAATCATGTCGATGATTGTATAAATTGAAATTCTGATTTTGGTATGTATAATTTTGTATTCATTGTTGTAAATAGTGTTTTCTCTATACATTTTGTAGCCCTGAAGAAGTCCAATTGTGGACGAAACGCGTTGGCGGTTGCAAAAAACGTTTTAAAAGATTAAGAAAAATGAATAAAGGATAAAATCAAAAAGCACAAGATGACATCGATCTTTCTTTGGGAAAACAGTTGTGTCAAAAATTACTGTCTGTGTATTATACATGATTCATTCTCTATAAGTGTGCAGGGCTGTTTGTTTTTGTATGTTATTGGGGAGACCAAGTGGGTTTTCTTTGGTTTCTTCATATTGGGACCTAGCGGATTGGGTCTCAAGCCCCTTTTGCACCTTTTTTCTATTCGTATAAGTAGGGACGTTAAGACTGGTGCAGGTATCTATGCTTTGATCCCAAATCTTGTATATTACATTTTAGCAAATTACTTGGAGTGCACATTTTAGGAATATGAAAGTGCCTCTGTTTTTATCTGAACTTTTTCTGTTCATCTTATTAGCACTATGGTAAAAATGTATCCACTATTCACTATATGTGCACTAGCAATCGCTTTTGTATGCTGGTCTCCTGATTGTTGCAGCACATATGTTTTACACTAGGCTGTCGCTGGACCAAGAAAATCTTATTGAAAATTCCTAATTGCCATCCTGTGTGTTTTCTGAGAGAAAGAAAGCACAATTGTCTGAGCGAAACATACTGCACTGTTTTTCACGATCCCTGAGGAATCAGGGTTGTCATGTTCAGTGGTTGCCACAGACTACATACACCGCTTTAGAATACAGGGGGTGGTAGTGGCTCTGTTGAGCTAGCAGGTCTAACAGCTGACATCCTGTGGGGGTGTCTGGAAGAGGTTGGGACACCAAGCCCTCAGTTTAGGTCATCCAAAACACACAGATCCAGGGGGACTCCTAGGAACTACATGATATGGCACCACCAACGTTGGCTTGGTCCCTATATAAACAGTGAAAATCTGAGTAGTTCAGTCGTGCTTTCACAGAAAGCCCTACTCACACCTTATCAGAGACGTCTGAAGTGGGAAGGGAAAATCCACCTCAGCTGAGCAGATATACTCTGTGTATTGGGTGTAGATTTATCAAGCTTGTAAGGATAAACAGTTCCCGAAGTTGTGCAAAACCCTTAGTTATTCTTCTCCTTTTGCAAATGACCGACAACACAAGTGGTTTGTGCTTGGGAGAAGACGGAGCTGCAAACGCTCTTAACATCACAGAAAACTGCAGACATGCGGTTACTATGAAATTGTTAGAACATGGCATACCAGCAACTGGTGGCTGTGTTACCTTCCTGATCAAGGCACACGAGGTGTTCGGATAAGAGGTAGTCTATTCCTGGGTTCAGTTCCCACCTGCAGATCCAGTGACTAAATTGCTGCACACATACATTGTGCCAGAACCACCGGAAGAATACATTCCATATGAAGAAATTGGAGTCCTTTAACTTACCAGCAGCATAAAAACTGGTTTTAAAGTTGCCCTCCCACACACATCTGTCGTGGGACTCTTTCCTCTCAGCATAGAAGGAGCAACCTGGCCGGTCTTAGCGACATACAGTCCACATCCTGAGACAGATACACTACCAGTGGATGAAGTACGTAAAATATAAAAAGACATAGTCCGGCTATGCAGACACATTGTGCAGTTTGTCATGCGAACATTAACAGTCCAACCTGCAAGAAATGCTCCAACTGGTCCACATCAGACCACACCTACAATTAACCCACAGACCCCGAAATCAGTAATAGGGACAATCCCTTCCAAACAGGAGCAAATTTTGTTCTGGATAGCACAAACAATTGCACAGCTGCAAGCTGTATTTTCCCATACAGGTCCACAGGAAAAACATAGAATGCTAGTGATTTGCTTGCCAATGGGGATGGTTCCCTTGATTGAGGATTATACCACTTGAGGAACAATCTTTGCTGCTGTTTACGTCAGAATACACGGTACTCCTTCCTTAGCAGAAGTCCCAGAAATATTGAAACAAATACAGAATGAATACGTGACAGGACCTGCCCTGGATTTGGGAATGAAATTGTAGGGTGATTTTGCCCAAGTCTCGGCAATAATGATGAGCAACATAAAGGGGGAGGCAGCAGCAGTGGCCATACACAGGCGCCTTAGAGAAATTGCACCTAGAAATAGGGAGCGAGACTTACCAAAAATTATCTAAGAAACTTATGCTGAATTAGGTAGAGATAATTTGGGAACCAAAGCCGGGAAGCCACAAATGGCAGGTAGTCCCGACAAGGAGAACTCGAAGCAAGCACCCACTTCTTGTAAAAAGAAATGGGAAAACAAAAATTCTAACAATAATACTTCAGAAAAGAATTCACGATCATGGGGTGGGTCTCCTCAACAGCAATCCTCTGAAAAGAGGTACAACCGTAGGAATTGTGACAACCTTAGGAAACCTGATAGGTATGAGGACACTGATACATGTTCCTTTCGTTCCTTCCAGGGTTCATCAAAAAACTCGGCGTGGGACGGGCGATCAGAAGAAAAGACTGAAGATCGCCCAAAGACAAAAAGGGAAACACATCGCACTTCAGATTAAGCAAAACCTCAATTCAAAAAGAAGAAAGTAGCTGGCTTAAAGATTAGAAATGCCCAGATTACTGAGGACTCATCTTCTGAACGGGGAATGGGCTCTGACGATGTTAGACAGCGCAACAGAAGTAACAATAGCTTGCCAAAACCTGAAGGATTTTCTGGTGACAGCAGTATTGAATGAACATATCACAGTGGAAACACCTGATACCAGAGCTAGTGTCCCGCATAGACTGTATGAAATTACACTTTAAATAGAGGGAGACATCTCAACAAAGGTTAAAGGTCTCTTTTGGGAGCACTTAACATATGGATACGATATACTGCTAGCAGAAAGGGATCGGCCCCCTGAGTTTGTGATGGATTGCGTAAAGAGGGAAAGCGTCATTTTGCCTGGTTTATCCGACCTCGTTCTGGAATCTTTAAAACATTCATATGCACAGGAGGTGTATGCTAGCGCTAGCTACGGCATTATACCGCAACCATGTAGGGTGGGATATGGAGTCAACTCAGCACGAAATCCCATTAAAATCTACTCCAAATCCACAGAGACATTACCCTATTAAAAATGATGCAAAAAGACAGGTCTAAGAAATCTTAGACCAACTCGAAAATCAAGGTGTGATTAGGACGTGCACCTCCCCGATGAATAATCCTTTGTTTCCAGTAATGAAACCTGACAACACATTTCTAGTTTTAGATTACCGACATTTGAACACATGCACATGAACATTTGCAGTTCAATGTGCACATAGTGCCACATTAATGAATAACACTGTGTGGCAGAAATACAAAACATTAGACATCTCAAATGGATTCTTCTGCCAGAATATAGCTCCAGATAGCAGATATTTAACAGCATTTTCCACGCTCTGCACTCAGCGAACTTTTTGCCATTTGCCTCAAGGGTATTGGAACAGCCCGGCGCTATTTTCGGCAAGAATGTCAGAAATATTACAAACTTGCGATGAGGATGCTGTGTCCTATGTAGATGACATCTACCTAACGAACAATGAATTACTTGAACACTTGAGCATGGTGAACAAAATAATTGTTGGATTCGCCAATTTGGGCTTCAAATTTAATTTTAAGAAATCTAAAATTGCCCATCTCAATGTCCTGTTTTTGGAATATTAGCTATCAAGTGAAGGCAACAGCCTGGCAGGCAACTTTGTAGAAAAATGTGTGCTGCTCCAACCTCCAAAGAATCTATATGGTTTGCAATTCATTTTAGGATTTCTAAATTTTGGCAGAACATACATTCTAGATTACGCATAAAGAGTAAAACATTTCTACGACTTAGTCTGACCTGATTTCAGACCACATCAGTGGACACAGCAACACACAAATACTCTCCATTCAGTCCAGGCTGACATGATAGCATCTAAACACTTGCACAGGCATGCAAATTCTACAAATTTGGTGTTTCGGGTCGTCCATGGTTTATCAGGATATACTTATCTCACTTTCAATGAAGGCGAGACAGATCCAATTGCATACACATCACATTTATACACAAATGCTGAAATGCGATTTGCGGCAATGGAGACGATACTGACAGCAGTACAGACTGCTGTAGTGAGAAAAAGAACACTAGCACAAGGGAAACGCATAATTGTTGGAACCCCGGTACCAACTTTAGTAGCTGTTACCAAAGAGAGCATTCCAAATACAAAAGCATTACATCCACGATGGGTACAATGGGCTAATTCTCTCACTGCAACAGATATAGATTACAGATACAATTCTACATTAAAAATACAAGCATTCCTGCAGTATGAACAAGAATATCCTCTCCCGAATGAAATCTTGCTTCTAGAGAAATATGAATATATTATTTACTGATGGATCTGCTCAACCTGCCATAGGAAGTAAACAGTATAGCGCTGAGTGTGCTATGGTAAAAGGACATATCTGGGATGGTAGGTTCCATTCCAGCAATACGACTACACAATCTCTATGAGATTGTACAGCACAGTTGACAGAGCTAAAAGCCCTGATATTAGCACTACAGTACACACATCTGGAATTACCTGCACTGATATTGTGCGATTCGTTTTACTGTGTGCAGTCTTACAATGAATATCTTTATTACTGGGTCAGAATGGGTTTAGAGATTCCATGGGTGGCACAATTAAACAAACTGTTATGGGAACAAGTGGCAAAGCTGAAAGCATGCCTGCAACGTGCTCAAGTTATTGTTACCTTGAGTCACCAGCGTGGTGGCATACACGTTGAAGGGAATTTACTGGCTGATGAAGCTACCAAGGTGACAGTACGTACTGCTGTCATTGCTACAATCACTCGTTCTAGCACGAGGATAGACGGAGAAATACTGATAGCTGTCAAAGCCTCAAAGAACGGCTCCGCAATTCCAAAGGGCTTCCCACTCAAATATTCCTATAAATTAGATGCGCAAAACACACGGTACACTCAAATTCCAGGAGTGGGGGATAGAGTTAGACCAAACACAGATCGTAGATTAGGTTTAATTTTAGCTGCACATGAGGGTCTGGGCTCTACACACGCAGTAGTCACTGCTACAGTTTTGTTCCTAAAGTGGAGATTCTGGTGGCCAAGTGTGTCGAAACAAACAAAAAGACTTATGTCTTAAAGTGTGACATCTGTCAGCAGGTGAAAGGTTCCACCGTAGCACGGCCACCAAAAACACCACTACAGACAGACCTCTCGGATGTGTCTATTTAGATCACTGCGGCCCCTCATATTCAGACGGGGCTTACAAGTACATCCTGGTGGCAGTGGAGTCATGCTCTAGCTTTCTATGGGTTTGGCCTCAGTGCTCGGCTGACCCTGTTACTGTTATAAAGGATTATGAGTCTTCATCGGGACATTCGCAATTGGCATGTTACATTTCGACGTTGACCCTGCGTTTAGCTCTCTGGCTTACAAGGAAGCCATGGAAAGTATGGGCGTGGGCTTGTGGTACTCCTCCCCCTCCCATCCAGAGGGAAACTTGGTGGTGGAGAGGAAAAACCTTGACCTAAAGCAATCCTTAACAGCAAGCGCCAAAATAGAGCCAAAAGACTGCATGAAATGCCTACAGCATATTCAAAATGCGGGGGTGCGCCTTGTCCTCAACCTACCTAGATGCGCTTCAATGACTAAAGCTCTTGATTCCTTTCACTGGCTGCCTATTGAGAAGAGAATTCTTTTCAAAGACTTGTTTCTGTCATCGGAGTATACAGGGCAAAGGCCCCAGCTACCTGCACGGCTTCCTCACTTTGCACAATCCTAATAGACAGCCAAGATCGACAGGAGCGCATCTACTCAAAATCCCTAGGATAAGAAAGGCCGGGATGGGAGCTTGCTCATTTGGCCATTTAGCGGCCAAAAGCTGGAACACACTCCTGTTTGTGCTACGTGCAGAGAAATCTGAACCCACCTTTTGTAGAGGGCTAAAGACCTGGCTATACCAACTCTAGTCCGGTATTCATTCTTCCACTCCTGCTAATGTGCTTCTAGCACAGGGACACACCTTTGGGGGTAACCAGGCACTCTACAAATGAACTATTTTTATTATTATTATTAGGTGCGGGCAGTAGGTGGGTCAATATATCAAGAACACAGTCTGCACTACCTATCTATTTAAAAGAACGCGATTAATTCATTAAATATACCACTCCAGCTAAACCATGTGCTCAAACTGAGGAAAATGAGGCAGTTATTTAAAAAAACATTTTATTTTTGTTTTGCTATTATTCACAAACCTAACAGTTTATAAATCATGTCTTTACATCATAAAATATATACAAAAAATAACACTGGCCCTCAATGGTGAAAATTCCCATGGACTACCTTTCATACCAATCGTTCATACACTCTCACACCCACATAACCCATTCAGACTGTGAAGACACACTTAACTTTCAGATATTATACTAGGATATGATACCAGGTCCCTATAGAGATGCAACATAGAAACAAACTTTTTTTGCACTTTCATAAAGCAGTTGAGTTGCTGGTAGATGATGCACAACTTATAAAGATTTACATCAAGGGTCACAACGTCACTTTGAATGAATAAATGGAAGAAATTGATCAAATCAGCAAATTTCTCACATAAATACTGCACAGTTGTGTCAGTTGAAGTAGCACATGGTCTAGCCAATGAGTGTTGAATAATAAAATATTATAGCCTGTTAAGATAACTCTGCACACATTACAAAAGTACATTAACAAAAAACAGACACCAAGTGTGAAAACGAAAATAGGAAGAAAAATTGATCCGCAACAAATACACAATAATAATTGAAAAAGGAAAAATAAATAAACACAGACAGCACAACCTTCAAGGTCCCTAATTAAGGGGAGATGTTTACAACCCAAACGACAGTATTATCATGTTTTCTTACATGCTTAAGTCTAGTCAAAAACTGACTGCATAAGTTACTTGCCTGGTGAGGAAAGGAAGACCAAACAGGATATATTTGTCTACTCGAAAGATTCAAGCAAAATGATTGAAATGATGACTGGATCTGCAGCAGAAAGCAAACAAACAGTATGTATAACATCCAAAATCAGGATGCATTCTGATGAATGGACAAAGAGAAACGGAAGGCCATTTAGTTACTAACCTGCACAGAAATGATGAATAGGAACAACCAATAGTGAAAACGTTTGAGGATGGCAGCAGGTGTATTCGAATTGGGGCGCCCATCCACTAGGTGGCGTCATCAACCCATAAATGGAAACGGGGAAAACGAATCGTACTCAGACGTACTGTTAACCCCCCCCAAAAAAATTGCATGAAAGTAACGTAATAGGCCTGAGGGGTTTGTTTAAACAAGAATCTCATAGTGGAACAGACAAGATGGCTGTTCTAATGTCATCTCTGTAGAGAGAGTTTGGTCTCAACTTATAAACGGATTAGAATATAAAATATCAACCTAAGACGTCTTTCAAGGCTTAGAATATCTACCAAAAATCGTACTTGCTGACCTACTTCTGACATAGTTTCAAGCATACAGACGGCATCGCACCGATACTATAGGCACTTTAAACGGCTGGACCGAGCAGCCGAGCTCGTAATTAAAGAACATATTGCTACATTGTTTAAAGTATACAGATAGTGTTACACTGGAGTTGCTGATTTTCAAGAAGATAATAACACAGCGGTCTACCTGGGAGTGGACAGGTATCGGCTATCAGGGCGGAAAATCTGCATTTGTCAAGGCTGCTCAAATGCCAGAAGTTTTAAATGCAACGTGGAGCCTTCTGAAACATACAAGGCATAAAGATAAGCGGCTCGAACAAATAAAATTTACCAACAGCAAAAATTGAAAGAAATAATTCACACAATAGCTTGCAGATAGTAAGTGACACTACCTCGTAGTTCGATATGGCTTATCTTCCTGTGTCTTAAATGAGCAGACCATAAGGTAGCGGCCCAGTGATAAAAACAGTATACAAATCCAGATCAAATGCTCCTGAAACAAACGAAAGGCTGTAGTAAAATCGGCAGACTACGAGATAATGCCATTCAATGCAAGCTAATGTCGGCAAATACGGCGATCCGTGAATACCCGCAGAACGCTTTTAAGTGGAAACGCGGGAAAAGCCTGTTGTTTAAATCCTATCTGGCACACGGTGGGTGTGAACTGGACGTATCATCGTGCAGTTCTGGGGCGGGGACTATTACCTGCAGCACGAACAGAGAGGAACTTAAAGGGGCAAAGGTCCAAAAATGATTGCAAAATAGAAACTAACGCTGTAAATTGAAATTATGCGTTTCCCACGAGCATAGAATGACAACGATTCCCTGGATCTACTAGAAAATCTGAAATACTGCACTAATAAAAAAATTTAAAAACCCAAAGCAAAAATAACTACATCATGGAAAATCGCCAATAATCCTGTGGAGACAACCGGGAAACCGGGTTTAAGTGATGGTGCCAATTCATGGAGGGATTATTCTAACAAGAACATGTTTAAGTGTTTAAGTAGGTGGGTCAATAATCTATACGAGATCCAGAAAGCACTGAATAATATGCTAAGAAAATGCTTGGGAGGACGTACCCCCTATGAAATCCTGTTTGGGACAAGAATGTGGGTACCTGACCTCGATTGTGCCAGCACTGTGGTGGATGTAAAACCATTTCAACTGAATGATCATTTGGCTGTTTTACAGGAACTCATTGAATTCCAGGCATTACAAAGCAACGTCCAAGTAAAACACAACGCCACTGGGGAAGTGAAACTGGTTCCGGCAAGACCTGTCTGGGTCCCAAAGTTTGGGAACCTTGTCAGAGAAAAGATTGTGGGAAAGAAGGAGTTTGGGCCCTCTTACAGAACACCTTTACCTGTCCTGGCGGTTCAAAGAACAAGAACAGTTCTCTTCCGCTTCTTGCCAGCCGAAAAGAAAAAAGATCTGTCTCCATTGATCTGATCAAACCACACTATGTGGCTGATTCTCAACAGCAGGCCGCATGGAGTCCTGAGTAGCCGCAGATCTCCACTCGCTACTATACAGGAAGTTCAGATGGAAAGACTAATAAGGTTTCAAGACTCCTCTGTGTCAGATGCCGCAGTATCCACTCACACAGATGGGGGCATCTGAAACTAATACATAGGCAGAAAAAACAGGGGAAATTGAGAAATACAATCAAAATGAAATTATCCTGCCAGAGAAATATATTAGAAATGCTGATCATCACTGATACAGATATATATGTACATTAAAACTGGCCTACTGCAATACAGTACACAAATGAATTTGGTATAAAGATTTATCAAATGTATTCAATATATTACAAAGAATACAAATATTCGAAAATACAATCTGCTGAACATAAAATATAACCCAAGCGCAACCCGACAACTCACACTCACTGATGTTCACTCAGACCAGTGCATACCCATACCCATACATACACAGACGTCCTAAAAACTAAGGATTCACAACATTTTGCATATTAATATATATACAACGATTTAAAGACCTCCTTTGATCCTAAACAGTTAATGACACTGTATAAGTCCACAAGATCATATAAGTGGAAGAAATGATCAGTTCAATATAATTTCATAATTGAAGAGCTGTAGTTAACACAAGTCATCAAATGGAAAAATCTAATTCTTATTATTATGAAAGGGGGAAACCAAAGCACAAAACTTCGGTACTCACCTTGGAACTCCGTATCAACTGGCTGCTCGTGTCCAGAAAGGGACCTTCCCATATCCATTTTCCAGGTTCCAAGGCTTATCCATTCACCGCTTCGGACTTATTGGCGGACTTAGTTTACCTTTGGCTGGATCTCAGGCGCTTCCTTTTGTTGCTTGTCTTGTTTCATTGCACCCTGAAGAAAGTGAGACCCACACCGGGGTAACACACCGAAACGCGCGTCGGTGCTGGAAGTTTTAAGTTTACTTGCTTTCCCCCTTTCATGTTAAGAAGAATTTGATTCTTTCATTCTTTCATTTGATGACTTATATAGTGTCATTAAATGTTTAGGATCAAAGGGTTCTTTGATTATTTGTATATATATTAGTATGCAGAAGGTTGTGAATCCTTAGTTTTTAGGACATATTCACTGGCCTGTGTGAACGTCCGTGAGTGTGAGTTGTCAGGTTGCGCTTGGGTTATATTTTATGTTCAGCATATTGTATTTTCGAATATTTGTATTCTTTTTAATATATTGAATACATTTGATTAAAAAAATTACCGAATTAATTTATGTACTGTATTGCAGTTGGCCAGTTTTCATATACATATATATCTGTTATCAGTGACGATCAGCATTTCCAATATATTGTTCAGGCAGGATAATGTTGTTTTGATTGTATTTCCTAGATGCCGGAATATCCAATAACTGAGTACAAATTACACCTATTGAAAGTGAACAACAGACAAATGACACTGAAATGCAAATTGCAATTAGGCCTACTAATGAACTTTACCTCAACGTGTCTTCACAAGAAGCAACTGCCAGGACTACAAACACTGCTGAACTCCCAAAGAGAGATTGAAGTGTGTCTGGCTACTTCATCAACTTCTATAACTTTTCTTCAGATCCAAGTGAACCTGAGCAAACGCCACCTATTTCCAAGAAAGAAATATTTTGACAAATCTATCACTGGCTGAAAACTTACTTGGTGTGCCCTAGGCTGCATCACTGGTTTGCATTAGGGATCCTGTTCCTTTTAATTTAGATTCACACAGTAACTGTCTTTTTTCTACTACTAAATGGACATTATCTCCCACAACGCTCTGTAGTACAACCTCTGAACTTGGTTTTGAAACCACATACGTCATTACACCGTGAAAAGAGAAACCTGTCCCTAGTGAACATTTCAGCAATTCCAGTACCGGATGGTATAGTTTGGGATAGGGTTTCATATGATGTATTTGGTCCCACCGAACATTTGAAAATTTCACACATGTTTAAAATGTCAATGAATTATTTCATTACCCCGAGTACACTCTCTGATGATTGAGACATTGAGCCCGTAAATGCTATGCTTTCAGATATAGAACAATTTGCTGCATTTTCTTACAGGAAATTGTATGAAGATACACCTGACTACGATAGCATGTTTTGCTACCAGCATTATTGTCATCACTTTTTGCACAGAGCTAGTGTTCCACACACTACAAACACTTACCACCAATGGGAACATTGACCAACGCCACAAAAAGGTAGTTCTGCCACATTTGCACAGAAATGTGCATACCTTTTAGGGTTTAATACATCAGAGCCAATATTCCTACTACTATAAGTTAGTACAGACTAATACAACTGCACAGAAAATGATGCTGACAAATACCAAGCTCATATATTCAGCACCTTTCATCTCCCAACTGTCTATACAAGGTTTTGACTATTGTAGGGACACAATAGACACAAAATCAATCTGGGGGATGAAAGATTGGCAGGTTCAGGGAACAGAGGCTTTATTTAGAACTTGCCTCATACCATTACAGATGATATTCCTGAACAGAACAGTGCAACAAACTACCTGCTACGGGTTCGTAAAATTGAAGACTTGAAAACACCACGCATCCCCTTACCTATACCTATTGCAGGTATATCGAATGACACACTTTTTAGTGAGGAGGCAATGGTTGCCATGCTACAGAATGGTACATACAATTCTTCAACTCCCAATTGGAACGGATGGTTGTTGTGGCCTATCGACACAAATAGGTGTCAAGCCAGATTCAAGGGTAACACCAAAGGGTTTAATATCCATAGGCCTGACTCACACTTTGTACTCACAGACGACCCAGGGGTAGCGACTTCTTATAGTGTTGGGAAGTTATGCTTAGAATGGCTAAAAACCTCAACACTACAACTGGTGAAACAGCACTTGTCCCTTCTAGCAGACGACATGGATCTTAGGGATGTCTTGTTAGGTTCCAAAAAACAGCGTCAAAACCACTTCTTGTATGCCATCTACAATGAATTATGGAATGTCTCCCGACAAGATGCTGCTGAGAGATTGCGGGAAATTGATAGGATTAACCTCGAAAATGGCTTGGCTGTGGTAGACAATGGTATGACCACACTTTCCTCACATAGTTATTCATTGGGCAACATTGTGTCCTCCGCACGCAATCAACGTAATGGAACAAGATTTGTCTATTCTACGGCATGGCATATCTCGATTGCGCCGCATTATGCTTTTAAGCTGGACGCTGCAATCATTGCATTCAGGACACGTGCCATGGAAATACATTAACAGAACAAGTTTGTTTTCGGTTTATAATCTGACTGACAGACAGTTGACTATGGCACGCAGAGATGCAAAGTACACCAGGCTGCTCATTGAGAAATTTCACTGTAGCAGAGTCACCGTTTACAGAATGGTTAATTCATGGATATATCACACTGCCAATCACAACATTTCAGTTCCAATATTGCCAAGCAGACAGATACGAAGCGTTGGGTGAAGGGTTCCTACAGGAAACCTGGGAGTTACCATATAGATATAGGTGCAGAAATAAGGGCACTGAAGTTTTCTTAAGTGGTAAAAACTATGGGAAGGCTTTAAGTGGATCTTTAGTGTGCAAAGAAGTGTCGCTTCATAGAATGTGTAATGCGTCAAAAGCAAACTTATCTTGCTACTTGAAAGGCTCCCCAGCTGCCGTGATTTATCCGGTTTTTGGACAATGAAAGGCCTTAGGAGAGGATGCCTCCTGATCTTGACACGAGTAAAGCTCGGGTCATATCCGGGGTGCAAATGTGGCTTGTGAAGGTTGGTAAACTGCAAAAAACACACAAGTTAGAGAGTGTCCACCAGCTTTCTAAGGCATCCACTTCCCGATTGACCACTCTACCCCAAAAGCAATTGTGTTAACACATAATTTTACACTATAGGGGGAATATGATATACTTGATAAACAATCCATGTGTGCACCACCTACCTGCAGCTTTGCTGCTGGGAATGAAATTATTTGCACACTTAGCTTCATAGAGGTGGACAAATATCTGAATGAATTGTCCACTGCAAGAGGTGATTCTGGTTCTCTTGTTCCCTTCACAGAATCTAGCCACCAAGCAAGCTCCCAGTGGCAGCAATCTTTGAAAACGTAGAGGAAGGCCAAATTAAATAAGCATTATTATGTAAACCAGGAGATACCAATTTATCCCGAGAAGCATAATGTAAGATGCATACCAACAGTTTGTGCTTTATATTTTAGCATTAAAGATTTATAAGTAATGTTTCTGTGTATTTGTGTATTTTCTGTTTTATCTGTTGATGACAGACTGCACTATATATGGATAACCTGAGATTTATTCATATCAATGAAAGCCTTGGTGGCACTAGCTATACCATTATGAGAAACATGTGTTTGTAGCTCATCTCCTGTTGACTCAATGCTCACTGTTGTTTCTTTTCTTTCTACAGGTATACAGAAAACTACACACGATATTATCTATCGCTTCTCTTCTTCTCTGTGGCCCTTATAGTTATATTTGTTGACATTTACTTTTGCAGGTAAGAAATAGTAGAGTTTTAAATTATACCTTTTTTGTTTTTATTACTATACTTTTGCCCTAATTATTTTGATGCTGAGCAGTTTGAAATAAAATCATTGGTATGACTGAGTACACCAGTTGGTCTGCAATTTGGTTCAGTGGTACACATGTGTAGTTCTGCGGTATGTGCTGGTAATCTTGCTCTGACTCTTACTTGAGTGAGTACTTACTGAGGTGCACTAAAAAATAAAAGAATGCAACACACCTGCACTCAAAAATGTGATTTGATAGTACCAAAATGCCAGTGACCATGTGCTAGGTTGTTAATGAATGAGTTATTTCACCATGTTCCTTGTCCATAGTACCACCACCTACTCTGATGAAAGTTGCAAGCACCTCAAAAGCATCCTCCACCACCAATTAATTCCACTTAAATTAACAGGAAAGATCAAGTGTCAGCACACCACCCAGGGCAGTCTTTTTTTCTTTACCCGAAACCATTGGAGTTCATTATCCTGATGAGTGTTGGAAAGTAAAAAGAGTAACTCAGGTGTAGCCCAGGCAACAGCCCATCACTACATTGCTTCCGGAATCTCTTCCAGCCAGTAGTAAAATTACTGGTTTAAAATAAAGACATATAGATACATCCACAGCGACATGAAGACACACAAAGCCATGTCCCTTTTCACCTGAAGCACTGCTTGCCTGGCACATTTTCTACAGCAATGTGGACACCCAAGCATAAAGGCTGGAAGTCTTTCCCTCAGGAAGAAAGACTGATCTCCGATAAGTCCTAAACGGTGGACTGATAAACTCAGGTTTTTGAAAGTATTGTAGGCAGAGTATTTATAATTGGTGCAGGAAATTATAGACTTTTAATATTTGGCATACCGGCTCTGAGTCCCTTGTCAACTTGGTGTTGGTGTAGGCATGGATCAACTAATCATTTAGGGTGGTTGAGGCTGAGGTCATTTGGCACCGCTATTAATGATACGAGGACTTCGATGCAACGGTCTAACAGAAGATTTTAGGTCAAATAGAAGAATCTGAAACTGCTATATGTAATACACCACAGACACAGAATGTCAGCAACCATACATGACCTACCAGAACATGAACATTGTGTCCTGGAGTGATATGGAGTCTTTCCTTCAAATTATTAGAAGTCTTCAAACAGCTACAGTATCAGATAAACAATGGGTATAAGCCTGGCTCTGCTACAGGACCGGAGTAATTGCACTGTGCTCAAACAGTTGGAGAATTTTTTCTCTCAGGGCTAAAACCTTGAAGGGAGAGGCGAGAAGATAGTAAAATTGTATTGGGCAGCCCTGATGCAAACTCAATTGTCTGTCAATTTGTGTACTATCCCCATCATCCAGCACTACAGGATGAGTCTGTTGAGTTTTGCAGAAGTAAGAGAGATAGTAGGTCCTCAGTATTGACTGCTGTGTTACCTTTACTGGGAGGAGCGGTGTATCTATGCGTGAACATTTCTCTGATGGTGGTGTAAATTGCATATTCAGTGGAATTTTGCATTTCACAAATCCTGAAAACTATTTAAAATTAAACCATTAAGCAGTTTCACAGATTTTTTTTTTAGTAGAAACTGTCCCACAGAATACAGGGGTTGAGCAAAATTCTGTTGCATTTTCGCCACAAATCAGTCTTGTTACCTGTGTTTCCAGTGACTTTTTTAAACATGAGCTATGCCTACATTCAATTTTTACTTGAGTCATCCCAAAATATATTTTGTGTAATTTCTGCCTACTTTACTGGATTATTTTTTGATGTTTTGCATATCCTTTGTAGGGAGCAGGGGTAGGTTATGTAATTTCAGGCTCCTTATTTTAGGTCTCAGCCTACCAGACAGCGCAACTGTCTGGTTTCCTAAAGACATCTTGAGGACATTCAGAAAGTTGACCTAGGAATGCAGTCCACCCATTGCTTACCATTGACTTTGAGGTTTGTAACTCACATTTTCTGGCTATTTGCTAGCTTTATTTGCTTTCGCCTGTCCAATTAGAGTTTGTCCATCTCGTTGCCCAAACCATGGTTACAGTATTCTTCCACAAACTTGCTTTCTTTAAACAGGTCTTTAAATCTTGTTCTTATCTTGTCCATTTGCTGTGCCTTCAAAGACTGAGGTCAAATGTCAGGCTATGTCTTCCTGGGAGCTTAGTGTTTATTTTTCTTTCTCTGACTTCAAAGTGAGAGGATTTATGTGACCATCATGCTGGCTACTGGGGATCTGCTTGAGTAAGGCAGTACAGATGTTTTTTTCTAGAGCACAACAACATTTAAAATATAAAACAAATATATAGATCTCTCTCACGCTTTATTTAGCTTCTATATTTCTATGTGGCATAAAGTTTACTCCTTTCCTCACAGTTGATTTAGTAGTATTGCTACAATCTATGTCCAGTTGAGGTAACGTTCTCAAGAACATTTTTTATGGTTAATTGATTTGTCTTACGGTTTTAGAAGTTGCCACTCAGTTTAAATGTAAAGTATTGAAAAGTGGCTCATCTCCTAAAACACATCCTAATGAAAATATTTTTTCATCTACATTAATTCTAAATATCAACTCATGCTCCTATGTTGGAGCATATACTAAAGTGCGCCTATCATATTGAAGACCATTCTGTTCTATCAATGGTGTTCCTATATTATTTAGTTTAAACCGCAGGATACAGAGATCTAGATGATAATCTTATTTCATCATGTACCTGATGTCGAAACGGTGTTTGTTATTAATAAAACTGAATTGGCCTAAATATCTATAATCTTTAGTGACTATGGCCTCACTACTTTGCACGGTCTCCAAATATTAGGGGAAATTATGCCGGTCAGGCTCTTTCAATATCTCTATAGTGTGCATATAGAGAAGCAGCGTTAATGCTCCCCATCTTTATAAACTATGTCTGCAGTGTTTTTAGTAGTAAAGCACGTAACAGTTGCCCAGACCAACCCTAATGGTAGCTAAACCGGATCTTGTTTGGAAACGTGCCAATGCCATCTAAAGACATAAGATGTGAGTGACTTCCCTATTATTAGTCTTTTTCCTCATTTCTGTCTGGGCCCACTGATATTTTGTCAATTCGAGCTGTCAATCCCTTAAATAATTTCTTATATAATTCTTAAGAACTTTTTCAAGTGGACTCGAATTGACAATACATATGAGGGCCCAGACAGAATAGGGAAAAACACAGAGAGCGATGTGCACTTGGTGGTGTTTGGCGGCTGGGGTCGCTATGCCTGACACTCAGCCTCTTGCTACTAGAGCACCCACCTATATACCCACAAGCTGCTCTCTCTGCTTCACTGCAACCAACAATACACCATGGCAGACACAGAGCATGGAGCCCAGAACCGGTGTGTGTAGAAAACTCAACGCAGGTCAACGGTAGGGGTGCACATGGAGGGAGGTGAGGTAGCAGCGGGTTTAGATCCTGTCGCATGAGTAGAGCCATTCTGCGTAAGCGACCCAACCAGGTTTGGGTGCAGCTTATAGACCAGGAATGCTCCCAAGGATGAACTAAGGACCATCTGTACTGTCCCTGTCAGCTACGCAGCAGAATCCGGATTCATCCTATGGCACTTATCATTACAGTATTCCGTTCATAATGGAAAAGCCTAGACCTAAAGCATAGAGCAGAAGAGTAGCTCTTACAGGGAAACTGTACAGATTCACCTGGCTCTAGATCACATCTTAAAGCTTCAGGCAAGGATCGGAAAAATGCCCAAAAGGAAAGTCTTGCCTTGGACAAATGCCAAATCTCACTTAAACGCCCCCGCTTTACACCTATATCCGCCCCCCTGAAGATTGCGCTCTGTACCTTTCCCCTCAATATGTTGGTAAACTGAGGAGAGAAGCTCTGCCAAGAAGGCCCATCTATAGCCACAATACCGGACCTGAATGCTCTCAAGGGTTGCTCAGTGAATACTTTTATAAAATCCCTCTCCAAGAAATTCATCCCTGCCCTCATTGGGCCTATCGGGGTCCAACAAGCCTTCAACAACCCTAAACAGTGAAGGCAGAGCGGCATCGCCTGCTGTTGGGCTAAAATCCCACAGGTCGCACTCCTGCCCAGGGTTAAGCTGGGTGGATCAGTGCATTGAGGAGACACTTCAACCTTATTCTCCATCAGGTTATAAGGAGATGGCTGCTCATGGAGTTGCTCCTGAGAGATCAGTAACAGGGGGAGACAACCCCCTCACTAGCTCGCCGTGTAAAGACGTGGAAAAATAAAGATCCGCATAGCACACAGCACAGGCGGATGGTGACTCCTCAAGTGCACCCAAGGGTGACCGCCTCTCTCCGTCTCCATGTTAGGTAATACCAATGAGACAGGAGCCGGGGAACAAAATGCATCAGTGTTTCTTCCCACCCCATCGGCCGCAAAGAAGTTAAGTAGGGAAAGTATATCAGACCAGGAACTGGGCAACCTATCAGACCACTTTCTTGCTACACTGAAGGCCCAAATTGAAGATTCACTAGCGCAAGCACCAATATTTGGGAGAGATGACTCATGTAGGCCCACCAGCCTCACAGACGCGGGCACACGCCAGAGTCAGAGTCAGAAACAGCTTTATTCGATTTTAAAAACAAAACCATAAAAGCATACACATAAATAAATACATTTTTGAAGAAACAACATCGAATATCTTAAAAAATACAGGATTAAAAAATGATCTAATTCATGGAGATCCTAAATCTCAAAACTGCCTTAAGAAATTGGGACACAGAAAAGATAAGAAATTCATCGTCTAGCATTTGCAATTTGACCAATGCGACTCTACATTGCCTCAGCCCTAATTTTATTAAAACGGGTCGGAGCAAATTTTTCCTTGGTGTAGAATAATATTTGCAAAAAAGAATACAGTGAAGGGATGATTGGGCAGAGACCTGATCACAGGGGCAAGGAATGAGGTCCTTTGACCAACAGTTAATGTCAGGAAATGTGACTAATCTAAAAAAGACATTTAACCTGAAACGGGTCAAGAGCATTCGAGAATAACAGCTGGGGACTAAATTCAAGTACGGCTGTAATCCTTGATTTTGAATAAGTAATTGATTAGCCATAACAGAGCTCTTACATTTCTCTACTTGCCAGCGTTTTTCTATTAAGAAGTGCAGGCAAGATTTCTTGAGGTTCTTTCTTGACAGGTCCGCTAAATTTTCTGGGGAGTCGAAGAATTCTGGGTGGCCCATCTTAGTGAAAAATGTTTTGAGATAGTTAAACCATGGAATCTTTGAAGCCCCATCAAGACTTAAACAGTCCCTGATTATATCCCTATTCAAGCCTGTCGCAGTTCCAGACCACACCTTGTGCCACAACAGAATAGGCTCCAGCTTAATAAGATCCGAGATATATAATATACCCAGTTCTTGGTGGCAAACATAAGAGGAGGTAGTCCTGGGCACAGCCAATAAAAAGCGGAGGAAGGCATTCTGGCAAGTCTGGATCCTCGAAGTATTTACAATCCCCCAAACTCCTGCACCATACAGTGCTGTCGATACACATTTAGATCTATATATATCTAGCAACACTGGTACAGGACGGCCTCCTACCTTGTTTGAGAAATGCTTAACGGCCCCTATGGCTCGTGAAAAAGCTAGTTTTCGTGATTCCCCTGCTGCTATCCAGGTACCCTTTTTATCAAAATTAATGCCCAAATAGGAGAAGGTGTTAACAGTCAGAATTTTTGTGTTGGACAAAAAGGAGTTGCAATAGAGATTATTCTTTTTTGTGCAACACATAGTAAATGTTTTACTTATGTTAATCTTTAGACCCCTATTACCCATGTAATCTGAGAAATTACTAATCGATCTTTGAAGGCCAATTTGAGTCCGAGCCATAATAACAGCATCGTCTGCATATAAGAGGATGGGGATATAGGAATTGCCTATTTTTGGATAATCCTGTTTGTCTTCCAAAAGGTGAGATGCGGCTGAGTTAATATATAAATTGAACAAAAAAGGGGCTAAAATACAGCCTTGTCTCACTCCCTTACCTATAGGGAATTTGGAAGTACAGTCCCCCCGATCCCCAAAACGAACCCTGGCACCTGCATCTCGATATAATTCTCTGATGAATATTAAAAGATTTGGGTCTACTCCCATGTCCTGCATAATTAGCCATAATTTATTATGATTAATGCAGTCAAAGGCCGAGCTTAAATCTACGAATGTGAGAAATAAGTTCTCATTTTTGGCCTCGACATATTTGGCTACCAATAATGCTAAGTTCAAACCTTGCTCCGTCGTCCCCAAACCTTCCCTAAAACCATATTGAAATTGGGAGAGAATGCCACTTTCGTCTGCCCAAGTTTGCAGTTTACTGAGGATAGCTCTCCCAGGGATCTTCATGAAAGAGTCAAGTAAGGAGATCGGTCTGTAGCACATAGGTGCATTGCGATCTCCTTTCTTAAAAATGGGCACCACAATGGCTTCTTGCCACGTCTTTGGGAAGCCCAAATTTGTAAAGCTGTTAAGGACATTGGTTAAAAGAGGGGCCCATAGCTTAGTGTTGGCTTTAAAGATGTCCACAGGTATTCCATCCGGTCCCGGTGCCTTGCCTGCTGGGCTCTTATCAATAGCTCTCGTGATTTCATCCAAGGAAAAGTCTACATTAATAGGATAGGGCAAAACATCCTGAGATCTTAGATTGTTTCCCCCATCTAAAACTACCTTGGGGTCTTCTTGATAAAGCTCCCGAAAGTAGGTCACCCAAGTCTCTTCTGTGATGGAAATTTCAATGGATGCTGATTCCTTTTCAGTAAAGAAGGGGGCATTCACTGCTTTCCAAAAGGCAGTATTGTTTTTTGAATGGCATGCTTCCAATAGGGTGTGCCAAGCATCTTGTTTAATTAGTTTTTTCCTTTTTTTGACTGCCTGTTGATAGGCTAGTCTAGCGGATCTAACCTCAGCCTTATCCCTAGGGACTCGCTTGAGTTGGGTCATTAAGAGGGCGTGAGTCTTACTGCATTCTCTATCAAACCATCTCCTCTTTCTATTGGTCCTAGAATATGAGGATTTTGTAAGTAGCTTTTCCAATTTCCTCAGTGATACTAAGGAAAGCGTCGATCACTTTTGAAAATTCTGCATTCTCAGTAAGGCAGGTATTAAATTCCACTTCCTTAGATCGAATTAAGGTTCCTAGGAAGATTGCTGGTTCCACTTTTTCCCATTTTAAGGTGTAACCATTCTTTGTGGCAAGTTCTAGTCTATAGTTATATAGGTTCTGAACTATAGAATCAGTGGTACTTTTGCCCATCGGAATAGTAAAGGACATACTGAGTGGTAAGTGGTCACTCATTGCTATCTCGCATCGTTCAAATGCACAGATGTGATGTGAGTATCGTTTAGATACTAGGAGAAAGTCAATGACTGAGTTGCAGCCTCTTCCTATGAAGGTGGAATTAAACGGCACTGGTGGTGAGCAGAGTTCATTTGCAAAGCCTAAATCCAGGGAAAACAGTATATCATTAAGTTGGTTTCCCCGGGAGGTGTGAGAGAAATGCGATGAAGAGAAACCTTCCCTCTCCCCCATGTCACATATATTTTGATCACTATATGGGCATAAAGAATAGTTAAAATCACCAAGCCAGATCACACAGGTATCCAAGGGTACGTTTTCATCTATAACATTTAGGGACTCATGTAATTCTTTTAAGGTTGGGGCCCATAGGTCTTTTGGGATATTATTGTAAAAGTTAATCAAGTTTATGTGTATTTTACGCCCAATCGTTATGGATAAAACTTGGTAAAAAGCTGAGACTGGTGAAAAGGATATCTTTAGTTCCTTTAAGCAATTTGACACATAGGTGCATAAGCCCCCTTTGTTTCTCCATCTAAGGGTGTGTATTGCTGGCGTATGGTAAGTGCGGTATCCGTTCATATGTATGGGTTCTACAGACCAGCATTCCTGAAGACAAATGATCGAATACTTTTTTAAGAAAGAAGTACAATATGTATCTCTTAGCCTAGGAGACAAGCCGGCAATGTTCCAAGACAAAAAAGTAAGAACAGGACCTGAATCACCCTCTGTCAGGAAGGAGGCAGGAATAATTTCACAGGGAAAGGCCCTTGCTAAATTTTCTGTGTTAGGTCGAAAAAGATTGGTTTGTGACTCATCACCCATAGTACTTATGATGGTAGTTTCAAGATTGTCCCCAGGGGGGTCTAGCAGTTGTACAGGCCATTGATCGGACATAGATGGTGAAGCGTCATCATGAGCAGCCTCCCCTAAGGACTCAAGAACGTAGGGTTTTGAGGACAGTCAATCGACCATATCCAAGCAACTATACCTGTTTGTTCTTGGAAAAGAGTCCAACCAGCCCTGTTCTATCGGTGCAAAACTACCTCTTTCATAATTAGTGCTAAGGTTACCTCTCCCTACCTTGATCCACATGTCATTGTTTGCTTGATAAGGATAGAAATGCGCAAGGGGTAGTGGGATGATATTAGTGTGATGCGAAAAAGGGCGTACCTGTAGGATGTGTTTTACAGCCTGCATGTCGTTAAATTTGACAACTATGCAATCCCCTGATGAGTCTTTATTAGTTCTGCCCACCCAACTAACTCTCCGGGCAAACAAGATCTTAGCGTGGGTACAGGGGGGGAGCGGATGATTGGTATTGAGCCAATGCATTGTTTTGTTTTTTAGCTCATGGTAGGTCTCGATGTTTTTTCCTTCCAGGCTAGGTACCCCCGTCAATACAACTACATATGGTGCAGATTCTGGTGGGAGATCTATGATAGGTAGTTTGTGAGTGTTACAATGGGAAGGCTCAGGTCTATTCACCTTTGCATTTATGTTCTGTGACAGGACATGATCAGCTAGAACATTAACAGTGGAGGATTTCCGCGGGGATGTAACTCCTGTGATAAGGTTTTGTGTACCGCTACTATTTATGGTGTTAATGTTACAAGCGGTGCCCTCGCCTTTTCCCCGAGATGTTCCTAACAGGGGGGAAGTAGTTTTCTCTTTAGGGTTGCTTGCGGCATTAACAAGTGGGGGCTGTTTACAATGCTCTCTATGAATATCTGTTTTCATCAATTGATTGAGTTCAAGATTGGTCAGAGCGGTTTGTTCTATTTTCTTAAGACGCTCCTCTATCTTGATCAATCTATCGAGAAACGGGCGGGTTGAATGTTCAAAAACCTCCCTTATTTTTAAGTAGAAGCCATCATCTAGTTGTCTAGGGAGGGCTGCAGTGGCTTCAGTCAATGATGGGTCAGCTGCTCCCAAAGTATAATTAAGTGGAAGTTTGGCACTTTTTAATTTAGTCGATCGTGGCTGCTTCCCCTTTTTCCCACAAGGGGCAGCCTTCTGTTTTGGCTTAGACCCTAGAATTGGGGCAGGGGAAGATGGAATAACCTCAGATGTTACATGTGTTTGAGCTCTAGTAAGTACTCCATCTGGATGATTAGTTACAACATCGGCAGGGGTAGAATCAGTCCTGTTGTTACTTCTAGTGCCTATAACCCTTTTCTTTTCCAAAATTATGTCCATAGAAGAGTCAGTACTTTCCCCCTCACTAATCGTACAATTAGTTGAAGTGGAGTTTGCATATTCAACCACAGGGCACACATGAGCAATTTTCCCTAAGGAAGAACGTTTATCATTTAGGGGGTCCAATGAGAGACGTCGCTCTGTGAGATCAATTTCACGAGCTAATAAGTTGGTTGCTCTTACGATAAAATTGTCTAAAGTTCCAGCTATGGAAGTGCCAGCGGCGATGCTCTTAGTCCTGGGCATTCCTCCCGTAGTTTTCAGCATAGATAACTCTTGCTAGTAATTTAATTAGGTGCACGGGGGGTGGCCCAGCCCAGCCTCTCCAGACTCGAACGGCCTCAAACGGCCCGCTCTTTGCCCGGTCTTAGCCCCATGCTAAGACCCGCGCGCGTCCCGCTAGCGCGTGTAGGCAGAGAAATGTTCATATAGTGAAGGGCAGCGGTGTTGGGGGAGGAGTCAGGAAGAGGACCAGGTGCGGCTGTTCAGCTTCACGCGCAGCACCCTGGTCCTCGCAGTCCCGAATACGCCGGTCTCTCGCAGCAATACGAGCAACCAGCGACGTCCCCTCGCCAACCGGAGGCACAATGCAAAGGAGCTAACACCAACAATGCTCCAAACAGCAAGTAGCAGAGTCCCAGTCCCTCGGGCGGCTCCCGCGAAGCGGGGGCCGCGAGGCGCGGTGGTGAGTTCAAAGAGCTGAGGTAAGAATCCAGGCAATCCCAGCGACGGCTAACAGCACAGACCAGTTTCTCAAACGCATTTTCCCTTTCTGGCTCCTCCAGCCCCTCTTTGGCCACATAAGTTACGATCACCAAGGCACTCCTATGGCGATATCAAAAGATGGAACTCCAGATAGATCTAATTCAATCCATTGCCGGGAGCTTAGTGGACCTGGGGCTTGGAATAAGCTCATTGGAAGACCTTTCTGGAGGCGATGGGGTGGACAAACTTTGCTTATGCTCCCTTATGATTGACAAAATAATAATTTTGACTGAAATGCCACAGCCCCTTGTGGAAAGCGCTAAGAGCAAGGCTTATTGTCCTGGGATACATAGAAATGAATTGTTCTCAAATAGCTATATAAATATCTGCACATTTACATTTACATCTGTCCCAGTCAAATCAACTGACAATTGCTGCTGTCCTTCCTCAGTCATGGTAACAGAGGTCCCCCACGAAATTAAAAGAGGGCCCTACTCTATCATTAAACCGCCCACCCACTCCCCTTGCATCGTAGTAGACATGTCCACTCCGAAGCTCTTTCCCATATTTGAGTTGCTACCTAAATCAAACACGGAGATCCCAGAAGGTACAAACATTGAGCTGTTCGCAAGAAACAACGAGAAACCACACACCTCTGGACAAAATGCTAGTGGGACTGTTCACAGAGGACGTAGCCAAGAGTTCTTTAACGCTCTAAATAAATCAACCGTGGCTCCTCGAGAGATCAACTGTGCTCAGCCAACAAAAGTCAACGTACTGGGATCTGGGGATGTTCTACTAGCTACAATTGTCTCTGAGAAACAAACAGCGAAGATAAGTACCTACACAGTCCTTTCTTATACCGACTCAATCAATAGACCATCACTCCTTCAGGGCTCTAAAGTAATTATTCTAAACTCACTCACAAAAGGGCCTCTCAGTTTGCCATCAGCGGTATATACTTTTTTTGGTCCAACATTCCTCTGCCTGGGCCAGAACGCCCCAATAGGTAATATGCAATGGGGACAAATAACCAATGGTCCTGCTTCAAACATGGCATCAGCAGTGACCTTCACAAATATACCTGGCCTGGGGCAGAATTGCTCTGTAACCAAGCCTTCACCAGACCATACACGCCGCCTCTCAGCTGAGTTTAGGCCTCCACCTCCCCAATCTGAGTTTTGGAGTCCTCTCCTACTAGGTCGGGGGGAGTCGCAGATGTGATCACCATGAACAGTTTGAACTGGTGTTCATCCCACACTATACTCCCAATGGCTACCACAAGATAATCAAAAGAGGTAACCTTTTACGTCTATTCCAACATTGAAAGACTTGACCTCTGATGACTTAACATCTATAAAGTTTCCCCAAATATCAGAAAGAGGAAAGTTGGAAGACATCATAACCACATGGTTGAGAAAGGCAGACCGAGACATCTTCTTGAGTGAAGAAAGGATTATTGAGGAGTAGGCTATTGAGCTATCAAAGTTGCACCCCCCCCGAAATACCCCAACGTGCTTCTGCAGCAAGAGCACCCCAGGCCATACAGGAGCATTTTGAGGGGTGTGTGGGATGCTACCCCTGACTGTCTCCCAAGTGTGTCAAAAACAAAAAAACTCCTTAAAAGTATCATAAACTCAAAATCAAAGAAATGTAAAGTGCATAGGAAGAAGTAAGAATTACGATGGGTGGGGACAGTTGGGTAACCACCAGAGCAGCAGCCTAGAGATATACTCCAAGCCACTTCTCTTCGGGACAGTTTTAATCCCAGAAGCCAAAGACTGAGACCAATCTTACAATCACATCATGGAATGTGGTGGGCTTCAAGACAACTTTAACCGGTAAGTATTTGCTGGACTACCAGGACAGAAGTAGCATACTCTGCCTGTACGAGACCTGGGCAGTAACACCTTCAGTTCTGCATTGATTCTATGTACCCTCTAAACCTGCAAATCGCTCCAATCTTTTTGGTCATGCATTGGGACGCCTTTCAATCTACATCAAGCATTCATGCAAGATTGAGGTTGTGCCACTCAACCCAACCTTTTTACCCTTGCAAGTAGCAACAATCTCAGGGGCAACAATCTGCCATAAAATAACTGAAAAACTGTTACTACAACATGCCTACACCAACAAAATCATCTGCCCTCAAGAGCTTGGAGGAGATCTTTCTGGAGTTTGCCATTATGAAATCTTGCTGGTGTGGCATTTTAACATTAGGGCTTGGGGAGCACAAGCAACTCTGCCCCCAAAGCTAAAGAACAGGGAAAAATAAACTTCCAGTTAACCTCAACCAAACGATTATACGGCGCTCAAGGCCCTCATTTGAAGATTTCCTCTACCTGTAAAGGAATCCTAACTATTGATTTTATCTTTCTGTCAGAATCCATAGTGAGCCATCTCATTGATTTTGAGATTCTCAACAGACCTGAAAGTTATCACAATCCCCTGACTCTAACTCTTGAAGTAACAGCTCCCATGGCAGCCAAATGCTGGACAGTGGGCTCTCTCATGGATGTTGAAATAAGTACGCTTGTAAGAAGGATTAAATGGAGGGAGACAGACACCTCAATGTTGGTCTAGTGGCTAGGAAAGGTGATTGCAGAGCACAATACCCTCCCCCAGTGGGACATACACCATGAGTGGGATAGACTCACAAGTGAGTTAGGGGGCCTGCTAGCTGCAGACAGGTGATTGTCAGCAGCACCCAATGGCTAAGGGGAGGAACAGTTCCAACAGCAATACAACAAGGTCATTGTAACAACTCAAAGAGCACTGAGGACGTCCTTAGCTCATTCCCACCGTGAAAACTGCATCAAACATCGTTAATCTGCATAAAAGGTACAACAAAATCAATGTGGGAGACAAAGAAAGCCTTAGAACAAAAGAAATGGCTACAAATAAGCAAAATGCTCAAGGAAACAAGTCTAGCCTGCTTCTGGAACTACATTAATAAACTAAACAACAAGGAAAATGGAGTCCCAGAAGGATTCTGGGTGACACACTTAAAGGCGTTATACACTGATTAGTCAGCCGTATGTGATTATGCTGACAAATGGAGTATCGCAGATCAGTCCTCAGACAACACGCCGGAACTGACCTCAGGGGCCCAGGTCTGTAAACTTATAAAAGCAATGAAAAAAGAAAGAGCACCTGCTTTAACTATGCCTTCCTCTCTGCTCAAGTCCCAGACACATGGAGGGATCCACTTTGTGCCAAGTACTCAAGAAAGGTGATCCGACAAACCCATCCAACTATCGTCTAATAGCATTTCTTGACCTAGAGGACAAAGCAGACGCCAGAACTCTTCTTAAATATCTAAAGGCCTGGGTAACGGGCAACAATGCATTGCCTATTTTCCAGACATGGTTTCTAGCAGCTGCGTCAGCAATCAATATCACCACACTCTCAGTTCTAAGCCATCGATCAGTTCAGAAAAACCAGTCACCGCTCCCCTGCTGGTTTATCATCTACAGTGCTGCCTTCAACAAGGTAGACTGCACCTTGCGATGGAAGGAAATTAAACATGTGGGGCATCCCCCTGAGACTACCAGAGGCAATCATTGCCCTATATTCTGACACGCAGGTCTGAGTGAGAACAGGCCCACAAACCGTCACCTCTACAATTACACCACCTCTACAAGTTCTTGCACCTCTCCTTTTTAACCTACAGACAGCGGACCTGGGCTTATTCTTGGAGGCTTGCTACTAGGTTCCCCTAAGACTAGGTCAGTCAAATTTACACATTCTGCAATACACTGATGTCATAGTTGTAATGGACCACACCAAAGTCTGCATATAGCGAGGAATGTATGATGTTACTTAGCATACCGTTACTCCGCAGGTATTTACTTCGAAGTTTTTACTTCGCAAATACCTTTACTATGCATGATTTTAGTGAGCATGCTTTTACTTCGCAAATATATACAAATACATTTTAAATGCTTTTACTTCACAGTTAATTATTACACATACCGTTACAACGCGTAATCGATACATTAAAACAAAAAATGTATCGTAATATTAACCTATCCCCTGGCATGCACCCTGAACCCTAAAAATACCCCCTACATCCCAAAACCCTATCTCACCCTAACCCCTAAAAATATCCCAGTACCCCAAAACCTAAACGCACCTGGAACCCTAAAATTACCCCCTACCCCCGCAAAACCCTAACCCACCCTCACACCTAAACTTACCCAAGCACCCCAAAACCTAAATGCACCCTGAACCCCAAAAATACCCCAGCACACCAAAACAAATGGACCCTGAACCTTCAACATACCCCATGCACCCCAAAACCCTAACCAACCCTGACCCCTAAAAATACTCTGCACCCCAAAACCTAAATGCACCCTGAACCCCAAAAATACCACAGCACCCCAAAACCTTAAACGCACCCTAAACCCCCAACCCTCAAAATACCCCATGCACCCCAAAATCCTAACCCACCCTGACACCTTAAATTACCCCAGCACCCCAAAACCTAAACCCACTCTGAACCCCAAAAATACCCCAGCACCCCAAAACCTTAACTGCACCCTGAACCCTAAAAATACCTCCTACACCCCAAAACCCTAATCCACCCTGACACCTAAATGTACCCTGAACCACAAAAACACCCCAGCACCCCAAAACCTTAAATGCACCCTGAACCCTAAAAATACCCCCTTTACCCCAAAATCCTAACCAACCCTGACCCCTAAAATTACCCCAGCACCCCAAAACCTAAATGCACCCTGAACCCCAAAAATACCCCCTACACCCCAAAACCTGACCCACCCTGACCCCTAAAAATACCCCTGTACCCCAATACGTAAATGCACCCTGAACCCTCAAAATACCCCATGTACCCCATGTACCCCAAAACCCTAACCCACCCTGACCCCTAAAAATATCCCAGTACCCCAAAACCTAAACGCACCCTGAACCCTAAAATTACCCCACACCTCAAAACCCTAACCAACCCCGGCCCCTAAAATTACCCCAGCACACCAAAACTTAAACGCACCCTGAAGCCCAAAAATACCCCAGCACCCCAAAACTTAAATGCACCATGAACCCTAAAAATACCCCCTACACCCCTACACCCTAACCCACCCTGACCCCTAAAGATACCCCTGTACCCCAAAACTTTAATTTGCACAGTAACTCCATTATGCGTAGTAAGTGCATGCGAAGTAATGGAACATGCGTAGTAAATTCACGCTAAGTAAATGCATGCTAAGTAATGGTATCTGTGAACTTAAATATGCGTAGTAATGGTAATACGAAGTAGTGACTGCGTAGTAAAGCTACAATACCTACAGCGAGCTCTGAGCCGCCTCCACAAATACCACTGGGAAAATTACCTAACGATAAATGAAGACCAAGGCTCTGATCTTTGGCCGCTATAGGAACAAGAAACATCTCACATGGCGCATAGGGAGCAAGCTCATCACATCAGAAAGAAAGTATAACTACCTGTGTTTGGTTTACAGATATCTATAAACCTGCTGCCCACATAGCTGCGCCTTTCTTTTTCAGAGAGGCTATTACATCCAGTGTCAATTGCCTTAATACGAAATTAAAAAGTGCCTATGGGGCACCTATACTTAGGGTCATGAAGGCGACCCTCCTCCCTGCGCTGCAAAATAGCCATCATGCCTTTCTCGAGGACTGTGGTCCTTGTCTAGAGCAAGCACAGTCTACAGACAATAAGAAATGTTTCCAAATGCCTCTTCAAATCCATAGGACAAGACTCCGCCTGGAATTTGGTCTGTCAAGAAATACTTTGGTCTGCGAGTCAGATACTTGAAATATTACATTTGGGTCCTGAAAGAGTTCGACACTCACTTAAAGCCCACCTGAAAGATATATTCGAGACCCTGGGGAATCCGTGGCACCAGCAAATACGAAAATAACATTTCTTCTTTTCAAATTCAAGCATCAGTGTTAACATCTGACACTGTCTGCTACAGGGCCTGCAAAACAGGGTAAAAAGTAGGCAGCTGCAATCAATCTTGAACCAACTGGTTAGCTCTTCCCCAAGGTCCTCCGCCATTTTGTTTCCTTTGAACAATTCGTACTTGGTACACAATCATGTCTATCGAGGCCTTCAATAGATGGACGTGCAGAGATACATGTGCCTACTAGGTTTACTAGTTAGTGGTCAATTTTAACCTGAAATGGGCCCCTCCTGGAAAGGAAGGGGCATGCAGGTTAAGCAATTTTAAGCGTTAATCATGGATGCACCTTTGGTGCTGTTGTCTCACACTCAATGTCACCAGGAGGTCAAAGTTAAAACCAATCTACTTGACCCAGGCGGTTGGCACTTGCCTGAATACCACATCATAATGCTTCTCCCAAACCGATGTAAGATCTTTATCGAGGTGCAGAAAATGTATCAAGGAAAGGGGAGCTCGACCTCGAACTGCCGAGCTCCAGCCCACTATCTTTACCCAAAACTGATAACCGAGTTCTGCACGTAGAAATCCTGAACCTTGAAAATAGTGCGGTATGGGTTTTTTGGTCTAACTGTGGCAACAGATGCGGGAAAGGGGTAATTATCAGCATGACATGCGTTTTGATATTTGAACATTTAACAGTGTAATAGAAGTCATTCCACTTCATTATATTAACTGCCCCCCCACACCTTTCCTAGCTTCCCTCAAAGTACATGGGGTCGGGATGACTAGTCGTTAATTCGGGTTTCCAACTACCCTCTTCCAGCGAGTGTCCTTTGTGCTTGGGTCACCCTTTTTTTGGCTGGGGGGACTAGATCTTGCACTCCCACTGCTTTTCTGCCTCAATGCCAGCTTTCAAGGGAATCAGTTTTTTGATCTATATGAAGAACTTTGTCCTTATAATTGGGGGATGAGGGGCAATTTGGAAATTATTTTTAGTTCCTACAACCATGTTGATTTATGTGGCAATATCAAGGAGCTAGCTCGGAGTGAACCATCTTTATGCACTATACGGCACACTTTTCCTTAGCAGATTATGCCACTAATGCACTTTAGTTTAAGAGGCCCTCCTTGTGCACGGGTGTATGGGGAGATAAAGGGTCTACCTTGATTCAAATGGTCCGGCATGGCTACTAACTGTCTTCAGACTTAGCAGACTGCAGTTTTCTTTGCAAAACACAGAAATCTTTCGCACCATGCACTTTAAACACTCAGCTTCCTGTTTAAGCCCCTCCTTCTGCTCATGCACTTACAATTTACGAGATTCACAAAAGCTAACTTTAATCCCCTGTTTCTCTATGCTGTGGATCCTGCGCTTAATGGGACAGTAAAATATGGCTTTTAATTTCTTGTAATTTTAGTATTTGGATGGATATTGTAATTTCAATATTGTATGTACGTAAACTTACCTTTTTTATTCACTAATCAATACAAATTGACATTGACAGTTTACGCCACTCCACTCTACACTACGCCACTATACACTGAACTACTGCTTTCTATGCCAATTCACTCTATACCACTTTACTCAAAACCAATGCACCATACGCAAATGTACCTATGCCAACTACATTGTACTACTGCCCTTTAAACCACTATACTCTACAACATTTTACTCTGTCACTGGACTCTACACCACTCTACACCATTGTGCTCTATGTCACTGCACTCTATTTTACTCTGCTTCACTGTACTCCACCTCACTGGTCTCTGCACCACTCTACTCTGCAACACTCTACGACCCTGCACTCTGACACTCTATGCTGCAAGACTGCACTCGGTGCCACTGCACTCTACTCTGCACCACTCCACTCTACTACACTCTATACCACTGCACTCTACCCTGCACCACTCCAATCTGCAACCTCACTCTGTGCCACTCTGCACCACTCTACTTAACTCTGTGTCACTCTACTATACGCCATTGCACTCCACGCCACTGCATTTGGCTCTGCACGGCTCTACTCTGTGCCACTTCACTCTATACGATGCACTCTTCCAGGTGGTCCATCTGGTTCCACCCCACCTGGACCTAGTGGTTAGGCTAGGCTCACCCTGACCTTTAATACCCTTATTCCTTTTTTCAAGCTCGGTGTACATTATTTGGCATTGGCGACTGCAATAGAAATGTTTCTGTGATGCCTAGCCAATCACAGTGCAGGAGATTTGTCAATCTGAAATGGAAAAAAAGAAAAAGCTCCCTAGTACATGGTGTGTGCATATATTCTTAGGTCTGAACTTTAAGGTAGCTTTGGCTCTCTCCAGCTATTGTTTTTGAGAAAACAAAATATATTATACATATAGAGTGGCTTTTTGTCAGCCCTGTACATTCGATAGTCTGTTCAGTTGTCATTCACTCTTTGCTCCTCCCACCACAGCATGGGACTGTGGGTAGGTCCAAGTCAGCCATTGCCTTCCCACAAAAATCTGTCAGCGAACTCGTATGCTATAAACTCCTGACATGCAGTCGTGCTTATGGAAGAGAGAGAAGGCTGCTTTCATTTTATCATCTGCTGTTCTGTTTTCCTAAAAGCACTCCCAGTGGCTCACAGGTGAAGAACTGAGTTCCCTGTTCGACAGTAGATGTGTGTTTGTTAGAATCCGGGTTCTCTGGTTGGCACAGGTAGGTACTTGTGACAAGCAGGGAACCTTTCCTCTAGTCAGGGTAAGGGGTTACACTCCTAAAATAACCCCTGCTCACCCTCTAGGTAGCTTGGCGCGAGCAGACAAGGCTTATCTCAGAGCGCGTTAGGTTAAGCATTTGTGAACACATACAGTAACCAAGTGACAACACTACAGATGGACACCACACAGGTATTTATATTAAAAATAAGGATTCTTTATATAGGATTATCACAAGACCATTAAACGATTAAAAATACACAATACAGTTGCTTAGTTGGTATAAGATTGCTTAGTTTCTCTTAAGTTCTTAAATGCGACACTTTAAGTCAATGTACCTTAGATGCGACACGCAGGGCAACGAAAGTGTTGCAGCGATGCAGATGCGTTGAAGTTCTTGGTGCAAAAGAAATAAAGACGGGATCTTCCAGATGCGTTACGCTTCTCCGATGTTGCGAGAAGGCTCGACTCGATGCGTCAGCTACAGCGGCGTCACCTTTGGCGAGATGCGACGACAGCGGCCTTGGCAGCGGCACGCTTCTCCGTGGATGCGAGGCGCTTTTCTGGATGCGGTTCAATGCGACAACTACGATGGCTGCGATGGCGACACGCTTCCTCCTCAATGCGAGACTCTCCTCTCGATGCGGTGCAATGCGACAGCTACGATGGCTGCGATGGCGACACGCTTCTTCGGCGTTGCGAGACACTTCCGGAATGATGCGAGACGCTTCTGCTCAATGCGATGCTGCAGCAGCGACACTCTCTGCGAGATGCGACGGCAACAGCTCCTACGGCGGCACGCTTCTCTTCCTTGCATCGCGCTCCCAGCTCCTTGCGACACGCAGTCCCTCAGAAGGCCCAACAACAGCAGCAGGCACTTACAAAAGACTCTGGGGAGCTGGGAGTCCACTGGTCCTGGGACTTCGTTCAGGGGGCAAGCTCAGTTCAAGCCCTTGGAGATCTTTTCAAAGCACAAGTTGAAGCAAAGTCTTTAGTAGTCTTTCTCCTCTCCTTCAGCAGCAAGGCAACCACTGCAGGCCAATCCCCCAGGTCAGGGACAGTACTCCTCCTACAGCTCTCCCAGTTCCTTCTCCTCAGGCAGAGGTTCTTCTTGTTTCAGCAGGATCTAATTTCTTGGGAGCAGGGTCCCAATACTTATACCCCTAATTCCTTTGTTCCTCTGGGGTAGAGGGGCCTTTGCCCAGTCCAAACCAGTTCTTGAGCACTCTGTTGACATGACTCTGCCTTTCTATTCAGGGTGCAGGGCAGAGACATCAGCCGCTCCGCAGGAGGTGGAGCCAGCATTGTGGTAGCAGAGCACAACCCTATTCAGAGCCCAGGTGTACTCCTCCCACCCATCTGACTGCCAATCTTCCTATTCACCACCAGGCTACCTAGCCCTGCCCCTCTGGGTTTCCCCAGCCCTGTCACTCACACAACCAGACAGGCAGATACACATCATAGCAGAGGCGGGCTGAAATGGTCAGGCAAGCACATACCAACTTTCTAAAAGTGGTATTTGCAAACACAGACTATTAAAATAAACTTTACTAAAAGATGTATTTTATTATTCTGAGTTCAGGCAACTAAACTCGAATTTCTACCATGTTCCCTGGGTCTGTTAGGATCATAGGATGTAATAATTCTAGAAGCCCATTCTGGCCTATGGAGAATAGGTAGCCTTACAATAGTGAAAAACGAAAATGGCTGTAATTCACTATTAGGACATGCCACACACATCAGGGCTTGTCCTACCTTATGCTTACAATGCACCCTGCCCTTGGGCCTACCATAGGGGTGACTGATATGAAGTTAAGGGAAGGTTTAGGGGCTGGGAAGTGGGTGCACTTACCCAGTCAGCATGACAGTACCAGACTACACGCAGGTTCTGCAATGGCAGACCTTAGATACATTTTACCAGGCCGCTTCTGTGGGTGGCACAACCAGTGCTGCAAGCCCACTAGCATCATTTGTATTTGCAAGCCCTGGGCACTCCTGGTGCACCTTACTGGGGTCTGACAGTAAACCAAATAAACCAATCATGGAATCCAACCAACATATACATTTTAAATAGGGAGCACTTGCACTGTGGCACTGGTTGGCAGTGGCACAGTGCTCTGAGCAGCTAACACCAGCAAAACACATGAGGCACAGCGACAAAAAGTGGAAGGGAGACTCACGCCAAGGTGCCAGGTCTAACAGTGTTCTTGTGCTTAAATCGATTTGTCAGTGGAAACAGGTCTATGACACGTCTATACTTATTCAGTTGGAGCGTGGTGGGGGGCAACCCGCAGCAGAGCACAATGGAGGAAGGAGTAGACCTCCAATCTGTGCTCTACTAGTAATGCTAAGTGAAGTGTAATAGATTACACCACCTCTCCAGTGTTTATATGCCAAGTTAGGTGCCGATCACGATCCGTTAAAAAAATTCCCCGTACGACTCGTATCCGGTCTTTTTACCGTACGAATCGTACAAGTGCCGTACAAACTGCCAATCACGATTCGCATGGTAAAAAGTCCATACGAATCGCATTGGGAATTATTCCCCAAACGTCCTCGGGTCGGAAAATGTGTCCGACACGTCCTCGGACGACTTACTGTACAAATGTGAAAAGTGAAGTCCGACCAAGGAATCACGATCCATCCTGTGCGTCCGATGTTACAACCGTATGGAAAAAACACCGTCTGCACCGAACTCCCATAGCAACCATGGAGACATGTGCCCGCATACGCGCACAACACTCCCCCCAGCCCCCTAACGTTCGAGACGTACCCCCCGTGTATGTACACCCCCACCCGTGTATGTACACCCGTGTACGTGTCATACCCCCGTGTATGTACCCCCGTGTACGTGTCGTACCCCCGTGTATGTACACCCCTGTACGTGTCATACCCCCGTGTATGTACACCCCTGTACGTGTCATACCCCGTGTATGTACACCCCTGTACGTGTCATACCCCCGTGTATGTACACCCCTGTACGTGTCCTACCCTCCCCTGTATGTACACCCCTGTACGTGTCGTACCCCCGTGTATGTACACCCCTGTACGTGTCCTACCCCCCGTGTATGTACACCCCTGTACATGTCGTACCCCCCGTGTATGTACACCCCTGTACGTGTCGTACCCCTCCGTGTATGTACACCCGTGTACGTGTCGTACCCCCCGTGTATGTACCCCCGTGTATGTGTCTTACCCCCACCCATGTATGTACACCCCTGTACGTGTCGTACCCCTGTGTATGTACACCCATGTACGTGTCGTCCCCCCCGTGTATGTACACCCCTGTACGTGTCGTACCCCCCGTGTATGTACAACCGTGTACGTGTCCTACCCCCCGTGTATGTACACCCGTGTACGTGTCATACCCCCCGTGTATGTACACCCCTGTACGTGTCGTACCCCCGTGTATGTACACCCCTGTACGTGTCGTACCCCCGTGTATGTACACCCCTGTACGTGTCCTACCCCCGTGTATGTGCACCCCTGTACGTGTCGTACCCCCGTGTATGTACACTCCTGTACATGTCGTACCCCTCCGTGTATGTACACCCGTGTACGTGTCGTACCCCCGTGTATGTACCCCCGTGTACGTGTCGTACCCCCGTGTATGTACACCCCTGTACGTGTCGTACCCCCGTGTATGTACACCCCTGTACGTGTCGTACCCCCCGTGTATGTACACCCCTGTACGTGTCGTACCCCCGTGTATGTACACCCCTGTACGTGTCCTACCCCCGTGTATGTACACCCGTGTACGTGTCCTACCCTCCGTGTATGTACACCCCTGTACGTGTCGTACCCCCGTGTATGTACACCCCTGTACGTGTCCTACCCCCGTGTATGTACACCCGTGTACGTGTCCTACCCCCCGTGTATGTACACCCCTGTACGTGTCGTACCCCCCATGTATGTACACCCCTGTACGTGTCCTACCCCCCGTGTATGTACACCCGTGTACGTGTCCTACCCCCGTGTATGTACACCCCTGTACGTGTCGTACCCCCGTGTATGTACACCCCTGTACTTGTCCTACCCCCCGTGTATGTACACCCGTGTACGTGTCCTACCCCCCATGTATGTACACCCCTGTACTTGTCGTACCCCCCGTGTATGTACACCCCTGTACGTGTCCTACCCCCGTGTATGTACACCCGTGTACGTGTCCTACCCCCCGTGTATGTACACCCCTGTACGTGTCGTACCCCCCTCTGTATGTACACCCCTGTACGTGTCGTACCCCCGTGTATGTACACCCCTGTACGTGTCATACCCCCCGTGTATGTACACCCCTGTACGTGTCGTACCCCCGTGTATGTACACCCCTGTACGTGTCCTACCCCAGTGTATGTACACTCCTGTACGTGTCGTACCCCCCGTGTCTGTACCCCCGTGTACGTGTCGTACCCCCGTGTATGTACACCCCTGTACGTGTCGTACCCCCACCCGTGTATGTACACCCCTGTACGTGTCGTACCCCCGTGTATGTACACCCCTGTACGTGTCGTACCCCCCGTGTATGTACACCCCTGTACGTGTCATACCCCCATGTATGTACACCCCTGTACGTGTCGTACCCCCGTGTATGTACACCCCTGTACGTGACCTACCCCCCGTGTATGTACACCCCTGTATGTGTCGTACCCCCCGTGTATGTACACCCCTGTACGTGTCGTACCCCTCCGTGTATGTACACCCGTGTCGTACCCCCCGTGTATGTACCCCCATGTACTTGTCGTACCCCGTGTATGTACACCCCTGTACGTGTCGTACCCCCACCCGTGTATGTACACCCCTGTACGTGTCGTACCCCCGTGTATGTACACCCCTGTACGTGTCCTACCCCCCGTGTATGTACACCCGTGTACGTGTCCTACCCCCGTGTATGTACACCCCTGTACGTGTCGTACCCCCGTGTATGTACACCCCTATACGTGTCCTACCCCCGTGTATGTACACCCGTGTACGTGTCCTACCCCCCATGTATGTACACCCCTGTATGTGTCGTACCCCCTGTGTATGTACACCCCTGTACGTGTCCTACCCCGTGTATGTACTCCCGTGTACGTGTCCTACCCCCGTGTATGTACACCCCTGTATGTGTCGTACCCCCGTGAATGTACACCCGTGTACGTGTCCTACCCCCGTGTATGTACACCCCTGTACATGTCGTACCCCCGTGTATGTACACCCCTGTACGTGTCCTACCCCCGTGTATGTACACCCGTGTACGTGTCTTACCCCCCGTGTATGTACACCCCTGTACGTGTCGTACCCCCCGTGTATGTACACCCCTGTACGTGTCGTACCCCCGTGTATGTACACCCCTGTACGTGTCGTACCCCTCCGTGTATGTACACCCGTGTACGTGTTGTACCCCCCGTGTATGTACACCCCTGTACGTGTCGTACCCCCGTGTATGTGCACCCCTGTACGTGTCGTACCCCCCGTGTATGTACACCCCTGTACGTGTCCTACCCCGTGGATGTACACCCCTGTACGTGTCGTACCCCCCGTGTCTGTACACCCCTGTACGTGTCCTACCCCCCATGTATGTACACCCCTGTATGTGTCCTACCCCCCGTGTATGTACACCCGTGTACGTGTCCTACCCCCCGTGTATGTACACCCCTGTACGTGTCGTACCCCCGTGTATGTACACCCCTGTACGTGTCCTACCCCCGTGTATGTACACCCGTGTACGTGTCCTACCCCCCGTGTATGTACACCCCTGTACGTGTCGTACCCCCCGTGTATGTACACCCCTGTACGTGTCGTACCCCTCCGTGTATGTACACCCCTGTACGTGTCGTACCCCCCGTGTATGTACACCCCTGTACGTGTCATACCCCCACCCGTGTATGTGCACCCGTGTACATTAGAGTCGTACCCCCACCCGTGTATGTACACCCGTGTACGTCAGAGTCGTACCCCCACCACAACCTCCTAAGTACGGAGCGCACCCCAGGTCCCAACATTACAACCGCATGTACGAGTCGTACCAAGCCACACACAAGGACAGCACTGTACAACAAAATGGCCCATGTACACCCCGTACACACGCTAAAAACGCATGGACACAACCAGGACAAACCAAAACAACACAAGAATACACCATTCGAATGGCACAAAGCCACTAAACATGTCCAACAACCACTAAAACAACACAATCACTGACCTGCAACTGCCAAAAACAAACAGAGGCCCCAAACACCACCACTCCTTATAACACACCCACCCAAACTTCAAACACAGCCACACCCACCAATTGACCAATAAAAAGGGCCCACACACACAAACCATGAGCCTTTGCAACAGACTCACTGCTGCCAGACCCCACAGACAACCTACAGCACCAAACTAGAAGCTTCACCACACCTTACACTTGCACACCTTCACACAACCACCTTCACAAACACCCCCTCATCACATTCACACACACACCTGCACAACCACACCCACACACCCACAACCATCCACACCCACCCCCCCCACCATCCACACCCACACCCCCCACCATCCACACCCACACCCCTCACCATGCCCACTAACAAGAATCCAAAGTTCAGTAACCGATAGTTGGAGGTCCTTGTCGATGAAATCCTCAGAGTCGAGCCACAGCTCTTTGGAACATTGGTCAGACAGACCAGCATTTCAGAAAAAACAGCCATGTGGCAGACCATCGTCGATGCTGTGAATGCTGTTGCGGACACCAGAAGGAACAAGCAGGAATGCCAAGCCAGGTGGTACGATCTGCGGAGGAGGGTCCGAGCCAAGATGACGGATGAACACAACCAGGCCAACGTCACTGGAGGAGGGCCGTCCCGCAGACCCGTACACTACCATCCCTGGGAGGAGAGGGTGATGGCCATACTGCCGGTGGAGGCAGTTGCAGGATTAGGAGGACTCCGAGACCCGGGCGAGTACACAAACAACGCACCTCACATGGGGGGAACGTCTTCCACAACCAAACTCACAAACAGGCACGCAACTACCCCAAGCTATCGCATGACTTAACCACACTCCATGAACACGCACATGCCACTGGCGCCACCATGCCCCATGCACCCAGCTGGACAATGTCAAGTCACAGGCCACAGAAGACACCAACACATGACACGGTAACCCGGATGGCGGGAGGGTGGGCCCAAAAAATCACATAGTGAAACTCAGAAGCAGACAACAATGCCCTCTGCCCATATGGCCTAGGTCACAGCCAGACAAACAGTGTGTCCCCACACAGGAAAGACTCGCCAGCAAATGGCGGACGCCTTGCATTAACACATGGGGGTGAAGGCACTGTTTTGCACATGACAGCAGCTAATGAACAGCCACCATTGTGAAAGAGTGGCAGCACACACCACCACAGCAGCAGTGCAGAGACACACACTACACCCAATGGGTGCCTGGAGATCAGAAACAAACTCACATCAACAAGCCAAGGGCCATTCAAAGATCTGCTAACAGTGTGTGCCCAGGAAGCTGGGCTGAGGTGACAGAGGGTGACACACAGAGGGAGGGAGAGGGGGACAGAGAGGGAGGGAGAGGGGGACAGGGAGGGAGGGAGACACAGGGAGACGGACAGAGGGAGGAGGCTGACACACAGAGGGAGGGAGAGGGGGACAGAGAGGGAGGGAGACACAGGGAGACGGACAGAGGGAGGAGGCTGACACACAGAGGTAGGGAGAGGGGGACAGAGAGGGAGGGAGAGGGGGACAGAGAGGGAGGGAGACACAGGGAGATCAAATCAGCCATGTGGTGTGTGGGAATGTCTGCTCGTCAGCAGGTGGACTGCGTGCATGTAGACAAGGGTGGCCAGTGCCAGCACCCCCCCTCTCCTCCATGGCAAAACACAGGGCCATGTCACAACCTGTGCACAAGCACAACGACAGCTACCTGCATCATTGAAGTGTGTGTAACTACTTCATGTGCCCACGTACAGTGCAACACGGAAGGCGCCAATGCACGGCTCGCCACACCTGCCCACTCCACTGCTGACTGCAGTCACACTTGACGCAGCAAGTAAGACTGTGCCACACATAGTTAAAGGCGCCAAAGCTGTGCCCAAGGGACACACCCATGCACAAGTGCACTGTGAGTGGAATGCAAGACAGATCCAAATTCCCAGAGGAAATGTTCCAACTTTGAAACTGATGAAACATGGATGTTGCATGGACCAAAATTAACATTGTCTCTCTCACACACAGGTCAACCTCGTGGTTCACCCCCCAACACTGGGGGGGAAGACTCACAGGACCCGGCTCTGCGGGAGGCCGATCCCACCAGCAGCGACGACTCTCACCACTCTGTGGACGACCCCGACCAACCTGGCCCCTCTGGTGTCCAACGACCTGCAGCACCTGCGTCAGGTACAACGGGGCCAACCACCACCCCCACTCCTGCCACATCCCAGGAGACACCCAGGATCCCTGCCCCACCACCACAAAGCAGCCAGGCTGGCCAGGAGGGACACGGTGTCCCGGGCACCCAGGAGGAGGCAGGCGACAACGCCAATGCCACCCCTCAGGGGTCCCGGAGACCCGATGTGCCCACAAGGGCAGGCCAGGTGCAAGTGGGCAGGGGTGGTGGGAGTGGAGGACGGCGGAGGCGCCAGCCTGACCAGTTGGCTGTGGATCCGGTATATTCCCATGTCCGAAACATCCTGGACACATACCGGCAGGACACCACGGGCCTGGCCCAGGTTGTGTCTGTCCTCGAGGGGATCAAGACCCAGCAGGCCCAGCAACATGCGGAGCTACATGCCTGTCTACTGCAACACCAACGGAGGATGGAGGACGGACAGGCTGAGCTCGTGACGGCGTACACAGGAATTCACGATACACTCCGTCGGATGGCTGACAACATGGGCAACCCTCCCTGTGCCAGAAGGCGTAGAACATCACCACCCACAGGGAGGGATCAGGAGGAGGAGGAGGAAACATCCGATGGAGCATCCCAGACATCGTCACGGCCTGCTTCTGAGGGTCCCCGCAGGAGGGCGGGTCGTCCACGGAAAAGACCGTGAGGGTCGGCGCTACAGCACCTGGCCCACTGGAGCAACAGCAGCACAGCATCAAAAGACATTCTCTGCCACATGGCCTTGCTGGTCACTGTCTGACCAATGTTGACAAAGACTCTGGCATGGACTCTGAGGATTTCCTATGGCAAGGACACCAACTCCCCTACTGAACACCCGAAAAGCCCCTCATGTCATACCCCCCCCCACTAAAATAAAAAGTCACACCATGAAGAGAAGATGCCTGCTGGTTGCATTATTACCTTACATCTGTCTTGTAAAGTCTAAACATGCCTGAGTTCTCTTTTGACTTCAACCATCCACACCCTGGGGCCTGAGTCTGGCACAGGACACACGGGTCACAGTGTATTAGGCAAGACAGACATGGAGCACCATACACACCCGTGATGGGCCCAACCAGCTGAGGGGGTGGCCGCACAACCGTGCTGACAGACATATTGAGTACAGCAACAGTCATGCGCAGAGGTCAGGGATCATGTCCAGTGTCCTGGGGGCACCCAGGTATGTGTAGACAGGTGGCAGAACCATGTCCTGCAAGCTTGAGTCCGGTGGATGCACATAATGGGGGCCTGGCCAACGTTGGATGCATGGGGATGGCACATGTCACAATACCCACACAGTCATGGACATCATGCACAATACACAGTCTCATCCCACACACAGAGCTTGCATCTTGCTACTCGACACATAGACACATAGCCACTATCAGGGAAAACCATGCCAGACATGCTGGATGCACCGTGGCAACACACCAGCATTGACTGAGAAGAGGCACCTTGGAGGCATAGGGACACCTTTATTAGTCATGTTTTCGGGATTGCAGAGGCAACTTGAAGTACACATGAACACTTCATGTGGAGTAACATGTGGGTCCAACACTGGCACCCCCCTTCTGCAGCACAAATGCGTGATAGCCATGGAACTGGCACACAAGTGTCGGCTAACAGCTAAACACCCACAGCTGCTCACGGAGAGCCTGCCATACACCATTGATCCGCTGATGTGGAAGTCCCACAGCATGTCAAGCCAATGCAAACCGTATGTGTCCGAGGGCAGTGTTACATTCATTGATGCCATCATCACAATCCACTATCCCATCACTGATGACTGTCAACAAGTCTGACCATCTATTCAGGTGTACCCAGCTGCATGTCATGTGGACCATGGTGATGCAACATGGCTGCAGAGGAACCAAACATCGACAGGGGCAGTGTGCATACATCGTGAACAACTGCCACACCCAATACACCCCTGATGCATCCCTTACCCTAAGGAGACTTCCAAACGTGTCCGTGCCTGTAACGCTGAGTCAGCACACGATGACGTGTCCATGAGGAATAGCAGTGCCACAACAATGCAAGCAGCAGACGGCATGCGCAAGTACCTGGGGAATAGAGACACACAAGAAGTCAGCCACAAAAAGCACAGCCACTTGCATGTGCATTTACTCGACACATGTATGGATGACAACATGCTAGGTCACAATTATGACTGGGGAAATACAACCATCACTGGCACCATCACTCCAGTGACACACCCACACACACCTCTGACTCACGTGCCATACATGCAGGTGGAGACACACATCACAACACATGCCACACGGGGACCAATGCGTGCACACTCAGACACTGGTACTCACCACTAAGCAAAGAAGTCGCGTATGAGTCGAGTCCGGATGTCCTCTTGCGGCTCCACATCCTCCACATCACTAGCCCCATTGCCAAGCCCTTCGTCCTCCACGGGTGGATGGTCCTCGTCATCTTGATCCAGGATGAGTGGCACAGCTTTCTCAACTGCCATGTTGTGCAGCATGCAGCAGACCATGAAGATTTTGCAGACCTTCGCCGGGGCATATGGGAGTGCGCCGCCGGTCTTGTGTAGGCACCTGAATCGGCTCTTCAGCAGGCCAAACGTCCTCTCTATCACTCGCCTTGTCCGGCCATGGGCGGTGTTGTAGCGGAGCTGGGCCGGCGTGATGGGGTTGCGGAGAGGTGTGATCAGCCATGGCATGTTGGGATAGCCAGCGTCCCCTACATGGGAAGCACATGGACATCGTTAGAACAGGAGAAGCGGTCGTGCTGGAAGTCTACGCAAAATACAGGACAGACAGACTGTACCCACCAACAACACATGCTCGTTCGTTGCGCAGCTGCGTCATCATTTCAGGCACCCTGCTACGCCTCATGATGTAGGCATCGTGTGCTGATCCTGGAAAACGAGCACAGACATGTGAAATCACCATGTTGGACAGACACACCACAAGGGCATTGATGGAGTGGTAGTGCTTGCGATTCCGGTACGCTACCTCCTGTGCCTGTGGTGGTACCAAAGCAACATGTGTCCCATCTATGGACCCAATGACATGGGGCATCCCTCCCAGGGCATAGAATCCACGCTTGACCCCAGTCAACATTTCAGGGGTAGGAAAATGTATGAAGTCATCCAGGTGAATCAACATGGCCTCTAAGAAATCATGCAGCACACGGCAGAACATGCTCTGGGACATGCCACCAACATGAGCTATGGTATTTTGAAAGGTACCCGTGGCTAGAAAATATAGGGCTGCCATTACCTTCAGCTTGGGTGTCAGTGCCGTAGGATACCTGTGCAGCGGTTGCAGGTGTGGTGCCAGTCTCGCCGTCAAATCCAGAATCAACCGTTGGGGGAAGCGGTAGCACCGGATACAATCATTCTCCCGCATGGCAGCCAAGTCCGAAATTGGTCGGGGAAGAGGCGGCGCTCTGCAGTAATTTGGAAGTGACTAGGAAGAGTGAGTGCATCACAACAACAAATAATTTGTCCTGAGCACATGTTAATCTGTCTATACACATATGCGACATATGGAGTCAGGTATGTGCCACATGCCCTGGACACGTATGGCTGGCAGGTGACACTCCTACCAAGACCCAGCTACACACGGAGATTGAGAACCTCCACATGCCATGGCATGGGATTAGCTGTGTCCCAGTGCAAGTGAACAGCCAGACGCAAGACAGGAGTGACATACACCCACACATCAGCAGAAGTAGGATGTCGATTGCAGAGACTGGTAGCGGAACACTAGAGCCACAGGTCACATGACATTACACTAGGACAGCCCACACAACTTGCCATGAAGGTGCACATGTCATGACTCACCACACATTCATAGAGAGGATGCAGACATGTCCTTGTTACGCTACTCTGTGACCCATGCATACATACGCACCTCACATCCGATACCACATGTGGCACGGTGTGCGGAACAGTGTGCAATGTCAATCTACACACAGACACATGTTGGTTGCTGCAATAGCTGCAGCTTTTGAGGGTGCTCCAACATCAACCTAATGGGAAACTCCCACACATACATGACATAGTCACATCGTGCACCGTGGGTAGTGACAAGTCAGGTGTGGTAACCCCTGTACCGGGCATCAGGGGCAACTTCCGTGTGTTGGTGTCCGTGCCATGCCAGTGTCGGTCATCCCAAGTGTGCAGTACGACATGCACACATGTCAAAGGAGTCAAGGGCATGCCTGGCACACATTGCACCATGACACATTACATCTGTACACATCTCATCATACATCTGGTGCCTTCTCGACTCAGGAGTAATGTGCCACATCACAGCCTGTCACACCTGTGCCCCACACATGTAGTACTACCCAGACAAGGCCTTGATGTCCATCCATGGACAAGTATGTCCGCCCTATTCCTTCCTGTGTAATGCCTGTCACCACTGTGATGTGTGAAAACCGCCGTACTGCTGCTAAGAGTGCCTGTGTACGTTCCCATATCACTATGGGAGTGCTGCCGTATGTGTACCCATAGTGATGGTGAGCGTACAGGCATGTGTACGGTCATTAAGTACGCATACGCGAGAACACCAATAGTGGTACGGACTGTACACACGCCTGTACGTTCACTATCACCATGGGTGTCCTTGCGTATGCGTACTCGTACTGGTACGGCCCGTACACACGCCTGCACATTCACTATCACTATGGGTGTCCTCGCCTATGCGTACTCGTAGTGATAGTGAACGTACAGGTGTGTGTACGGTCCGTACCACTATGGGTGTTCTCGCGTATGCGTACTCGTAGTGATAGTGAACGTACAGGCGTGTGTACGGTCCGTACCACTATGGGTGTTCTCGCGTATGCGTACTCGTAGTGATAGTGAACGTACAGGCATGTGTACGGTCCGTACCACTATGGGTGTTCTCGCGTATGCGTACTCGTAGTGATAGTGAATGTACAGGCGTGTGTACGGTCCGTACCACTATGGGTGTTCTCGCGTATGCGTACCCGTAGTGATAGTGAACGTACAGGCGTGTGTACGGTCCGTACCACTATGGGTTTTCTCGCGTATGCGTACTCGTAGTGATAGTGAACGTACAGACGTGTGTACGGTCCGTACCACTATGGGTGTTCTCGCGTATGCGTACTCGTAGTGATAGTGAACGTACAGGCGTGTGTACGGGCCGTACCAGTACGAGTACGCATACGCGCGGACACCCATGGTGATAGTGCACGTACAGGCGTGTGTACAGGCCGTACCAGTACGAGTACGCATACGCGAGGACACCCATGGTGATAGTGCACGTACAGGCGTGTGTACGGGCCGTACCAGTACGAGTACGCATACGCGAGAACACCCATAGTGGTACGGCCCGTACACACGCCTGTACGTTCACTATCACTATGGGTGTCCTCGCGTATGCGTACTCGTAGTGATAGTGAGCATACAGGCGTGTGTACGGGCCGTACCAGTACGAGTACGCATACGCGAGGACACCCATGGTGATAGTGAACGTACGCACGCGTGTACGGGCCATTGCTATGCATTTGGTGTGCCCTAGGGGCCCGGAACGCACCGTACCTGTGGGTGAAGCTCAATTTTACATAGGGGACACATGAGGGACAAGTATTAAGGCCTACATGCATGCTGGTTGTCATGGAGACCAATTTTTAAGTTTGAATTTGTTCTGGAAGGTGCACAGCAGAAGTCAGTTGGAATGAATCTACTTTCTTGCAATGTGTTTGTGGGGTTGACATCATGCTGAAGAAAAAAACACAATAAGAACCCACTGACTGTGCTAGGTTTGAAGGGATTGGAGGAAACATAGGATGCAAATGTGAGTGACCAATCACTCTGTACTCCTGTGCATGAAACAGGCCAGCAAGGCAGATATAAGGCAGCCAGGTCCCATGAGGGAGCACTTGCCTGCACATATTTCGATTCTACCACACTGCTGCTGCTCCTGATTCCCTGGAACCATGTCAAGGTCTGTGGAGAGGTCACAGCCATTCACCCTGGAGGAGAACCTGGCATTGCTGGATGTGATCCTCCCACAGTACCCCCTGCTGTATGGGCGACCAGGGTATCAGGTGAGTGCAGAGCTACTAGCACAGACTGTGTCCCTTTTTTTGTGACTGTGACTTCTGCCATTGTGTCCAGGTGTGACACACATGCTATGTACTGTAGGGGAGGTTCCAGGGGGGGGGAATGCCTGATGTCTCCCAGCAGTGCCCAGAGACAGGAGGGGTGTGTGCAGAGGCCTCCCAGCAGTGCCCAGAGACAGGAGGGGTGGGTGCAGAGTCCTCCCAGCAGTGCCCAGAGACAGGAGGGGTGTGTGCAGAGTCCTCCCAGCAGTGCCCAGAGGCAGGAGCGGTGGGTGCCTATCACTCCCAGCAGTGCCCAGAGACAGGAGGGGTGTGTGCAGAGGCCTCCCAGCAGTGCCCAGAGTCAGGAGGGGTGTGTGCAGAGTCCTCCCAGCAGTGCCCAGAGGCAGGAGGGGTGGGTGCCTATCACTCCCAGCAGTGCCCAGAGACAGGAGGGGCGTGTGCAGAGGCCTCCCAGCAGTGCCCAGAGTCAGGAGGGGTGTGTGCAGAGTCCTCCCAGCAGTGCCCAGAGTCAGGAGGGGTGTGTGCAGAGTCCTACCAGCAGTGCCCAGAGACAGGAGGGGTGGGTGCCTATCACTCCCAGCAGTGCCCAGAGTCAGGAGGAGTGTGTGCAGACTCCTCCCAGCAGTGCCCAGAGTCAGGAGGGGTGTGTGCAGAGTCCTCCCAGCAGTGCCCAGAGACAGGAGGGGTGGGTGCCTATCACTCCCAGCAGTGCCCAGAGACAGGAGGGGTGTGTGCAGAGTCCTCCCAGCAGTGCCCAGAGACAGGAGAGGTGGGTGCCTATCACTCCCAGCAGTGCCCAGAGTCAGGAGGGGTGTGTGCAGAGTCCTCCCAGCAGTGCCCAGAGACAGGAGGGGTGTGTGCAGAGTCCTCCCAGCAGTGCCCAGAGACAGGAGGGGTGGGTGTGATGCACAGTGTGAGCCTTGATAATTGATTGTGTCTTTGCCCTCATTCCACCTGTGTACTTTCACTGGCACGTACTGCTTTTGCCCTTCCCCAGAGGAGTATGTCCCTATGGCAAAGGTGCAATGCGTTGGCTGCATGACATGCCTTGTTGTAACCAGCTAATTTGTTGCCATATGTGTCTCTGTGACATGTTGCAGGTGTATTGATGTAGTGTCACTTGTTCATCCTCACAGGTAGGCGCCTCTGCCAAGGAGCAGATCTGGCTGACCGCCGTCAGTGCCGTGAGGAGTGCGGATGGTCGGAGGCGGAGCCTGTCCCAGGTGAGGAAACGCTGGCAGGATATCCGGTGCTGGACGCGGAGGATCGCACGGGTCCTGCTGGGGGACTCACCTGAGAGCCATAAGAACCGCGGGCGCCGCCGTCTCTCCCACATCCACAAGCGTGTGCTGGCGGTGGTATTTCCAGACTTGGACAGGCGCTTACAGGAGATGCAGCAGCAGGAAGGGGGTAGGTACATGTGTGTTTGTTGTGTTTCACCAGCATTTGTAAGTGCACTGTTCCATGGATGCACTGCCAGGGTTTAATGGTGCTGTGCAGATCCTGTTACCCACAGTATTGCAGTGCTCTCCTGCCTCCCTTCCCCTCCTTGCAATGTGTTCCCTGGTCTGTGTGAAGTCACTCCGTCACAAGGTTATGTAGCCTGGCACCTTCTCCACGTGTACAATGCCTGCAGCATCATGTGTAGGGGTGGTGTGTAACATGTTTTGGGACCTTGCCTGTGCCCTGTCCAGTTCTGGTCTTGTGGGTTCCATGTCAGTTGGCACTAATGCTGAGTCCAGACATGGGAGTTAGTCTCTCAAGTGTGAGGCCTTACAGCACGCATGTCCTATGTGGTGGCCTGTGACATGATGTGCATGAGTGTGCGGTACGCATAGTATGGGGATGGTAGCGTGTGTTGCAGTCATTCCCATTCAGGAGCATGGAGTTGTGTGGCCACTACTGTCCCCAGGGGCATATTTTCCTAGGTATCATGTGTGTAATCTGAATATGTTGACAATCTCTGTGTCTACAGCATAGGTTGTGCTCTGTGCCATTGTCCTCTGGCCAAATGTATATTGACGTGAAATGTAGTACAAGTGTCCACTGTACAGACTGACCTGATTTTCCTCGTTCATACTCACGGTGGACATTGCCTGTGTGTCTTGTTACAATCATCTGATGATGCCCATTTGTACATGATTATTTGGACAGGCGCACCTTGGGTATTTTGTGTGCAACCTTGATTTGTTGCATCCCATGTGTATTTCACCCAGACTAAGGGATGTAAGTGCTTCCTATGTCTCCAAATAATAGTCTCATGTAGGGGGTGGGTGGTGCGGCCATGGCCTTCATGTCACAACCTGTTATCTCCTTGCTAGGACTGGCCAGTGTGTGATGTTTGTCTGGACATGCACTCAAGGTGCAGTGTGCCAGTCATGGTGGGCATGTTTTCAGTTTAACCTATGCTGCATGTGCCTCTTGTTCCTGGATATGGTCCCTGCTCATCCCTATTTCCTGCCACGCTGTGTGGTGCAGATGCAGTGCTGTATTGTCCCCAGGGCCGTGCTCCTCAGTCAAAATTCCATTCCATCTCATTTGCTATTGTGTCATGCTCTCCATAGTTTTTCGGTGGCATGGTGGGTCAAACAACTGTGTCTTGCATGCCCTACATATGTACCTTGTTTTGTAGATGTAACTCTTCTTTTGTTTCAGGCTATGCACTGTGACCTATGTAGATTGGACTCATGTGACATATGTATGCAGGTGTATGATTAATTTCTGTCTCTTCACCCTGCCCACAGCATCGTCGGGGGACACGGAGGGAGACATGGGCACAGACGGAGCAGAGGGACCGAGCACCAGTGCAGCGGTGACATCGGGGCTGGCACATCAAGTGGGACTGAGGCGGAGGAGAGTGAAGCCGGGGACCTGTCGACTGGCACAACAGAGTATGAAGCTGACGGGTCCGAGGATGATCTCTCCGAGTGGGCGGCGGCTGCACCAGCAGCTGACAGTGGCACTACATCTCGCCCCGCCCCCTCCATTGCCATCAGCCGCCTCCCACTTGCTCGTGTCCCTTCCCAACGTGCCCGGTCACCACATGTCTCCTTCCTGCCAGGCACCACACCCCCTGCCCCTGTCACCTGCCACAGGTCACATGACATTACACTAGGACAGCCCACACAACTTGCCATGAAGGTGCACATGTCATGACTCACCACACATTCATAGAGAGGATGCAGACATGTCCTTGTTACGCTACTCTGTGACCCATGCATACATACGCACCTCACATCCGATACCACATGTGGCACGGTGTGCGGAACAGTGTGCAATGTCAATCTACACACAGACACATGTTGGTTGCTGCAATAGCTGCAGCTTTTGAGGGTGCTCCAACATCAACCTAATGGGAAACTCCCACACATACATGACATAGTCACATCGTGCACTGTGGGTAGTGACAAGTCAGGTGTGGTAACCCCTCTACCGGGCATCAGGGGCAACTTCCGTGTGTTGGTGTCCGTGCCATGCCAGTGTCGGTCATCCCAAGTGTGCAGTACGACATGCACACATGTCAAAGGAGTCAAGGGCATGCCTGGCACACATTGCACCGTGACACATTACATCTGTACACATCTCATCATACATCTGGTGCCTTCTCGACTCAGGAGTAATGTGCCACATCACAGCCTGTCACACCTGTGCCCCACACATGTAGTACTGCCCAGACAAGGCCTTGATGTCCATCCATGGACAAGTATGTCCGCCCTATTCCTTCCTGTGTAATGCCTGTCACCACTGTGATGTGTGAAAACCGCCGTACTGCTGCTAAGAGTGCCTGTGTACGTTCCCATATCACTATGGGAGTGCTGCCGTATGTGTACCCATAGTGATGGTGAGCGTACAGGCATGTGTACGGTCATTAAGTACGCATACGCGAGAACACCAATAGTGGTACGGACTGTACACACGCCTGTACGTTCACTATCACCATGGGTGTCCTTGCGTATGCGTACTCGTACTGGTACGGCCCGTACACACGCCTGCACATTCACTATCACTATGGGTGTCCTCGCCTATGCGTACTCGTAGTGATAGTGAACGTACAGGCGTGTGTACGGTCCGTACCACTATGGGTGTTCTCGCGTATGCGTACTCGTAGTGATAGTGAACGTACAGGCGTGTGTACGGTCCGTACCACTATGGGTGTTCTCGCGTATGCGTACTCGTAGTGATAGTGAACGTACAGGCGTGTGTACGGTCCGTACCACTATGGGTGTTCTCGCGTATGCGTACTCGTAGTGATAGTGAATGTACAGGCGTGTGTACGGTCCGTACCACTATGGGTGTTCTCGCGTATGCGTACCCGTAGTGATAGTGAACGTACAGGCGTGTGTACGGTCCGTACCACTATGGGTTTTCTCGCGTATGCGTACTCGTAGTGATAGTGAACGTACAGACGTGTGTACGGTCCGTACCACTATGGGTGTTCTCGCGTATGCGTACTCGTAGTGATAGTGAACGTACAGGCGTGTGTACGGGCCGTACCAGTACGAGTACGCATACGCGCGGACACCCATGGTGATAGTGCACGTACAGGCGTGTGTACAGGCCGTACCAGTACGAGTACGCATACGCGAGGACACCCATGGTGATAGTGCACGTACAGGCGTGTGTACGGGCCGTACCAGTACGAGTACGCATACGCGAGAACACCCATAGTGGTACGGCCCGTACACACGCCTGTACGTTCACTATCACTATGGGTATCCTCGCGTATGCGTACTCGTAGTGATAGTGAGCATACAGGCGTGTGTACGGGCCGTACCAGTACGAGTACGCATACGCGAGGACACCCATGGTGATAGTGAACGTACGCACGCGTGTACGGGCCATTGCTATGCATTTGGTGTGCCCTAGGGGCCCGGAACGCACCGTACCTGTGGGTGAAGCTCAATTTTACATAGGGGACACATGAGGGACAAGTATTAAGGCCTACATGCATGCTGGTTGTCATGGAGACCAATTTTTAAGTTTGAATTTGTTCTGGAAGGTGCACAGCAGAAGTCAGTTGGAATGAATCTACTTTCTGGCAATGTGTTTGTGGGGTTGACATCATGCTGAAGAAAAAAACACAATAAGAACCCACTGACTGTGCTAGGTTTGAAGGGATTGGAGGAAACATAGGATGCAAATGTGAGTGACCAATCACTCTGTACTCCTGTGCATGAAACAGGCCAGCAAGGCAGATATAAGGCAGCCAGGTCCCATGAGGGAGCACTTGCCTGCACATATTTCGATTCTACCACACTGCTGCTGCTCCTGATTCCCTGGAACCATGTCAAGGTCTGTGGAGAGGTCACAGCCATTCACCCTGGAGGAGAACCTGGCATTGCTGGATGTGATCCTCCCACAGTACCCCCTGCTGTATGGGCGACCAGGGTATCAGGTGAGTGCAGAGCTACTAGCACAGACTGTGTCCCTTTTTTTGTGACTGTGACTTCTGCCATTGTGTCCAGGTGTGACACACATGCTATGTACTGTAGGGGAGGTTCCAGGGGGGGGGAATGCCTGATGTCTCCCAGCAGTGCCCAGAGACAGGAGGGGTGTGTGCAGAGGCCTCCCAGCAGTGCCCAGAGACAGGAGGGGTGGGTGCAGAGTCCTCCCAGCAGTGCCCAGAGACAGGAGGGGTGTGTGCAGAGTCCTCCCAGCAGTGCCCAGAGGCAGGAGCGGTGGGTGCCTATCACTCCCAGCAGTGCCCAGAGACAGGAGGGGTGTGTGCAGAGGCCTCCCAGCAGTGCCCAGAGTCAGGAGGGGTGTGTGCAGAGTCCTCCCAGCAGTGCCCAGAGTCAGGAGGGGTGTGTGCAGAGTCCTCCCAGCAGTGCCCAGAGGCAGGAGGGGTGGGTGCCTATCACTCCCAGCAGTGCCCAGAGACAGGAGGGGCGTGTGCAGAGGCCTCCCAGCAGTGCCCAGAGTCAGGAGGGGTGTGTGCAGAGTCCTCCCAGCAGTGCCCAGAGTCAGGAGGGGTGTGTGCAGAGTCCTCCCAGCAGTGCCCAGAGACAGGAGGGGTGGGTGCCTATCACTCCCAGCAGTGCCCAGAGTCAGGAGGAGTGTGTGCAGAGTCCTCCCAGCAGTGCCCAGAGTCAGGAGGGGTGTGTGCAGAGTCCTCCCAGCAGTGCCCAGAGACAGGAGGGGTGGGTGCCTATCACTCCCAGCAGTGCCCAGAGACAGGAGGGGTGTGTGCAGAGTCCTCCCAGCAGTGCCCAGAGACAGGAGGGGTGGGTGCCTATCACTCCCAGCAGTGCCCAGAGTCAGGAGGGGTGTGTGCAGAGTCCTCCCAGCAGTGCCCAGAGACAGGAGGGGTGTGTGCAGAGTCCTCCCAGCAGTGCCCAGAGACAGGAGGGGTGGGTGTGATGCACAGTGTGAGCCTTGATAATTGATTGTGTCTTTGCCCTCATTCCACCTGTGTACTTTCACTGGCACGTACTGCTTTTGCCCTTCCCCAGAGGAGTATGTCCCTATGGCAAAGGTGCAATGCGTTGGCTGCATGACATGCCTTGTTGTAACCAGCTAATTTGTTGCCATATGTGTCTCTGTGACATGTTGCAGGTGTATTGATGTAGTGTCACTTGTTCATCCTCACAGGTAGGCGCCTCTGCCAAGGAGCAGATCTGGCTGACCGCCGTCAGTGCCGTGAGGAGTGCGGATGGTCGGAGGCGGAGCCTGTCCCAGGTGAGGAAACGCTGGCAGGATATCCGGTGCTGGACGCGGAGGATCGCACGGGTCCTGCTGGGGGACTCACCTGAGAGCCATAAGAACCGCGGGCGCCGCCGTCTCTCCCACATCCACAAGCGTGTGCTGGCGGTGGTATTTCCAGACTTGGACAGGCGCTTACAGGAGATGCAGCAGCAGGAAGGGGGTAGGTACATGTGTGTTTGTTGTGTTTCACCAGCATTTGTAAGTGCACTGTTCCATGGATGCACTGCCAGGGTTTAATGGTGCTGTGCAGATCCTGTTACCCACAGTATTGCAGTGCTCTCCTGCCTCCCTTCCCCTCCTTGCAATGTGTTCCCTGGTCTGTGTGAAGTCACTCCGTCACAAGGTTATGTAGCCTGGCACCTTCTCCACGTGTACAATGCCTGCAGCATCATGTGTAGGGGTGGTGTGTAACATGTTTTGGGACCTTGCCTGTGCCCTGTCCATTTCTGGTCTTGTGGGTTCCATGTCAGTTGGCACTAATGCTGAGTCCAGACATGGGAGTTAGTCTCTCAAGTGTGAGGCCTTACAGCACGCATGTCCTATGTGGTGGCCTGTGACATGATGTGCATGAGTGTGCGGTACGCATAGTATGGGGATGGTAGCGTGTGTTGCAGTCATTCCCATTCAGGAGCATGGAGTTGTGTGGCCACTACTGTCCCCAGGGGCATATTTTCCTAGGTATCATGTGTGTAATCTGAATATGTTGACAATCTCTGTGTCTACAGCATAGGTTGTGCTCTGTGCCATTGTCCTCTGGCCAAATGTATATTGACGTGAAATGTAGTACAAGTGTCCACTGTACAGACTGACCTGATTTTCCTCGTTCATACTCACGGTGGACATTGCCTGTGTGTCTTGTTACAATCATCTGATGATGCCCATTTGTACATGATTATTTGGACAGGCGCACCTTGGGTATTTTGTGTGCAACCTTGATTTGTTGCATCCCATGTGTATTTCACCCAGACTAAGGGATGTAAGTGCTTCCTATGTCTCCAAATAATAGTCTCATGTAGGGGGTGGGTGGTGCGGCCATGGCCTTCATGTCACAACCTGTTATCTCCTTGCTAGGACTGGCCAGTGTGTGATGTTTGTCTGGACATGCACTCAAGGTGCAGTGTGCCAGTCATGGTGGGCATGTTTTCAGTTTAACCTATGCTGCATGTGCCTCTTGTTCCTGGATATGGTCCCTGCTCATCCCTATTTCCTGCCACGCTGTGTGGTGCAGATGCAGTGCTGTATTGTCCCCAGGGCCGTGCTCCTCAGTCAAAATTCCATTCCATCTCATTTGCTATTGTGTCATGCTCTCCATAGTTTTTCGGTGGCATGGTGGGTCAAACAACTGTGTCTTGCATGCCCTACATATGTACCTTGTTTTGTAGATGTAACTCTTCTTTTGTTTCAGGCTATGCACTGTGACCTATGTAGATTGGACTCATGTGACATATGTATGCAGGTGTATGATTAATTTCTGTCTCTTCACCCTGCCCACAGCATCGTCGGGGGACACGGAGGGAGACATGGGCACAGACGGAGCAGAGGGACCGAGCACCAGTGCAGCGGTGACATCGGGGCTGGCACATCAAGTGGGACTGAGGCGGAGGAGAGTGAAGCCGGGGACCTGTTGACTGGCACAACAGAGTATGAAGCTGACGGGTCCGAGGATGATCTCTCCGAGTGGGCGGCGGCTGCACCAGCAGCTGACAGTGGCACTACATCTCGCCCCGCCCCCTCCATTGCCATCAGCCGCCTCCCACTTGCTCGTGTCCCTTCCCAACGTGCCCGGTCACCACATGTCTCCTTCCTGCCAGGCACCACACCCCCTGCCCCTGTCTCCACTGCTGCCGCCAATGCCGAGTCTGTGGACATCCAGCGGCAGTTGCAGGTTGGTCAGGCTGCGATCCTTAATGTCCTCCATGGCCACAGCCAGGTCCTCAACAACATGGAGGCATACTTGGAGGGCATTCATTCATCGCAGGCTGACCAACGCAGCTTGCTGAGGTCGATAGACTCGACACTGACTGCAGCAGTGGGTCTCCTGCAGTGCTACGTCCCACCCCCTACCCCTGCCCCATCCACACTTCCCACTCCCATGCCTGTCCCACGTACACCCAGACGTCAGCATGCACCCACCACAACACACACAGGCACCACACCAGCAGGGAAGGTCCACCGCACACCTCCTGACACGCACACACAGGGTGAAGTAGGCACACCCTCTGGGTCGGGGGGCAAACGTGTGACACGCAGCCAGAGTGGGAGTCCGCATTCCACCCAATCCACTCCCTCCAAATCCCCTCCCCTCAGCTCTCCTGGCCACATCTCCCCCAAAGACTCCTTCATGGCCGCTCTGTCCCTGAGCCCCACAGTGACGCCACCACCTAAGCGGTCAAGGAAGTCCTCGGTCAGGGTGGTTGATTTCCCCCCCCTGTCTACACCCTCCCCCAGTGGCGCTGTGACCCATCCCTCTGACCCCCCCCCCTCCTTGGGGCCTGTGGTTCCTTCGGGTGCAGGGGATACCCTGGAGGACCTTGCTAAGGTGTGCAGCGAGATCCTGGCCTCTGCCTTTGGCCCTGCCCCACCCCCTGTGGTGGAGTTCTCCATCCCTGCACCCACGACGCCTACCCTTCACCCTCCTGTCCCTGCGGTGCCTGTTTCTTCCCCTCCACATGATGCCCTCACCCCTGTGGAAGACGACGGAATGTAACTGTGCAGGCAAGCTAGGGGACACGCATCCCACTGTGTCCCCCATCCAGCTGTGACTTCTGGACTGCCCTATGGGCTTTGTAAATATTGAACTTTCTACGAACATACAATTTTTGATCATGCTGATTAAAGCCATTTTTGTTTCCTTTGAACACTACTGCTTTTCTGATATCGCTGTTGGTGGGGCTGCTACATGATTTTGGGTGGTGATCATGTGTTGGTTGTGTGGGAAATGTAGTAGTGTGCTGGTCATAGGGGGGACCCTGGGATCTGTGTGCCATCACACGGTGTTAGCTAGGTTTCTGTGTTCATGTAAGCAGTTGCTGCATGGTGAAATTGTCCAAAGGTGTATTCCTTCCTCTGTGTACCCTGCCATCTTCCCTGCAGGGTGTTCCCAATGTTTAGCGCAGAGCTGTGTGTGCATTAGCTGGGTGTGTGACGGACTCCTACTTTGCACATGCATGCTGAGCGATGTCTCCATCTGCATCTTTCGTGGCATTCTTGGTAGTCATTGTACTTGTGTATGTGGACTATTGACATGACTTCATGTGTACATGTATTCTTTTCTGCGCTATGCACGCGTATACTCCCAGCCTCGCACACATGTGGTACATGTACTGCAGGGTCTTTGTGCACCTGACTGAAATTTGTGGGCATGGTATCTGTGGCTACTCCACCCTTTGCATTTCATGGGCACTGCTGTGAGTGTTAGGCACACACCCCTCCTGTCTCTGGGCACTGCTGGGAGTGATAGGCACCCACCCCTCCTGACTCTGGGCACTGCTGGGAGGACTCTGCATACACCCCTCCTGTCTCTGGGCACTGCTGGGAGTGATAGGCACCCACCCCTCCTGTCTCTGGGCACTGCTGGGAGTGATAGGCACACACCCCTCCTGTCTCTGGGCACTGCTGGGAGGACTCTGCACACACCCCTCCTGTCTCTGGGCACTGCTGGGAGGACTCTGCACACACCCCTCCTGTCTCTGGGCACTGCTGGGAGTGATAGGCACCCACCCCTCCTGTCTCTGGGCACTGCTGGGAGTGATAGGCACCCACCCCTCATGTCTCTGGGCACTGCTGGGAGGCCTCTGCACACACCCCTCCTGTCTCTGGGCACTGCTGGGAGGACTCTGCACACACCCCTCCTGTCTCTGGGCACTGCTGGGAGGACTCTGCACACACCCCTCCTGTCTCCTGGCACTGCTGGGAGGGCTCTGCACACACCCCTCCTGTCTCTGGGCACTGCTGGGAGGACTCTGCACACACCCCTCCTGTCTCTGGGCACTGCTGGGAGTGATAGGCACCCACCCCTCCTGTGTCTGGCCACTGCTGGGAGTGATAGGCACCCACCCCTCCTGTCTCTGGGCACTGCTGGGAGGCCTCTGCACACACCCCTCCTGTCTCTGGGCACTGCTGGGAGGACTCTGCACACACCCCTCCTGTCTCTGGGCACTGCTGGGAGTGATAGGCACCCACCCCTCCTGTCTCTGGGCACTGCTGGGAGTGATAGGCACCCACCCCTCCTGTCTCTGGGCACTGCTGGGAGTGATAGGCACCCACCCCTCCTGACTCTGGGCACTGATGGGAGGCCTCTGCACACACCCCTCCTGTCTCTGGGCACTGCTGAGAGGACTCTGCACACACCCCTCCTGTCTCTGGGCACTGCTGGGAGTGATAGGCACCCACCCCTCCTGTCTCTGGGCACTGCTGGGAGTGATAGGCACCCACCCCTCATGTCTCTGGGCACTGCTGGGAGGCCTCTGCACACACCCCTCCTGTCTCTGGGCACTGCTGGGAGGACTCTGCACCCACCCCTCCTGCGTCTGGGCACTGCTGGGAGGACTCTGCACCCACCCCTCCTGTCTCTGGGCACTGCTGGGTGGACTCTGCACCCACCCCTCCTGTCTCTGGGCACTGCTGGGAGGCCTCTGCACACACCCCTCCTGTCTCTGGGCACTGCTGGGAGGACTCTGCACACACCCCTCCTGTCTCTGGGCACTGCTGGGAGGACTCTGCACACACCCCTCCTGACTCTGGGCACTGCTGGGAGGCCTCTGCACACACCCCTCCTGTCTCTGGGCACTGCTGGGAGGACTCTGCACACACCCCTCCTGTCTCTGGGCACTGCTGGGAGTGATAGGCACCCACCCCTCCTGTGTCTGGGCACTGCTGGGAGTGATAGGCACCCACCCCTCCTGTCTCTGGGCACTGCTGGGAGTGATAGGCACCCACCCCTCCTGACTCTGGGCACTGCTGGGAGGCCTCTGCACACACCCCTCCTGTCTCTGGGCACTGCTGGGAGGACTCTGCACACACCCCTCCTGACTCTGGGCACTGCTGGGAGGCCTCTGCACACACCCCTCCTGTCTCTGGGCACTGCTGGGAGTGATAGGCACCCACCCCTCCTGCCTCTGGGCACTGCTGGGAGGACTCTGCACACACCTCTCCTGTCTCTGGGCACTGCTGGGAGTGATAGGCACCCACCCCTCCTGTCTCTGGGCACTGCTGGGAGTGATAGGCACCCACCCCTCCTGACTCTGGGCACTGCTGGGAGGACTCTGCACACACCCCTCCTGTCTCTGGGCACTGCTGGGAGTGATAGGCACCCACCCCTCCTGTCTCTGGGCACTGCTGGGAGTGATAGGCACCTACCCCTCCTGTCTCTGGGCACTGCTGGGAGTGATAGGCACCCACCCCTCCTGACTCTGGGCACTGCTGGGAGCGATTGGCACACACCCCTCCTATTTAACAATATGTACGCTTAGTCCATACACGTGTGTGGGTTCGCTCCATGGGGGTACGGGTCGTACTTTCACTGTTGGGGTGGGGGGTACGCTCCATACGTCCGCGGGTGAGGGTACGGGTCGTACTTACACTGTTGGGGTGGGGGGTACGCTCCATACATCCGCGGGTGAGGGTACGGGTCGTACTTACACTGTTGGGGTGGAGGTATGCTCCATACGTACGTGGGTGGGGGTACGGGTCGTACTTACACTGTTGGGGTGGGGGGTACGCTCCATACGTCCGCGGGTGAGGGTACGGGTCGTACTTACACTGTTGGGGTGGAGGTACGCTCCATACGTACGCGGGTGGGGGTACGGGTCGTACTTACACTGTTGGGGTGGGGGGTACGCTCCATACGTCCGCGGGTGAGGGTACGGGTCGTACTTACACTGTTGGGGTGGGGGGTACGCTCCATGCATACACGGGTGGGGGGACGTGTCGTACGTACACTGTTGGCATGGGGGGTACGCTCCTTGCATACGCGGGTGGGGGTACATGTTGTACTTACACTGTTGGGGTGGGGGGTACGCTCCATACGTACGCGGGTGGGGGTACGTGTCGTACTTACACTGTTGGCATGGGGGAACGCTCCTTGCATACGCGGGTGGGGGTACGTGTCGTACTTACACTGTTGGGGTGGGGGGTACGCTCCTTGCATACGCGGGTGGGGGTACGTGTCGTACTTACACTGTTGGCATGGGGGTACGCTCCTTGCATACGCGGGTGGGGGTACGTGTTGTACTTACACTGTTGGGGTGGGGGGTGCGCTCCTTGCATACGCGGGTGGGGGTACGTGTCGTACTTACACTGTTGGGGTGGGGGGTACGCTCCTTGCATACGCGGGTGGGGGTACGTGTCGTACTTACACTGTTGGCATGGGGGGTGCGCTCCTTGCATACGCGGTTGGGGGTACGTGTCGTACTTACACTGTTGGCATGGGGGTGCGCTCATTGCATACGCGGGTTGGGGTACGTGTCGTACTTACACTGTTGGGGTTGGGGGTACGCTCCATGCATACGGGGTGGGGGTACGGTCCGTACATATCCGTCCCCACGCTATGTGATGCTTGTGCGGGCCGTACCCAGGCCTTTGCCACGTGGGTACGAGCCGTCCCGCCATTGTTGGGGTGACGTAGGTGTGGGCGTGGTACGACTCGTACCCACGCTCTTAAGGTGTGGGTACGGGACGTACCTGTCTGGTTGTGTTGCTGGTTCGCGTCGTCAAGAACTTCCGTTGTGGCGGTCGCTGGCTTAGCTGGACACGCCCCCACCCCCTCGTAGTGACCAGGGCCTGAGGGTCAGGTATGTCCAGGGCATGTGTGCTGTGTGACTTTGGTGGGGGTTTTGTGGCCTGCCCTGGTCCTGCCACCCTCCCCCCTTTCCCCCCTCCCTTAGTTGTTCTGACCTTCTGCGGCGTCTGCGTCGGAACCTGTAGAGGAGGTCGACTGCTATGAGGGCCGGGATGACACGTAGGTTCGGGTCCATGTCTGTCCATCGCGTACGGGTACTCCTTGTTTGCGTCGTCCTGTCTGTCCGTGGCGTACCGGTACTCCTTGTTCGCGTCGTCCTGATTTCCCGGCAGTTTTTGGCAGCCGGAAAATATTCACCGTGCGGGATGACGTCGGTGCGAATCGTAATTCCTGGTTCGTGAATGGCAGGCTGCGTGCGTCCCGACGTCACGTCGGCGCTTTCCCGGATCGCATTTGTACGTTTATTATCGTCGGTCGGGGTTTTGTACGATTCGTACGGAAATGGTGTTTCCGTGCGAATCGTAATTCCATGTTTGTATATGTTGACGACCGGGTACGCGTCGGACGGAGAATATGCTCCGTCCGACGGTTCGTACCCGGTTTCTTTTTACAGGATCGTGATCAGCACCTTAGTGTTCTTGGGAACACAGGTTAGTTGGTTAATGTTGCTGCAGATCGGTCCTGAATCCTTTTGAATCATCTGAGCATTTCAAATATCAGACAGAAAAAAAGTACTTAAGTGTCTTACAAAGTGAATACCAACAGCTCGTGGCAGGAATGCTCATATTGCAGAGTGTTTGACAGATTTTCATTATCTTTAGTAGTGGAATCCTCCTAGTGCATTGCCAAATCCAATAGATCTAGCGTCCTCAATTGGGGGAGGTAGGGTGGGGGGGGAAGGATATACGTTTATTTATTTATTAATGCAAGCATATGGCATAAAAAAGAATCTTTACTGCCTAAGCATTTTAGTTAGATGCTCGCTGTAAAAATGTACATTTCTTTGTATAAAGAAAGTAATCCCCAGAAATACATTTTGCATACGAGATCCTTGATGAGTGGTGGAACCGAAGATTTATAGGTTCCACAGTTCCCCATTGCTGTGGCCTACTCAGAATAGTAAGACCTGCGCTAAAAACGCTACCGCCAAAAAGGATTCCCATTTTACTTGCTTTTATGTGCTCTATGTTCGAGAACCTGGAGGAATGGCTGGAAGCCTTGATGGAAATTATTTCAAGACCATTGGGGGCAATTTAAAGCTTAATTACTGGTCAACACCTACCTGCAGGGTGCATGTCCCGTCTGCTTAAAAAGGACATATCAAAATCAGCATAGGAAGATTGGTCCTTTCATCAAGGTAGTGTTAATACAGACGGCAATATCAAGACGAAAGCTTTGCCCTCTAGTGTGGTTATCCATGCATGTGCAGTACTTCCACAAGGAAGAATTACTGATAACTATCTCTCACTTGGTGGGAGCCAGCATGCATTGAACCTTCCATCTGCAGCTACATCCTATACTAATATCTTAAAGGGTGCCTCTCCCTCTTGCTCGAAAAAATCTTAAATTTAATAGAGTAACTCACTAGTTCAAGAGTCAACTGAGAGATACACCTCACATGGACATTAATATGGAGTACCATGTGTAGTGTCTTCCCCAGCCTGGGTACTCGTGAATGACTATGCCAAACATGGAGCTTAGTATAACACGTCTTTTTTTGTCTGCGTGTAACTGAAGTCAACTTTCTAAACCTGCATTTATTTCGCTACACTCTAACACTTATGTCATGGTTCTATGGAGTCCATCAGGAGCTACAAAGGTTTCAATCATTTCCAACTCAGATAACACTAACTTCCCCCCGTTAAATAAAAAATTATTTTTTTGTTACAAATATACAAACAATCATAGCTCTTCAAAAGTCTTCATGGCGCTTTGATCACACATCTCGACTGTGTCTTTGGAAAGTGGGGATATGCAGTAGAAATGTCCATGACCTGCGTTGGCGATGTAGGAACAACAGCAGTCAGGGTTTTCACTAGTCCATTCAGACCCAATCTCTACATTGACCTCAGTGCCACATGTCAGAAATGTGAGGAATCTCAACTTCCTAGTACATTGGGCAGTCACCATTTGTCCTTTACTGGTCACAACATGGACGGGCTCAACATTGAAGGGAGCATCAGATTTTTTTAATCTAGATTGACGGACAAGCACTCTATCTCCTCTAGTGAAAATAACGTCTTTCGCATGTTGGTACTTGTCTGCATAGGAATTCATTTTCATTTTATGATCAAAGTCTTTTACATGGGTTTCAACCTCAACACCTGATCTTCTGGTGGTCCATTGAGGTAACTTGGTCGTCATGGCGCTCCCAAACATCAAGGTTGATGGGCTATTACCTGTGGTCGAGTGAGGGGTCAAAAGGTAAGTTCGAAGAGAAGACTGTAAAGTGCTCTACTATCCAAAGATGTCTGGGTGCTAAGATTCAGAGAGGAGAGAAAGGAAGAAGAAGCATAGAGCTGAATGGGAGCACAAAGGAATCACCAATCTCCTAAGCCTATTTGTTAAATAGCCAGGTTTTCAGCATTTTGCAGAAAGCTAGCAGAAGGCTTTCTTCTTCATTAGCGACAAAGAGTTACAGAGTATTGCTGTACTCGCTATGAAGCTTCTGCCTCCCCATGTGGCTCTTCTGACCTTTGGTATTGCAAGGTTAGCAATACCAAAGGTAAGGACCTTTTTGGCATGCACCATTGAAAGTACTGCTTCATACAGTCAGGACTTTTACTATGCAGTGTCTTAAAAGCAATATGTAAGGATTTAAGTTTGATCTGTTTTTTTTTTTTAACGGAATCCAGTGGAGTGATGGAAGGACCGGGGAAACTGACTAATACTTAGGAATTCCCAGCAGAAGCCAGGCAGCTGCATTTTGAATAATCAGCAGTTTATGAAAAGATTCTTTCTGAAGCCTAACAAATAGTTCACTGCAGTAGTCTATTTTGGCAAAGATGAGAGCCGTGATTACCAGTTTTCATAGGCCCAAGGGGATGAAAGGAAAAAATGTTCTGACCTTTTTGAAAATGAAAAAGCATGAGGAGGAGATGGAGTTCACCTGCCCTTCAAATGACAGTTTGTTATCAAAGTAAACTATATATTTTTTTACTTTGGTGACTGATATGTGAAGCATCCCTAGCTCCTAAGACCACCATTTAGGGTACCAAAAAGGCGGTATTCCTGATGAACAAGACCTCAGTTTTGTCTGAGTTTAGTTTTAGACAGTTAATTGCTATCCATCTTCTAATTTCCTGCTTGCAGTCATGAAAGCAGGAGACAGCCTTGTCGGGCTTCCCTACAACTGACACCATGATCAAGGTGTCCTCCGCGAATGAAAAGCAGTTACATAAATATGAAAAGCAGTTGTATTGATATCTGGCCTTCAATTCTCTTTCAACTCTTTCATTGAGATGTGGAAAGCTGACCTCAATCTCAGAGATCTCTTTTGTGGCCACGATTCCACGATGTCCTTCATGGGCTACTTCAATTAACTGTTGTCGCAGACCCTCCGGAATAACATTTCTGGAACCTCTTAGAATAATGTCTTCCTGAGTAACGGACAGTTCATCTTTGACATTTATAAACTTCTGGTATTCACTGGTAAGATTTCAAGGGTACTGGTGCCAGGACTGGTGTGTAATAATGACTTTTAGTTTTACCATGTCACTATCTTGACTCGTGGCAGTGAAGATTTGTTCTAATGAAATGGCAGCTGGCATGCTTGATTTTACAATGAAATTTACATAACAAAATGAGCAACCTACGCTGGCTGGAACTTATAAGAAGCTACAATGTCATTTAATTTCAGGACACATGGGCCACTAACATGTGTTATAAAGCCAGGGTTACACATCGTTTACACTAGTTACCTCAGGGCTCTCAGGAAGGGCCAAGGGTGGGTACTAACCTTGATATCCACAACATTTCTTATTATGGATGGGCGATTTAAATACTTGATGTAAGGGGTGAGGCACAGTCATTTGTGGCTTAATTGACCTTCAGGGAGAATCGTTGAAATATCTTACCCATAACTCATATGGTGATGCCCTCAATGAGCTTGTTGATCCTTTAATAGCTCAGAAGAGAACGCGGAAAATAACAAAACTGCATTGTAAAAGAAAAAGCTGCATTCTTCTGCAGTGTGCTAGATAAAGCAAAGAACCACACCAAAGAACTTTTCAACGTCATTAAAAAACAAACTTCAAAACCAGCAAAACAAAATCCTCATGTCTCTAAAGAACAGTGTGACAATTTCGCAAAATTGTTCAATGACAAAATCACAAATATTGGACTCTCCCTAGATCTCCATACCCCACCTGAAACCCTTCTCTCAGAATGGAGGGAATCAACACACCTTCACTCTCCTCAAACTCCCAAGAAGCTAACACCCTCCTGGGGCCCTCAGGGTGCGTTAAAATCCTACGTTCTCCCCTAAATCACAGGAGCTTAAGGACCTGCTCACAGAGGAGGAAATCTCAAAGATGATTGCAATCTCCAAGCCCTCCTCTCACCTACATGACCCTCGACTGGCCTAACTGGCACAGTCTCAACCATGCCCCAACACCTCTTTGGACTAAGCTCCAAGAGAAAGGGGTTGATGCCAGATTGCTTCAAACTAGGTCAAATCACCCCCTTGCTAAAAATAAAATAAAAAAACAGGTGCTGACCTGGATGACCACAACAACTTCAGGCCTGTCTCCAACCTTTCGTTCCTGGCGAAAATTCTTGAGAAATGTTTTCTCTTCAAAACAAGAAAGAGTATGTAGTTCCTAAAGAGAGTCGTGAGCAGGTAAGAGAGCCAAAGTAACTATTACTACGGAAGTAGTCCAACTGATATTACAAGGGGATAGGGGAATTCCCTTGTTTGGAACTAGGGCCCTCACACACCCAGCCAGCTAGGTGTCATGCTTCATCATTGGGCCTGCTCCTCGTCGGGTCGGCACTGCAATACCCGACGGGCACCCAATGCGGGGCTCTTTGGCGGAGATCTTTTGTTCCACGCCGTATGGTGTAGTGGGGGTGAGGGGCCCAAAGTGAGTAAATGTGGTGAGTGCAGTGATTAAAAAAGGTAAGGGAATCCAATAAGAGACCTTTATTCAGATAGGTTCCCTGCCTCATTAAAATGAAGGTCGAGTGGCGTATATGTGGCTGTGATAAATAAAATCATTTACGCTCTACTCGTATTTGTACAGGTCAACATGTTTCTTGCCTTGCTCGTCAGGAGGATCGAATGGCAATTCATCAGGACCAAGTGACATACATCTGCACACCAAGGAGAGGTGGAAGCACCTACCTCCCAACTAATCAAACTGTGGGAGAAGTGACCACAATGATGGAGGACGACCTAAAGAAAAACAACAATAACATATTTGTATATATCGTTGTAGACATAGTAATAGTAACGACTCTCTCAACACTGCAATTATACGTTGATAATAATGACCCTTGGTAAGAGAAAACATGCTTCACATTGTTGCAAAATTAAGTGTCAATGTTTCTTGAAAGGCTTACAGTGAGATCATAATGGAAGACTTAAAAACAGGACTCAAACTCGTCAAGAGGATAGTGGCAAATGGACTCACCTACAATTGTAGGAGTCATACCTCAGCAGTTGCCGGCGGGTCATAGGACACCTATCATGTAGTGTCCTATAGGGGCAGAATAGTGAAGAAATCACCAATTAGTTAAAAGCACACCTGGGATAAAGAAAATACCTATGATGCAAAACAAGCAGTAGGGTGGGAGCATCTTGTCCCTGTGTCGCGGCTCATACTGGTGGTGGTTAACTAATGGTTAAAGGCACTCGCTTACCGCTAGATTCAGCCGCCTCTCACCCAAAGCCAGCACCTCAGTTATATAACAACGGCGGCCGGAACCGCTCGTGGATGAATACGAGCTCACCTGATCAGCAATGGATCCTACTATGAGACCTACCCCACCGCCGGTGGAGCGGGATGGCTATAGTCAGCTTGAGTGTGTGTCTCTATAGCCACCGGCGCTAAAATGCAGGCGGGGCCAGCCCCGGAAGGGTAACTGCACGTGATCTCGCCTAGAACTAGGGACACCATAGGCTCATACGCGGGGGTAACCGTGTCGGCCATCTTGAAATGGTGTAAACCCAGTAGGGGCAAGTAAATTACCTGTGTTGCAGTGTCCTAGGTAGGGAGCTGAGAATGGAACGGGGTTCCAACCCAAAAATAAAATAGAAAACAGGCAACCAAAGGAATAAGCGATTGCGTAGTTGTCAAAAAAGGATAATATCAATTAACGGTCTGTTAAAAAAGGTGTAAGGTGAATACACTGTAGTAGGTGTGTACTGCTGTTCGCTGAGGATGTTAAATGCGTCAGGTGGAAAAGGGACACAACGATGGCTGTATCAGGAGTAAAGAATCCAAAGGCCACTAAAACCAGGACTCAGAAAGAGTACCCCTCAATGTGTGTGCAGACAAGGTGAATGCTACATCAAAGAGGAATAAAAAATATATATACATTTTATATATATTGGATAAAAACAATGGGCCAGAAGAGGCAATTTGCATCTTTGGTAACCTGAAGAAGTCCCACGGGGGTAACCCGTGCATATTACTTAACAAAAAGGGGGGACAAGTGGGCTTTAAAAGGTCCTACATACATGCCCATACGAATCAAAACAAGAAAGAGTATGTAGTTCCTAAAGAGAGTCGTGAGCAGGTAAGAGAGCCAAAGTAACTATTACTACGGAAGTAGTCCAACTTATATTACAAGGGGATAGGGGAATTCCCTTGTTTGGAACTAGGGCCCTCACACACCCAGCCAGCTAGGTGTCATGCTTCATCATTGGGCCTGCTCCTCGTCGGGTCGGCGCTGCAATACCCGACGGGCACCCAATGCAGGGCTCCTTGGCGGAGATCTTTTGTTCCACGCCGTATGGTGTAGTGGGGGTGAGGGGCCCAAAGTGAGTAAATGTGGTGAGTGCAGTGATTAAAAAAGGTAAGGGAATCCAATAAGAGACCTTTATTCAGATAGGTTCCCTGCCTCATTAAAATGAAGGTCGAGTGGCGTATATGTGGCTGTGATAAATAAAATCATTTACGCTCTACTCGTATTTGTACAGGTCAACATGTTTCTTGCCTTGCTCGTCAGGAGGATCGAATGGCAATTCATCAGGACCAAGTGACATACATCTGCACACCAAGGAGAGGTGGAAGCACCTACCTCCCAACTAATCAAACTGTGGGAGAAGTGACCACAATGATGGAGGACGACCTAAAGAAAAACAACAATAACATATTTGTATATATCGTTGTAGACATAGTAATAGTAACGACTCTCTCAACACTGCAATTATACGTTGATAATAATGACCCTTGGTAAGAGAAAACATGCTTCACATTGTTGCAAAATTAAGTGTCAATGTTTCTTGAAAGGCTTACAGTGAGATCATAATGGAAGACTTAAAAACAGGACTCAAACTCGTCAAGAGGATAGTGGCAAATGGACTCACCTACAATTGTAGGAGTCATACCTCAGCAGTTGCCGGCGGGTCATAGGACACCTATCATGTAGTGTCCTATAGGGGCAGAATAGTGAAGAAATCACCAATTAGTTAAAAGCACACCTGGGATAAAGAAAATACCTATGATGCAAAACAAGCAGTAGGGTGGGAGCATCTTGTCCCTGTGTCGCGGCTCATACTGGTGGTGGTTAACTAATGGTTAAAGGCACTCGCTTACTGCTAGATTCAGCCGCCTCTCACCCAAAGCCAGCACCTCAGTTATATAACAACGGCGGCCGGAACCGCTCGTGGATGAATACGAGCTCACCTGATCAGCAATGGATCCTACTATGAGACCTACCCCACCGCCGGTGGAGCGGGATGGCTATAGTCAGCTTGAGTGTGTGTCTCTATAGCCACCGGCGCTAAAATGCAGGCGGGGCCAGCCCCGGAAGGGTAACTGCACGTGATCTCGCCTAGAACTAGGGACACCATAGGCTCATACGCGGGGGTAACCGTGTCGGCCATCTTGAAATGGTGTAAACCCAGTAGGGGCAAGTAAATTACCTGTGTTGCAGTGTCCTAGGTAGGGAGCTGAGAATGGAACGGGGTTCCAACCCAAAAATAAAATAGAAAACAGGCAACCAAAGGAATAAGCGATTGCGTAGTTGTCAAAAAAGGATAATATCAATTAACGGTCTGTTAAAAAAGGTGTAAGGTGAATACACTGTAGTAGGTGTGTACTGCTGTTCGCTGAGGATGTTAAATGCGTCAGGTGGAAAAGGGACACAACGATGGCTGTATCAGGAGTAAAGAATCCAAAGGCCACTAAAACCAGGACTCAGAAAGAGTACCCCTCAATGTGTGTGCAGACAAGGTGAATGCTACATCAAAGAGGAATAAAAAATATATATACATTTTATATATATTGGATAAAAACAATGGGCCAGAAGAGGCAATTTGCATCTTTGGTAACCTGAAGAAGTCCCACGGGGGTAACCCCGACGAGGAGCAGGCCCAATGATGAAGCATGACACCTAGCTGGCTGGGTGTGTGAGGGCCCTAGTTCCAAACAAGGGAATTCCCCTATCCCCTTGTAATATCAGTTGGACTACTTCCGTAGTAATAGTTACTTTGGCTCTCTTACCTGCTCACGACTCTCTTTAGGAACTACATACTCTTTCTTGTTTTGATTCGTATGGGCATGTATGTAGGACCTTTTAAAGCCCACTTGTCCCCCCCTTTTTGTTAAATGTTTTCTCTTCCCAACTCAACCACCACATTGACTCGAACATTCTTCTTGACTCTCGCCAATCAGGTTCTAGGAAAGGACGCAGCACAAAAACAGCTATACTTAATATTGCAGATGACATACACATATCTCCGGACAAGGATAGATGCTGCCTCCTCATCCTCCTAGAATTACCAGCGGTCTTCCACACGGTCAAGTTGCTTTTAGAATCCCTCCACAAACAGGCCGGAGCAAATGGCCTGGTTCTGAAATGTTTCACCGCTTACATACACATTTGCTCTCAACTAATAAAAATAAACTACTTGACCTCAGATAACCAGGGGTGCCCCTCAAGGCTCAATCCCCCTCACCTACACTCTTCAATATCTACATTGAACCCCTCACCACCATACTCAAACAAGAAAACATCCCATTCTACCTCAATGCAGGTGACATCCATCTCTACCTAGAAATATTCTCTCTAGAGGACTTATGTTGGCTAAACACCACTCTCACTGAAGTCCAAAACTGGCTCTCCAACAATCACCTGAAACTCAACCAAGACAAGACTGAAACCATTCTACTTTCCAACAATGGACAAACCACTCGGGTCCAAGAGTGGCTAAATACCATTGATGCTTTTTACAGCAAACTGACTCCTGCTGAATTCCTCAGATCTCTGGGGATCACCCTGGACCCAAGTTTGAGCATGTGCCAACACAGAAAGAATCCAGCAAAGAGTGCCTTATGCATCCTAAAACATCTTCACAAAATCAAGCTCTACTTCCCTCTGAATTATCTAAAAATTGCCACACAAGTAGTGGTGCTATCTAGGCTGGTCTACTACAATGCCACCCTCACTGGCATTGCAAAGCTGTACTTAGCCCCCTAAGAGCCACACTAAATGCAGCTGAAAGGATGGTCACTGGAGTATAAAAACACAATCACATATACCCTCCCTAAAACAATCTAAAGTGGCTCCCGATTGAAGCCTGTTGTTTCAAAACTGACTGTATCACTCACAAAGTACTTCACACTGGGAAACTAGTCTACCTTGTGTCCAAACTCACTAAAGCAGGCCAGTCAAGAATGTTAAGAAGCACCAACAAGCTGCTTCTCATCCCACCCAAAAAACAGAAACAAAAGCCCTTGCAAGTTTCTCCTTTGGGAATGCCCACAAAATCTGAAACTCTCTCCCAGTTGACATCAGAACTAATCCTTCCTTCATGAGCTTCAAAGGACAATTGAAAGATCTTCTCCATAATCAGTACCTCAACCCTTCAGACTCCAAAACACACTACTGGAATCTACTCCTCGAACTACATACTATCTGTTCAGTTTCATCTCTAAAAGAAATTGCTCCTATGTGCCATTCAGCAAGTTTTTCGCTCTGTTATCAAGGTCAGCTTCCACTGCTTGAATATGTTTGTAAAGCGATCCGATATCCTCGGATCCTGCCAGAGCTATATTAAACTCTTTAAATAAATAAATAAAAATACCGTCTCCAGTTTACTTTTGACTAATTTACTAAATTCCCAGTTTTAAAGCCATCATATATGGTTAGGGAACACTTTAACATTATGTAGTATCCACTGTTGAAATGTTATGACATACTTAAGGTTCTGACACTTCCTTGGTGATGGAATGTACATATTTGAAGTCTAGAGTGTTATTCAGATTCATTCCCTGGAAGCTGTTTTGATGAGCGCTAATAAATACTACTTCTCTACCTTCAAGCTGCGTTGGTGGTCACTTCAATTGGCGACGCGATTGGGATTTTACTGCTCATCTCAATACCCATGTGTGCGGAATCTCTCCATTCGAGACTTGGCTTTGCAAATTATTTCTTTTACTAAAGAATCGACTTTGGATCAAACAATATTTGAAACTCATTGAAAAGATCTGACGATTTTTTTGCTGCCGATGGGACACTCGGTCTCGGCTATCACTGTTATCATCCAAAGTCTGTGAATTTCACTTACTTCAGTGCGGAACGAGAAGGTTCATTTTACAGCGTCAACCAGCATTTTCATCTAATATCAACAATCTCAGGAATCTCATCCTACCTTCGGCATCGGGTTTGGTCTCCGTACTACATTTTGCTGATAGCTTGGTTGGTGAATCGCTTCAGGAGGTGTACCAGACCCGAGGAAGCCGTTGGTCTTCACTCCTCTATGCCAGCTGATCAAATGATGACGTGGGAGGCGCAGTGGTGATGACGCTGTCACGTCTGTCACGTTGATTGAGAATTCTTCCTGCTTCGACATCCCAGTTGTGAGGTCAGGGCGTTCTGGTCTGTTCACGCGGTAACGTTCTTCAGTAGTCAAGTCGGTGCGTACTCTATGTACTCTGAATATAGTTTTACCCAGCAAGATATTCACAACGAAGGGGACTGTTAGATATTGCTCATGGATCAAGGTACTGTTGTATCGCTCCGCAATTCGTCTTTCATGTAAATCTACCCATCTGAGCAACGATTATCTACGTTCTAGGAAACGCATTAATAACATTGGAGCGCCATCTTGTGGATATTTATATAAACATAAAAGACTCACTTAATGCACTGGGTAAATGGTGACCTTTAATATTATTTTTTTTACATTGCAGGGGCAATCTCACCAAGTATTTCAATATTAGAGTAAATCTTACAATGATTGAGTGATATATTTAAAAAAAAATAATAATAATAAGAGAATAGTAGTTGGTAAAGGGAGAATATTTGTTGTTTACCTTAAAATTTCGTAGCTTGTTCTAGTTGCATTTTTAATCATGCAGAATGTACAAGCACCTTCTCCTTTCCTACAGCTTCCGGGAGACCCACCAGTAGAGTGGAAAGTGTGGTACAGGGCATTTACTAAATATCTAGGAGCCATTGGTGGCCTTAGGTTTAGTGCTGAACGCAAGAGGTTCATCCTTGAACACAACCTTGGTTTTGAGGGTCAGGCTGTGTTAGAACATTTACCTTTACCTGTAGTAGCAGAGGGTGATGAACCATTGAATGATTTTGATCAAGCAATATCAATGTTAGAAAAACAATTCCATGTTGAAGAGTTTGGTAGTAGCTAGGCACAAGTTTTTTACGAGGGATCAACAAGCTTCTGAAAGCATTGTGTCATATGTAGCTTCATTACGTATATTGGCTTCTGAATGTGAGTTTGAAAATTTTACGTCTCAACTCATCAGGGACCAAATTGTTGTACGATGTAGAGATAAAAAAGTTCAACAGAAGTTATTAACTTTAAAAAATCCTTCTCTTGAAGAAACGGTCTCTATAGTCAAGAGTATTGAGTTATCCCAGACGTCTTCCAATGAGCTTAGATCAGACAAATCAATGATTGGTGTTGTTAATGAAGGGAAAAATGTGGCGGAGAAGAATAGTGGGTCTGAGAAAAATAGTAATAAGATAAGAAACAATTCTATGTTCAAAAGAAAAATGTGTGTCCCAATTGTGGTTTTCCTTCGCATTTCCCTAACTCCCGTATTTGCCCTGCTAGGAATGCGTCTTGTAGAAATTGTGGTAAGCAAGGTCATTTTGCCAAAGTGTGTACTTCTAGGAGGAATATTAATGTTGTGTGGGAGGAGAATGACAAAGTGGAGAGTGACACAGAAGTTGTAAGTTGCATGAGTGATTTAATGATAGTGGTCAAAGATGATTGTGAGGAGTGCGCAGATTCCATTGTTGATATCATTGTTGATGGAAAAAGTTTGAAATTGCTTGCTGATTCAGGAGCACGTATGACGATGATTACTGAAGAGTTGTTTGGATCTGTGTGGGGTGGTAAGCACCTTGGACCTCCTGATAGAAGTCCTGTATCATATGAAGGAAGGAAGATTCAACCAAAGGGTTTTTTTGAAAGTACATTAGTCTTCAAAGAGAGATCTATAACTGGGAAGATTTATGTGGCTATAAAAGGGTTAAACATCTTAGGGTGGTATCACCAAGTTATATTCAGGATGACCCTCAGACCTGGCACAAAGGAACCAGTCTCCATTGTTAATGAATTTACAGGTGATGATGGACCTTCCAATTGGGAAAGAAAATTTCCCAATGTTTTTTGTGACACACTAGGTTTAATCAATGGTTTTAAACATCTCATCAAAGTAAAAGAGGGAGCTATTCCAATTAAACATAAATTGTGAAATGTACCCTTGAGTTTTAGGGAGGATTTAACAAAAGAGTTGGAGAAGGTGTGTGAATCAGGCGTGATTGACCCCATCGAGTCCTCCCTTTGGTTAAGCCCATTGGTGGTCACAAGGAAAAAAATGGGAATCTCAGAGTCTGCATTGATTTGCGCTGTCTCAATAAAAATATATGGGTGGACTCACACCCTCTACCCCGCATTGATGATATAGTTGCTAAGTTCCAAGGTTTCAAATGGTTTTCGAAGATAGACTTATCTTCGGCTTATCATCAAGTTGAACTGGATGTATCGTCTAAACATTTGACTGCTTTTGTTTCTCCATCTGGGACCTTCCAGTTCAAAAGGATGCTGTTTGGGCTAGCTTCAGTGGCTTCCATGTTCCAGCGTGTCATGGAAAAAGTCCTGATGGGAGTTAATAACACTGTTGTTTTCCAAGATGACATCCTCGTGGCAGGAGTTTGCAGCTCTTCACATGACAAAAGCTTGCAAGAAGTCTTAAATAGATTATAAGAAAAGGGAATAGTGGGTAACTTAAGCAAATGTATTTTTTGTGTGGAGTCCATCGATTATCTAGGACACTGCATATCTGGAAAGGGGATTCTTCCTAGAGTAGATCTTATAGTCTATTGTCAAGGTTCCTTTTCCCAAAACCAAAGAGCAGGTTTCTTCTTTCTTAGGGATGTGTGAGTTTTATTCAAAATTTATTTCCAATTTTTCAGCCAGGACTGCTCACTTACGTGAACTTTTGAAGAGAGGAACTGTTTTTGTATGGGATCAAAGATGTCAGACTGATTTTGATAATATTAAGAGAGAACTTGGCTCTTGCAAAATTTTGACACCATTTGATCCTTCTTTAGAATCTATTGTATCTGTGGATGCAAGTCTTGATGGCCTGGGTGGTATGTTGACTCAAATGGAAGGTAATGTTGAACATACGGTTGGTTTCCTCTCTCGATCATTACGTCCCAGTGAAAAAAACTATTCTGTCATCGAGAGAGAACTTCTGGCTTGTTGTTGGGCAATTGAGAGGTTTAAAAGTTTTCTCTGGGGTAGATCTTTCAAGCTATTGACGGATCACAAACCTCTTATTCCTATCCTCAGTGGTGTTGTAGTGAAAGACCACACTCCCAGGATCACTAGATTGAGTTCCAAACTCCTTCAATATAATTTTGTGGTTGAACACATTCCTGGAGGAAAAAACATAAGACCTGACCTACTCTCTAGACTGCCTTTACCGGAGGTGAGGAGTGAATTTACTGGAGATGAAGATGAGGAATGTTTAATTGCAAGTATTGATGTGTGTAAAGTGGGGTGTTTCAAGGAGGAAGAGTGGTTTGATGCAATGCATTCTGATTCTGTTCTCAAAGAAGCGAGAAAATGTATCATTAAAGGTTGGCCAAAGGAAAAACATCTGGATAGTGAACTGCAACCTTTTTCAAAAGTGGCTGATTAATTGTCTCTAGAAGGGGGGGGGGGGATGATTTTACGTGGTGATAGATTTGTACCTCCTGCAAGTTTGAGAGATCGTATAATTATGGCCGGACATGAAGGTCATCTGGGGCAAACATGCACCATACGTAGAATTCGTTCAATTTATTGGTGGCCTTCAATGGATCGCCATATAGAGGATATGGTTGAGAGGTGTTTTACTTGTTGTGCCAGTGACAAAGTAATCAAGACTGTTATTCCTCCCAAAGTGAAAGTTGATTTACCATCTGGGCCTTGGATGAAACTGGCGCTGGATTTTATTGGCCCGTTTAATGCTTTGCCCAACAAATACAAGTTTGCCTTGGTCATTGCAGATTACTACAGCAAATAGTGGGAGGTTTGTTTTATGACTGATCCCAATACGAATTAAGTTATTAAGTTTTTAGAAAGCCTTTTTGCAAGAGAAGGGTTTCCAAAGGAGTTAGTGTCAGACAATGAAGTACAGTTCATCTCCAAAGAAATGTCCAGTTTTTTAAATCAATCTGGTATTAACCATCGGCGAGTGGCTCTTTACCACCCACAAGGGAATGGTTTCATTGAGCGCATGAATCGCATATTGGTGGATTGTGTGCAATGGGTGATTTCTGGTAATATTGATATTAAGGAGGTGTACAGAGTATGCTGTGGGCTCATCGCACCACACCGGGCACTGAGTTTGGGAAAAGTCCTTTTGAGCTATTGGGAGGGAGAGTTGCTACGTTCAGCATGTGTCCAGCGTGGAGGAGGCAGTGGGGACTATTGTCCAGGTCGTTTGTGTCATCTTCTCAGGAAAGAGTTGTGAGAGAGACGCATTCTATTGCACACAAAAAAGCTAATGCGAAAGAAAACACTTCATACCATTCAGGACAAAGTGTTCACAAGGAAGGATGGTCCACAAAATCAAGGCGGGAGATTGGGTTAAAATAAAGAATCCTCATAATGTACCCAAAGGTCTCTCAAAATTTAGTCAAGCGATGTGTGTTGATTCAGTTTCACATTATTCTGTGAGAGTCAATGGGAAGAATTGGTGGAATGTATCCAGGATTTATAGAATGCCTGATAAAGTTGTACATCAAATTAGATGGAAATTCAATCCTGTTTGTCTTTCTGGTAAATCATCACTTGATAGTGTGGAGATTGACTTGAGTGGGAAAAGTTCAACCAGCAATGGTATACCTCAAAATATGTCTACTCCTGTAGTGAGGAAGAGTAGTCGTAGGAGACTTGTTCCCAAACGTATGGATTTATGAAGTGTATTAGTTGGTGTAAGTTAAATTAAGTTTCGTTATCAGTATTTATCTATTCTTTTCTTTTTATTTATTTTCTCTATTTTTGGTCTGCTTATTATTGTATTTAATTTTGTTTTTATGGTTTCTCTTTTTCTTCTTAGTTTATTCAATCTTAATGTTTCTGTGAGAAAGGGAGATATTGTAGTATCCACTGTTGAAATGTTATGACATACTTAAGGTTCTGACACTTCTTTGTTGAAGGAATGTACATATTTGAAGTCTAGAGTGTTATTCAGATTCATTCCCTGGAAGTTGTTTTGATAAGCGGTAATAAATACTACTTCTAGCTGCGTTGGTGGTCACTTCACATGATCTATTTTATTTTGATCTCTGATGTTCTGTTTAGTGTTTGTTGTGGATATGAAGTGTTAGATAATGTTTTCAGTGATCATTACTTGCTCTCACTATCCCTTTACTGTAGCGAACCTCCTGTGGAGAGTCGTAGACTTAATGTACATTTTAGTTGCCACAAAAAATTAAGGTGTAATGCAGAAATGGGAAATAGTTGCCAAATCAACATTTTTGTTGTTGTATTTTTGCATGTAAAAATGAGGAATTCTCCATGTGTTTAAATGACAATGGGGGACCACTACAGATCACCACATGCTACAACTCGCTCTGCAGCTCCATTAGGGAGTTGTTGTCTATGTCAGTTTCGAATAGCATCCAGAAACCTTTAAGATGGTTTGATTCAGATTGCTCAAAAACACATGCAGAGAGCATAACAAATGGCTATAGCTATAGCAACTAGGAAAAAAGAAATCAGAGCTGAGGCCTCTGAATCTTTGTTAGCAGCTAGTACCCTGAAAGACTCCTGGGAATTTTGGAAAGTTATCAATCTCCCTTTTTTTAAACTAATTCTACAGACAGGGGTTGAGACCGTGATTGCATCTGATACCTGGGTCAATCATTTTAATGAAGTGTATGGTAAATCTGGCTTGCCAAACAGTTTTTGTGCCATAAGAGAGAATGGCTAATGGCACACGGCACAGGAAAAAAGCTTTAAGAGGTCATATGGCCAAAAATAGGTGCCTGAAAGTGAGAGCACGTGTCTCACCGGGATCCCCGCAGACCCATTCAAAGAAAACTCTGAATTTGGGGCACCTCTGTTTACCAACATTTTGAATTATTTTTGTAAGAAAGGGCCTCCCAAGTCTTGGTCACTCTGTATAAAAGTGCCTATACTCAACAAGCATTTGCAATGCAATCGGTCTCTCCTTTGAGACCTTATAAGTATTTAGTCAAGCAGCAGATTATCCTGGGTGCTGCAACATGGAAGCTTTAACACTAATAGGAACACCAATGTAATGCCCCAACACCCTTATTCCAGCTTTTACAACCAACTTATGCAATATGCATCTTTATATGAAATATTATTAAACGTTTCATAAATTTACGTGTTATCCCTTTGATTCTGCAGCTAATGCTCTTAGCCTTAAAAAGAGCTTGACGCGACCCAAACATTTTCCACCCTATCTCACAGATTAACTCTACTGCTAAGATCATGAGTAGATTTCTTTTATTTTAGACAGTCTAGAGGTTCGGGACAAGGAAAATAACATTATATGTGGTTTGGAGTTTGGGTTTCAGACAGGGTTAGGCTCTGTTGAACAGTGCCTCTTTTTACAGTTATTAATTAATAAATACACTATAGCAAAATCTGTGAATGTCTACCTTGCCTTCATGGGTCTGAATTCAGTTTTTGATCACGTAACTTGCTCCAAGTTCTGGGGCATGGAGGCTAATATACCTAGATGTTTTTTAAGGCAATTACATAATGAGGTATCCGCTTGCGTAAGGTACGGTTCAGAGGCAAAGAATAATCGCATTGTTTAATCGCTCCCAAGGAGTGTGACAAAGGGGCGTAATGGCACTCTCTTGTTGAAATTATATTCAAATGGTTTTGGAAAAACAACTTATACATTTTAATGTGGATGCTCCATGTGTTCTCTCCCTGTGTTCCCCATGCAGGCGATGCAGTGCTCATTGCCCGGAGGCAACTCGGGCGGCAGAAACTGCATGATAACTTTGTAAGCTTTATGAAAGATAGTGAGGTAACAAAACTCACATCATGATATATGGGCCCGGGAGGAATAGGACAAGCCCTTTTTAGGTCTCGCTGAGTCAGCGTGCATGCGCTGCTCGGAGAGATATTTTCTATCTGAGTTTTCAAAGTGCTGCTGGCTGGCCTAGCGCTTGTGTGCACGTGAGCGTGCACGCGCACAGCCGACAGCTTTCAGCCCCGCACCGTCCGCATCGCACACCACTCGCCAGCGCACGCAGCCACCAGCTTTCAGCCCCGCACCGCATCGCACACCACTCGCCAGCGCCAGCCTACTTTTGCCATCGAGCGGCGCGCGCACTTGTTCTACTTGTTTTACTTGTTCCTTCTGTTTGTCCGTAATTTTGATCGTTTTAGGTAAAAGCCCTAGAAGTTGTGCTTTCAAACAATTAATGTTATGCCTTTCACTGTCCGGAGCTACCTAGGATTGGCTTGAAAGCCATAAGCCAATCCTAGTGCTCGCTGCTCCACTGCACGACCAATAAGAGCAGCTTTAGGGTGCCCAGGACCTGCTGAGCATGCTTTTGGTCGTTCGTTTCCGGTTTACACTACAGGGTCTGACTCGTGTGTTTTTGGGAGAGCAACGTCGTGTGCCAGGCCAGCAGACTCAGACCTTGAAGAACCAGAGCACAGAGTCAGCCACGGTTTCCATTACCCCCTACAAACAACTTCTCGAACACTCGATAAGTTAAACAAATGTGTTTTTCAAGTATTTGTAGGTCTGAAAATGATATATGTCTGTTTTTGTATATTTTTGTCTGTCTCTGTTAACTTGTGAGTTCCTATCTGTCTGTCTGCCTTCTACCAAGTCGTTTGCCTCTCTGTTTGGCTCTACCAGTTTGTGGCTGTCTGTCTTCTAATTGTCTGTCCACCATTATGGACGGTTGGTCACCCTGGGCTCCTGGCTGGTGGGTAATATGTATCGTTTCAGAACCCTCTGTGCACCGGGGCTAAGCCCCTGCCCTCAGTCTGTGTGGGAGGAGGAAGCGCCTTTACTGCTACAGAAGGCGCTCCTGTATCGTTATGTTAACAGCTCTGCTCCCATTCTTTCCCTGCCTTACTGCTCGGACAGCAGCACAGAAGGTCACTTATTGCATGGACATGTCTGTCCCACTGTCTGCCGGCCAATGGGTCACTACTTTAATGGCAACCACCCAAAGGAACAGGGAAACCGAATACACCAATTAGCACCTGTTTAGATCATTTAAACAGACAACAACGGTCTCATATGCACTAATTGCATTAAACATTTTACTATTTCTAAGGACTAGCTATACAAAGTAATAACAAAGCTGTTTTGCAATTTTAAATACTCTGTAAGTTCAGCCAAAGCTGCTAAGGATCCATTACCCCCTGCAAAGAACTTCTCGAGTGCCAGCATTTTGCCTTTCTGTCTGCCTAGCTTGCGGTCTACCTACCTTCCTTTTCATAGCGAATTAAGCGGTATTGGCTATGAGATCTCGAAAGTAAATACCAAGGAGCATGAAACTGCCATACTAATGCTATCTATAGCATCCCTCGTTATACTGTCTGGATTACGTTGGGCTGTACATCACAGTGACATCACAGTGTGATTCCATGCATTTTCTGCTTCTCAGTGGTAATATGTCTGATAGATGCTGCTTACGTGATTCAATTTCTGTGGCAACATTAAAACTTACATAATCAGTAAAGCACAAGCCATGTCGAATCCCACAACATACTGCCTATTTGTTGGGGTTGTTCTCTAACAGGAACACAAAGGTATGAACGGCCACTCACCTCATTTGTAAGGGTTTCAGGGAATCTGTAAATATTAAATGGCCTTGTTAGTCTCTAGGAATAAACACCGCTCCTGGTATGGTGCTTTGACGCGAAGTTCATTAAATGGAAATGGCTCAAACATACCTATAACATAGTCCCAGCAGTGGTCAGAGGAACCCGTTTCCTAGTATTTTAGAGAAATACTCAATAGTTTCTGCAAATATTCCTGTACTGTTTTCTGGCACAGGTTTGAATTTCCACAAACATAAAGTCTGGGAGAGTGAGAGGAGTTTTGCAGAGAGAAATCCATGCCACCCTTTCTTACAGTGGTATCCAACACAGAATTTGCTTCCATTAACCCACATGGGGCGTATGTTTCTTTACCTTCAGAACATTCCACAGCTTTATGTTGGTAGTGATGATGCCAAGTCAGGTTGATTGTGGGACTTGCGTAGCAGATTATCTATCAGCCTTTCCTACTGTTTCGCTAGTAATGGATATCTCTCAATCTACTGGGTCTGCAGCCCATGACATTACTTATACCAGTGCATGCTTACATAGTTGTATTACGCAATGGATGTAAAAGTACATTTTCTTTCAAGGTTAAACATGAAGGAGGCTATTAATCTACCTTTCCTGAACTGCAAAATAATGAGTTCTCCATTATATCCACTGTGTGTTTATGTTGCTTTTTCATGGCTTCTCATGTCACCAGTTTTATGTTGTCTCATATGGTTGGTGGGGTTAATATGCTAATGTCCAAAGGTTTACTCTGTCTGGCATACATTCTCAATGTCACTGTGGGGCATATTTATGGGGAATTGGCGTATGGCTGCCCTACACAAATGTGAAAGGGCAGGAATGCACCGTATTTGTGCAATACGTTGCATTCCTGTCCTTTCACCCTGTGCTGGCGCACAATGGGCTGCGTAAGGCCAATGCAGGCACCCTTGCACCATGGTGCAAGGATGCCTCAGTTGCATGCAGGGTTGTTTCTGTGCAGGAAGGGGCACCTTCCTATTAAAAAGCAATCCAGAGAGGCGTTTTTCTCTTTCTATGTGTTCAGGACACATGGAAAAAGAAACAAGCATTGGCATAGTCAATAGGTCTCGCCTTTGGGACATTATAAGTGTTTAGCCATGCAACAGTTGTTGTTGCACCAAGGATATTGTGCAGTATAACTAAATACTTATAAGGTCCCGAAAGCGAGACCTGTTGGCTATGCCAATGCTTGTTTGTCAATGGGAGCAAAAATCAGATCTGCTCCCACCTTTCAATCCTTAGGAGTGCTATTTGATGAGATCTGTACCAGTAGGATGCAGTCTCTGAAATGGTACTCCCCCCAACAGACCCCTTCGCTCGAAAGGGGCAAATGTTATGCTACTACCCAGAATCCGAAAGGCCAACTGGGTTGACAGAAGCTTCACAGCACGATCCATCAAACTTTGAAATAGCCTACCGACCGACATAAGGGCCCTGCCTACATTAACTGCCTTCAGGAACGCTCTTAAAGCCTGGTTATCAAGTAACTAGGGCTAAGTGGATTTGCTCAGGACTGCTAGCACCAAGACACCTCTGGCATTCGTGCGCTCAATAAATTGTTAAAACATAACATAATCTGTTAGGCGTTGCAAAGGCAGCTAATTTTGCTAAAAGAGTTGAGGCACTTTTTAAGTTTACAAAGAATGACAGATCTAAACCTGTTAGGGAACTAGTGGAAGCGTACAAAGATAAATGTTTAGAAATAGTAACTTATGGTTCTGGGAAATGGGGGATGAAGGATTTCCCTACTATACAGCAAGTTGAAAATGGGTGCCTTAATTGTTGACGGTCCCGCAAGGTACTGCTATCCATATCGGTCATGTGGAATTGTCTTGACTATTTCATTGATTTTATTAAAATTCAATCACTTTTTTTGTGGCTGTCCATTTTCTCCAAGCAGGTAACTGGTTTTAATCACAAGGTGCTTATGGACTATGTGAATTTGTATAAGGCGACCTAGAAACCATTGCTGGTGTGCATAAAGACTGTATATAATGGCCTGTGTAAGCCTTAATTTGACACCACTCTAGATGGCTCTTTTACCGTCATTCAAGAAGACGCTGAAGGATCACTTCTGGGCTTGGAGTAAATATAATAGAAACTATATGGAGAATTGCAGAATCATACCCTGCTAAAGTTGAGACCAGGTATGGAAATGTACCTCATGAAGGTTTATATTAATTATCATCAGGCTCTGTTGACTAGACTGAGTCTAAGCACATTGCACTTTATGGCTGTCTTTCCAGAGCCAGTTAGCTATGCAACAAGCCTAGATGTGTGCCCTTGTGATGGTCTCACTGCACAATCTACTCTGCACCATATGTTGTTTTGTAAATTATATATAAATATAAGGAAACAGGTTTTACTACCACTCCTAAAGAAGACCCATTTTAGACAGTACAGACCACCCATGTTTTACATACAATCGCAGTCGTCTGAGAGTCTGCCTGACGACAGTGAATTTTATCCAGCGTGCAATCAACCGTAGGAAAAACTTGGGCTCTGCACAAATTAACCCGCAAATTGTCTTTGATGTATTTTAAAAATTATGGATTTATGACGATTTTAACTTGGTCTTTGGATTTTGACATTTTTTATTATAAATTGGAGAGGTTTATTTAATTAACTATGTGTAATATATTAATGTACTGCGTGCTATTGTAGTGGTATGTGTATATGCCTTTTATGGCCTATTTTCCCTGAATAAAGCTTTTTTGACTGACTGAATATATAGGGAAAGAGTTAAGGACATATCAAGAGTGATTCTTGATGTAAATGTAGCAAACTCTGCTTGTGAAAAAATGACTCCTGGTGTACTGCCTGAGTAGCAATGACTCACAGACTACTGCTTGTGTCCTCCTTAGTGGCTTCCAGACACTTTGGTCTGTGGGGCCGTGCCACAGTAAGTTTTCCACCTTCCTTGCTGTGATGCAGTTACTGTGCTGTGCTGGAAGCGGGTGTTGCCTATTAACAGGGACAGGGTCTTTTACTTTGTTTGGCAAGACACTTGGGGAGAGCATGCCTGCTCTATATCTTTATTTGTAGTGGTATTTCCATTACTCAGTCCTTTTATTTACCATAAAGAGCACAAGTCAATGTTAACTGCCCATGTTAAAGGTAAACTTGTATAAACTTTTTTCTAGATTATAGTTGCGGCTCTAAACAAATACCTAAAAATTAGGCATTTTTAAGTATACATTTCTAATCTACTCAGAAATTATGGTGCTAGGATGTTAAGCAGATCTGGCAAATTGGAATTTTGCTGGCGGTGTTGTCCTCATGCACTAAAAATAGGCAATTTATAGGCCATTTTATGGACTTTGGGGTTCCCGCTATGTGACAACCGTGCCTTAATTTATGGTATTGCAGTAAATTATTCATCAAAACTACTAAACGACATTACATCTGCACAAATTAGCTAGGCACTATAGATACCGCCATGATTTTTCGGACATGGGCCGACCAACCTCCATATGTCTGGTGTTCTCTTAAAAATATCAAAACATTTTTAACCAGGGGTCTCCAGCTCAGGCCTACCAGTCCCTGATCCTTACCAGATGATTTAAACAGTCCTTTTTTTAAGGGATGCTGCCCATTGGGAACAAGCTTAGAGCCAACTGGGGTTAAGTCAATGCAAGATTTCCCTAAAAGCTGCTAATGTTCATAAATTATTAATTCCACAATTGTGGTAAAATGCCGAGTCCCTGTAGTACTCATGGGGCTCTCTTCAGGGCTTTGACTTGGTGTGATCTAAAAAAACTATAAACAACGTTGCTATTTTGTAAATAGTTTCACCCTTTCTCAGTCTACTGTGTAAGTTTATCATGGTCGCTACACAATACCTGGTAAGTGCATGCTCTTTTGCTGCAGGATAAAGTACTCTTTGCTGATGATTTAAAAACAAAGTCATTGACTGTTCTGTCAGGTGCTGCAGAAAATGAAAGAGAATCAATCGTTAAGCGACTGATTGTCAGGTTTGCTATCAAGAAACACTCAAAGGAGTTATTGTGGCATCTTACTTAATTCATGGCGGCATCACTGCCGATGTATCTATCTTATTTAGAACGCGACGGTGTCGCGTGAAGAGCACATCTTCAGATACAGATTAGGTTCTTTCTGCAAGCAAAGAACAGACATTTAATTCATGTCGCGACTTTGGAGGTTGCCGCTTTACAATGCGGACCGAGAGGCAAAACAGGGGATTACTTTTTGATCGGAGAAGCTTGAGCTTTCAGGAATCGTCTTTCCTAGACACAAAAATGGAGTGTTTTGGAGCGTTTTGGACCGTTTCTTTAATTACGTTTTGTTTCTTTCTGAACTCAGAAAACAGGCATATAGTTAGAAGCACTTCTTATGGATTGCCGTTTTACTTTGCGGACATACAGTGTTGTACGTGATGTAACGTACTAGACGGCAGTCAAACCCCATAGTCCTGTTTCTGCTCGCACGCCGCCTGACGTCACTGGCCAATCCGGTGTCGAGGATGGCTGTGACGTCGGGGGGCGGGTAGGCAGGCTAGAAGAGCGCGAGGACGCGAGCCGGCGGTTTTCTCCCCCGCTGCTCCTCGTGGGCCGTAACTTTGGGTATATACATAATAAACGTTCAGAAGCACAAAAATCCTGTTTCGCCTCCCTCATTGGTTCCACTACAAATGGCGACGAGGGTTAAAACGAACGTTACGGCCCGCGAGTGATTTTATTGCTGCCTGATGTCCCCATGTGCTGAATCTACACGCTGGTCTCGCCTCGCTGATTCCCAGGCTCAAGATTCCCTGCTGATGATTGCTGCTGCCTGCCTTTGCCTCCTGCCTCGAGGCCCTGCTGGTGTGCTGCTGAGTGCTGCCTGCTGTCCAGTGGTGCTGTCTCGCCCCGACGACTCCGTGAGCTGCATTGGTGAGCTGCTGTGGAGGGGGCGCTTTCTTTGCTGATGGTATAAACTTCCACTTTCCTGAGGCTGCGTTGATTGCTGCGGCGCCCGACTCCTGCCTCCCTGCGACCGGGGTGTCCTTCCGAGCTTGGTGGGGATTGTCCAGGATCTGCGCCGCTGTCCCACGTGTGCCCGCTCTCCTGCTATGGCGCAACCCATCAACATATGTGTGCCGCCCCTCTTTCTGGACTCCCCTGGTAAGCCGTGTATGAAGTGGAAGGGGTGGCTGCGCGCATTTGAGAATTACATCGTCTCCATTGACGGCGAGGGATATAGCGCTGCACGCAAGAAGTCGCTTCTATTCGGACTGTTGGGGAAAGCAGGCCAGGAGGTTTTTGACAGCTTGCCCGTCTATACGGACCCTCCGGGGGCCCTTGCCCCTCTAGACGTGTACCAGGAGGCGGTCAAGCGGCTCGAGCTGCAATACTCTGAGGAGGGTAATATCATGGTGGGGCGCCATAAATTCGCTTTGCGGAAGCAGGAGGAAGGTGAGACTATCGAGGAGTATATTGCCTGTCTACGTGTGTTGGCTCAAGACTGTGAATTCGGGGAGATGACTGATACTTACCTCAGGGACCAGGTGGTGTTCTACTGCCATTCCAAAAAGGTGCAGGAACGGTTGCTTTCTTGCAGGAATCCGTCGCTGAAGGATGTGGTGGCCATTGCGAAGGCCGTTGATCGTTCCATGGTGTCCACGAAAGAACTTGCGAGCACGAGCCAGGCTTCTAATGTGTTCTTGGTGCAGGACAAACATAGAGGTGCATCTAGAACCCCAGACAGGGTGGCGAGCGAGAAAGGGGGGGGCAGGAAGCCACTCGCTTGTTTTAGGTGTGGGTCAAGGGATCACCTGGCGGATAGCAGGACATGCCCGGCGCTGTCCAAAAGTTGTTCTAAGTGCAGGAAAGTGGGCCACTTCGCGGCAGTATGCAAAGCCAGGAGACCTGGTGGGGGCATGAAAGTGAGCTCGGTGAGCGACTGCGATGCTGATACTGATGCGGACATTGTATTGTCCATTGATGCTGAAGATGGGAGAGTGAAGGGGCCTATTGGCTCCGTTCTGATTGGTGCAGTTGAGCTGCCATTTACGGCCGATTCTGGTTCCCCCATTACCCTGATTTCTGACACCACGTATGAGTTGAAATGGCAAGGTGTGAAATTGCATGAGACGGATGTGAACCCGAAGGCGTTTGGGGAGAAAGACATAGAGATGATGGGGTACTTCTGGGACTTCCTCACCTTCAGGGGGCGAACAGTGAGAACGAAGATCTATGTGGCTGAGAAAGGGAGGAGCCTGGTGGGGTGGAAGGATCTGGCCAAGCTGGGGGTGATGCTAGTCCCGGGGGCGGATGATCCCATAGTCCTGAGGGATGATTGGGTCGGCTACGTGCAGCCGGATGATTTACATGAGGGCTTAGCTGAGGTCATCGGCAAATTTGAGTCTGTGTTTGAAAACAAGGTAGGGCGTGTGAGAGGATTCGTGCACGCTATACGACTGAAGGAGGATGCCGTGCCGATAAAACACAAGGTCAGGTCTGTTCCCCTCTCTGTCAGGGGGGAGCTAAAGGATGTTCTAGATAGGTTGAAGTCGGAGGGAGTGATAGAGGAAGCAGGTGCATCAGAGTGGGTGTCCGCAATCGTGGTGTCCAAGAAAAAGAGGACTGGGGACATTCGGCTGTGTGTAGACCTGCGATCTTTGAACAGAAACATTCTGGTGAACTGCCACCCTCTACCCAACATCCAAGAGATCCTGGCTTCTACATCTGGGTCGCGATTTTTCACCTTGATAGATCTGAAGTCCGCATACCACCAGGTGTGCCTCACGGAGGAGTCCAAGGCACTTACCACCTTTGTTACCCCGTTCGGAGCCTACAGGTACGTCCGCCTTCCGTTCGGCCTCGCCTCAGCTTCCGGCGTCTTCCAAAGGTTGATGGATTTGCTCTTCGGCGACATGAAGGGGGTGGAAGCCTTCCAGGACGACATTCTAGTCCACACGGCGGGTGAAGAGGAGCACCTGGAGATGCTGGGAGAAGTGCTGGGGGTGCTGCGCGACAAAGGGATGACAGTCTCCAAGGACAAGTGCAAGTTCATGGAGGGCAGGATCGACTACTTGGGACATGTGCTGACCGCGGAAGGCATTGCGCCTAAAGATGATTTGGTGAGGGCCATACGTGATGCCCCGTGTCCCGGAGACAAAGACGCCCTACGATCGTTCCTGGGGCTCAGCGAATACTACTCCAAATTCATGCAGGGATATGCGACCATCGTGGAGCCCCTAAGGAAGCTACTGAGGAAGAACGAAAAATTCACGTGGGCGCATGCCCAACAAGCTGCTTTTGATGCAGTCAAGCAGGCCATTGTGGCTGCTCCCGTGTTACAGCCATACAACAGGGCATTCCAGAATGTGATCACAGTCGACGCAAGCGCCAAGGGTATCGGTGCGGTGTTTTGCCAGTTCCATGGGAAGACGGAGAACACGGTCGCTTTCATTTCCCGGTCACTGAGTGACGCTGAGAAGCATTACAGCACCATTGAGAGGGAGACGCTTGCATGCGTATGGGCCGTGGAGAAACTGAGGAACTATTTGTGGGGCATGGAGTTCGAACTGGTCACGGACCACAAGCCTTTAATCTACATGATGGACGGCGAAGGCCGCGGCAACGGGAAGGCCAGCTCAAGGCTTTTGCGGCTGATGTCCAGGCTGCAGGAGTATCATTTCACCATTAGACACATCAAGGGCGGCCTCAATTGCAGGGCGGATTGCTTGTCGCGCTTGCCGGTCAGCGGCGAGGGGGACGGATCCATGGATGACACGGAGTGCGTAGTGGCGCTGGTGGACGCTACGGCCATCTGCGAAGGATCCATTTCGGAGGAGGAATGGATGGCGGCCCAAGAGAAAGACACGACTATGCGTAGGGTGATGGATCACATAATGGCTCGCTGGCCCCCGATCCGGAACTTGAACGGTGCGCTCAGAAGTTTCCAGCAGGTTAGCCCCGAACTCCCCATCGAGGGCGGCTTCGAGAAAAGACATGAGCTGTTTGTGCCACCGGAAGGGTTGAGAGATAAACTAATACGGTTAGCTCACAAAGGTCACCCGGGCGCTACCGCCACAAGGAACTTACTCAAACAATACTACTGGTGGCCAGGGATGTGCGGCGATGTCAGCAGTTTTATCGACTGATGCGGACCATGCTTGAGGGCCGACAAGCACTGGAAGACGGCGAAAAGTGCGCTGCAGCTGGTGGACATTCCTGCTGGTCCATGGATCAAAGTCGCTATTGATTTCGCGGGCCCGTTTACCCTGCTGCCTGACGATTGCAGACATCTCATTGTCCTTACGGATTACTTCTCCAAATGGATCCACTACAAATTCGTCAGGGAGGTTACCACTGAACGAGTGATCAGGGAGCTGAAGAGGGTCTTCGCTAGTGAAGGACAGCCAAAGATTTTGATGTCAGACAACGGGACACAGCTGGTCTCCAGGCAGATGAAAGACTTCCTTTCCAGATTGGGGATCAAGCAGGGGAAAACCCCGCTCTACAGCCCTAAGAGCAATGGGCAGGTCGAGCGCATGAATAGGTTCCTGAAGGAGGGTGTGCAGCAGGCAATTGCCTCCAATTTGGATGTAAAGGCATTTCTGGCGGACAAGGTACACACATTTCACAACACGCCCAATGCTGTCACGGGGCACACTCCGTTCTACCTGATGAGAGGGAGAAGGTGTATGAGCGAGCTTACTCCCAAACTTGATAGGCGGTATGACATGAGGGAGGAACCTGAAGATGTATCCGATGAGAGGCTGAGGGTCAAAGAAAGGATTGTGGCCAAACAGGAAAGCAACAAGCGGTACGCTGATGTGGTGAATAGAGCCAAAGTCAAAGAGGTAGCGCAGGGGGATTGGGTGTTGGTGAAGAAACCAACCAGAGTGTTGAAGGGAGAGTCTGTTTTCCAGACCCCTGCACGAGTGCAAGGAGTGACTAAGGGAGCTGTCTGTTTGGAAGGTGGGGGATGGTGGAGCAAGGACGACATTGTCAGGCTCAAGGCAGGTCAAGAGGAGATTATCATGAGATGCAGCCAGGTGCATGAGAATGAGGTCGATGATAGTATGTACGAGTGGCAGGTGCAAGAAGACATTGATGGTACCACTGAGGACGGTACGAGTGCGTGCCATGGCCTAGCGGATGATGAAAGCCATAGCGACAGCAGCCCCATGTCAGTGAGGAATGACAGTCGCAATGTGATGAGTGCAAGCCAAGGTGGTACGGGCAACCGCAGCGCGGGGGCCAATCTGCAAATCACTCCCCGCAGACCTACAAGGCATATCAGGGCACCAAAAAGGTTCGAAGATTTTGTTATGAGATGATTGTTATGTAAAGTTCTCTATTTTGTTAAGAAAGGGAGATGTTGTACGTGATGTAACGTACTAGACGGCAGTCAAACCCCGTAGTCCTGTTTCTGCTCGCACGCCGCCTGACGTCACTGGCCAATCCGGTGTCGAGGATGGCTGTGATGTAGGGGGGTGGGTAGGCAGGCTAGAAGAGCGCGAGGACGCGAGCCGGCGGTTTTATCCCCCGCTGCTCCTCGTGGGCCGTAACTTTGGGTATATACATAATAAACGTTCAGAAGCACAAAAATCCTGTTTCGCCTCCCTCATTGGTTCCACTACATACAGTGAAACAGAGGCTTACTGTTTAGTTGATGAAGCAAGGGTGTTCAGTCATCGTCTTTCCAAACCGCAGTGTTCGCGGGTACTTCCGGTTTTGACAGGCTTCTTAGCAACACCCTTCTGGTAGATTACAAGTTGCTTTCTGGCTGTTGTAGTAATTCTGGCACTCCAAGGTTTCTTCATACTTTTTAGTGTGAACATTGTTGGCACTTCTGCAGCTTATTGTGCCATTGAACATTCAACACATACGGTGGCATTTAACTTGAGGCAAGCTTTTTCAGTTGTCCTGTTACAAACTGAATTATGTTGCATGCTGGGAGTTGTAGTGATTGGAGGAATAACAATTAAGTCCTAGATAATTCTAACATTTCGTTCAAGCCATTGATCATGCTATTGAATTTCAATGTTGAGTATGCCTCCTTCTGTAGCCAGGATGCGTCTATGTCGCCACCTCGAGGGTTTGGTTTCATCACTGAAAGGACAATACATTTTAGTTCTTTGTCACTGTATTTCGTTCGTTTCGGTGAAATGAGGGACCACTGGGGTTGACAACACTTTTTTATGTTCCTAGAACTGTGCTGTACAATGTGTTGAGTCACTTGCTGATTGGTTTTTCCAATGTATATTTTTGGACAAGGGCATGTGACTGCATACACAACGTTTTTTGTTTTGCAGTTGGAAAATTCTTTGTGAGTCCATTTCTGGGTATTGTGTATAAATTTAACTCCTACTACTGGGGATTCACAAACCGAGCAGTTGCCACACTTGTGGTGCCCCTCAATAGGTTTCAAGTTCCATTGCACTCTTAAATCTTTGTTTTGGCTGGGCATAGCAATATCAGCTCTCACGGTGTGTTGGCCAATGCTGGCATTCTTTTTCATAGCAACTATTGGTCACTAGAAAGGGTATTCCAAATTTTTGAGAAGATGCCAATTCTTCAGAATAATTTGGTGGAATTATTGGTGTGTGGATCATAGGTCGAAACACAAACCAATTTGTCCAAGGGTTGTTTGATTTTTTTTGTGAGACGATCTTCATGTGGTGTGTGCCAAGCTCTTTTCATAGCATGCTTGAGTAATTTTCTAGCATACCCCCTGTATTTCAATTGATCACAAAAAGCAGTAGCGTGGATTTCAAAATCTTCTTTGCGGGAGCAATTTCTCCCGATTCTCAATAGTTGCCCATACGGTAAATTATCCTTCAAATTTCTTAGGTGAGAACTCTTGTAATGAAGGATTGCGTTGTTATCTCTCAGTTTTATATGTAACGTGGTCACCAATTCATTTCCATGAGGTAGATCTTCAACATCAAGGAAAGTCAAGTTTGTCTTACTTTTGGTGATGCTGAATTTGATGTCCTCATGCCTGGAGTTTACCCATCGAGGGAAATCTTGCATTGACTTAACCCGAGCTGGTTCTAAGCTTGTTCCCAATGGGCAGCATCCCTTAAAAAACGCATTGGCATAGCCAATAGGTCTCGTCTTCGGGACCTTATGTGTTTAGCCAGAACTTTAGGCTATGTTGTAGAGCATTGTGGCTGCTGTGCATCATGTTGAAAAGTTATAATAAAAAGTGTTAAGCATTTTTGTTACATTTATACAAACCAAGAAGATATTATATACAACTGAAAAACCTGATTAAAAAAAGATTTTAATTTAAAAATGTCTTCTAGTTTTTTTGTAGTTGCACTGCTTACCCTCTGCTCACAAAGAATATCATACAAACACAAAATTGTATAGGTTTTAGTTGTGTAAATGAAATGAAAGTTTACCGAAACACAGTATTTACATAGATTTACATTTAGAAAATCTAATCAGCATGGTGCAATGAACTTTAAACTGTGTGCGTTCAAAATTGAAAGGAAAAAAGGTAACATAATTAGTGTGACACGGTGGTGGGAAAAGTACATGGAAGTTGGTGAATTAAAAAAATTAAGTAATTACACCTATTGTGCCTCGTACATGAAGTAAAACGATGAAGGGTTGCAGAAAGCGGACAGTTCATCATGTCCGCTTCAACAGAAAGCACACAACATTGTATGTGCTCCAGCGGAAAAGGGCAAATTTACATATCCTCCCTATGTCACAGACTCGTCACCACACTATCTCATTCATACATGCATTCATTGCCAACACTCATCCGTCTCACTCTAGGCTGCACACAGGAGGGAAGAAGCGCTGGACATGTGGGGGTACCTTGTTACCTATCTGGAGTAATTCATTTATGTTCTATACATTATATACATCTGCACCTATAGAATCCTAACTTTAACATCAAGGCACTCCACCACTTGGTCGATGGACCAATTAATTGGACTGGTTGATGGTGGTTTAGAACCAGCTAAAACACACTTAAAGCTTCGGAACCTTTCGGTTAACTTTCGATACCTTATTAAAGAATCACAAACTCATTTGTTATTAATCAATGTTTTAGTTTATCTAATTAATTCACTCTGTGTTGGCATATTCAGGATTACAGTTCAAATCATATTTCTATTGAGCGATTTCCGATCTTTGATCTTAAACATAAATTGACATAACTTTCATATTTACCTAAATTTGAATATTGGCGACCACTTCCAGAAGAATCCGTCAACCCACAGCAGTAATCAAAATCCCTTCAGATGGAATCGTCCTTTTATAATCAAAGAAATCAAAGAAAACCCAGGTAAGTTCAGGAAGTCTCCCTCAGCACGACGCAGTCCCCACGATTTAGCCAAGGGACCAGGCGATCGCGCCAACGAACCAACAATCCAGCAAATCGACTCTCCACACCAACAGCCACCAACAGCGATAAGGATAATACTACCCCTCTTCTAAATCCCCCCTTACATCCTCTTTTTCTCCTTACTTTTAGGACAATGTGCAACAATTTAGGAGTAGAAAGTGTTTTGATTGGCTAAATCCTTGTAAGTCTCTTGAATTTTCCCATGTTTGCCTATTTCCCATGAGACTGGGCATGACATTTCTCAATTGTATTCTTTCGGTAGTTTCACAGGCAAAAGTTCCGAAGAATCAACATGTAAGTTTTCTTATACAGGTCTTTCATTGTCCCTCAGTCATTCACACTAGCTTTTATCTTGGCAGTCCTCCATGTTCCTATCCTTGACAAGGAACATCTCTGCTCTCGTCGGAGGTCGCTTGGAGATCTTCAGAGCCATCCGAGTCTGCGCAGTAGACATCGCAGTAGACATCGCGCTCACATGACGGTGGTCACTTCCGAACTCCATTTTATGTACTGCGGCCTAGTAGGCTCGAATGCCAACTTAAGCAAAAAGAAACATAACCGTAATTAATATATGGAAATGAAGATTCTAATGTTAAACCCGCACTAATCCCAATATATATTAGTACTTTCCTAGCTTGTAGCAACATTTAAAGCAATAATACTCACCATTCTGCAACACTGGAAGCACAAACCATCACAAAAGCAACATAAATCATGCAATTCTCTATTTCAACACATCCTACAATTAGTTTGCATACCACAGTTAATCATTTAATTATTTGCCATGTAATTAGCATTTTAGACCCACGTGTATCTTGTGTTTATTAAGGTGCAATGGTTGATTAATTATACCACTTCACACAATTCGTACGAGTTAATATTTAGAATGATTACGTAATTAATATTTCATGCAAAAATAGAGGAGGTATACAACATTTTGCTTTACCTGCTCCATCAATCCCCCTTTGGTGATTTTTAACATCACCACAAATCCCGCTAAATGTCAACATTTTTTTATTTTTGCGGAAATGATTTCTCAGTTCCATTACATTTTGTTACATCATAGTATCTCCCATCTCATCTTCCCTTGTTTTCTTGTACATGTTCTCTTTCCATTCTTCTAGTTCTATATCTCCTACTTCTCTTTCTCTCATTTCCTTCCCCTTTCTTTTCACAATTTCTCTTATTATTCTATTTTGTAATTTTCTTCTTTTTATACATACACACCCTAATTTTAGGATCAGTATCCGTATTGCCACTCAAGTCACTGGCATTAGTATTTTACCTACAAATGAACTACCTAATTTTGTTAATAAACCCTTTATAGTAGAAAAACCTTTACCATGCTTCTCCCAAACACTTTCAACCTCCAATGGAATAATTTCCTCATGCAAATCAGTTATATTTTTAATGTATTTCTTTAAATGTTGGCTCTCGTCAGGAATATAGGTACAGCAATGTTGTACCTTCAGCATTCCACAGACTCCTCCCTCTTTGGCTAATATAATATCAAGTGCAAGTTGATTTTGCATAATCATGGCTCTCATGGCAACCATTTCGGTATTTACCATTAAGAACCATCCAGCTGTGCTTGTCGATAAGCGATCCACATCTGTAGACAATTTTCTAATTTTATGTGCATTCAGAGATATTCCTACAGCTGGTATCCGTGCTCCAAAAATATCCCCTACAATTTCTGACCAACTTTCCCTCATTCTACGTGTTAGTTGTCGATCTACTTCGTGCAAACCGTCCTCTCCCCTTCCCACATGAAATATTTTTGGGAAGACCAGGCCTAGGTAGCATGTACCATACCAGTGGTCCGGTAACCTATAATAAGCCCTGTTCCCACAGATGTAATATATTCCAGGGAATACTGGACCATTTCCTCCTTTAAATCCCCATCCTCCCATGATCTTAAATACATCATGGCATTCACTTGCACCTACAAAATAATTATCATAAACAGTGTTATCTCTACTGATGCACAATTTCCTTCTCTGAGGCCAATCCAAAGCCATTGTAGGATTTGTTTCTCCCTTTAAATGGTTTTCCCTTTCAGCACCCCAAAATGTTGTTTCCATCTTTTTCCCAGACACCTTTCTTTGCATCTTAATTCTCCTCTCTTCTACCATGTCCAAGAAAGTTTTTTCTTCTTTTCTCAAACTACAAGTAAGATTATTCTTAAACACGTCTTCTAAAGTTAACTCTCTAGTTTCTAAGAAAAATGTACCTAAAATTCTACCAGGAATCACCTTATTTAGTTCAGGGGCTACACGTATCTGTTAGAAAACATTATCTACATCAGTATAATAATATTCTAATTTCCCTGTTCTATAGAACAAGCTTGCTAATATACTACAAGTTATTCCATATGTCAAAGGAAGGTGATGATAGGTGGCACCCTCTGACACCGATGCAGGTAACTGCATACAAACATAGCAATCTCTAACTTTCATAGTCTTTACATATTCGTACAGCAACTTTGAAAAAACATTATTAGAAAAATCATTTATAGACCTATCCTTATGGAAATCTGTTCTATCTACCAGTTTAGTAGCATGAGTATCATAAACCTCTTCTCTATTAGTTCTGTTCTCAGTGTGGTTTTCTACCCTTTCGACAATCACCTTAAATGAAATTGTTATAGCTAATATGATCCATAGAAGCATTAGTAATCCTGTACAACAACAACACACTTTGCACCATCGTCGGAGAAACCCACATGTAGGTTTTCTACCTTCTGTGTTTGCTGTTTTGGAAATGATCAGTGTGGCTTAGCCTCTTTTCATTCATGACTTAATTTTAACTAAACCTAAGGCTTTAAGTGCCTACTTGGTTCTTTCGGTTACGTGTCTTGTCCAGTGTTTTAAATTCTCTGTGTCTTTCTTCGTCACTTCAATCTGTTCATGGATCGTCTTTGTCTCTGTTTTCACATTCTTGGTTCAGAACTTCCTGATCATCCGTTTCCTCTCTGATATCAGATAACTCTCAGGATTTCCAAATCTTCTTCTTCAACCACTTCTGGTACAGTCACTCCTAGACTTCCTTGGCTGTCTGCTTCCTCTTGTATATCAGGAAGTGCCACATACGTCCACTCTGGTGACTTGCACTTCTGATTGGGTTTCTTTATTCTCTTCTCTCTTTTCAAGTGTGCCTGATCAGTGTCTTCTGATTTCTCTTGACTAGACACTTCATTCACCTGTTCAGCGTTAGATCTTACTCTCGTTAGTCGGTATCTCAATCTTTTAAGTTTATTAGGCCAAATTTCCTCTTTCGACGGTCTTTTCAACCTGTTCCCCTTCTCACCTCGCTCTGTTTTCCAAGCTCTTTTCCTCAAGATTCGTCCTCCTTGGCCTTCTCCTTCACTTTTTTCAGACTCTGTGTCGGTTTGACTTTTACCTTCTTTGGGTTTTATTCTCAGGACCTCAGGTTCACTAGCTACATTTTTCCCTCCTCGTGTTTCTTCCATGCAATCTTCCTGCTGACTAACTGTCCCTTCTTCAACCTGGATGTGTGTTGTCCCTACACCTCCTCGGGGGTCTTCCGCAATAATCTTACCCTTACTCTCTGTATCTAATTCCTCACCTTCTATTTCTACGATTTCAGGCTGAATTTCTCTCATGCTTGCACTTGGTGCTTCTTTATCAAGAATTTCTTGCTCTGTTTCTTCAATATTCTCTTTTATCCTTTCTTGTATTCCCACCTGTTTAGTCTCTGATTCGGAGCTAGTGTCGGAAATTTCCAGTCGTCTCCTCAGTGGTATGTTCTCCGGCTCCGGAACTTAGCTCAACTCCACTTCTCCTGTTCTCTGGGTTTGTCTAGTTCTTGTTTCCTCTGATTTTGACTCAGAACTGGTATCAGACTCTTCCAAATACTCTTCCTCAGAGCGGTTTATAGGACTAGGGATTTGAAGAGTATGACTAGCATGAATCCAATTCTTTATCTTGGCACACTTCACAGCAGTTGTCGTGGTCAGAATCACTTGACGTGGTTTCCCCCAGTGTGGGACCAGACAAATTCTCCTTCTATGCACTTTGATTCGCACCCAGTCTCCAGGACTCAAATCATGAACTGGCTTCTTTTCAAGGGTGGTTGCATCCGGTCCAACCTGATGAAACACAGAATGAACGGAATCAGCCAACCCCTTGCAATAATCCAAAACGAAGTCATCAGATATAGGCAGTAGTTTGTTGACAGGAATGAAAACATGTCTCATTGCTCTACCCATAACAATTTCATGGGGGCTCAGGCCAGTGTTCCTATCAGGAATCGACCTAATAGACATGAGCACCAGAGGCAAGACATCTGGCCATTTTAGACCGGTGGCCAAACACATTTTTCCCAATCTGTTTTTAATGGTGCCATTTATTTGTTCCACTAGTCCAGAAGCCTCTGGGCGATTGGCACAATGTAGTTTCTGTTGTACATTCAATGCTTCACAAATCAATTTTAAAATTTTGTTCTGAAAATGCTTTCCTCTATCTGATTCAATTGTTACTGGGAAACAAAATCTAGGAATGAACTCTCTGAATAGGAGTTTCTCTATAGTAAAGTAACTCCATCGCTCCTTCTAGTCGGGTAAGCTTCCACCCAACGAGAAAACAGGCAGACAACTACCAGGACATATCTTAGCCGATTACATGGGGGCATTTCAATGAAATCAATCGGCATTCTGGTGAAAGGACCTCCCTCCCGTCCTATGGTTCCCAAACTCACCACTGTTTCCCTTCCTGGATTGTATTGCTGACATATAAGGCATCTTTGACACAGGCTCTCAGCTGCAAGCCGGAACTTGGTGTTATACCAGGTCTGTTTGAAAAGTCTACCTATATGTGCCTGCCCATGGTACATCCGTGCCATTGTAGAGATCATGCTATCAGGCATTACTGGTCTTCCATCACGATAAACCCAAACCTTGTCTACCTCGCGTGGTGCACATCCTGATTTTATCCACTGTTTCTTTTCCTCCTCTCCTGCCTCTTCCTGTAACTGCCTCACCTCATCCCAGGTATTCACCGTGTTAATAAAAAGCAAGGGACATGAGTTAATTTCCTATTCCCAATTCCGGGAGTTTTGGTTCCGCGCACAATACTGTGCTATGTCATTCGAAAATTCATTGCCCGCAGACACATAGTCTGTACCCTTTGAGCGGGCTGCACATTTTACAACTGCGATTTGCTTAGGCAGCTGTATCGCCTCAAGCAATTTTCCAACCACTTCTGCATTCCTGATCGGAGTTCCACTCGATGTAAAGAACCCTCTTTGAGACCAAATCTGTCCAAAATCGTGCACCACTCCAAACCCATACCGACTATCGGTAACCACAGTGACTTGTAGATTCTTTACCAACTTGCATGCTCTGGACAGTGCAAACAATTCAGAAACCTAAGCTGATTTGACTCCTTTCAGGCAAGACGCTTGCAACACAGCCGCTACAGTACATACTGCATACGCAGCACTCACAATTCCTTCTTCAGTTCTCAGACATGACCCATCCATAAACACAACATAGTCACTTTCTTTCAGAGGCACATCTTTTATATCCGGACGCGTCTTAGTGCAAAAATCAAGCACTTCCAAACAATCATGATCCACGTCATCCTTCACTTCCACATTCACAGCATCAGGTAGCAATGTTGATGGATTTACATTAAGGCACCTCACAAGACTCACGTTTGTAGCACCCAGAATGACCTTCTAATATTTAGTTAGACGACTATGCGTCATAAACTGTGTGCGGCTTCTTGTCAAAAGGATTGCAACATCATGGGGAACAAACACTCTCACAGGATATCCCATCACAATTCCTTCACTCTGCTCCAAACTCTTACAGGTAGCAGCCACTGCTTTCAAACAACCAGGCAAAGCTACGGCTACAGTAGCTAATACAGCTGAAAAGTATGCAACTGGTCGTTTTAATTTTCCATGCCTTTGTACTAACACAGAGAGTGCACATCCATCTCTCTCGCTACAATATAGCCCAAATTCCTTTTCGTAAACAGGCATTCCAAGAGCTGGTGCTTCACACAAGCTGTCTCTCAGTTGTCTAAAAGCCTTTATCTCCTCTTTATTCAGTTCAAGGGGGTCTTTCACATCACTTTTTGTCAAGTGTACCAAAAGCGTACCAAAGGTTTCGCAATCAGCGAAAAGTTGCTGATCCTCTGGCGACAATATCCCACCATTCCAAGAAACATTCTCACTTCTCTCTGAGTCATTGGTGCTCTCATTCCTTTTATTATCCTGTCTGCAGTCACTTTCCTCAGGCCTTTCTCAATCTTATGACCTAAGTATTGTACTTCCTCTTACAAAACTGTAATTTTGATGGGGATACCTTAAGTCCTCCATCCGCCAAATGATTCAACAACGCAACTGTGTCCACCACACATGCCTCTCGCGACTTCGATGCCACCAATAGGTCATCGATGTATTGCACAAGTACTGAACTTTCGGGCATTTTCAAATTTTCTAAGGACTTCTTTCGAATCTGATTAAATATCGACGGACTTTCTGTATACCCCTGTGGGATACGGCACCATGCCAAAGTACGTTTGCCGAACCGGAAAGCAAAAATGTGTTGGCTATCGGGGTGCAATGGGATAGAAAAGAAAGCATGACACAGGTCGATGACTGTGTACCATTCCGTATCATGGGGAATTTGATATAGAATTACCGAAGGGTCGGTACAATGGGACAGCAGGGTACAACAATTTTATTAACTTTTCTCAAATCTTGTACTATCCTGAAAGTTCCGTTAGGCTTCTTTAAACCCATGATTGGTGAATTACATGGACTACTCATTATTTCTCTCAAAATTCCCTGTTCAATCATCTTGTCTATTACAGGCGTCACTCCTGCAATTATCTCTGGTGTCAATTTATACTGTGGAATATTCGGGTAGCTTACTCCTTCCTTTACAGTTATTTTCATAGGGTCCACTTTTTTCATCAATCCCATATCTTCTCCCGTTTCACTGTTTTCTTCAATTCCTAAGGAAATTCCTCCTGATCAAATACAACAAATGCCTCAGTAATTTCAGGTTCCAAATTTGCAATTGTCATTCTATACAGTACATTCTCATCAGGAGTTTCAAAAGCTATGCCATCAGGGGTACAGAAGATAGTGCAATTCATTTTGCACAACAAATATCTCCCTAACAAATTCACGGGGCTAGAATCACACACGACGAATCGATGCATTTCGGTGAATTTCCCTATTCTAACTTTAACAGGATCAGTAAGATAAGTCTTTATCTGTCTATTTGAGACTCCTACTACTTGGATTGTGTCACCAGAGAGAGGAAGATTTTTAACATCAGCTGATCTAACAGTTGAACGAGTAGCACCAGTATCTACTAGGAAAGTAATTTTTTCATCATTTACCTTTCCATCCACAAAAGGGTCCTGTTTGGTCTACCTCTAGAGTTGCACCAAGTACGCACTCCTCTTCCTCTCCTAGACACCGTCAATAACTCTCTTCTGACTCACTCTCATCGATCTGCAGCCAATACTGCGAAACAGCACTAGCGTGCGGTAGCTTAGTTACCTGTTCCTCGGTGTAGAATCCTGTCTCATTACAGTATCTCTGAGGATCTACGCTCCGTGGAAAAGGTGGCTTTGGCATCTGACACTGTGGGGTAACAACCTGCTGCCGAAGCGGCGGTTGACAACTTACCTCGTTCTGCACCTGTGGATTCAATGATGGATTATCACCATTAGCACTCGGGGGCAATTTACACTCGGATTTCCAATGCCCTAATTTTCCGCAATTATGACATGGCCATTTCTTTTATGCTTCCTCTAAGCTGATTTGTCCCTTTCCCTTTCCAATATTAGGTTTTTGTCTAACTTGGCCCATGCCATTAGCCTGCTCAATCAACTGGGCTTCTTGCCTCTCCGCTACCTTAACTTGTGCCCACATTCCCTTCTCTTTCAGTTTGCGTTGTTTGGCTTCGATTTCATCACTAAAATATTTTGCATGTCGTAACACTTAATCTATCTTTTTATTTTGCCAATCCACTGTATGCTGTTTGATCAATTTGCTTACCTCAGATCTTAAACCATAAACAAATCGATATACAAAATGACTTAAATCCTTCTCACTCAATTTCTCATTACCACTGTATTGCTTAAAAACTAACAGTAACCTTTCATATTAGGCGTGAACAGATTCTTTAACCTCTTGGTGAGTTCTATCAATTTTTACCCAATTGGTTTCCTTTGGCGGCACTTTGTTTTTCAAAAAAGTAATTACCTGTTCATATTTCCTCATTACCTTTGGATCAGGAGCTCCCGTCTTAAGATCCCTAGGATACTCTTGAGTTGGCCAACCTACTGTAATTTTACATTCTGCCCATAAATCTGCAGGTACAATTATATCAAAAAGACCATTCAGATCTATCCACAACACTTTCGATAATTTAACAAACCTTTCCACCTGCCGATACCACTCGACTGGTTTTCTCTTAACCTCGGGAAATCATTGGTAAATGATAAAATGTCCTGCCTAGTCCAGGGAACATGTACATAACCCCCTCCTGGGATCTCCCTCATGGGACATTCAGTTACTACTGGCTCCTTTTCTCTTACCAGAAATGCTGAAAAGGTCTTATCTGTCGTATCCTCTCTCTTTCTAAACCACCTACTTTTCCACCTATCTACATCACCCCATTTCCTTAACAAGTCAATCAGTTCTTTAATTTGAGTAAATCTCCCTGCAGTATTCAAATTTTCAATATCTTTCTCAGAAAACTCTACTCTCTATGGTTTCTGTAATGATCTTATTTTCTCAAAGTCAATACCCATTTCACTCGCTGTCTCTTCAAGTTTCTCATGCAAACTTCTCGCTCTCCAAATTATACTTTTGCAGAGAAACATTAGCTCCTCGTCCTGATATGTTTTTAATTTTTCAGTTGGAATGGTCCCTACTATTAATTCTTCCAAGGTTACTTTTAATTTTGCCACATCTAAAGGTTGAGGTTCTGTATCTTTCCGCTGTAAACACCTTAACCAATCGCTTAATTCCTCAGAAGTGGGTCCTACAGGGATTGTCTCATTTCTTATTCTATCCGTATTTCTCTCTGGGGTTTCTGGCGCCGATTCTGTTGTCATCAGCGTCTTACTTGCTGGGATTTGATTTATAGTCAGATTTTTAGGAGTGCTTAAACCTGATGTTTCTGACATTTTTCCCCATGCATTTCCCCCAGCTCCACTTCTTTCTACCTCGATTTGTTTACTACTATTGTAGGGAACTGTTAAACAATGCTCACTATCTTTCTGTTTATCAAAGACAGGCATCACCGGCCCTATAGTTACAGGTACAGTTACTGCTTCCATATTCTTGGTTAATTCTCTCAGTTAATTCCAGAGTAGTTCTAGCTAGTTCAACCGAATTTTCATTTCCGTTCCTAACAGGTTGTGACATTTCAGAGTCTCTAAATGGATTATTTATCCCTAAATCAGGTGGGGTTTGCTCAAGATTTTTATTCAGCATGGTTTCTTTTACCGGCGCACTTGGCGTCCGCAACGTAGAATTTGGTTGATACGGGGGAGGATTTTTATAAAACATGTCCTCTAGCACTTCATCCTCCGATTCCTTCACACCATACTTATAACCTTCCGACCCTGTATTGTTTCTCTTTTCTGTACACTTTCTTCCACTTGTCTCTTCAGTATTTCTCAAAGGACACATACCATCAGTCATGTGTGCATTCCGCCATCTTCTCATTCGGTCCTCATGACTTTGTTGCCCACACTGTCTACCGAACATGTAATTATACCTTCTTCCACTCCGATGCTGTTCCCTTTCATACATCTCTTCTTCCCACTCTGTCAAAGCCTCAAACTGAGTAGGTCTAGGCCTCGGTTCCAACCTCAACGAACCACTTTCTGGAAATGCTAGGACTCCTTCTTCTTTTGTATACTTTGCCCAATTCTCTAGCTAAATACATGTATGGTACCCATATTTCGCTACCATAAAAGATGCAGGCGATTTCGGTGGAGGAAGTATCTGTCCTTCCCTAGTCACAATCGGCTTATCCTTTTTAAATAGACTTTTAATTTTCCCAAACCATGATTTTTTCTCTTTCGCAGGTGGTTCATAGTACATCATTTTCATTTTCCCTAGTTCTGAACCACTAGACTTTTCAAATCACTCCTCTTGCGACTATTCTGTAGTCTCTCCAATCCCAGCAAGACCCACACTAACGCACCAATCCCGTGCATCTAAGTCACTCCTGAAGTTCTCCAATCCCAGCGCGACTCACACTAATGCACCAATCCAGGGCGTCTACGTCACACTGGTAAATTGTCCACTTCTAGCGCGGCTCACACCAACGCACCAATCCGTGAAAGCTTTGTCTCCCTGCAGCTGGCCAATCCCAGTGCGGTCTTTCTGACGTCAGCGTTTCTCGCTACTCCTGCTTCTGCTGACCCCTCCTTTACAAAAGTTTATCTGCAAACTTTTCTTACGTTTCTTTTAATCAAAATCTGCTAGTAACAACATAAAAACACCACGATTGCCTGTTTCGCTAAACCAAAGAGATAGTTTTGGTCATTTACACAAGAATTATGTATTTCCAGTAGGCAGCGCTCACCTCTTCCCTACCACAGAATTATTCCGTTTCGCCGATAAAGTAGCACTTCCCTCTACCTGACCCTTCTAACAAGCAAAGAGGCTAACCGTTTCTCTGGGGATAAAACACATGTGGAGACTACACTGCTCCTGAGAATTAAGGCCAGAGTTTCACAAGAGAACCTGTTGCTATTTCACTCACGCTCGTTCACACAGAAATGTACCTGTCGATAACACATGACAATGTCATCAACTCGAAACCAGACAATGCGTTGTGCAACGTCACTTGTCACACGTTTCCCCGTCTACATACAGGACAACCAACTTCCTACGTCCCGGAAGTCTTTGAACCAATCGACAACATAAAACACAACACGACTCAACATAGAATGTTAGAACATAAATCAATAATCACCAAACCAATGCAATAAACCCATAACTCTGCTACCAGAAAAACTGCTCCAGTGGAAGAGGGTCCTCCCTATGTCACAGACTCGTCACCACACTAGCTCATTCATACATACATTCATTGATGGGGCCATAGCACCAACACTCATCCGTCTCACTCTAGTCTGCACACAGGAGGAAAGAAGTGCTGGACATGTGGGGGTACCTTGTTACCTACCGGGAGTAATTCCTTTACGTTATATACATCTGCACCTATAGAATCCTAACTTTCACATCAAGGCACTCCACCACTTGGTCGATGGACCAATTAGTTGGACTGGTTGATGGGGATTTAGAACCAGCTAAAACACATTTAAAGCTTCGGAAACTTTCGATTAACTTTCAATACCTTATTAAAGAATCACAAACTAATTTCTTATTAATCAATGTTTTAGTTTACCTAATTAATTCACTCTGTGTTGGCATATTCAGGATTACAGTTCAAATCATATTTCTATTGAGCGATTTCCAATCTTTGATCTTAAACATAAATTGACATAACATTTATATTTACCTAAATTTGAATATTGGCGACCACTTCCAGAAGAACCCGTCAACCCACAGTAATAATCAAAATCCCTTCAGATGGAATCGTCCTTTTATAATCAAAGAATACCCAGGTAAGTTCAGGAAGTCTCCCTCAGCACGACGCAGTCCCCGCGATTTAGCCAAGGGACCAGGTGATCGCGCCAACGAACCAACAATCCAGCAAATCGACTCTCCACACCAACAGCCGCCAACAGCGATAAGGATAATACTACCCCTCTTCTAAATTCCCCCCTTACATATTCTTTTTCTCCTTACTTTTAGGATAATGTACAACAATTTAGGAGTAGAAAGTGTTCTGATTGGCTAAATCCTCGGAATTTTGAAAGTCTCTTGAATTTTCCCATGCTTGGCTGTTTCCCAATTGTATTGCATGACATTTCTCAATTGTATTCTTTCGGTAGTTTCACAGGCAAAAGTTCCGAAGTATCAACATGTAAGTTTTCATATACAGGTCTTTCATTGTCCCTCAGTCAAGTTCAAGCAAGCTTTATTCGACAATTGTCATAAAAGCACAATCCATGCATTAGTCATAAAAATTCATCTCCTTGCTTTAAAACAAAAGAAAAAGTCTAAAACATTGCTCGATAAAAACTTTATAGTCTAAAAATGCAGATGCGATAATTTCATAATAAATATAATACAAAACAGGATATAAAAAACCATATCTTTCCAAATCAACCACTAATCGTTTTCCTCCTTAGAGTCCAAGACCACCCTAGAAACTTTGCCACCGATATGTAAACAAAAGGAATGGTACTCGTGCAGATAATTCTAACTGCTAACACACCACTCCTAGTACCTAGTAGCTTGCACATGGGTCTCCGCCATACACTGCGCGGGCAGAGTATGCTGGGCACCCAAATAGAATATGGGTAACTGATTCCGTGGATGCTGGGCAACTAGGACAGATGGCCATTCCGCCTTGGGACCATCTCAATGTAAATGCTCTAGTTGGCAAACTTCCAATTCTAAGCTGAAAATAGAGCTTCCTATCGAGTGGCTTAGTTATGTCATCCCAATATGCTTCAAGGCCAATTACATCTTTGAAATCTAGGAAAATCCCTGTGAGCGAAAGTGGAGCACTTGTCCTAAAAGTCTTAAATGCAACCATCTCCCAATATTTGTCCTTGAGAACCCTCTTAGATGGAAAACTAGCATTGAGAGGATCCAACCAGAGTGGTTCCATTCCTAATTCTCCAAGAATGTCCCTGATGCCAGTTAACCATTTGATTTTATGAAAGGTGTCATACTTGATAATATCCATAAGGCCTGTGGCATATGTTCTTAATTCAGGAGTTGTCCACAGGCGCCTCCAATATAGAACCGGGTGCAAAGTAGCAATAAAATTAATTGGTTTCATTCCTAAATCATAAAAGAGGGGACACATGGGAGTACTCTGGGGTAAATTAATAAGATTACATAGAAACTTGTTCTCAGATACAGACATTTTTCTTAAATTCTCAAATCCCCAAATCTCAGCACCATAGAGGGCAGAACTAACCACCTTCGCATCATACACTCGGAGGACTGGAGCAATTGGCTTGGTAAATGATTTAGCGAACTCAGAGCATAGAGCTCCAGTCAATTGACGGTGTTTAAGCGTTGCCAGCTCTGTCTGCCGGTTTCAATGCAAATCATGTTGAACATTTACACCCAGATAACTAAATGCCCTCACTTGTTCAAGCGGTAGGTTATTCATGAAAAGTTTTCCCTTAAAAGTTTTGTGCTGATTAAAAGACATGAATTTTGATTTTAACACATTTACCTCGAGGCCTCGTGTGGTGCAGAATTCTTCAAAAATAGTGAGTGCTCTCTGTAATCCACTTGGGGTCTTGGAAATAATTAGGGTATCATCTGCAAACATTAAAATGGGTACTTTGACACCAGCTAAAATTGGGGCATCTATATTGGCTGCGATCATTAATTTAGCTACACCATTAATGTACAATGAAAACAAGGTGGGTGCTAGGACACAGCCCTGGCGTACCCCTCTCTCTACTGGGAACTGGCTGGTAACATTTCCAGTGGAACCCCACCTAATCTGTGCGTAATTATGCTCGTGGAGTCTGATGACCAGTGTTATGAGGGCACAAGGCATACCCAAGTCATGCAAGACCAACGATAATGTAGAGAGGCGAACAAGATCAAAAGCCGCCCTTAAATCGATAAAGGCAGCATATAAACGCGGGGTGGGTGGAAATTTGTGGATCCACGCAGATTCCGGAACTTTCCACCACAGAAATGTGTAGAAAATGTGTTTTTTTTTACAATTTTTTAGGTTTGCAAGGGATTCTGGGTAACAGACCCTGGTGGGAGGCAGTCAAGTCACTCCATCCTGGATTCCCCTGGGTGTCTAGTTTTCAAAAATGTATAGGTTTGCTAGGTTTCCCAAGGTGCCCGCAGAGCTAGGGTTCAAAAACTACAGCTAGGCACTTTGCCAAAAAAGGGTCATTTGTCACTGCGAAATTGAGGTGTGACCACGTTGCATTTTGCGCCATTTCCTGTATTTTATTTAAAATCATTCTGCCTAGAATATTTTGCATTGAATCTATCAAACTAATCGGGCGGTAATCACCAGGGAGTGACTTAACCCCCTTTTTGTAAACTGGTATTATTTCCGTTCCATGAGACCGGAATGGGTGCTCCTTTTGCCACTGCATTTGCTAGTAGCAGTATATACCTACCCCAGGAATTTTTATCATACAAAAATGTGTCTGCTGGGACACCGTCAATGCCCGGTGCCCTGCCAGCAACCACAGACTCCAGAGCCAAATTTACGTCCCCGATGTTAAATGCCTCATCCAAAAAGGGTGTATAGGTAGGTAGATCCCTTATACTTAGTGCCTGGCTTTTTGCATATTGGGGCATAAAATAAACCTCCCAGTCGTCCTTAGCAACCCAGTTTTGAGGTTTTTCTGGTTGCCCACCACATCCCCACTTAATTATACCCCAGAAACACTTTGAGTTTTTAAGGGCACTAGCTTCTTTAAGCTCTTACCACCTCTGTTCGTCCCATGCACGTTTTGCTTTATGCATTAGATTTTTGTATAGTCAGTCCTTGCGCAGCGGACAGCACTACTAGGCCCTGCTTTTATAGCCTGCCCCAAAGCGAAACGTGCTTGCCTACATTCTTTGTTATACCAGCGTGGCAAATTATTGGGCAATTCCTTACTTGACTTGTGTGGTCTAACGAAGAGGCTTTTTAGTTGTTGAAAAAGCGTTTCATGAATCCTGGTAAAAGACTCAAGATCTGAGCCGCTACTAAGAATGGTCCCCAGCTCATGGGTTGCGTGTGCTAGCTTACTGGAAATAAAATCTATTTTCACCTGGTTATCTACCATTTGCGCCCACTTCAAATGGCGCATATCATTTGTAGGAACAAACACCAACAGCCACCAACAGCAATAAGGATAATACTACCCCTCTTCTAAATTCCCCCCTTACATACTCTTTTTCTCCTTACTTTTAGGACAATGTGCAACAATTTAGGAGTAGAAAGTGTTCTGATTGGCTAAATCCTCTGAATTTTGTAAATCTCTCTTGAATTTTCCCATGTTTGCCTATTTCCCATGAGACCGGGCATAACATTTCTCAATTGTATTCTTTCGGTAGTTTCACAGGCAAAAGTTCCGAAGTATCAACATGTACGTTTTCTTATACAGGTCTTTCATTGTCCCTCAGTCATTCACACTAGCTTTTATCTTGGCAGTCCTCCATGTTCCTATCCTTGACAAGGAACATCTCGGTTCTCGACGGAGGTCGCTTGGAGATTTTCAGAGCCATCCGAGTCTGCGCAGTAGATATAGCGCTCACATGACAGTGGCCACTTCCGAAACTCCATTTTATGTACTGCGGCCTAGTAGGCCCGAAAGCCAACTTAGGCAAAAACAAACATAACAGTAATTAATATATGGAAATGAAGATTCTAATGTTAAACCCGCACTAATCCCAATATATATTAGTACTTTCCTAGCTTGTAGCAACATTTAAAGCAATAATACTCACCATTCTGCAACACTGGAAGCACAAACCATCACAAAAGCAACATAAATCATGCAATTCTCTATTTCAACACATCCTACAGTTAGTTTGCGTACCACAGTTAATCATTTAATTATTTGCCATGCAATTAGCATTTCAGTCCCACGTGTATCTCGTGTTTATTAAGTTGCAATGGTTGATTAATTATACCACTTCACACAATTAGTACGAGTTAATATTTAGAATGATTACATAATTAATATTTGATGCAAAAATAGAGGAGGTATACAAAATTTTGCTTTACCTGCTCCATCATATGCAATGTACTTCATTAAATAACATAAAAGGTCATGAAAAAACAGTATACAAACATTACAATAGGAAAACCGAATTTGCTCTTAAAAGAGACAGAAATAGACTGAGACTTCACTAAAAAAGAAATAGTGACCCGAAATTAAAATATTTTCCACTGTTTGCATTCCTTCAAGTGACTTTGCTGGAAGCTTAAGGTTATTATCTCTGAAAGTCACGGAATGCACTATTTATGGGCTGTAAATATGTGTTAACATTTGGAACTTGTGTTGGTCCGGGAAGCACAAACAAGAAGCCTCCAGTTACCTGTGTGATAGGAGTGAAAGCTCCTCCATCTGTGGTATAAACAGGAGCAGTGACGCCGGTAATGGGGCTGCGTCACGGGCACAGGCAGGCACCTGAGGCGCGAGTGCACCAGCAATTAGGAAGTACAAAGAAGCAGCCTCCGGTTATCTGTTTTGCATAGCAGGCGGCTGTAGCGAGCAGTGACTAGACAAGTAAAGCAGAAAGCGGCAGAAAGTGGTAGTGTGGGGAGGGTAGCGCAAGACGTGAGGTGGACTGCAGTGACGGGCAGAAAGCGGCAGAAAGTGGTGGTGTGGGGGAGGGCAGCGCAAAACATGAGCTGGTCTGCAGCGATGGGCAGAAAGTTGTAGTGTGGGTAGGGCAGCACGAAACATGAGCTGGTCTGCAGCGACAGGCAGAAAGCGGCAGAAAGACGAGATAACCAGCGAGACCAGCGCTGACCGCCATCTGTTTCCAATTAACGCGACCGCGAGACACAGGCGCGATAATTGGAAACAGATGGCGCTGCTGCTCGCTCCCGAGCACCCTAGACCAGGGGACAGAGAAGGCGGGACATGCACCCGCCTTCGACCAATTGCGTGCTGTCTTTCTTTGAAAGACACATGCACAGGCCAATTGCGGGTTAATAAAAAAAAGCACACGCAAGCGTGTGCTCAGGGTTCAAAGCCTTTACTAAATGCCTCGCAATGCGGCACATGCACGCTGGCTCAGGCGAGACCTAAAAAGGACTGTTTAAATCCTGTACAATGGGATTGCTGCATGTATAAAGTTCATGAAATGACTGACTGGTATTTTACTTTGAAGTTGTGTTCATGTATTGTTGTTTATCACGTTTATAATTTATCTTATGTACTTGTTTGAAACAAAAAGTGTTTTCTCCATTTCTGACATAAATGATATTAAAAAAAGAATAAAAGGAAAAAAATAAAGGAATGGTTGAATAAATAACCAGGACCAACCAAATCAGGTATTGGTTCTTTGTCTGTTTAAGTAGATATCAGCAGAGAAAGTTGTAGCTAGGTTCCTTGTTTTACTACTTTAATTAGACTATCTAGCTACTGGTACCTAGGCCTACCCCTTCAACTGACTTTTAGAAAGTTGGCATTTTCTTACCGTAGCCATTTGGTGCCTGCAGGCTGTCTCTGGGTCCCATGATTGGGTGTAGTTGACAGTTGAGCTTTGTGCATTCCACCAAGACAGCCACGCACAGTGGGGTACTTAGGTGTGACTGGATGGCCCATCACTGGCAGAATGGGAGGGAGCTCCACTTACATTTGAATAGGCTGCGTCCTGTCTCTATGCAAAAGGTGGCCTACCCCCTGTACCTAGTCTGGAGCCAGGTCTGGGAAGGCATGACACCTGTGCACTTCAAAGACATGCCTCTAGAAGCGTCTCCCTACTTCAAAGGCACAACTGGGTATAAATACTAGACCCCAGACACCAACTCTTCAGTGCATTTCTGCACCTGTGGATACTCTGACAGGAAGAAGGACTGCTGTGCTGCTACAAGGCCAGTCACTCTGCTGGACTACTGCTCTAAAGGAACTGTTATCCTGCTGTGCTAACCTGCTGCCCTCTTGCTTGGGTGAGAAGGACTGGACTGGCATCTCTTGAACCTAGAACCCAGAGTGACTACAAAGGCTAGTTAGCTGGCCTCCTGATCTGAAGCCTTAGGGACACAACAGGCTTCCAACAACCTTGCACCTGCAACTAGACTCTGCTGTCTGTGAGTCTATCCTGCCAAGTGATGCCACCCAAGTTCTGGACCCTTGGAAGTTGGCCTAAAGTGCTCTGCCAGCCTCAGTGGATCAAGCAGAACCGACGTTCTGAAAATGAACCCTTCTGCTGGGTCACACCCAAACCTTTTGCCTTCCTCCCCTCTTTTGCTGAACATTTTTGTAGGCTTACGGACTGTCCACAAACAAAGGGCTGCATACCTCCTTGTAGTGCGTCTGGAGCCAGGGCAGGAAGGGAGGACCTCTGTACACTTCAAAGGCATGTCTTTGAAGTCTCCCCTTTTTTCAGAGGCACCAACGGGTACAAGTACTTGATCTCAGCCACCACCACTTCAATACACTTCTGGACCTGTGGATACTTGCCAGGAAGGACTGCTATGCTGCTGAAGGACTTCCACTCTGGTGGACTGCACTCTTTTGGACTATTGCTTTGCTGTGCTGATCTGATGCCTGCTGCCTTCTTGCCTGGGTGAGGACTGGACCTGCATTTCTTGAGCCCCAGAACCCAGAGTGACTCCAAGGGCCTCCTGATCTGAAGCCTTGGGGATATAACAGGCTTCCAACCCCTGAAATTGGATTCTGTTATCTGTGAGTCTGCCCTGTCAAGTGGTGCCACCCCAGTCCTAGACCCTTTGAAATGGGCATAAGGTGCTTACCCACGGAACTGTCACATCATCTCTGCTGAGCGACGCATCCCTGAGCAGAACTGATGCTTTGCCGCTGCTGCTTGGATTGGACCCATTGCAAAAACTTGCATCTCTGCCGCAACCGACATCTTGGACCGCTGCATCGCCTTCAGAACTCCCAGTGCGTAAAACTTCCCCTAGCTCAGCTCCTTGCATTCCTCGTTGACGGCAGCCTCGACGAAACCGGCAAGACTCCACATCACAACTTCACTGCTCATCCAAATCGACGCATCACATCCCTGACACCGCACTTCACATCGCAAACCCTGTCGACGGGATCCTCGATGTCGATGCAACAGGACTTTGCCTCATCTCAGAACTGATGCCTCACCCCAGCTGCACGACTCGTCTCCAACATGGATCTACACAAAGCTCCGCAACCACAATTTAAGATACTTTGTTCAGAGAGCCTAAGTGGGTGCCTGTAGCTGGCCTGCACTCCATCACGGTCAGCTTGAACTTGTGCCAGTCCGGTGCGACCAGATATCCCTTGTTAGCACTTCGTGATGGGTTTTTTGCACTAGATTGCACTATAAGCATTATAATTCAATAACTCAAGTTCTACAAATTCGATTTTTGTCATTTTGGCCTTGTTTTATCTATTAAAGTCAGGTCTATTTTTCTTACTTGGCATGTTTTTTTCTTTTTGTTTTTTTTTGTTTTCTCTGTGTTACAGTTTGAGGTGTTTCACAAGTACTTTACACATTGCCTCTAAGTTAAGCCTGACTGCTCTGTGCCAAAGTACCAGATGGTGAGCACAGGTTAATTTAGGGTATGCCTTCCCCTTACTCAGACTAGGTTTGTGGTTTCTGCTTGACCAAGGCTCATGCTCTAGCCAACCAGTTACCCAATTTCTAACACAACGCATCTCCTCTTCTGCATGTTTATAAACCCGAGCAGAACCAACGCATCACCACTACGGCATGGATTAGACCCATCGCAAAGGCCTGAAATTTCACCGCAGTACCATTGAAACGTCCACTGTGAAAAGCATCCTCGACGTAGGCCCTTACATTCTTCGTCGACAACAGTCTCAACAATGACTTGCTCCGAAACACACCCTCGCGGGCACAGTCCACCAACAGTGACTTTGCCAACATTAGGCCCAAATTGGCAGGTGGTAATCTAGTGCATTTTTGGGGCAAATACAGACCTCCCTACAGGGTTAGTAGCTTCCTCGTTAGCCCAGCCATTAGGTTTCTGCACAGATGGGGGCATAGACATAACAAGCATTGCCAAAGCCAATTGTCTCACCTATGCGAGAAATATTGGCTTAGTCAATGTGTTTTATCCATGTTGCCTCAGCATGGGTGACAGTTGGAGAAAAAAGTGATATGCCGCGACCAGCACTGGCCACTTCACAACACTTTCTGTCTCTCAGGAATGCAGTTCAAGCAACACAACACAAGAGGGGGTGGAAGCGATGGGATAAATAACACAATGCAGGAGGGGATTGGGAGAGAGTGGGAAAACGATGACGACTGGGTAACGATAACAATGTGGGGCAGGGTAATACTGGAGAAGAAAGTCTGCAAACACACTCACTTTTATGGAGTGCTGCAAATAAAATAAAAAAGTAGCTTCTAAAGCGCAAGCAGTGGAAGAACATGGTCAAGGACGAGGTACTTTGGACATACCACTATTCTGAGATCTATAAATGATGCATCAAAAAGGTAAGCAGCTAAGGCTTTATGTCAAGTCTCTTCCAAAATGTTGCAAACACAAATGGTATGTCACACCAAGGACATAAGTCATGGGCACTGTCCACCTTCACATTTGAACAGCACATTTGAAGGTTATGACAGATCAAGTAAAAATTATTTGAAAAGAGCAAGAAATGTTGCTACTGTAGAAACATCCAATTACATAAAATGTATGCAAAGCCAGCTTTAAGATAAATATAAAAGAGTTGAGAGTACAAATATGGAGGTGCTGAAACGCAAGCTTTTCTTTATCCATAAAAAGTAGGAAATTATGTTCTGTTTAACTACATTTACATTAAAAATTCCTTCCTAAAATTGCTAGTTGAATTAACGCAGTGGTAATGGAAATTTCATCAATTCCAGAAATATTTCATGAACCTTAAAGTGTTGAGGAGGATGAGAAACATTATAATTGTAAAGATACCCGGATTGCTTGCTGCCAGGAAGTAAGGGCCAGATCTACTAAGAAACCATTTTGCGATTCCCTAATTGAGAATCCTTGCAATTTGCAATTAGGTAATCGCAAAACCGCATGTAGGAAAGCGTGTTGAACACTTTCTGTGATTCCCAGTGGGAAGCAATTGACATACCTCATGAATATTAATGAGGTAGTCTGCAATTTGCGACTCAGGTCAGCAGACCACCATGTCTGTGATTGCTTTATTTATTTTTTTTGTAAGGAAGCCTGTTTTCCTTAAAGGAGAATTGGATGCGTTACAATAAGAAAAATTAAAAGTTTTCGTTACATTTTTTTTAGAAGCAGCCATTGATCCCTTGGACCACTGCCTGTTCTTAAAAACGTTTTTCGCCTACATTCCCAAAGGAGAAGGGGTCTCTTGGGGACCCCTTCCTGTTTGCGAATGGGTTACCACCAGCTTGAAGTTGGGGGTAACTGAGAATGTTTTGCAACCGCATTCCTGGTCGCAAAACATTCCTACATACCAGTGCTACTCGTTATTAAGAAGGTACGCCCTTAACACGCCCCTTCCTAATAGCAACTCCCAAACCACATTTTACGAGTCGGTCTTAGGTTACCGTCTCCCAAAATAAGGTTGATACATGCCAAAAAGCATTTTACCAGTCGCAAACGGCCTCATTGGTGTGTGTGCAACATGAAACATTGAAAAATGCACAAAGGTTTTGCAAATTACCTTGAACTTCAACTTCATGGCAATTTGCGCACCCTATTAGCAAAATCGCTAATATTTTTTACTTTAATGCATTGCATTTAAGCAATCTCAATTTGGGATTCCTTAAATGCAATCGCAATTTAAGTAATCGCAATTTAGCGATTGGTTAAATTGCAATTTTTGCATTTGGGATGATGCATCCCAAATGCAAAAATACCGGTCGCAAAGGGGAAGATTCTGAGAATCTGCCCGTTTGCAACCGGTTGCATGTGCCTGAAAATTAGGATTTTTGTCAAAATCCTGTTATTTGTACAAAAGTCTCCACAAAGTCGTTAAACCGCTAAACTGTGTTAAACCCACCTGCCCTGCTGGTCAGTAAAAGGCAGATGGGCAGGAGAGCAGGAGAGAGTTGTTTATATTTTCTCTCCTGCTGTACATGGCATAAGCACTACAAACTTCCTGGAGGAAAAGCCGCCTCCAAGAAGCAGAAAAGAAAACAAACCTGCACTCGCCCTTCCCAGGTCACCTTTTTACAGCCCCCCACCCTGAAGACCCTTCCAGTTTTCTCTTTCCTGCTGTCCCTGTTCACCTTTTCCTAGACCCTCTGCCCCCTCCACTCCTTGCATCAGCCTCATGCTCAGACCAGCATGAAATGCATGCCGTTGCAGAGAGGTGCTAGGTAGCCCCCTCCACCCACTTCCACCTTTCATTAAAATGGGGGAGTGTGGAGGAGCCACATTAACAGCTCCCTCCAGCAGAATGTATTTCACGATGGGATGATACATTTCAGGACGTTTTAAATTGTAATAAGCTCTCTCTCTGGCATCACACATCCCTCCATTCAAACTCGGACTTGTGTGCTTTGTGTTGGTTTGCTTACAGTATTTTTCTGACCGGCTCATTGTGTACCTGTCACAGAAATACAGCAAATTTTGCTATTTTTTACCGTGAATTTATAGTTTTGCGGCCCAAAAATTTGGCAAATCGATCCGCGATATCCTGGCGATCTGAAGAACGACAATTGCTCATTACAAAGTTGTTTGCTGGATTGAACAAGCACAGAAAATCGACACTACTCAGACGATGATGATCCAAAAAACCGCACAATAAAAGCAACCGGCCAGCAAGCCGAATTTCGAATTTAAAAAGTAATGTGGTCCATGTGCATGCCACCTCCACAAATCTTTACTTTAATTATTTGTTGTTAAAAACAGATACACTAATGACTCCTGATTTGCAATTTACAGTGGTGGTGATTCACTCGCACCAGATGCTTAATTCAGATGTCCCCTAACCCAGGGGCCGCCGGTAAGTTTAGGAGGGAGGGGGCGGACGGAACACACACGAACACATACAAATACAATTTCACAGCCATGAATTCACGTGTGCACACACACGCTCAGACACACACACACACAAACACATCCATTCACAACACTCATTACCAAACATTTATACATACACACTTACCTGCAGATCTGTCTCGAAGGTCCCAGGAGGCTTGGGACAGCTGCCTTCCCTCATTGGCTGACCTAATGTCAGCCAATTAGGAAAGGCAGCAGTCCCAACGTCATCACAGAGTGGGATGGGGTCAGTGAGACTGCTGACCCCGCCCCACTCTATGATGAAGTGTCACTGATTTAAACCCTGGCGCACCCAGGGTCGAGCGTCTAACTGAAGCGCCCAGGTGCAAGACAATCAATGACGCTGCCCATCGTCACTGAGGGGAGGGCCTCAGGAACCTTTGCTGAGCTGAGGAGGTCACGCCCACAGGAGCTGTGACTTCCTCAGTCCAGCAAAGTTCAGCTCAGGCAGCCAGGAGCCTGCGCATTTAGCACATGTCTGGCTTCAGGCTGCCTGACCTGAAAATGAACAGTGTCTGTCAGGCTGACCTTCGTTCAGCCTGACAGACACTGTTCATGAGGGGCAAAAGGTGGGGGGCTTGGCCCCTTAGCCCCAATGGACCAGCAACGACTACCTTGACCCCGCCAAAACCCCTCTTCCCCTTTCTAGGTCCCCAATGTTCAACAGTACAGGAATATCTGGATCCTCCTCAAAGATGCATATGCCCTATAGTCACCCAGAGTTTAATTTATAATAAAATAAAAAGCGCAGAGGATCATATGTTGCCACTGTCTGCCAGAAGTTTCCGAGATTAAAATACAACACACTGTATGTACAGTAAGAGACAGCTTCTGCAGCATTTTGTCACTATATACAGCCAGGCACAGTTGTACACTAGCGCACTGCTCATCACACCACTAACAAAAAATATAAGAACAAAAATTCATTCCGGCCACGTACGTCTGGCAAAACAGCATTGAGGCTTTCTTTTTGATGGAAGAAAGATCCTTGCCTCTGAAATATCGTACATTTATTCTCAACGAGAGGTCATTAGGAAGCCAATGCAGGAGTTTTTAAAAGGCTTAAATAATGTTGAATTCTGAATACAAGGTACACACACCTTTAATTCCAAACCACGACTGCTCATCTTCACAGACCGAATCAGATTCAGGTCTTTTTTGAAAACTACAAAATGCGCTGCAATGCTCTTTCTAAAGTCAGATTGTGTGCTGCAAGAACACCAATCAAGTTCGCGTGAGTGTAGGAAAGTGCCCTTTTTAGGTTTTACCTGTGTGAAATCTATTGTTAATATATATCTTAAAAGGGGATTTCATCCCTCCCCCTTGCTTTTCATTGGTTCCTATGCTTGTCACTTACTTTCCCTCCATTCCGATTGGCTATAGCATACTATTTCCTGTTCTTCCTTGTGTGTTTGCTCCTATCAGTTTCCGGAGGACCAATTACTGTTTCCATCTGCTTTTGAAGCTGTGAACTTTTTTTTTAATGTTGTGCCTGCACCGGGCTTGCATGCATATCATGACAGCTCTGATCATAGCCTCCCTCTCATACCAACTGCATGTGCCAGGTCAGTTTCATGCCGGCTCATTTATCATTATTGTCTTTGTCGTTGTTGAACAGCCTGACTTATGGCTGCCTCTCAGGACTTTGCCTTGTTTTAATGAATCACATGCGATATACCTCTCACCACGTTGTTGTTTTGTAATTCCCTCACTGCCAGTGTACTCTGTCACTTTAATAAAAAGGACACATTCATTTTTGTCATGCACAGGGAGATTAAGTGATTTACACAGAATCACAGGATTTGAGCCAACCCGAGACTCGAACCTGGTTCCACAGTTTCCAAGTCGGCAGCTCAGACCGTTATGTTACACCCTCCTCTGATTGCTCCAAGTGTTGTTCCCAGTTACGGTGTGCACACCCAGCCGCTGCTTGAATTACGAACTGTTTGAGTTCCCTCTGGACGTTAACAAACAGCAAATGCCTGGCTGCGGGCCAGCACCGTGATTCTCAAAAACATGCATGACAGAAATAAAATGAATGGTTTACATCTTTTTGGTCACACAGTAAACGATGTCAACAAATGGTGGTGTCCTCCGCATGGCTGCTGTCTGCTTAAATGTTAAATGTAGTTTTCTGGTCAATCAAAGTGAAGAGCATTGTTATTTATGTCAATGATACAGGCCGCACCCTGCTATGAAGTCCTCTTTCAATGGCGGTGGTGATGGGTTTATTATGAGACGTTGAGAGGCGTGGATCGTCGAGCACCATGTTTAAAGTGAGTCAACATCTCTTGACAATGCTGCGTAGAGCAGCGAAAAGCACATTGGCCTGCAAGAACAGCAGGTGGATGCCATTTGTGTATATTCAAGCTGAGAGCAGACACCTAATATGGCAGGCTAGTCAATGCTTAGACACCTAATATGGCAGGCTAGTCAATGCTTTTGAAAACGTCAGGTTGGTGCCATATGTTGATGGTGAACGTCATGAGCCCACAGAGAGGGACTAGGGTGGGGCAGTGGGAGGTGGAGGTGCTGGGACTGTAAGAAAAAAGCACCATGAACCATTCCCTAATCTTTGACTGCATTGCTTCGTTTCAAGCTAGCCAGACACTTACAAACACCTGTTCATTCCTGCCCGGAGGAAGCCAGCTCTTAAGATGCTCGAGGCACGTGCTGTTTACAAACCAGCATACCAAGATACACAAGTACAATTGATAACTCAAAAACACAGTAGTTATGTAATTAGCCAGCATGATAGTTCAGTGGGTTAATGTCCTATCATCAAGTTGTGTGGGTCACAGTTAGAGATGAAGGCAGAACAATGCCGCCTTTCATCCTTACCCGAGTAGACAGTCCTCCTGGGTAATTAGCTGGGAGCATAGACCAGATGCCCGAATTTGACTTGGAGACCTGAAAAGGAACTTACGATCATTGAGGGGCTGCCCCCATACACACCCCTCTTTTTCGCATAGTATAAACCTATTCATAAAATACCTGTGTGAACAGTGAGATCGCCACCGCTCACCGTCAGACCCGCCTGCATTTTAATTTCAGTGCCGCCCTCGTTCTTTTACAGGTTATATTTGGCGCCGCTGCATTGGGAGGTAAAAGGAAAACCATTACCGGCCTAAAAATACAGCCTCTAGTATTAGGAGGACAAAGGCAGCAGCGGGGCGTGTCGTTATGGTTCAGGCCTATGAAAGGCTCAGTGCAAACAGCTTTGTTCTGAGCCAGGATGCATCAGGTGCGCGTGCTACTGTGCTGACGCCCAGACGCAGTGTGGCTTCCCAACTCTGTTGTGACATACCAGGGGCTGCAGGGGCGGTTCTTTTATGGTGAGTTTTGGGTAATTCTAAATTGATAATTTCTGCCTTTTGACTCAGCCCACTGAAGCGATATAACCGGCTGGTACCCAGGAGACAGGGCCACCTGTGCAGGGTGTGACTGTACCACTCAACTCTACGAGTAAATAGAAAATAGTGTCATTTTCCTTCTCAAACGCCAACTTTTGAAATCCTATTCTAACGAGGTTTAATTGTATAAAATAAACACCCTGTGTCCTCTAAAAACCACCATTGCTTTTACACTACTCGGCACCCAGGTTCTTTGATAGTTATAGCAGGGAGTGCTAGGGTTGAATGGACCCAGTCGGGAAACAGCCACTACAACGGGCCGTTTCCACGCATACATTTACCCACGCATGCTTTACAACAAATGCGTGATTACCACGAATAGCCTTTACCACGCATTCCTTTACTACGAGATACATAGTAAAGGAATGTGTATTAAAGGCTAAAATTAAAAAAGGATGTTTGGGGGGGGGTCTCCCCCCCCAAAAAAGTGGGCTTGTGGGGGTCTCCCCCCCACAATAAACGCACCTGTTTCAGACGCGATGTGGAGGCAATCGGCGTCGTTAGAGGAAATGGAAAAACACTTCCGCTTACAGCGTGGCTGCAACTACTTGGTGCAAACTTTCCTTGCTGTTGAGCATATTTCACGTCTCTGTAGTTCTTTCCTAGTGCACTAACCTAGTGCACTAACCGTTATTGTCACAAAAATCTGGGGAAATTACACGTAGTTCACAAAGTCTCCCCTGCAGACCCGGCTCTAGGAATTTTTATTTGGACGGGCCAAGGGTGCATTTGGATGGGCGACTGCAGGCCCTATTTGTCGCTTACATATCTAGCCAGGCCTGCTTCAGGGCCCTCCTTTATCTCTCCTTAGTCTTACAAGGCCCAGTAAAACGCGCTGTTTTCCAAATGTTTTTCTAAATATTATCTGTCTCAATAATGTGTTTTTTTCATGTAATTGTGGGAAGAGGAGGTTTCTGAGGTGGGAGTATCAAGCAGGTTACACTACTCGGGCTCCCTCTGTGCGAACCTTCAGGGAGAATCCCTCATTACTATCTCCACAAGTGCCCCTCATCTCTCCGTAGCTCCTCCATAACCTCCTCCTTAGATTCCCTCACTGCCACCCTCCAACAGTGCCCCTCATCTCTCCAAAGCCACTCCTCCATGACCTCCTCCTCGGATCCCTCACTGCCACCCTCCAACAGTGCCCCTCATCTCTCCAAAGCCACTCCTCCATGACCTCTTCCTTAGATTCCCTCACTGCCACCCTCCAACAGTGCCCCTCATCTCTCCAAAGCCACTCCTCCATGACCTCCTCCTCGGATCCCTCACTGCCACCCTCCAACAGTGCCCCTCATCTCTACCAAGCCAATCCCCCATGACCTCCTCCTCAGGTTCCCTCACTGCCACCCTCCAACAGTGCCCCTCATCTCTCCAAAGCCACTCCTCCATGATCTCCTCCTCGGATCCCTCACTGCCACCCTCCAATAGTGCCCCTCATCTCTACCAAGCCAATCCCCCATGACCTCCTCCTCGGATCCCTCACTGCCACCCTCCAACAGTGCCTCTCATCTCTCCAAAGCCACTCCTCCATGACCTCCTCCTCGGATCCCTCACTGCCACCCTCCAACAGTGCCCCTCATCTCTCCAAAGCCACTCCTCCATGACCTCCTCCTCGGATCCCTCACTGCCACCCTCCAACAGTGCCCCTCATCTCTCCAAAGCCACTCCTCCATGATCTCCTCCTCGGATCCCTCACTGCCACCCTCCAATAGTGCCCCTCATCTCTACCAAGCCAATCCCCCATGACCTCCTCCTCGGATCCCTCACTGCCACCCTCCAACAGTGCCTCTCATCTCTCCAAAGCCACTCCTCCATGACCTCCTCCTCGGATCCCTCACTGCCACCCTCCAACAGTGCCCCTCATCTCTCCAAAGCCACTCCCCCATGACCTCCTCCTCGGATCCCTCACTGCCACCCTCCAACAGTGCCCCTCATCTCTACCAAGCCAATCCCCCATGACCTCCTCCTCAGGTTCCCTCACTGCCACCCTCCACCAGGGCCACTCATCTCTCCAAAGTCCCTCCCCACATGACCTCCTCCTCGGATTTCCTCACTGTCACCCACCAAGGGGTACTCATCTCTACGTAGCGCCCTCTCATATGCATTTCATTTGTTGTATAGCGCTACTCATATCAGTGTAGGGTGTCACAGAACTTTACATCACGCACACATACAGTGACAATGAATCAGTAAATCAGTCTACAGGGAATGCCACTTAAGCCAATGAGGATTACAAGGTGTAGGAATCACGTCATTCATACTGGTGGGCAGTATATTTTAAGAGGCTTAGGTATGGGGAAACACAAACTCAGGATTTAAAGAGTACTCCATTGGTTGGGGGTTAGCTTTACTGATAAAAATGTATATCTGCCCAAACAAACTCTTTGTATCATAATGAAAGACTGGGGAAGTTCTATCTATATCACAATACACAAAAAAGGACAGCTCTAACTATACCATTCAGGTTTGTATGCAGCTCTTTCATAGGTCACTGTCCTATGTTAGGATTGTAATTTCTGAACTGCAAGTAACACAAGGATCTCTGTGGCAAAGGCAGTAACCCACTGAGCTATCCACATAAAATACAGTTTATCTGCATTTCAAAACTACCAAAAAGACAAATGATTGCTCTCCAACAAGATCATAAATCACCAGAGTTATCTGGACATTATTTTATTATTGTCTTGCATCCCTGGCAGAGTCCACCATGAAATAAATAGCCACACATTCTCTTACTTGCTTGGTTTCTCCTCACAGCCCAAATTGAAAATCAGCTGCAGGGGCCAGGAAAGGTGATTCAGGATAAACAAACTTCTTTTCTCCAGCACTGTGTAGAAAAGGATATATCCATGCAGCAGGACAGAAAGCAAAGGTTACCTGGTGCCAATGAAAGGATTTGTCCCCTTCGCCCCTATTGTACCTGCAAGAGTGGGCGGGGACACAGCCCACCTTACTAAAAGAAGATGCGTGATTGGGAGTGCCTGTGAGAGCTGAGAGCCCAGGTCCAATCGCGCAACTCTTAAAACAGGAACAAAAACAACGTTCGGAGGAACGTTTTAAATTAAAGTGGCCATTTTCTATTGGACGTCATGCAGTCACTGCGAGGGCCAAGGCTCATGTTTGGGTCTAGAACCGGGCCTGCTCCACTGTCCAATCAGTGGGGAGAAAAAAGGTAGGTAATGTATGTACTTGCGTACAAAACTCTCATGAGTGACCCAAGCAGACCCGCAGCTGGGGTAAAAGATGCAGCATCCGGCTTCAGCGTTCTTGCGAGACTATGCTCATAACATACCCCAGTTTACGATTACGGTCTTTGCATTGCATTTACAGACGTTTTTTGCCATGTTGCGATTTCTCATTAATGTGTACCAGAGGTGATACTTTCAGTAGGTTTACAGTGATGCAAAATGAAAAGGGAGTTTAACCGTCAAGATAACTAAAGACTTTTTGACGCAATTAACATATCTCATGGTGATCTCACAGATACACAGTAGCTGCAGCTACGAAGTCAAAACTGTGGTCTTGAAACTACAGCTTAAGTGTTCACCATCCCTTAGAGAAAATCAGCCCTACCGCAACAAACCAACAGTTTGTGCTCGGAAGAAAACAATGCGGTCCTCCCCGCAATTTAAAATATGGAACTGATCACTCTTGAAGCATATCGACAATGGATTATCAAACAAGATACTTTGTAATGTTTTTTTAAATATTTAAGACCAAAGGAAGTGACTAAGCAATAGTTCTGAACACATTCTGAGTAAAATATATATGCATATGTGGCATGTCACGCAGTTTGGTGCTCACTTTCCCTCCATGTTAAAGAACAGTAGATGTTTCAGCACCCAGGCTAATGTGCGGCATAGCTAAATACATATAAGGTCCCACAGGTGAGACAGAAGGCATTGCAAATGCTTGTTTTTTGTATTACTTTTTCTATGGAATTTGAATTTCCTCTAGCAGAAACAAACTCACAAGTTAGGTGCAATTTAGAAGCTAATCTCACTGAATTTTGCAGAGGACAATTTACTGTGAAAGTAGAAGTAAATTGGTTTTGGACAGCTCATATTGAATACTAGTATTAGTAAAAAACATTAAAAGAAACTCATTATTCATCTGTCAATATAGAGTGTTGGTGGGGCTTATGGAGATTTCCAACAATGCTAGAACCTGAAAAAAGCTATATCTGTTGGACTAAAGTGTAGACTAACCGAGTCCCGCTTGCCAGTGACGAGCAAGACAGCTCTCCAATGTATTCATGGGAACCATGGACAAGTTGGACCTAGTGCTGCTCTGCTCTGTTTGCTTGTCATGGGAGATTTTGGTGCCTGGTGATCCTGAAATGAATTGTTATCTGGGAAACTCCGGAGGACCCAGAAACTGAAGCCTAAGCATGCTTTGCATGCTCCTGTGCCCGGATTGTGGACAAGAGGTATTGGAGTTTTCCCTGAAATATCCCTGCCTATTTTGTGTAAATTAGAGGTGGCCAGTGAAATGTAAACTCAAAAAACGTATAAAATATTTCCATTACAAAACTTCCATGGGAAAACAGAGATGAAGAGTCCTCATCAATTCCACAGAGATATGACGTCATAGTTTTGCGAAATAATTATTCAAGCAAAAGCTTCTATATTACTAGGCCACCTGCACACAGGAGAGCAACTCCCAGGTAACTGGAGAGCGACTGGTAACTCCCGAGCTACTTGTTGGTGACTCCTGCTCTAGTATCTGGATTATGGATGTGCACCAGGAGGCACCAAAGGGCAAAAGAGGACCGGGTAGAAGCGTTATTTCTGCTCACTTTGCAAAGTTAAATCCCTAGGTCCACCCACAGGCTAGATTTCAGACATCACTGTGCACAATCTGTCTGGAACCCAACATGGTGACATCAGAAAGTAAACTTCCCCCAAAGATAATTGAACAGGGCCCAAAGTCTGCAGTCGGAGCCCACAGGTTTCGCTCTCGGCATGAGTTCAGATTTCTGACTGTTTAGAATTCACAACGCTTTTTATAGCTGAACATGGAAACTTTCACCTGCCACAGTTTCGCAGGCCTAAATTTGAAAAAGTTTTATAAGTTACTTTTTTTGTTTATGAAGGCATATATCTGTATAGTTTCAGTTGTGAAACTAGAACAGCTCAAGTGCAAACACACTTATTTTTTTTACTCCACATGAAATATTTCCTTCCCCTACATCTCCACCAGTTATAAAGCACGTGCCCTTCTCCTTGCCACGGTGGGAATTTCACTTACAGAAAACTGTCTATGTAAATAAATTGGATGCAAGTGTGAAATTGACTTCTATGAATTAAAAAAGTCATTCTGCACTCCTAAAAAAAGCTATTAGTTCACACTAATGTTCTTGGGTCCCACCTACTCGTGACCGTATGAGCAGTACACTGCCTGCAATGTGCAACAACCCCTTCAAAATTCACTTTTCCTGATAATTGTTTGCAGCTCCTTCCCATTGCTTACAGCAGCGTGATATGTGATGAAACGAGCACTGGTGGTGCTTTAGGTGCTGGAAGAGAGCCAGGGTGAGAGCTGAAGCCTAGCAATATGCCTAAGAATATTGAACCCATGCTATCTGGGCAGTCAGGTGCTCCAAGTGCTACAAGCATGCATGCTGCAGTACCAGCTCCTGAAATGGTGGCTAGACAGTTGGAAAGTGAGTAAATATGCATTTACTTCTGGCAATAAGGCCATTAACACAGTCTAGGGCCCAGAATAGGTCTCAATAAATTATTCCCATGCTCAACCCTTAGTAGCTTGGCTGGGAGCAGGCAGGCTTAACTTAAGAGACTGGTAGGTAAAGCATTTATAAACACCATTTAAGTGCATAATTAAGAAACAGCACCCAATAAAAATCCCACACCAATTCATAAAAATAGGAAATATTTTAATCTTTAAAATGACATCAAAATGACAAAACATCCAATCTAGGGAACCGGAGATATGATTCGGACATCTGGTCACGCTTGAGCAAGACAAAGTCAAAGTTTGAACCGACCACGATGGAGCCCTGCTCAGGTACCCCTCACAGTAGGCCTCAGTCGAGATTTTATCTTCAGACTTAGAAACATTTCTTGAGCTTTTTCTTCCGGGGACCGTAAATGCTTTTCACCAGACCGGATTCGGTGAGGGTTCGCCAGCTTGCTTTCCAGGGAGCTCCCAGTCAAACTCTAGAAGTCCGACCTCTGGAGCTTTTCAGGGGGATGAACCAGCAGTTCTGGCCGGCTTGCGGTTGAAAGTGGGTGGCTTGGCTCTTGCTGTTGAGTTGATCCCCTTATGGAGCTTTTTTCCAAAGTTGCTCCAAACTTCTGAAATTTCTTCATGAAGCTCCTCTTGAGGGTCCAACATGTCCAAAACACAATCCAAGGGTCTGAAATCTCCAGGATGGTCCTTGAAATTCCCACAATGCACCTGGACAAAGTCCTTACAAATCCACTGGATTCACTCCAGGCAGAGGATTCTTGGTGGTGATGGTCCAGGTGAGTTCTGATAACCTGTAGCTTGCAGGAAGTCCACTTCTGGTTTACTCTTGAAGCAAGGTACATCCAAAGGGCTGTAGTTCCAGATAATGCAGCAAGAAAAATCAGTCAGAATGCAACTCCTGATGGTGCAAATCAAGTTTCCAGCTTGGCAAGCCTTCTTCTCTTCGTTTAAATCAGCAGCAGATCTGAGAGGCTCTGCACCTCTCACATATTTATTCAGTGTTCTCTGAGGTAAAGCAGTAGAGAACTCCTGTCCAGTGAGGTGCTGGACAATGCTGGGCAATACCCCAGAGCATGACCACCTCCTCCAAAGTGTGGCATAATCTTCTCCCTGAAAGCACTATTCCTCCAAAATTCAGTGTGGCTGAAATCCCAGCAGAGGAGCAAGAACTGGTTAAACCAACCTCCGGTATGGCTTATTTCCACACATCTCCTCCCCTACCATCTGCAAATTCCTGCCTTAAGCCTGCCATCTGGCTGGGTCGGAGAGGCCTAGGGTAGATGGACCTCAGGAGGTTCAAAAGAGGAATACGACTGCATGTCCTATTCCTCTTTTGAACCTCCTGATTTACGACCCCTCCCTCCAGCTCTGGCATTCCTGTGAAACAGAGCTCTCTCCAACAGATAGCCTCTCTCTGGGTGCGCCACTTATCACTTCCTCAGAACAGCAAGGCTAATCTTGTTAACTCTGATCAATCAGGGGAGACCACAGGAAGGCTGAATTTTGGCTTACAAAGTCTTATAACTTATGTTAGGATAATTTTCCACAATCGCCTATTGTTGAGTTTATCAATACCATTCTCCTAACTCCTTGAATGGTATTTTCATTTAATTCCTAGCGATAGTTATGAGTTCATAAACTATTTCAATGCTATCCCATGGGGCTGACAAATGCAAAAAGAACTATTGATGGACAGAATGCAGAACAATATCATACATTCTTCCCAGTACAGAGATATGGTCCTAAATCCATCGTTCTTTTGCTCACCATGCCATTCCAGTTTGGACCCAGCCATATGCAAATCAGTTTTGATCCTGCGCCCAATGGGAACAGTCCAGCCCGAACTGCCAGGCCAGGTCCCCCTGGACTGGAAACAAGCATGCTAGGACCGGTTTAAACCAGATCTCTTGACTGGGGGTGAATGTTTTGATTTGTTCTGCATTCCATCCATCAATTGTGTGTTTTTCGATCCCATGGGGCCAGGCGTCTACAATGGAGAAACTGCAATGTGCGATTTCTCCATCATCAGAGCATATATATTATCTTTTATAAGGCCCCTGCTTATAGTTACAGGACTGCTCACCCCTGGGACACATGAGGAGACTTTAGGGGTCCTGAATATGTCTAAATAGTTTTGATCCTCACTCCCAAGTGCTTCTAGCTCCAAAGTCGATTTTGAGAGGCACTTAACAACCATGCGGAAAGTGAAATGTTCAATTTCTCTATCCTCAGAGCATATAAAACATCTTTTATAAGGTCCCTCCTTATAATTAAACACCTCCCACCCATGGGACACCCAAGGGAGACCACAGGGTTACCTAATATGCAAGATTATTGTAGATTAACACTTTTAAGTGCCCCTACCTCCAAGTCGAGTTTGGGCACAATTTACATTTAAAAGCAGTGCTGCAATACAGGGCTGCTTTTAAAATGACCTTCGGCTAACAGTAGGGCACACCTACAAGTGCAGAACGGGCAGCTGGCCACTAAACTGCCATGCCCTATTATATAATAAGGACTTATATGTAGTTTTACTCCCCCTGCCCTATTATGTACTGGGGACTTATAAGGTAGGTAATGCCAATCATAGGTGTACCCTAAACCCTTACTGTACCCTAATGTATGTGTGTGTTTTCATTGTGTTTTGAAACATTGCACTGGCCAGGGGCCTTGTTAGACAGAGCACATTGAAAATTAGAGTCAATTACCATCAGTACCAGTCGGCAACAAAAATGGGGTTGCACAGGGCATACAGGATGACTTTGTAACACATACCTACAGCGTCGGAGTACTGTGAGGGCGTGAAAGTGTCTATGGTGCTCATGCCACAGTCCAGCCTTGCTTGGCATCTGTGCTGTTGGTGGCCCTTGACCTACATCTGCCCCACCATGCCTGGTGCCAAATCATTGTGAATCCTATCAGAAGAACTGACCAGCGTCGGAATTTACTGGTGAGTCTCGGGGGGGAGGGGAGGGGCAGGGTGAGGGAGGAATGAAGCCCTACATGGTTGGGCAAGCAGCGGGCTAGGCTTGAAGCAGGCTATGCGAGGGCACACTCCACCGCAGGGACTAGTCAGCTGGTGACCCTGCTGGAAGCATAGAGAAGGAACGCTTGGACTTGGGATTTGAGGGACAATGGGGGCAAAGCCAATTAGTAGCGAAGAGCATAGCGCAAGGTAAGTGTGAGCTCACCTACTCCGAGAATGTAAAGGAAGACAAAGAAACTGCATAAGAGATCAAGAACTATAACACAAAACAAATAACCCAGACGAATCCAGAACAAAACATGAAACCCTAAAGTTGTTGAAAAGTAGCACTCAAATTCATAGTAACTCATCCAACATGACATAAATAAGTACCTCCCACACCAGGAAGTATGCGATCTACAAAGACAGGAGCAATAAGGGAAAAAATCAAAACACTTGGTAATGACAGTAGGCCTATCAATTTGTAAGAGGGCTAGAACTGCAAGACATGATGATCTGCTTTCAACTATTAACTCAATCACTAAAACTGCAAATTCCAAAAGTCAAAAAGAGGAAACTCCCAATTTTTCCACTTCATATCAGGCAAGCTACAAATCCTAGATAAAAATAACAAAACAGCAATGCATATGAAGTGTCAAAGCCTGAAAGAAAAAAGAAAGTGCAATGGTTAAATTCAAAACACTGATTTTTTAGCAGTGGAATAGCAGACATGGAACAAAGGTTTGCAGGAATGGCAACTTATTCATATGTTCATGAAGTCACTAACAAGGCACAACGTTCAACACAAACACAGTTGTAATAATTTACCAGCACCACCACATCAAAAATATCCAAAACATTGTGAATGCACCACCTGAACACTGAATTGATTAGAGAGAGAGAGAGAGGACGAGCAATAAAAAACTAACTAAAAAAATTGTGACTTTAAAAAAAAAAAGGGCTTAGCCTGCTCCTAGCGCATGTTGCTGATGACGAGGGGAGACTCTGCATGGTTAATGGACTTAGTAAGCCTGATAGTCTATCAATATCGGCTCTGGGACCAAGATAGCAACAATTTACGCATCGAAGAAGATCCAAATTTTCCTAACGTCCGAATTACACCCTACGTCACACTCAGAGGATATGTGTACTTGCTGTGTCTTGCCCAGTGGTCCAAGCGAATAACACCTCTCACTTCTTTCCGATACTACCAGTGTTAAGAAACCGACAGCACTGGGAAAACCCTTTAGACTAAAAAATAAGATTGAGGTGTTGGCACTATATCACACCCAGGGCCTATGCGTACCAGCCGGGTTTCGCCAAGCGGTATGGCCTCGCCCCTGTATCAGTAGTCCAAGTGACTAAACAACCTTCATGTATCCTAGCTTGTTGGCTTTCGAAGAAAGGTTAACCTCAGTGGGATCGCCACCGAGGCCACCTTGCAGCTACTCAATTGGACATATGAAGTGTACAAAATGTCAAATTTCTGTTAGTGGCAACGTGCCCAAGTAAATGTTTTGCGCTTCTTCCTAGTATGCCATATGCCAAATGCTGGGACTAAGGATTCACCCCACAGATTCAGCAGACCTTTCAATCAATTGCGGTGTCTGTTCACCTTCCCTGCCGCACAGATCTTAATCAATTCGTATGGGGTCCTTTTCCTTCGGCTGCAGTCGGGCTCGAAGAATCCATTTTTAATGGCTGGCTCACCTAACTTCATGTGTCATCTAACTTTATAGGGTTTTGGGAATGCGTGCACCCCTCCAAAAGGGCCAGAGAACTCCGTACTGACTTTTGTTAAACATATGCAGAAGAAATCACTCCATTCCTACTAGCTGCATATAATGAGGCTTTTGAGCTGGGAGTATTGCCCTGATCCCTTAGAGAGGCGATTGTGATAATCCTGCTCAAACTGGGTAAACACCCTAATTACTGTGCATTATATTTGCTGCAGTGCCTGATAAATGTGGACAAAAAAATCCTGGATACATTTTTGGAGAATACACTGCTCCCACAGATACCTAGGTAGATTAGGCCTGACCCGACTGAATTTATACTGAACAGGTTTCAGCAAACAACCTACATACGCTTTTTGCAGTGACTCATCAGATTGACCCAGAGCTGTTGGCACTACCAAAGTCATTCAATTCTATTGAATGGTCATTGCCGACGACAATTATAGAAAGATTGGGTGTATGGGTAAAGTTATGCTGAAATTGTTCTTACTTTTATACTTAGCCCACTGCCAGGGTTAAGGTCAATGGTCAATTACCAACCCCAATCACAATTAGTAAAGGAACACAACAGGGTTGCCTCTTGTTACCCATTCAATGTGCTCTGGCAATGGAACTGCTCGCAAACATATTGAGGTAATACCATCATCATAAAGGCATAAAATCGGGGACTTGAAAATCCTTGCTATGAATGTATGTTTTTAATATTAGTCAAAGATCCAGCACAATCATTCCTCTGATCATTTAAGAGCAGCCCTCTGTAGGGGAAATAGGGGGTCCCATGGACCCCGCAGACATCCCCTTGCAGGTGGGTGACGTCATTGACTGCACCCGCCTGCAAGGGGATCTGTAAACCCCCTCAAAAGTGCAGACAGGTTGTCGTCTGCACAGTGAAACATGGAACGGCACAGTGGAACACGGACCGGCTGCATCAAAGCCGCTCCTCATTTCACTTGAAAGCACTGCCCCCATGGCAGCACGAGGTCGCGGCTGCCCTGGGGACAGCGCATTCTGTGTCATAGGGTGCACTTTCTCTGTTTGCGCAAGATGCACCTGTTTTAAGGTGCACCAGGCGCAAACAGGGAAAGTGCACCCCAATACACAATATGGCCCCAATGTAAATATATTGTGAACTTCAAGAATGTTTCTCTAAACATCAGCGTATGAGTTCTGAAAAGACACACATTTTCATCTGGCTTTTAAATTTGGTATACATATATTAATTCAACCAAGCAAAAACTTCTAAGTTAGTAGGCTGGGCTGTGCACAGGAGAGCTACTTCCAGGTAGCTCAAGAGCTACCAGTAGCTCATGAGCTACTCGTTAGAGAAGCCTGCACTAGCCTTATCGTTGGCAAAATGCTGAATGTCTCTGGCCAGCAGTCCTCTCAATATGGAATACTGAATGGGAGACTTCTCAATGTACATTTAGCAGTCCATGTGTAGGCCTTCCGCGGCCTTCTCCAGAGATATTTAGGGCTTATTATGGACATATCTTGCAAACAAATGGCTGTAACCCTAATTCCATTTGCACATTCTGAACATATATGGATTTTGTTGTCACTAGTTTGTGTTTTAAGCCTTCAGATTTCGCAATGATATGATACTGCTGCCAACTAATGTTTAGTCTATTAGCTATACTATGGTAAAAAGTGTGCTCAATTGATCTATGATGTGTAATGCCCTCTAATAAAGGGACAAATGACAGTAGTAGGTGTTCCAAAATGTAATTTTTGTGTACTGTATATATCTTCTAAATTTCGTTTTGTTGGCTCTGACATTTTCAGAGTGGTAGGGTGTGTGTAGTTTAATGTGCCTGATGGTGTGTAGACAATATGTTTATCTTTTTGGAAGCCACGATTTTAAGTGTTACTAAATGCCTTATTCGTCGTCTGGTCGATTTGTGTGTTGCTCAAGGCTCACCACATAGGTGACTGCCTATTTGTGGTGCATGTTAAGTCCACTCAGTACTGGAGGTAGAAAGGGTTTCTTCACACATTTGCCTAAGATCATCCCTTCATGTGTAACCCAACTACTGTAATTCACTCTAGATCTAGTAATTTTGTAGAAGAGTAGATTGCTCTCATATGCCCCTAGCAGAAGCATTAGCGCTTAAATATCCTGGCCTCCCTCAAGCTACCACCAGTGCAAAAAACGATAGTGAACATATATAAGGTGCACATTTTAATCCTGTATTTTTTTAAACCGATGACATGGCAACGCTTTAATCAAACTAAAATTGTGCTTCTCCGAAGCCATTTAAAACAATTGAAGTGTTCTGTAGTCATATATCTTAGTGACATGCTGATGAGTTGTACAAAATTATGGCAATAAAGGTACTATACTCTTTTTTTATATCAATATGTTATCCCTCTTCCTTTACTGTCCTTTCAGATTAAGCTATGAGAATTCAAACATCTTTCAACATCCGTAAGTGTTTTTGTACCTTTATTTTCTATGAGCACATTTGTTTTTAAAAAATTTGTGTGTGAAGGAACATTGTATCTCTTGAAATCTCAGACCAAGAAAGTGCAAGCAAGCCACTGATGTGTCTAAACATTAAAAAAATACAAAAATGAGGAGTTGGCCTAACGGCCAGGGCGGCCGACCTCAAATCTGGGGAACTGGGTTCGAGTCTCGGCAATGGCGCTGAACATCCTGTGATTCTGGCCAATCACTTAATCGCCCTGTGCCTAACAAAAACCTCATGTAATGCAACTGGTGGTATGTAAAGCGCTCTGATACCTGATTCGGGTCAACTTCGCGCTATATAAAACTCTGCACAGAACTATGCGCAGGAAACCAGGACCTCAGTGTATTGTGGTGTACCAGAAAACTCACCTCCGTACCTAGAACCCCTTTCCGACTAGCATCAGTGTCTCATTCGTTCACTGTGCTATATCGAAGCTACCAATGATTAGACAACCCAGAACAAGCAACTTAGAATTCTCTCAGGAATGGTGGGAATCAAGAACACCTTTTCGTTGTTATTCTCATATCCGTCCACAACATGAGTAATCAGAGACACGGAAAAGTTTAAAAAAATTTATTTTTAACTACGTGCTCTAAGATGTAGCATTTTGGCTAAAATAAGCAAACAAATGATCAGAAATAAAACCATCAGCATTATTACAATTCCATAAAAAACAAAGGGAGAAATCATATTATAATGATAGTGGAAACAGGTCCTATAATACCTTGTGTACCACCCTCCCCTGGCTAATAAGCTAGTTTTATAATAATATTAATAGAAGGTCTCTAGGTTTGCATGGGGGACCCTATACCTCCAAGATCAGCTTAGGTGAATCACATCACAGGATCAGCACTGTTCTCTGTGTCGAGAAAGGATTTCTCCCAGAGTGCCAGCATCATGCATGCAATGCAATATTAAAGGCACCCGAATTTCAGATATTTGCATCTGTGTGCTTGTTGTGTCTAGAGCGTGGGCCGATCAACCTGAATTCAACAGCATACATTGTTATTTGACCTTGACGGTTTTTGCACACAGTGTTCAGACTAAGGTACCAGTGCACGTCTAGGGATGTGAAAAACAGCTACCGGTAGTGGCGTGTGCAAAAGCAGCAAAGTGGCAAGATGGGGTTAACATCTAAAACGCTTATGCTAACATAGCAATGTGTGCAGGCAAAACCCTGCCTTCACTACACCCTCCCTTGATTGGACCACAAACAAAATAGGTAAACAATGTAGGAACGCAGAGTTCAAGTTTGAATGAGTCAGAACCAAGTTCATAATTTGGCAATCCGGGTAATTGGTAGTGAAAGGTTCGAAAGTTTCTGTTGGGGAAAAAAAAAAGATCAATCAGGGATGGTATACAGCCCATTCTGGAGTAAAAAATAAAAACTAAAAAAATTTGAGTTGGTACATGCGGAAGATGGACAACTGCCAATTTAATCCATCAACGTATAGGCACAGTATGTTGCAACAGCTTCCAAGAGGAAGTCATTGTAATCTTCAGTAAATGATTCAGCCATCCAATCTAATAAAGTAAACAAACATACATGTTTGTCGATAACCGGAGCCTCTAGCACCATCAGAGGACAACTTGCGTGTTCTTCGAGATAACTTCGGCTGCAGAATATATATCTCAGTTTCCTAGGATTCCGTGCGCAGCTGCACTGGCCATAATCCCGTTCCAGAACAGTCCAACTCATGAGCCACTAAGGGACTCATCAGTCGATCATAATCCGGGGCAGGAGACGCCATGTTTGATAGGCACAAATCCAGAGCCCATTCAAATGAACAATCTAGGCAATGGAAAACAGGTTGCACGCAAGTAAAGTATGAGAACTGGAAAGACAATCCATGGGCTACGCTCAAAGTGGCCAGAGGTAGTGTTCCATAGTATTCAAGTATCCGGTTGCGCAGTTGGAGCAGCTGGGGCAAGCTGTCGTATGATACAGATCGGGCAGCCATTGCGGAGCAAACAAACTAACATCAGCACACCAGCAGTCAAGGCGAGGAATAACAGAATCCCGCAGAAGACACTGGAAAAAATAGAATGAAAAAATGCCGATATCACACCAAATATTGTTTGGAACGAGGTCACAAGGCCGGAACCCACAACTTTGAAAAAATGAGCCAAGCCAGTTGTTGACAAAGCATTGATTATAGTGTGAATCAAAGCACCGAAATAAAGTGGGAGATAAGTATTTAAAAGCGCATGCACCTCGGTGCGGGTGTTAGCTACGTGAAGGACAAATGTTTCACGAGAGGAAGTTAGGGCAACTTATTTTTGGGCAATAGAGCCCTTATTCTGCTCATCTTGTTGAACTCTGCTTTCAAGGTTGGTATGGAAGGCCAGATGGATACATCGAGTCAACCATGCGGGGGTGGGAAAAGCACATTCTTACAACAGACTACTCGTTGGGAGACAGTTACAATGTACGGAATATCTGCTAGCATCCTGCAACACGCCTCAAATAGCTACCGTTAGCTAATAACGTGAAAGTCGGTGTAATCGCTTGCACAGGATTTCCCTTCAAGATGCAAGCTAAATTTGGTGCGTGCACGTTGCAAGCGCAATGCAATTGGATGTTCCTGCAAACTACTGAGTAATCAGGTGTAGAAGGGCACTCTTCTCCTTTTAAATATACCTCTTTACCCTCTCTCAGACACCTATGTAAATGGGAGTGACCAAACTTCATGGAGAAAAGCAGTACCTAGTGGCTCATATCTGCTCAAGGTATAGTGTTTCATACATGAACTGAACTTAAACAACAGAAAAGGCAGAGTGATTAACCCATGGATAAGCCACATAGCTGAATTAGATTTGGCTACAGAGAATGGTAAAGGTTACAACTTTTCAGTATGCAATAGTGAATATGTGGCATCCTTCGTGGACAAGAACTGTTTAGCAGTCAGATTAAACGGCAGGAATAAAGATGATGTATTCATGTAGTTCCAGGGAACTTTCCCAGCCTTCAATGTTTGTAAAGTCCATGCAAACTGCATTATAGAACGCAATCGATTTTGACCATGGTATAAGACAGACATGTCATCCTGTACAATATCCACAACAGATGAAACAATATTATCTAATGTTTAAATTCTGGAAGAAAGAGTGTTAATGCTATTATCAATGACAGGAAGCACTTTTTCCAAATTTGCTTAATCAATAGCTCTCAATCTAGAAGCATCTTCAATTTGAGACAATTTCCAAACTTCGTTGTATAGCATATACCCATCTTTTGGACCTGCCTTCCACAGGACCCTTAACAAAATCATTCAAATCTCCATCGTCAGTTAATTTGGACAAATGAAGTTTAACTGACGCCAAGGTGGAATGTTTAAGCCAGTTTTGACATAATTTTCCTACCGAATCGGTAGTAATAGAATGGGAGTGTGAGAAGTTGGCCTGATATATGCTGTCCACTAGTTATAGTGGGCACCTTGTATCAGTCCAAACAACCCCTTATGGTAATAGGTTAAAGACAACCTTCATTGAAAGCTATTCGAGTGGTAGCTATGGAGAGCAGCCTTCAGGCTAAGCCTTGAAGGAATGTAAAGCAGCTTGTTTTACCAGTCTATAATCTCTTGAATGACCAAATGAAAGGACAACCACACCAGGTATATATTTAAAATATATGTATTTAAGATAAAACACACCTCTCTAGTCTCTTTATGAGACTGGAGTTCGAAGTACTTAAGTTACAAGTTAGTCATCAACAGTAATAGCACAAATACACGTTTGGGCCCTAGGGGCGTACCAAACCATATACCAATAAAGTGGTATAAGAACCACGACTGAACTAGACACAAGGCCTAGAGCCTGTAGAATCGCTGGGACCCCAAGGAACCACCCAAGGTAGTGACACACGGGACACACGGGGCCGTGTGCAGTGTGTGAACACAGCCGCGGGTCCCCTTTAGCTTCTATGGGCAATGTCGCGTTGGAAATTTAAAGATTAGGGACACTTAGAAATGAATCAGGACCAAACCCTTTTGGACTTGGGAAGTTCTAGGGTTAGCATGCACGGAAGCACCCGAGTACTCGTGTTACCTCACCCAGGGAAGCCGGGTGCATAGGTGTCTTTTGGTGTCGGGTCGAATCGTCGATTTCAATGGAAGCTGGCGAAGAAGTGCTGCTGCCGTGAAGAGGAGAAGTGTCCGAAGCAATCCTAGCCTGGATCTAGAATGGAAGGAACCTGAAAGCAGAGGAGACAGAGTCTGGGTCACTTACCAATGCCCACAGATGTCAGGTGCTTCAGGTGAGTTGACGGGTGTCTTGACTCTTCAGCCTCGAGGTCCAGGAGGCACAGATGATGACCAGGAGCTGAATTCGAGGTGTACTACAAAATCTGTCGAGTGCTGCGGTGTCAGCAACCAGATTGGACCCAGCAAGCTTTGGCAACGGCAAGTCACTTGGAATCAGAGAAAGGACGTCGGTTCAGACCAGCAAGGTCTGGGGGACTCACCCAGTGAGGGTAAGTCGGGGCACATCTGGAGCAACCAGAAAAGCCCAATCAGAAGAGGAGTTGCCCTCGTGGGAACCTACTAGCCAACGGGCTAGCGATCACGTGGAGCCTCGAGTGGTTGCACTGGAAACCGGACCACGGGTCACTCTTGGAGTGGAGGCCAGAAATCTTCAGAGCAGGAGATGCTCAAGGCTGGGGCTACTCTGAGCCCAAAGCACAACTTCGATGGAGACCAGGAAGATGATGGTGTTGCAAATGTTCACGTTGTCCAGGGGTCACGGTGCCACGTCACCCACGATAGCCACGGGCCTCAGCTTTGCTGTGAACTCAGGGTAGCCTCATGGAAGTCTGGAAATCTACCTCTGGTGATGCAAAGACTTCGGCATCCGGCGGGAGCATCAGCAATGCAGACCGGTCAGTTCCTTTTTTGGTGCCTGCCAAGCAGGGGAGTTACTCCTTGACCCCAAGGGAGATTTCTTCAGTCTTCTAGTTGAAGTAGAACGTCGAAGGTCCAGGATATAAATTGCAGAGTTTCATCCAGGGTAATCTAAGGTCGCAAGGACTCGGCTCCCATACTTATACAAAGTTTGGGGGTTGGACATACTCTAGGGACCCACCTATGGGAGGGTTTGGAAAGAGGGGTGGTTACACCCATTTCCTTTGTCCAGTTTCGCGACAGAGCAGGGGCATGTAACCCCTGAAACTGGTTTGAACTGGACTATGCACAGGGACACCAAGTGTGCCCCCAGTGCAGGACTTCAAAGCACCAGAGAGTGCTCCCGCCCAGCCCCAATACACATCTGCCTGTCTGGGGAGGTGGTTACACCTCCCTGGGGCAGGAAACCTATTGTCCAGACCTCCCCTGCTGGATTTTCGGTCAGCAGCAGGAGGCCAGACCCGTGTCTGTGGCAGAGGCATCCATTTTGTAATGCCCGGGCTGTAGAAAGTCCTACCGGGTTAGACCAGTGTGAACATGTCTCTCCCTTTAGAAGGGTGGAATGCTACCCCCGCCGCAAGAAGTGGCGGGGGGGCAGTATTCCAAAGTGTTTAACACCAAACACGACATGTTTCCGTGCAGCCATCCCAAAGTTAGCATTTGGTCAGGCTGCACCACAAACAGCATCAGAGGAGGTTCTCCGAACACTGCAGAGCGGTTCTGCTCATGCAGGGGCACCCTCTCACAAAAAAACAAGCACTCTACCTTCAGGATTGTTCAGGCTTGCCATAGGAGTGACTGATAGGTTTTATATGTGTGTGCAATGGTAGTGATATATAAGCTTGGGCAAAGCATTACGCTACGCTTGCGTAGTTTGCGAAGTTTGCGCTACTTCGCACTACGCAAATTACACGTAGAACAGTGCAAACACGCGTAGCGTAGCGGTCATTTTTTGCTTGCTCGCAGTCCTCAATGCCAAGTTGGCGACCGCGAGCAAGCAAAATTACATCCCGGCGAGTCTTTTTCCTCATTCGCGATCAGCAACAGCAAGTTGCCGATCTCAAGCGTGGAAAATAAACCTCCCGGCGAGCTTCTCAATGCAGGGAGGTCAGGTTTCTCATTGCGAGTGCTCGCATATGCTCGCGACCGCTTGCAATGAGAAACTACCAGTCCGCTTTGAGAAAGCTGCCGCTCGAGTAGAAATCTACTAGAGCAGCAGAAAACGACTGCTTGCACTGCGCAAGATGCAGTTTGCACTAATTGCACAGTGCAGACAAGCATCAGGCACTGTGCAATCTGTGCGAACAGCATCTTGCACAGTGCACTACGCAGTTTGCGAAGCTACGCATTGCTCGCTTCGCGTAGCTACGCGTAGCGCTACTTCGCAAACTACGCCCAGGGTTAGTGATATAGGTAGCCTATACCACTGTAAGGGGTGCAAGCACCACCTTACCCAGGCTGCAATAGCAGACCTGTGGTGCCATTTTGGAGTGCTTCCCAGGGTTGGCATAATACATGCTTCAGCCCATGGTAGGCCTCTAAGGTACCTATGCCATAGGTACATAGTATACTATATAATAGGGGCTTATAAGGCACTCCAGAATCCAATTAGAAATGTACCTAATGTACATGGAAACCATTTTAGAGAGGAAGCAGCTAGGATGGGGTCCTGATTAGCAGGGCCACAGCCAGACTAAGGACGAAAAACAGTGAAACACCCATGTGAAGCAGATCCTACTCTCCTACAGGGAGGTTTCAAACCGGGGGTCAACCCTAACCTGTGTATAGCCTGAACTCAGCCCCAGAAAACGATGTTGACATGAGTCTGAAGTTTTTTGCCATAATAACCATCCGTGGGGATCTAAGTTGGAAATATTGAAGGATGTATTAGTAATTAGTGACTGCAATTCATCAAGGGACATAGCTGTGTGATTATCCCAGGTTGGATAAGCACCCAGGTTAGGAATAGTAGGGGCATTCATTTTTGTAGAAGTAGCCAATCCAAAGCAAGTGGTTTAAAAAAAAGTAGAATTCAAAAATAACATATGGTTCGGGATAAGGCATGCACGATGCAAAGCTTCTGTACCTTGGACTTGCCTGGCTTTAGAACCCCAAACAGATTTAAGAGCAATGGTATCTTTCCACAGCTCACAGCCCCCTATAGTTAATTCATCCATAAAGGACTTCGAATGCAGTAATTTAGTGTGTGTAAGTCTAACTTTGGAAGCCGACTTAGCAGATATTTTATAATAAAAGGCTTCAGGTTTAGATACACTGAAATCGGTAAAATATGTAAACTTTTTCACTAGAGTTGTGGAACTGCCTTCAATGGGAGCTGGACAATGTTCTCATTGTGTATAATTAATGACATTTATAAATGTATTCCCTTTATGCAAGAAATGATTGCCATAGTGTTGGTAACAAAATAACTCTCCATAATTCACTGAGTCTAAATACAAATCTTCAGCATCAAAAGCAGCATAATATTTCAAATCAGATAAAAGAGCCTCAACGGCTTGGACATCCCAAACCTCAGAGCGTATGTTTTGTTTCACAACATCCCCCATAGAAACACAAAGTACATTGGGGACATTAATCACCTCTGTAGGGCCATGAATTTGAAATTTTACAGCATCCCATACAATCCCATCTAGTACAGGCCAGGCAGTAATATTAACACAAGTCTGGTCCCTCTTCATGATGTGTGATGAAGAGTGGGGTGCCACAGTTCCATCAATTAATCTAATTGCAGATCTTTCGGTAAGATAATGTCCATTCACTAGACGAAAAAAGAGAACCACAAATCCAATCGACATAAACAAAAAAATAGATATGAGCACCAGCCAAATGTAAGTCCAAGGGGGAATTAAAAAATGTCTTTTAAACCAAACAGCAAAAATAGAAATTTTCGATGGGGCATTCGATGTTGTAGAGTTAGTGTCAAATAAAAAACGTGACTGGTCAACTGCACTTGATTGCACACCAGGCAACGATACATCTGTGGGATAGGTATACTCAGTATCTTCATGGGGACCACCAACCGGTGGAGTCAATAAAGGATTAGTAACTGTATGCATCTCGATGGCAATGTCAGGCCTTGTCGTATTCGCCGGAGCCAAAACCGAACTTCTCAACATTGCTGGACAAGAGAAGAATCGGCCACTCGTTGTAGTTTGACATTGTCAATGGAGATGTACCTGTTATCCTTGCGACCAGGAAGTGGGGGTAAAATGACTGTTCTCGTACCCTGCACGCCAAGCACTGGAACAGGTGCACGATAAGAGGAGCCAAACTCCTTCTTGTTCTCCACCTTCTCACGGACCAGGTCACCAATTCGAGGTAGCCAGCCAACTACCTGAATCTGAAGTGCAGCATCAGTTGTGGAGGGCAAGTGTTCCTTTGCAAGACTGTCTCGAGCCTCTTGTAGATTCTGTAACACAGCAGAATGATCATCTACATCAAAGGGTGTGGCTGACGCTGCCATGTCTAGACCATCAAGGTCCGGGACAAACATTTTTATGCCAAAGAGCATTTCGTATGGGGTCCACCCACCCAAGAGACCTTCTAGGGAGATTATTAAGTGCACGTTGGATGCTATACAAATGGGCCAACCAGTTCCTGCCAGTACCTAAAACCCTCGCTGTCAAGGATTGCTTTAAGTCACGGTTCATTCGCTCCACAACAGAATTGCCCACAGGCCTATATGGAGACGAAAATTTGACTTGAACCCCTAAAGACCTCATGGCATCCTTGTACGCCTTAGAGGCGATCGCCGGACCCTGATCTGAATGGAGGGTACCACATGCAAAAATTCCCACAAAGACACACAAATCCCTGATGACAGTTTGAGCATCAGCACTGCTTTGTGGCCAGACCCATAGAAAACGCGTGCACGAATCCACTGTAACTAAGATGTACTTATATGCAGTATAAGAGGAGAAAGGACCGCAGTGATCCAAATAAACACATCCAAGTGGTTTATTAGGTATGTACAACTGTGTTTGAGGTGGACGCGCAGCAATCGAAGGTTTAATCTGCTGGCAAATGTCACAAGTAAGGACATAATCACGAGTCTGTTTATACAATCCGCGCCACCAGTAACGTTGTTGTAAGATAGTGACAGTCGCTGAGACACCTGCATGGGCTGAGGCCATACCTTCGTGAGTGGCTGTTATCACAGAAAGTCTACGGTCGCGTTGGGAATCAACCTGTCACCAACGTCGTTAATTCTCACATAGGTAACTTTATAAGGACTTAAATGATAAGAGTATTTAGAAGGGAAACCTCAAGGACAATTATCACCCTTCTAGGTTGCAGCAATGGCTGCCAAGATGTCATCATCAATCTTACTTTTGGATCTCGTAACTGCTGCTACTAGATATGTTGCCACTGCTGTTTTCGCTGCTTCATCAGCTAAACTGTTGCCAAAAGCGTATACCCCTACGCGCTCGTGACCAAGAGTATGATTTACATTCACGAGCGGCATACCTTGTTTAAGTTCTGCGACTCGAACCCAAAGCTTTTTATGTTTGATTGTCCTACATTTGGAATCACGATAATCATTTTGAGTCCAAAAGAATAAATTGTCGTTGAAAGACTGAACACAGTAGTATGAGTCACTTTCAATAAGAGTAGTCACTAGAGGATCAGCAAACTCTAGTGCAAGCACCAGAGCATGTAGCTCTGCCAACTGGGTGGTACAATCACCCAATGTCTGCGTATGCACGACATCAGACTTGAATTCTCCATTCACAAAAGTACCAGCCACTATTGCGCAGGCCGCTGAATAAGCATGCTTAGATTTCGTCGCCGGTTGCGCCGAACCGTCAGTGTAAATGATACAATGGTAATCCTCAAGCGGGCTCAAGGACAGAGTAGCTGTGTGAACAAATTCATATTGTAAATTCTCCTGAGTCTGCAATGAGGCATCAAAGATAAATGTGACAACTGGAGACGTCAAAGAAGTGGCCCATTGTATCCAACGTGGATGCAAAGCTTTAGAATTCGGTACACTGGCCTTCATCACTGCCTCAAGGGCAGGATACGGTGTGACAACCAACATGCGTTTCCCTTGCGATAGCGCTCTCTCTTTCAGAATCGCCATCTGTACTGCAGTCAGCACCTTCTCGACTGTGGAAAAGCGCATTTCAGCTGAAGTGTACAAATGTGACTTGTAAGCAATAGAGACCGTGTCCCCTTCATTAAATGTCAAGTATGTGAAACCCACTGCACCATGCACAAATCTGATTACGAGGTTTGTGTGGTTATCAAGAGTCAATAAGTATTTAGAGGCAAGAAGATCATCCTGCAAAGAGTGCAGTATAGCTGAATGTTCTGGCAGCCAGCAAGATTTGGTAAAAGTAGGTTGTACCAAGGCATATAGCGGCTTGATGAACAAGTTACTTACCTTCGGTAACGATGTATCTGTAAGAAACATTAGTTAGTTAGATTCCTCACCTTAGAATATCCCCAGGCGTCGGACTGGATCCGGAAGATTTTCGTCAGCAATACCCCTTGCGCGTCGCTAGGCGTCGTCTGCGGCTCCGCGTCCGTCGTCGGCGTCGTGCGCCGGAATGACGTCGTTGGAGTACGCCGCCCTCGCGCGCTGATGTCAGTTCTTGTACATAGCTTTCTGCGCCAGGAACGCAGAGCCATGCAAGAGACCGACACTGGTGCCAAAAAATTCTAGGGCCCTGAAAGGGATAGCCTTAACCCTAGATGTCAGTTCGCAGAATGGGGAGGATGGGTTGGTCGGTGAGGAATCGAACTAACTAATGTTTCTTACAGATACATCGTTACCGAAGGTAAGTAACTTGTTCATCTGAAAGAAACACGTTAGTTAGATTCCTCACCTTAGAATAGATACCCAAGCAATACCAACCCCGGTGGTGGGTCTGCGAACCAAGATCACACCAGAAAGTCCTGAAGGACAGAACGGCCGAAGAAGCCATCCCTCCGGACTTGGCTGTCTAGGCAATAGTGCCTGGCAAACGTGTGCAGCGAAGCCCACATCGCCGCCTGACAGATGTCCTGCAAAGGGACTCCCCGTCCCAAAGCAGTAGTAGCCACCATGGCCCGAGTAGAATGGGCTCGCAGCCCAACGGGAGGGTCCTTTTTCGCCAAGGAATAACAGATTTTTATACACAAAACGACCGACCGGGAGATGGTTCGTTTGTGCACAGCTTTTCCCTTCTTTGCACCCATGTAGCCAACGAAAAGCTGGCCGTCCACTCGGAACTGTTTTGTGCGGTCCAAATAAAAGGAGAGCGCACGTTTTGGGTCCAGACGGTGGAGCCGCTCTTCCTCTTTGGAAGGATGCGGAGGCGGAAAGAAGGTGGGCAAGGTGACAGATTGCCCAAGATGAAAGGGGGTCACCACTTTCGGTAGAAAGGAAGGACGAGGCAGAAGGACAACCTTGTCCGGATGAACAGATAGAAAAGGAGGCTTGGACGATAGAGCCTGGAGCTCACTCACCCGTCTAGCCGAGGTGATGGCTACCAGGAAAGCAGTCTTAAGAGTTAGAAAACGAAGAGGACAATTGTGAAGAGGCTCAAAGGGAGCGCATATCAGGAATGTTAAGACAAGATTCAAGTCCCACTGAGGCATTATGAAAGGGACAGGAGAGAACGTGTGAGTAATGCCTTTAAGAAAGCGTGACACTACAGGGGACTTGAAAAGAGAGGGCTGATCAGGAAGCTGTAAGAAGGCAGAGAGGGCAGCAAGATAACCTTTCAAGGTGCCCAGGGCAGAGCCCTGCCGGGCCAAAGAAAGAAGAAAGAGGAGAACCTCAGAAAGAGGGGTGGAAAGGGGATCCACAGCCTTTGCTGTGCACCATGCCACGAATTTGTTCCACCGGCAGGCGTATACCGTCTTTGTGGAGGGACGCCTGGCTGCCAGAATGATATCACAGACTTCAGGAGGCAAGTCAAATGGCATCAACTGCCGCCGCTCAATCTCCACGCATGGAGGTGGAGGCTGGACAGGTTCGGGTGGAGGACCGTCCCCTGCTGCTGCGACAGAAGATCCTCCCGAAGGGGCAGACGTATCGGAGGATCGGTCAACATACTGAGTAGCTCGGGATACCAGTACCTTCGTGCCCAATCTGGAGCCACCAAGATGACTTGGGCCCGGTCGCGCCTGATCTTCATCAGCACTCTGGGCAGAAGTGGTATAGGCGGAAAGGCGTACAACAGACCGCAACTCCACTCGCGACAAAAAGCGTCGCCGAGCGAGTGCCGCCTTGGAAATTCCAACGCGCAGAACTGCTGACATTGCGCGTTCTCGTCGGTGGCGAATAGATCTAACCAAGGCTCTCCCCACTGCTGAAAGAGACCTTGCGCCACCTCGGAGTTCAGACGCCATTCGTGATCCATCATGCACCGGCGGCTGAGTTCGTCTGCTCTGGCGTTCAGAGAGCCCGCCAGATGTTGAACCACCAGGGTGATGCCCTGGTGTTCCAGCCATGTCCAGAGGTGCAGAGCCTCCTGACAAAGGGTCCACGACCCCACCCCGCCCTGTTTGTTGCAATACCACATGGCGGTGGTGTTGTCCGTGAACACCTGCACGACACTTCCCCGGGCAGAGGGAAGGAAGGCTTTCAGTGCAAGTCGGATCGCTCTCAACTCCAACAAGTTGATGTGGAGGCGAGACTCCGCCGGAGACCAGAGGCCTCTGATCTCCGCCTCTCCCATATGGCCACCCCATCCCAGGAGGGACGCATCCGTCACTACGACATGCTCCGGTAGGGGTAGGGAGAGGCTCTTGCCCGTGACCCAATCGCGTCCGTGAGCCACCACTGCAACTGCTGTGCAGTGCCCTCCGAGATCAAGACCTGGTCGGACAGGTTGCCGTGATGCTGGGCCCACTGAAACTCCAGGTCCCACTGCAGAGCCCGCATGCGCCGCCTGGCGTGATGCACTAGTAGGATGCAGGAGGCCATCAGCCCCAGAAGCCGCAACACTAGCCTGACCGAAACCCAGGATAGAGGCCAAAAGATGGGAATCAGGGCCTGTATATCCTGGACCCGCTGTTCCGGCGGATGAACCCGGAACTGCGCCGAATCGGGAACCGCTCCGATGAAGAGGAGCTTCTGAGAGGGGCTCAGGAGTGACTTCGGCACGTTGATGGAAAACCCTAGCAAATGCAGGAGATCCGCCGTAGTCTGGAGGTGGGAGACGACTGACTGGGGCGAGCCCGCCTTCAACAACCAGTCATCGAGATAGGGGAAGACTGGAACCCCAGATCTGCGCAGATGAGCTCCGACCACCGCCATCACTTTCGTGAACACCCGAAGGGCACTGGTAAGGCCGAAGGGGAGCACGGTGAACTGAAAGTGCTCCTGACCCACCGTGAACCGCAGGTAACGCCGGTGGGCCGGCAGGACGGGGATATGGAAATATGCGTCCTGCAAGTCCAACGCTACCATCCAGTCTCCAGGGTCTAGGGCAGCTAGAACCTGAGCCAAAGTCAACATTTTGAACCGTTCCTTCCTGAGGAAGGCATTGACGTTCCTGCGGTCCAAGATAGGGAGTAGGCCTCATTTGCCCTTCTTGGGAACCAGAAAGTAGTGTGAATAACAACCACAACCTACTTCTGGGCTCGGAACGCGCTCGACGGCCTCCTTGGCCAAGAGGGCCGAAACTTCCTCTTGTAGAAGATTCAAATGATCCCCCGAGATACGGTGGTGCTGCGGTGGCATGGCTGGAGGGGTCGTCTCGAAGGGGAGGGAGTAGCCCCTTCGGACGATTTGCAGCACCCACCTGTCCGAAGTAATGGTACGCCAGTGAAGCAGGTGATGGCGAACCCGGCCTCCCACTGGCGTGGAATGGGCCTGAAAGCTCGGACTAGGAAGGCTTTGAGGCGGATGCTGCCGGGGTGGATGTGGACTGACCGCGTCGGCCTCCAGTACCGCCTCGGCGGAAACCACGTCCGCGTGCAGGCTGGTTCTGTGGCCGGTGGCTAGGCGGACGTGAGGAGGAGCCCCTTCCTTGGCCACGAAAGGAGCGAAAAGCGGAAGTTTATGCCGCGGGGCCGAGAGGCCCAAGGACGTGGCCGTAGCCCGGTAGTCCTTGAAGCGAGCCAGCGCACTGTCCGCTTTCTCACCAAAAAGGCGAGCGCCATCAAAAGGCATGTCCATGAGTGTGCTCTGGACATCCCCTGAAAAGGACGTGGACCGCACCCAGGCGTGACGTCGAAGCGCCACCGTGGTAGAAATTGCCCTACCCAGCGAGTTCGTAGTGTCAAGTCCATATCGGATTGCATGGCGCGCTGCATCTCTCCCATAGGCCAGAGCCGAGGAAAGCCTTGCCCGGGCCTCCTCCGGGCACAGTGGCAGCACGTCCTCCACCGTATCCCACAGAGAGTGGGAATAACGGTCCAAGAGACAGGCGGTGTTCAAAGACCGCAGGCCCAAACTGAGCGAGGAGAACAGCTTCTTACCAAACTGTTCCAGTCTCTTGGACTCCCGGTCCGGAGGAGCGGACGGGAAGGAGGATTGGGAGGTAGAGGCCTGGATAACCAGACTCTCGGGGCTGGGGTGTTGGGACAGAAAAATGGGGTCGCCCGGAGCAGGGCGGTGGCGCGTGGCAACGTTCCTATCCACAGGAGGGACTGTGGAGGGCTTGGACCAGGTGCCCTGCAGAACGTCAGTGAGGGCCTCATTGAATTGCAGCAGAGGCTCAGTGGAGCATGCGGCAGACTGAAGCATCTCAGTGAGGATGTTAGTCCTCACAGCCACGGCAGGCAGCTCAAGCCCAAGGGCTTCGGCCGCCTTGCGCAGCACCACAGAAAAAGCTGCACCCTCCTCCGAAGCCACAGTCGGAGGAGAGATGAATCCAGTGTCCGGTGAGGTATCCAATCCACTGGCCTCCCCCAGTTCATCTGCCCAGTCCTGAGAAAGGTGCCACTGAAGGGCCATAGGGTCGTCAGACCCCTCCCATTCGCCCCGTCATCCGATTCCTGGTAAACAGGAGGAATGATCGGAGCCGGTCGATAGACAATATGTGTCTCTAGCGGCGTCGGATGCGACGTTGGGCGGCGCCGCATCGGCGTCGGGACCGGACAGGGGCTGAACCGGGGATCGACGTCGACCGGAGCCGGCGTCGGGGGTGGTATCGGTGTCGGCGCCGGCGGAGGAGGCGTAATGAGGTCGACCGGCGTCGACGGGGGCCCAGGCTCGGGCCCCTCGGGGACCTGCGGCGTCGGGGAGTCAGGGCCGGAGCCACCGGCACGCGAGGTCGCCCAGTCGAGTCCGCGGGGCCTGAAGGCGCGCCAGCGGGCGTCGACGGCAGGGCCAGGCTCCTCATGGCCGAGAGGAAGGCACTGACCTCCGCCGGCGTCGCGTCAGTCCCAGGGACCGGCGGGTATGGGCACTTACGCGGCGCCTGCGGCTCCTGCGGAGCCGCGGGGGTGGAACCACCCGGACCCTCGGCCGAGTCGCGCGACCGGCGAGGGGAGTCCGAAGAGTGGTGTCGCCTCTTGGACTCCTTGGAGTGCTTCGACTTACCCGAAGACTTCGAGCCAGACGAGTGACGATGTCGAGTGCGGCTCCGCGACCGATCCTTGGACCTCCTCCTGGACCGGGATCGAGAGGGGCACGGAGCCGAGTGGTGAAGCTCGAGAAGCTTGCGGGACCGCTCCCGCCTAGCTTTCGAGGTCAGGGCCATACAATCGGAGCACGACTCCGCGTCGTGGTCGAGGCCCAAGCAGTACAGGCACCGGCGGTGATGATCGGTCACCGACATCAGTCGGTGACAGTCGTCGCAGGCCTTGAAACCAGGCATCCTACCGGCACCGTCGAGAAGTGACCAAAAAGAGTCGAAAAAGTTAGTCGGAAATTGACGAAAGGGGTAGCTCTCCCGGATCGGCGCTTACTGGCACAGAAAAAAGAAGAACTGACGTCAGCGCGCGAGGGCGGCGTCTAAGTACTCCGACGACGTCATTCCGGCGCACGACGCCGACGACGGACGCGGAGCCGCAGACGACGCCTAGCGACGCGCAAGGGGTATTGCTGACGAAAAATCTTCCGGATCCAGTCTGACGCCTGGGGATATTCTAAGGTGAGGAATCTAACTAACGTGTTTCTTTCAGATAAGCTGGGCATAATTGGGAGTGTAAGTACGCCCAAAATTTAAATAAACCAGCAAAGATTGTAGTTTTTTTCAGAGTTGATGGAGCGCGCAAACATGCGAATTTCTCCAGGAAGTGAGGTGCTAAACCTCGTTCAACGTTGTTGAGCTCATAGCCCAAAAACAACACTGTATACTCTGCAATGAGTGATTTTGCAAAGTTAAATTTGTAACCGAAGTCCGTAAACATGACAATGATGCGGTCAACACGACACAGACGCTACCATAATTTGTCATCTCTGAGACAAATATCATCAACATACTAGTACGCATCCGGGTCAATGCTCTCTAACACAGAGACTACACGTGTGGCAAAGACACCTGGACTGTTTTTGTAGCCCATGGCTAATTTTTAAACTGTTTTTGTTTGCCGCCAGAAGTAAAGGCTGTCCATTGACTACTAATAGAGGACAGGTTATGGCTGTAAAAGCCATTGGAGATGTCAAGTGTTGTCTTAAACCTTTTTCTCACAAGACTATCAACAAGGGCAGAACTATGGCTGTTTTGTACTGCGCACGTCCGACAATGAGAGTTCAAATGCCGATAATCAAAAACTAGGCGGTACGAACCATCAGATTTGGTTACAGTGATAAGTGGATTATTTATGGGTGACACACATGTTTCAATTACACCTTGATATTCCAATTGTTCAAGCATTTCTGCGACTTGAGATCTAACTTCTTGGCGCATGGGATATTGGGGTTGTGGCTGTGGCATAGACCATAACGGAATCTCATGGCTTGGTGATAATTTATCCCACCCAACCAGAGTACGGTACAATGCCCGGGCGAGCACCTGTGCCCACTCTTCTGCAGAGTTCTGAGCTTTCTCCTTCGGCACAGTGTGCGCGAAAGATGGGAGGATTACCTCCTCCCCTCTGGGAGCTGCCAAAATAAAAGCTGGGGGCCAGTCCACCTCTGCTAACAAAATGTCATATGTAGAGGTCAGATTTTCCCCAAAAATCCCTTTTATGGTACGTTGTATGTCACCTTCAATTAAAAGGACTATGTCATATAGTCTGTCAGGGGAAGCCACTCTTGTGTCAGCAGTTTCTACAGTAATAAATGTGTCAGTTGCTGTCGCCTTCAGATATGGACTCAGTGCTTGCAGCACTATTGTATCCTCCGCTGCGCTATCTAGCAGCGTTAGTGCCCAAGTCAGGTTCCAAAGCTGTGTTCTCACTATCTGTGGCATACCTCGCTGTTAGTGCAGCAACTTTATTTTTCTGAAATGGAGGTCGTTGACGTGAAAAGTCGTCCTGCTTGCCTTTACCGTCAGCCGGGCGGGGCTGCTCACATCCTTGAGTGGCACCCCGACCTCTGCCGCATTCACCTCCACCGGCTTGTGAGACCGATGTTTCCTGTGAAGAACTAGGAGAACGTTGATCAGGAATTTGAAATCTATCAGGAGACCTAATTCTTGTGCGATCGCGCAATTCATATGTGCGTTCAGCAGTCACTGGTATTGGTGACGCGGGACGAGGCCCTTGTTTCTGTTGCTGCTTTCCCTGTTTTTTACCTTTCCAATTTTGTTTAGGAAAAACAGGACGGTCGTCTTTCGTAGACTTAACCGTCTGAGTTTGAAATTGCGCTGTCGTTTTAGCAAAAGGCTTAACCCCCAAACTATTGCGGCCAATGGTCTTATTTTCCTCCGCAATAATTCTCGGTAACTGCCGGGGCTTATCGATGTCGTCCACAAGGCGCAACGCATTCGACACCTGTAAGTTAACAGCATCTCCCTTGACATTAGCAAGAATGAGATCAGCAACTACATCGAACACGCCGACAAGCCTCATTCCCAACTCGACCACCGCCTCCGGATCGTGCTCATCCTGAACACGCTTCATCACGAAGGGCAATACAGTCATAGACGGTGTGCCGAAGCACTTCTCGTAGACCGCTGCAAATACTTTACCCCATTCTCACAATCTGTCACCTCAGGGACTAAGTCTTTCTGCAAACTAATTGTAAGAATCCTGTGTTTTTCCACAGGAGTAGAATTAGGAAATACTGCTTCCAGCTGGTCAAATTTCTCAGCAACCCAATAAGGCATATCGTCCTTATTCTGGGGGCGCTTGCCCATTACCGAATTAACCATGACGGGACTAATAGTAATCCCGGCTGGTCCAACTGGTTGCGTCCCAACCCCAGGTGATTGCACGAGACGTATTGCAGCAAAGCCCTATACATCGCAATTAAGCGCGGTATGTAGTAGACGTACGTCATCCACTGGGGCTTGCAAATATCATGGATGAGGTGTGAACCCAGCCAAGACTGGCCAAGTGGCCCCAGGAATGGACAAGGGACCTAACCGAACCGGAGTTACGGTGTGGGGGAGGGCGCTATTGAACCAAATACGATGCTGCCAAGCGGAAATTGGAATTTCCTGCGTCCTATAAGGCGTTTAATTGGCTGAACTGGAGTGAAACGTCTTATCATCCGCATTCACCTCCGGAAAAGTAACCCAAGAGTAAAACAGCTCATAGGGGACTCACTACAAAGATAATTGACATTCCATCGTCTGGCACCCAGAACTGCGTCAAATTACGCCGGAGAGGTGCGCGACTATGCGCTGCAATAATAACTTCAGCCATAAGAACACAGAGAAGAAAAACAATTTATAATAAACCGTAGCACAAAAAGGGTAATTAATTCAAAATGAAACCTTTTTAATTGTCAAGTTTGAATGAACCTTTAAGTCAACTATATAGGTAGGTTTAAACCGTCACTCCCGTTAACCGGAAACAAGAGTGAGGGTGTTGTGGACAAATATAAGCACTACTAAGGCGTCTCAAACATAAGACCAAAACGTTAGGTGCGCCATGTTGCGGGGATTCTGCTCATGCACAGAACTATGCGCAGGAAACCAGGACCCCAGTGAATTGTGGTGTACCACAAAACTCACCTCAGTACCTAGAACCCCTATCCGACTAGCATCAGTGTCTCATTCGTTCTCCGCACTATATCGAAGCTACCAATGATTAGACAACCCAGAACAAGTGACTTAGAATACTTTCAGGAATGGTGGGAATCAAGAACACCTTTTCGTTGTTATTCTCATATCAGTCCACAACGTGAGTAATCAGAGACACAGAAACGTTTTAAAATGTTTATTTTTAACTACGTGCTCTAAGATGCAGTATTTTGGCTAACATAAGCAAACAAATGATCAGAAATAAAACCATCAGCATTGTTACAATTCCATAAAAAACAAAGGGAGAAATCATATGATAATGATAGTGGAAACAGGCCCTATAATACCTTGTGTACCACCCTCCACTGGCTAATAAGCTAGTTTTATAATAATAATAGAAGGTCTCTAGGTTTGCATGGGGGACCCCATACCTCCAAGATCAGCTTAGGTGAATAACATCACAGGATCAGCACAGCTCTCTGTGTCTGGAAAGGTTTTCTCCCAGAGTGCCAGCATCATGCATGCAATGCAATATTAAAGGCACCCAAGTTTCAGATATTTGCAGCTGTGTGCTTGTTGTGTCTAGAGCGTGGGCCGATCAACCTGAATTCAACAGCATACATTGTTATTTGACTTGACGGTTTCTGCACACAGTGTTCAGACTAAGGTTGCGGTGCACGTCCAGGGATGTGAAAAACAGACCGTTCTCATGTGAAGAAAAAGCAAGCAAGCAGTTTTACTTATAATAACAGCTACCTGTACTGGCGTGTGCAAAAGCAGCAAAGTGGGAAGATGGCGTTAAAATCTAAAACGCTCATGCTAACATAGCAATGTGTGCAGGCAAACCCTGCCTTCACTACACTATGTAAACTTAAACTTATCACTGCTTCATTGGTGAACAAGGTTTAATATGCCAGCTACTTCCAGGGTTCTTCGCTCAAACTGCGTCAGCCTGACCTGCTCAAAAGGGCTTCAAGAAAGATGCAATCAGGACAGTCCTTAAGTGAACTGGGATCAAGATTCTGGAAACATTTTGCTCTTGCATTGAACTCATTTAATCGTCATTTAAGAAAAAACCTGAAGACATGCATGTTCAGGGAGCCGTCAGGCAGTTAGCTTGATTTTGCTGGACTTTTGCCTTTTTATTTTTAAAGGGATCAGTCCCTTTTCACACAAATTGCTTTTCATACTCACAGACCACTAGCCAATTAGGGTACCTATCTCCAGAGGTAAATTTAATCTTATCTAATAAAACGTAATGACACTTATGCAGCACACTATTACATAAGGGTTGCTCTTAGGCTCTGACATGAGAGAAGAAAGTTACCTTTAGTTCGAAAGAGAAGGCCTTTTAGTTTACAGTCATGTCAGAGAATATAAGAAAAATAGTTCCATGGTGGGCGACAAAGACCCAACATTTAAATGCAAACAATGCAAGGATTGTCTGTGGAAGTGACATGGCCACTTTTCGTAAAGCCTCAGGCCAAAAGGACCTTGCATTTTGTGCCCTCTGGCTGTGGGAAGATATACTTGTGTAGAGCCCATTGCAATAGTCCAAGACACAACAGGTGGAACATGGATGCTTTTGCTACATGGTTAACTTGGGTTTCCTTCGAAATTTTACTGAACAACATTTTTGACCTCCGTTTTATAGACTAGAGTCGCCAGGGGTAATCTGGCAACTAAAGGAAATAAATATTGTTACATTTAGGCAATGTGCAGAAGAGAGTAACACTTGACCTTCCCTGTAGAGCTCCAACTAACAAGCTGTTCTTACATTATTTTCTGTAAGTCAATCAGCAAGGATCTCCCAATTTGTCAGGTACCCTTTAGCTTGACAGGAATTGAGTGTTGACTGCAAAGGAGTTGTTTTACAGATGGTATATGTGAGGTCTTCAACATGTATGTTCCACTTTGGAACTCTATGCATAGGATGTAAAACATAGAATGTTGTGGGTGAAAGTTCTCAGTCAGTTTCAGCAGAGCAAAGTTGAAGGATGAGTTGTTCTCAAATAAACCTTATCTCGTTTTTCTTACATAGTCCTTTGTGAAGTCTGCATCTTGTAAACGCCACACTGGCAATGAGGAGCCTACTAAGATATGAGGAATACCTCAATGTGGAGATCAGCGAGGCAGCAGTGAAGTTATGATCCCTCAGTGCAGAAGCGGAGTTCAGCAGGACAGTGGGGAGTCCTATGCCGTTTTCCCTAACATGGGGGAAAAGTTGCTTTTACTGAGCTGATTCAGCTTCCTAAATACAAGGTGTGACTGCATGAGATGGCACAGGAGGTGAGGCCTTCAGATTTGGCTAGAATGCCTCTGTGTTTCATGGCAGCAAGAAAAACACATTTGGTCCACTGTAGAAACAAAAGGGTGTGGGGAAGAAACAAGCATCAACACATAGTGACAAAACAAAGTGTGGGCGTGGGGAAGGATCGAGGTCGAGACTATGTCTTGATACAGAAGGTTTTATTTTGAAAGCACGTCTCCTAAATGAAGCCAGAGTTATGTCTCGGTATAATTCTTCTTATCCGGGGTCTTCTTCACTTCAGCCTTCTTTCTCGTCACCCCCTGGTCTGGTCTGTTTCCTCTTGACCGCGGCGCTCAGGTGCATAGAAATAAGGAGGGGAAAAAGTATCAGTTTTCTGTAGCGTTGTGTATGGGGAAAGGGAGCGAGGTTCGTGCTCGGTCCTGTACAACAAGGTGAACGTGCTCAGGGAGTCGGGAAGTGCGGAGCAGGAGGATAGAGGGTGAGAAAAAATACCACTCTGCTCGCCGGACTTTCCCTGTGTCCCTACCCACTCCGCAACCTTATTCCGTACCTTCGAAAGCCACACTTCTCCTGAAGCATGGCTGGGCGCAGCATGGTAACGTTGGCCCCCTGGCTCCTTCAGATCCTTCACCTCCTCCGTGACTCGTAGCAGCGGCACTAATACGGTTGTTGTGGTTTCTGGGCTTCTCATCTTGACGTCTCTTTTCTTCATGTCCTCATCGACTCCGGAAGTCTCTCTCCCCTCTGCTCTAGTTTCCTTTTTTCTTATTGGACCTGAAGGGCTGACGTCCGGAAAGGAGGCGGTCCTCCCGTAGTTTACGTCCCAGTTAAAGGGACCGGTCTCCACTTCAGAGCTGTCCGCTTTATGCGTAATAAATGTACTCGGGTCCCAGTCATTCTGTTGGGAAAGAAAAAGGGGAACAGTAACAGGGGGCGCAGTCTACCAGTCTTCTCTTGTTTCAAGTGTTCCTGGATCCGGGGGCGCACTGTGACACAAGGGCTATCAGCCATAGAATTTTGTGTCATGGATGTTTTGGTGGCCATTTTGAATGCAGTGGAAGTAGCAGTCTATGGTCATGACGCTTTAGCGGCCATGTTGTGTCATTTGGAAGCGCTGCATAAGTTCATGTTGTGAGCATGGCATATTAAACTTGGAAAGACACCCCTTTCAAGCCTTCACACAGTGATAGGCACACCTCAATTTATGATTCGCCTATATTTGGTATTTCAGAATTACAAACGATCATCCTGGTAATCCGTCTGTCAGCAGTGATAGGCACACTGTCATTTCTATATGATCATTTTACAGTCAGCCTGTTATCAGTGACAGACACACTATATTTTACAAGAATAAGTGGAACAAGTTCTGGGAGACTATTTTGTGTGGTATTGCTATATCTATTTATGCATACTACATTTTGAATTAATATATTAAATGTGTGAGATGGTTTTTAGTTAGAGTACAGGGTGATATAAGTCAGAAGAGTGTATACAATTTAGTTTAGATAGTGTAACAGCTGTGTGTTGGGAGTATTTACTATGAAGATAATGCAGGCTGTAACGCCACCACCATTCTTTTTGAGTAGCCTGGGGGAACCACCAGTGAGGTGCAGTAAATGAAGAAAAAAATATTTGCCCATTACGCAAGGGTTTGTGGCACTAGTTTCAGTGTGGAAAAAAAATATTAATTGCTGATGCATTGTCTGGGAGGTGAAGGGAAGAAAGTTTTGAAAATTTGCTTCGGTTACGTGGAGAAGAACAAAACAATTTGAAGGATTCAGACAAATTTGTTGCAAACAGATTGCCATTTTCTTCCAAGGGTGAGCACAATCATGGAAAGGTGTCAATTTGGAAAAAGGGAACAAGGAAAAGAGGAAGCTGTAGACAAATACATCACTATTCTCAGAATGTTGGCAGCAATATGTAAGTTTGGTGCGATACTTGAAGAAAGAATCCATAACCAATTTATACTGAGATGTGGGAGTGATAAAATCAGGGAGGAGTTGTGGTTAAAAAATAAGCCACCTTTGGAGGAAGTCATCTTGGTGGCAAAGAGGATGAAACACATGCGCAAATGCATATCAGAGTTAACCTCTGGCAAGGCGAAATGCGATACTCTAACTGGGAAAGTAGAAGAAGTTGTATGTGAGGTTAAACGGAAGGATTTTGATAAAGACATAAATATGAAATTCACTGATGAATGTTTTAAGGGTGGAAGAATTGGCCCCAAGCTGAATGCTAATGAATGCCTGGCATTAAATAAATATTGTAATGGCTGTGGTTAAAAAAACAGTCATTTGTAGGTCTCTCGCCTAGCGTTGTAGTGTGTAGCGCTGCCCGCGCAGCGAGAGACCTCTTGTAGTGGTTTGAAAACAGCCCTAGGAATCGCACGCGTTTGTGCGTGTGCTTTTCGTTTTGGGCCAGGCTATTGGCCTTTGCGTGCGTCTTTTTATCCAAGTCAGAACGCAATTGGCCAAAGGCGGGCGCATTGCTCCGCCCATGGCCTATTGGTGTCTGTTACGCACACCACTGCCATGTGGTTTCAATTATCGTGCCCAGACACGTCCGCGATAATTGAAACCACATGGCAGCTGTGTGGTGCGCGCGCGCGCACCACTCGCAGCCTCACCTCCTGCTCGTTGACTCTGCCCCGTACCATCTCTTAAGGAAAAAAAGTGAGCAAAAAAAAAAAGCAGCGCTGTGATTTATTGGAAGGAATGCGGCTCCATGGCCAAAACAAACAGCCGTTAAAGCTGTGTGTATATGATGTAGAAACATCTCCCACCACAGAGAACCTCGCAGAGGCAGGTGCTCTGTCATTCCACCGACAGCATGTTATGCTGTCAGATTCACCGACAGCTGCCTCTTTACTCTGCTCTGAACTTAAACCAGGGGAGCCCCGGCCTCGAAACTCAGTAAACGGCCCTTTTGGCAACACCGCACCAGGTTAATATGAGCATTTGTGAGCACTGGAAGTGATGCCTCCTGTCCGAAGAACTGCCCACTCCACCAGTGTCACGTACAGAGGTAAATAATACAGTTTTTATGCTAATATAACCGCACTTGAAAGGTTACTCTAAGCTCACTGTGGTCTATGGTGCAAAATTCCAGTATACCAGTCAAAATGGTTTCCAGTGTGTACATTTGTGGTATGTGGATCTTTTGACAGTGCCTTATGTATGTCTAGTAATAAGTGGGAGCAGAGCTACTTAAATAAAACATATATAAATTGAAACCACAGGGCACCATCGGGCACCAATTACCAGTTCCAGTATTTAACTGGAATTTCCCCCACAGCAGATCTGCAGCATCCCAAAGCCCCCATGCTGATAGCTGGACAGAGTGCAAACTCATCTATAACTAGTCAGATGAAACAGCCACTAAGGGGAGCGAGCTATGAGGAGATGAACAGAGATGCCAAAGATCACACAGTGTCGTCAGGTGAGCAGCAGGATTAGGACCCAGGGCTATTTACATTAGTTGTTTTTAACTTCCAGTATGGTGCTAAGCACGACTTTAGATTCTGTACTTTAGTCGAAACTGATTGCAAAAACACTGAGCTTGACCAGGCGAACCATGGGGAGATACATGGACCCAGGATCACACGGTGTCAAGTGAACATAGCAGGATTTAAACTCCGGATTCTTGATTCCCAGTGGACGATCTAGCCATTGGACCAGCCGCGATGTGATTCTATATAAATCACAGAACCATGTTGTTCTAATCTGTAACTTGCACGTGTTGTAAGTGGTCCCCATCATGCTTTGAATAACGTGCCTAAAAATCTAAATCCAGAGAGGCGCACAGAGCCTGGCGCCTGCGAATTTCGTCATTTACTCTGTGTCGCTTTAACTGAAGTCATTGAAGGCTTTAATTGAAAAATCCCTGCTTTTTACACCGCGTGGTGGCGCAACAATTACAGTTGGAGGGACGGACATCTTCTAGATATTCAGTCAGAGAGTATGTAGTGCGTGCTAGAAAAGTGCCACAGATACCACTTCTAGCACACACTTGAGAAAAGCTCAGTGAGAATGCAAATACTCTGCTTTTTCTGACAGAATTGAAGCTGCGGGTGCTACCCTACCCTCCGTACCAGCCCTGCTGCAGGGGCACGGCCCCTCAGGGGATTCTTTGGGGAGGGCCCTCTTGGTCTCCAGTCACATGAGACAGGACTGCCACTGCTCCCTCAGACTCTGGCCCAGGCCTTTCCGAGGTTCAAGTGGTGAGGGCGGCAGGGACCAGACCGAGGGGTGCGGGATCGCTCAGGGCAGTCCCACATGCGAGGCAGGCCACGGAGGGTCGAGGCACACCGGTTAATGAATGTCTAGAATCACGGGGGAGGCGAGGAGTAGCCAAGAGGCGTAGAGTACATTCACCCGATCTCCCATCGCTGCTATCCGTCATTTATTCCTTCCTTTCACCATCTTGCTGGCACCGTCTTTTGTTTCTCTCTTCCTTCGTCTTTCACTTCCTCCTTCTTCGCACCTGTACATCTCTTTACCCCCCCTTCCATAACTCTCCAATCCACTCCCTTCCAATGCCCTGCCCATTCTTCCCCTCCTCTCTCCTTCACTTCACTTCCCTCTTTTCTTCTCTTTTCCTCTCCTCTCCTCTTCTCTCCTCTTCTCCTCTCCCCTCCCCTATCATTCTCTTCTCTTCCCTCCCCTCCCCTATCCTTCTCTTCCCTTCCATGCCCTTCCCATCCCTCTCCTAACCCCCCACCCCTCCTTCCCTACTCTTCCCTTCCCATCATAGATCGGGCACTCAAGCCTCCACACAGCATCTCCCCTCAAGCACAAAGCGCCTCTTCATTCATACATACACTTTACACCGCACCCTACAGGAAGACCTGCTTTCACCACCCCCTTTTAGAAGAACTGCTTTCAAGAATGCACAGCCTCTGTCAGCTGGTGTTATGGACTCCGTCAGTGATATGTGTGATCTTACAGCAGTCAGTCACCCACAAGAAGACGCGGCCTCAAGGCGCCTGTATTGTCACCTTGCATGAAAGCAGGCTTTATTATGCGGCACCAGTGTTTGGTGTAGACTTGCAGATGTCCTCATTGTTTAGAAGTGCAAGTACAGTGCATTGTATGAGAAGTAAATTTAGCGGTGGTGACTATGTATTCTGTGAAATAGTAAAAAATTAAGCCAATCAGGAAAAAGACATTTTCAATACTTCTCTGTGCATACATATGTAGGGAATATATATTATTACCTTTGCATTTTGTATTGTTGCATTTATACATCACTCCATACCCTGAAGAGGCACCCGAGAACATACTGTATGCATTTTGCACTATGTTTTAACAAGCACAATGGTTACTGGGTGAGGAGTGTGTGCATTTGTTGAACGCAATATTGCAAATATAATCACTGTTAAGTGATTGTGGCGTATAGTTATCATTTCATAGGATCATAGAATCGTATGAATTATATTTTATATACGAATCAATGCTATTTCATTGCACTGGAGCTATGATTTCTATCTGATATGATAACTCCATATCAAGTTTAACAAGCAATTGCAATGCAACAGGTCTCACATTTAAACGAGTTTGAGCTTTGACATTGTGAATGACAATGCCTTTAATTTATGTTTTCGTTTGTGAAACATAAATAAAACGCAGTCTTTTACAATGCCAATAGCTTAAACTTGCGTAAAAGCGAGACCTATTGCGCTGCAAATGCTTGTTTAAAATGTTGCAGAAACAGATCTAGGAAGAATGTAAACAAAGAGATAAAAGAAGTTTCACAAGAAATTGTATTTCAAGTGGGTGAAATAAGTGAACATGAGGAACACCCCAGTGAACTTGTGAAAGTGGATGACGTAAATGTATTAATGAGATTTGACTCTTGTTCACATCTAAGTTATTTCAAAGAGTATGTATGAAAAGTTTTTTGCAAAAAACAACAACATTTAAATGTTTGGGATATTTTGAGATGTCTTGAGTTGGGAGGAATCTATTTAATTAGAAAGATTTATGTATCCACTAAAGGGGAGGAATTATTAAGTTGGTCACATCAAAGATTGTTTGGAGTGGTTCTGAATCCTAATGCAAAACCACAGGTTCAAAATTCAGGAGGTAGAAACAAGAAACATTGATTTTGTGTCTGAATTTGCTGATTTATTCTGTGAAACTTTAGGTTGCATGAAGGGATATTAACATCACATCAAACTAGGGAGGGGTGTGAATCCAGTAACTGTAAACGTAAGGTGAATTCCTTTGGGCTTGCAAGAACAGGTGGACTGAGAATTGAAAAAAGTTGGTATATTCAGGTGTCATAGAGCCAGTTGAAGCTACAGAGTGACTGGCTATCATTGTGGTGGCTAAGAAGCCCAATGGCTTAATGGCTATAAGATTATGTGTGGATCTCAGTGCACTTAATCGAGAAGTAGCAGTTGATCAAAGTCCTCTTCCTAATATAGAAGAATTAATTTCAACATTGGGAGGATCAACATTTTTCACAACACTAAATCTCACCTCACCATACCACCAGATCAAATTAGATAGCATGTCACAAGAACCTATGGAATTCATAACACCTATGGGAGCTTTTAAGTTAAAAGAATGCCATTTGGACTTATGTTGGCTGGCCTCTGTTTTTCCACTTACAATGACCAAAGTATTGACAGACATAAAGGGTGTGAAGTCTTACCAAGATGATGTTAGTTTTTGGTAGCACTATAGAAGAACATGATTCCAGGGTGAATTTAGTGCTGAAAAGGTTAATGGTTGCAGGCTTAACTTTGAAGAAGGAAAAATGTAAAATCAGTATGCTAGAAGTTGGTTATTTTGGACATTTATTATCCAGTGATTGAGTTAAATCTAAAGAAGAATGAATTTACACCATTATTAAATTGAAGGAACCAAAATCTAAGGAGAAAATCAGTTCGTTTTGCGAATAGTGCAATATTATGGAAAATGTATAAAGAATTTGGCAGAAAAATTGTTAAACCGGAGTACACCGTTAAAGAAACGCAAGGAATATGAGTGGCATGAGTAATGTCAGTCGGAGTTTGAGTCTGTAAAGGAAGATAAGATATGCTCCATGTTTACAAGCCTACATTCCAACTGAGGAGACATGCATTATAATGACTGCCAGCTCTAAAGGTGTGGGGCAGTTATAATTCAAAGAAGCAAGGGCCAAAAAGGGTTGATTCTGTGTGCCTCCAAGTCATTGGGTGAATCTGAGAAAATTATTCAGTTATAGAAAGGGAAACTCTTGCCATTTTTTGAGTGTCAAAGTTTTGCAACTTTGTTTGGGGCACAGTGTTTGGGTCTATACTGACCATAAGCCTTTAGTAGAGGTTTAAAAAAAATAAAGATTTAATTTCTTCAAGGATCAGAAGATGGGTTATTGCTCTGCACGTGTTTGATTTTAAGGTTGAATACATGCTAGGAGTAAAAGAAATGTTACAGCATGTTGATAGTCTGTCTCCTCACACTTCAACAGGCAAAACTCAATTCAAACTGTTTAAAGGAAGAGCTCCTAACACTATGTTATGTTTTGTATGACTAGATTGCGATAAAGGTGTGAAATTTAATGGAGTTGGTTGGTGGAAAGTGTGGGAGAAGACGTTTTTTAGTCAGCGAAAGAGAGACTTTGATGTGAGGAAAAATGTAAAAGAACTTGAAGCCGGGGTTGATGACTGTGTTAAAATTAGAGCACCAGTTGGATGTGCAAAGTGGTTGAAGCTCACAAAGGCACAGTAAGTGATCAAGACATTTCATAATGCTGTGAAAACGGCAGATGGAAGGATCTGGAACAAAGGTTGGGTTGTCCTTCTTGACTCTCAGAAGTATGAAATGAATGAGGAAGATAAAACATGCGTTCCTAAAGAAGGGAACAGCTCTCAGAATGGCAAATGTTTCTTGGAAAAAAAGAAGAGCTCTCAAAATTATAAAATAATTTTTACTGGAGTGAGTCAGAGAAAGAGTAATCGACCCAATTATCTCAAGGACTATGTTACTAACTAAGGGAAATGTATTTGACTTTTGTTATGTTTTAGGAATTATCCATGTATATTAGGATAGTTTAGTGGTAGTACTTAAATGTGAATTAAGTTATCACTTTAGATATTAAGGAAGGGAGGAGTGTGATGTCTTCAACATGTATGTTCCACTTTGGAACTGTATGCATAGAATGTGTATGAGAGTTCATGGTCATTGCTCCCTAGTAGTGGATGAATGAGGTGTTCTTGAATATACCTTAACTTGTTTATCTTATCTGGGCCTTTGTGACGTCTGCATCTTGTAAATGCCGCAGTATAATCCTATGAAGGTCATAAGAGACTACATATAAATATTAAAACTGTGGGGTGGCAATGGAAACCTCTGGGTAACCTTGAAGGGCACAGCTATAATGAGAAAGCAAAACTGCCTGGGTTTAGCACATTGGCTTCTGTGGCTCAGTTACACAGAAAAAAGGGCAGGGGAACTCGTCTAACCCCCACAACAGGGAAGAGTTAATAAATTAGCAAATGTTAGTTCAAAATGCCATAGAGAGATCTAAGAGGAACAAGAATCCCATCTTTAGTTTATACAGCAGTTTAGCGGGTCTTATTCACCATGTTGGGCAGTAGTTTCAGTGCACTGGAATCATTGGCTGAAATACTGATTTTTTTTGTATCTTACAGTGAGTAAGATGAGACTGAAGTTTACTTCCAACTATTCTTTCACACGGAAAATTTCATTGAGCAACTCAGCAAGATGTTCTACTGACTCCACCTTGCTTTTACCATTAGAGGCTGGCTGCTTTTCACCCTGCTGTTGGGTGTGCTGAAAAGTTGCAGCCAACAAGCCACCAGTGATTTATTTTCTCTCAGGAAGCAAACAAGTTTCTCAAAATTTGGTAGATATCCCTTTACATGTACGAAGAGTTGAGTGTTGTCTGCTTAGGTCTGATATTATAGATAGTATAAGCTTATGAGGGTCAGAAGAGGCTGTATATAAATATTACATAATTCAAGGCGACAATGGAAAACTCTTTTTTAACCTTAAGGACCCATTATTCAAAGTACCTGCAAAAAGGAGCTTGTTTGACTCGTGCAGCAGGGACAAGGTAGTCAGGCAGCAGAGGATGAGCCACAGTGTGAAATGGTGCAGATAGAACCGTGACTACCAAAAATCCCATCTCTCCTTCATCACCCTTTTATGGGGTATGTTAAAGGTGGGTTTGAGCTAAATAAGTATGAAGCTTGATAGTAGCCATTTTTTTTCCTGGAGAATATAATGCAGTACCTCAACAAAAGCACGTCCTACCCACTGTTTCATACTTTTATCACTAGAGGATGAAACTTTTCACCCTGCCCAGGGGTGGGCTAAATAACAGCAGTTGCAGGATGAAAAGAATCTGCCAGACATAATGAGCAGATGGCCACAAACCAATGAGGCATCCCTGAATTCTTGCAAGATTGTGCCTATTGTTGATGATCCCAGGGGACATCACTACAGTATACAAAAAAATTATGATCGATTGCTTCGATTAATCTCAGCCACTGGTAATTATTTTGTGCCGCATCATTATCGTTACTTTGCATACCATGCAACATCTGTTTGGACCCAGCTATATGCAAATCATTCTCTACCCTGCACCAATGGGAACAGTCCAATCTGAACTGCCAAACCAAGTCCTCCGTGAAGCTGAACACAAACAACCCTGGACTTGTTTCACCCTAGGTATGAGCTCATCAGCTGGGTGTACCTTGGGTCAGAGAGCTTCAGAAAATAGCTTTACACAGGCTGAATTTCAAAGTTAGAGTATTATACAGGCAGAGAACATTTGTAGAGATGGACACCATACATGCTACTGATTGACTGGCCATCGAAAATAAAAATACAGAAGTATGAGCTATATGGAGGTATTTTCAGATGTTAGACAACGCCAAATAGTTTCTTCATCAGTGGATGATCTCCATCTCTTCCTTGCCTGGAGGATTCCCTACATCCCTTGTTTCTTTTTAAACTCCTACCTAAATTTACTAAGCAAAGCCAACTCTCTGCATGTTTGCATAACTGCTTTTGTCCTTCGTATATTCTCTCGTCTTGTGGGCCTTCTCAGATTTATTTGTATTTCCCTTAAATATCCTCCAGCAGGTTGTTAGCTAGCTCTCCCATACTCGTGGGCACTCTTCAGACATCTATCTATCTCTCCACTTGTTTCCTGTTGAACAATTTTGGTAGTTTCACTGTCCAGTGAAATGCCAAAAGATTCACATAGTTCCATCGCCGTGTACCTTCTATTTTTTCTGCGTCTCAAAAAACTATCAGCTCTATTTAAACTATAACAGTCATGTTTCTACTTTTGCTTGTCGTTTTAAATATCCGAATTCTTAGATAAAGAACCTAGCTAGAAAAAAGAAGGTTTTCGCTCCATATGAGTCAGGAAAAACATGGCGAGAAAGGAAAAATGTCCTTTCTTGAGTCCCCTCACTCACCAGGGTTTCCCCACGGTGACATGCTTCATCATAGGCGTCATCTCAACCCGCTGCGGGTTGAGGCGTGCTACGACTTGCGACACTACGTAGGGGCACTTTTAGTGAGGAACTATGTGTAGTGCAGAGGTATGTGTGGAGTGGGTGAGTTAAAAATATCTAACTAGTGGGCAAAATAACTTTAATCAGGCTCCTAGTTGATATGTTAAAAACGGGGTGGGTCCCTAGGGTTCCTGTCTTCAATGGGTCAGGTGTCCCTAGTGGACGTCAACTAGTATCGAGCTTCCCCAACGCTCTTCTTCAGGACTCGCATAGGGTCCAGCCCTTTGTGTACCACTCCTTAGGTGATCTAAAAGTGAGGAAAAAAGTGCCCTGCCACTAATAAGCAAGCAAAGTTAATACATACAATATAATAATCAACTTAGTATCTGTGAATAAAAATGAAGACAAAATTATCAAGTACTACCTACTCCCAGTGGGGTAGGTGAGTTCCAAAATGCAATACAACAGTTCACTCATTTGTTCAGGGTGTGTGTGTTAATCCAGCCTTAACACGCTTTTTCATGCTTGGTTAGTAGGCAATACACACTCCTTATCAAACCACCTTAAAAAGTGGCTTTGTAAACCTGTGCCCAATGGCACTTTCAGAAACCAAAACAAAAAGGATCACCTCGTGACGGTACCATAATGAAAAACATGCCGAATCACTGGAGAGCGTTTCCGGTTATGTACTTCAGTTAAAACATGCTTTTTTTAGTAGAGAAGCAAAGGTTCTGTTAAATCATGCTTATTTAGTCAAATAAATGTGACATGTTAAATAAAGGATCGTTGGTTATGCCTCTGTTAGTGTCAATGGTGGTTATTAGTAATACGCGTATCACGTTAACAACATGAAAAACAACACATATTAGGGAAAAACACATACTGGTTACGAAGCATAAATCTGCTTCATGGTCTCCTGAGGGGCTGAGAGGATTTCACAACTGTGCGCTACAGGAGAAAAGCAGGACAAAGCAAAGATGAAGGCTTCGTTAGCTAAAGTGGGGCAGAAGTGCACGGGTGAGCTATTACGGGTTCCGCTGGCTGCCCGTTCCAGTCCTGAAAAGGAAAAACTTACTTGAACGTGATTTACTCTCTGGCGGATTCACCTGTATACCCTCGCAACCGCATATGAGCGAGTCACTGCTGGGTACGGGTTTATGTAGGAAGTGTTCCCGCCTAGTCATACTAGGAAGGCTAGAGCGGGAACCTTCACAAAATGGCCGCCGCAAGTGGCTAAAGCGGTCGGCCCTTTTGGGAGAGTGAAAAACGGGTGAAATAAACAAAAGAATGTTGACAATACACTCGGGGGGTGCGCAGGGGCAGTAATGACCTTCTACAATTGTGGATGATAGAAAAATAAATAATAAATAATAAAAGATGACATTACAAAAAATGACATTACAAAAATTATAATACATATACGTGGGCAATACAGTGGGGGCGTAGGGGCTATAATGACCTCCTAAATTTGTGGATGGTAGCTATAAGGACAATACATACACAAAGACAAACACGATTGTGGGGTGTCTGTTTCGTAGTGTATATGTCCCTGATTAATATGTTGGGTACTCAGGAGAGTCATGTGTTATACCAAGGGGTGGTGGGTTTTTACAGCGAGTTCTGTGTGGGAAAATATTGTCATCCAGTTCTTGAGTGGTGCTATCTTGAGAACTGGCCCCAAGGGATGTTATCGTTGAGACCCTGGCTGTCCGTGCGCAATTTGAAGACCCATCGTTGTTCTTTCTCAAATAGTCTTTGCTCTAAGTTGTCACTGCCCTTGGCACGTTCCAAGACCACCCACTTCATATCGTTGGGTGTGTGTTGGTTCTCAATAAAATGTGATGTCATTTTCGTGGTTGCCCTTTTGCACCTGATGTTACTGCGGTGCTCAACAATCCTGGTACTCACTTTCCTTGTGGTCATCCCCACGTAATGTAGGTTGCAGGTACAGGTGATCAAATAGACCACACCTGTAGTGTTGCAATTTGTGAAGCTGCGTAGTTCCCAGGTCATTTGATTGTTAAACTCAACCTTTTTCGTGGCTGAGGTCAAATGGCAAACACTGCAATTTACTGCATGGGTAGTGTCCACCAGGCAGAGTGTGCAGGGTTCTTTGCCCATCTGTTTTTGCGTTGTTTTTGGGGCGAGTGTGGACAAAGTAGTTTCTCAGGTTTTTCCCTTTTCTATGACTGAACATAGGTCTGGGTACGTCAAGTTTGCGACTGTTCTGTGTCCGCCAGTGTTTTTTGATGATCTTGGTAACTTTATTTGATGCAATATTGTAGGTAGTTATACAGATTGGTCTTCTGTCCTGTTCGGAATTTTCTCTCTGTTTTGGTTCCAGGAGTGCTTCTCGGTGATTGTTAGCCGCTCTTTTTTTGGTTGTTGAAATTAATTGTTTTGGATAGTGTCTTGCTTTTAACTTGGCCGTTAAGTCTCTTGCTTGGGTGTTGTAGTCTTCTTTTTCAGTGCAATTTTGTCTGAGTCGTAAAAATTGGCTGAAAGGAAGGTTATCTTTCAATTGCCTCAGGTGGAAACTATCGTAGATTAACAGACAGTTCCTGGCTGTTGGTTTGAAATGTGTGGTGGTAGTCAACCTTCCTTGCTTGGCTATGATGTTGAGATCAAGGAAGATCAATTGGGACCTACTCATGGTGTGAGTAAATTTCAAAAAGGGGTCGTGAAGGTTAAGCCAACTAATGAAGTCAGTGGCTTCTGACTCATTACCTTCCCAGATCAATAGCACATCGTCGATGTAGCGTCTCCAAAGCTTAAAGTGTCCGATGTGGGGGTTGCAGTTGTTCAGTATCTTCTGCTTCTCAAGGTGATGGACATAGAGTCCCGCCACGCTCGGCGCGAAAGTGCTCCCCATACTGGTTCTGTGTATTTGGCGGAACAGGGTGTCTTCAAACCTAAAGTAATTTTCCGTTAGGGCCAGCCGGCAGCATTCAAGGACCACATGTTTGGGCGTGTGGTAAACCCATGGGTGTTGAAAGAGTACTTCTTTCAGAATTTGTAAAGTTTCCTTGTGCGATAGACTAGTATAGAGACTCTCTACATCCAGGCCAATCAGGATGTTGGGGGTTGGGTTGAATTGTAAGTCTCGTAGGAGGCATAGTACTGCCTTTGTATCCTGTAGGTACGTGTTAGTACTTTGTATGATGGGTCGTAGGAAGGCGTCGGCAAATTTTGAGAGGTTCTAGTATTGAACCAGTGCCTGACACAATAGGTCTTCCTGGTGGTTTTTCCATTGATTTATGGATTTTTGGAATGGTGTAGAAGTAAGGGATGATGGGGTTGGTGTTCTCCAAAAAATCGGCTTCCTTTTTAGATATCCAATTATTCGCTGTGGATTCTTCCACCAAATACGCAATTTCTATGCGTAGACATTCTGTCGGGTCTTCCTTGATTATGGTGTAGTTTCTGTCATCCGCCAACAGTTGTAGACATACTTCTCGGTATGCAGTAGTGTTTTGTAGTACTATGGCACTGCCTTTGTCAGCTGGTTTTATAATCACTTGTTTCTCCATTGCCAATTGTTGTATGGCCTCATGTTCCTTTTTGCTGGTGTTGTGGAAAGTTTTTATTGTCCTGGGATCTATTTCGGACACTTCCTTGAGAACTGCTTTCTCAAAAGCTAGTAATTCTACGGGAAGATTCGCCACTGGCGGTGTAATGTTGGATTTTTTGTGGAGACCTGTGTCGCTTTCCGCTGTAGGGGTAGATGTTTTATCTTTGAAATAGACTTGCAGTTTTATTCTTCGGATGAACTCATTTAATTCACTGCAGAGTCTGAACTTATCCAAGCACGGAGTTGGCCCAAAACCAAGTCCCTTTTCTAGAACTGATTTTTGTGTTGAAGTCAGGATGATGTCTGATAGGTTCACCACTATGCTGGTTGGTTGCTGGTAGATGGGTTGTTCGGTGTGCCCATGCTCCTGGTATGGCTCCTTGAGGTTTCCAGGGGTTGTGCCCATTGCACCTGTTGGTTTCTTCTGGATTTTCCCCTCTGCGGTCCCTTGGACCCTGTATGAGTCCTGCAGAAGAGCATTGGGGAAGCTCGAAACTAGTTGACGACCACTAGGGACACCTGACCCATTGAAGACAGGAACCCTAGGGACCCACCACGTTTTTAACATATCAACTAGGAGCCTGATTAAAGTTATTTTGCCCACTAGTTAGATATTTTTAACTCACCCACTCCACACATACCTCTGCACTACACATAGTTCCGCACTAAAAGTGCTCCTACGTAGTGTCACAAGTCGTAGGACGCCTCAACCCGCAGTGGGTTGAGATGACCCCTATGAAGAAGCATGTCACCGTGGGGAAACCCTGGTGAGTGAGGGGACTCAAGAAAGGACATTTTTCCTTTCTCGCCATGTTTTTTCTGACTCATATTGAGCGAAAACCTTCTTTTTTCTAGCTAGGTTCTTTATCCGAGAATTCTGATTTTTTGTGTCTACTATTGAATCAGGAGGGTGGACCTAGCATACCCCTCTTCCTCCCTGTTAGAGTCGGGGATCTCTGGTTGGTGCAAGGTTGCCCTTGTGTCAAGCAGGAACCCTCTCCTCCACGTCAGGGCGCAGGATAACCCCTCGCGAATGACCCTTGCTCACCCTCTAGGTGCGTGGCGTGAGCAGCCAAGGCGATTCCTCAGGCGTTGTTGGTTAAGCACTTACAATCATGCACACAGTAAATACATCAATCCCCCCCAGAAACGGACACCAGACTTGGATATATATAAAAATACGGTTCTTTATGTAAAAATAAGGTATATATATCTCAGCAGACTTATCACAAGACCAATAACGTTTTCGCTATGCCACCAGGTTGTAACGCGGGCAAATGTTCGTTGTTCGTAGCTTCAAATGGATACTTTGTAGTTCTCTTGCAAATGTTACTTGTGGTTCCAGTACTCACAGAGGTCGGCTCTTGCGAACGGGGAAATAAGGCGTTGCGGGCCCCGAGCCCGATACTGGAACTTCTTTCGTGATGTGGAGAGTCAGCACAGGGCGGTGCGACTCTCAGCTTGGGAAGTGTTCTTGGGTCCTCAATCAGCAGGTGTGGGCACGTAGGCAGGCGCGGCCAGCGACCCTTTAGCACGGCGGTGCAGGAGGGTCTCCACAGCGGGGGCGGCGCGGCCTGAGATGTCCGGGGACAGCGAAGCGGGGTCGCAGGGCACGGTTAGTGCAGCTGGACGACCCGGCGTAGATCACAGTCGTCGGACGGCTTCCGGCGGGAGGGGTGATAGCGCGGTCAGCGCGCTCCAGTAGCAGGCGGTGACAGGGATGCAGGCGGCCTGGCCCGGGGACAGAGAGCGGCTCGGGACGGAGCGGGGCTCTCACGGGTTTGAGGCAGGCGAGCTTCTGAGTGTCACGGCCCTAGGAGGGGCGATGAGGGGCGCAGTCTCTTTTCCAGCGGGATGCCCACACGGCTCGAATTGGAGGATGAGCAAGAAGCACAGAGAACCCACTGTTCCTGGGGTTCAGTTCAGGGGGCAAGCTCAGATCAAGCCCTTGGAGAATGTTCAAGCACAAAGTAGCAAAGTCTTTTCAGTAAGTCTCTTCCTCTCCTTTCTCAGCAAGGCAAGCAGCAGGCCAGCTCCTCCGGCGTCTTCTTCTCCTTCTAGTCGGGCAGAGGTTCTTTGTGGTAAACAGGATTCTGATTTCTTAGGAGCCAGGCTCCTACTTTTATACCATGATTCTATTGTTCTTTAGCGCCAGGGGGCCTAGGCCTGGCTCAGTCCAGTTCTGGAGCACTTTGTTATGGTGACTCTGCTCTTTCCTTTCAGCAGCAGGGCAGAGACATCAGCCGCCCCACAGGGGGTGGCGCCGGCTTTGTGGTGGCAGAGCACAGGTCTATTCAAGAGTCAAGGTGTACTCCTCCCACCCATCCAGGTGTCACCTCTCTACCCACCACCTGGCAGCCAACCTGTCTCTGGGGATTCCCCAACCCTGCTCCTTACTGTTGCCAGGCAGAACACATACACACAGCAGAGGCGGACTGAGATGGTCAGGTCAGTAAATACTAACTTTCTAAAAGTAGTATTTACAAACCCAGGATATTAAAATAAACTTGACTACAAGAAGTATTTTATTATTCTGAGTTCAGGCATACTAAACTTGACACTTCTACCATGCTCTCTGAGTCCACTGGGGTCACAGCGTTGGCGTGATCCCGGCAGCCCATTCTGGCCTATGGAGAGCAGGTAGCCTTCAATAGTGAAGAACGGAAATGGCTGTAATTCACTACTAAGACATGCCACACACATCAGGGCATGTCCTACCTTATGCCTACAATGCACCCTGCCCTTGGGCCTACCAGAGGGGTGGCTAATATGTAGGTAAGGGAAGGTTTAGGGACTGGCAAGTGGGGGCACTTGTGCAGTCAGCGCGACGGTCCCAGACCGCGCACAGGGTCTGCGGGGGCAGACCCTAGACACACTTTACAAGGCCGCTTCCGTGGGTGGCGCAACCAGCGCTGCAAGCCCACCAGCAGCATTGGCATTCACAAGCCCTGGCACCCCTGGTGCACTTTACTGGGGACTGACAGTGAATCCAATAAACCAATCATGGACATCAATTACAGGTACACTTTACCTCGGGAGCACTTGCACTGCGGCACGGATTAGCCGTGGCGCAGTGCCCTGAGCGGACAACACCAGCAAAACAATCGAGGCACACCATCAAAAAGTGGAAGGGAAACTCACGCCAAGGTGCCAGGTCTAACACTCCCCCCGTTTTTTGATTTTCTACTTTTGTTTGAACATACGTAAAAAATATTGTTTTACGATTTGCTGAAGAAACGCTGCTTCTTTTTACATCCAAGAAGGAGTATTTCCCTCTTTTCACATATCTCGCATTTAACAAAAACTGAATAATCTGTACTTTGGCCCACAAATATCCTTCAGATGGCTTTGGACTGGCATCAGGTGGTGATAAGTGTCAGACTGAGTATTACTATACGCCATACCCACATGCCATTCCTTTAGTGCTGGGAGTGGTCCCTTTGCCCAGTTCATCTCTATTGTACACCTTGTAAGTATTAGCCCTGGTACTACCAAATGCCTTAAGGCCTTCGGGACATCCTTACAGGGCCGGACTGGCCGTAGCAGGCACCGGGCAATCCCCCGGTGCGCAGCACGGGTGGGTGCTGGTTTTGGGCCCCAGGGGTCCGTTTTTGTTACAGGGGGGGGGGTGCGGCCGAGCACTTTGCCAGGGCTGGTTTTCGGCCGATTTTGTTACAGGGCGGCCTGGCCAGGCCTGCATCCTGCATCCTTATCATAGCCCAGCAGCACTAGTAGGAGGGGGCTGGTTTTGGGCCCCTGGGGTCCGTTTTTGTTACAGGGGGGGGGTGCGGCCGAGCACTTTGCCAGGGCTGGTTTTCGGACGATTTTGTTACAGGGCGGCCCGGCCAGGTCTGCATCCTTATCATAGCCCAGCAGCACCAACAGGGGGGATGGCTCAATACGTTCACCAGTTATCTCCCACAACTTCTCAGGGCTGCGCCTAAATAGCAATGCACCCCCTGACAGGACCATGCTACATGGGCAAACCCTGCTTCCTCCTCCCCGCAGCAGAAAAAGCTAAAATTGTTCCTCAGTCCATAACCACACAGTAGGGCCAACATGTGATACACCTTATTGAGGTTTTTAAAATAGATTAACCAATGCCGACTATTCAGGGAAGTAGACTTGACAACTGAACAACATTGTTTGTCGCTAATTAGCAGTTCTAGGTCCTCCTACCAGTCCAGCCGGACTTTTGGGACTCCGGGGCCACCGCACATCTTGAGAGCGCACATACAATTTCACTATAATGCGCTGAGGTGTAGCCACCTGCTACTGGTAAGTCAATGCTGGCAACTCTGGATTTTCCAACAAGGTCTCCTCCAATAGTTTGTGCATCGTGTCTCGAACACTATAGTAATGAATCTGAGCCATGACAGTATGCTTGCCACCCTGCGCGCTTACCTGCTCCCAGCTACACATCTTCCTGAAGAGGAAGAAGTCGCCAATGCATCTCAGTCCCAGCCCCTACAATTCACCTGTCACCCACTCTCCTGGTCCACGGAGAATCACATGCACCGCTCCGGCAGCACCCACGGCGAGTAAATCAGTGATCCAGTCTGCAGCTCGGCATGCCACTTCCTAGAGTATGCCGCAGTATTCAATACATCAAAGGTATTATAGTGACGCATTGGCTTGTCAAACAATATCTTAGGCACTGAAAGAGGTGAGGCTGTGTCATGTTCAAGCCACAAGTGCAGAAAGTTACCCAGGCCGGGCAAGCAGTAGTGGGTAAATATACACTGCACGGCTCTATATTAGGCATCCAGGTCCGGGCCTTTTAACCCACCTATTCCATAGGGGATAGTTAGTGTGTCCCAGTTCAAGCGCGGTTGCGTCACAGCCCAGGCTAAGCAGCCCAACAAAGTTTGCAAATTATGAAATACAGCACTGGACAGAAGGATCTGGATGTTTGTGAATAGAAACAAGAATCTGAGTAGCACCACCATCTGCATTATGGTGATGCAGCCACTAATCGACAGGGGTAACTGATCCAGCGGTCGACCGCCTCCGTGAGCTGCTGCAATGCCCTGCCATAATTATCCAGCATTACCACAGACGGGTCCATGTAGACCTGTATACCCAAGTACTGCACCGAATCTGTCATCCACTGCAGTGGGTACTCCATTTGTACCGGCGTTGTAGGTGCGATAAGCGGGCATATAAGGTACTTATCCCAGTTAATACGCATGCTGGAATGCCCACCAACAGCACAGCCTCCCGAAGAACAGGAAATAAGCTATGTGCTGTATTCTGCACATATAGGAGTGTATCGTCTGCATAAGCAGAAATGATCAGATTGTAGTACAGGAAGCGAATCCCCTGGCGTGCATGATATTTGTGTAGTGCTCAAGCCAGCAGTTCAGCCACCAGGGCATACAGCAGTTACCACAGAGGACAGCCTAGTGCCCCTCATAATATATATGGCTCCCGAGACTACCTGTTGCAAGGTGGAATATTATGAGGTATGACTGGGAGGACTTACCATGCAATATTCTCACAATACACAGAGATGATCCTCTGATTCAACAAAAATAATCCTTCACTCAGTCCTGGTAGTGTGGCAAAGAGAAGTCAGGCTTTACTGGAGGAAAAAGTGTTAAGCATTTTACAGTACCATTATGGTGCATAAGTAATTCAGAGGACTTGAAAGAAATCCAACACCAATTTATGAAAACAGAGCTTATTTTTATAGACACCCAAAAAAACTTTGGGGCATATAAACAAGGGCCTTATCTCCGCTTTTTTGGCTTTAAAAGCCCAAAAAGCGGAGATAAGATTATCGCCCCATTTACAAGTGGATGCGAAGATGCATTAGCGCATGTTAGCACCCGTTTTCCTGACACATCACTGGGCGTACCCCTGATGGACTACCTTGTAAATTATTGCTAAATACACCGCAATATTTACAAGGTGGCCCTCAGGATTTTAGCAGACGTTAGTTTTTTTCGCCAAACACTAACGTCTGCTAAAATCCTGACTTAGCTATACTTACCATTGGTGGTGGATTATCCTGCTACGACCACAGGGTCGTATCAGCAAGGTTATTGCTGTTTTCAATGGAACATCGCTGAAAAACCAGCGATGTTCCATGGAAAATATCTCTATCGCTGGGATAATTATCGCCATTGCACTATGAGTTGTTAATACAGCGCTAGCATGGCGATAATTATCAGCGATAGCCGGCGATAAACATTTTTACGCTGAGGGCTGCCAGCGATAATTATCCCTGCCGTTTGGTAATATGCCCCTTTGTATCATACATACAACCGGAGTTGTGGTTTTTTAAAGAGTTTAAAAGTAAATGCACTTTAAATTCACAAACTGGTTCCATTGAAGTCAGTGGGGGAAAACACAAGTGACTCTCGAACGGTCACTTGCAGGGTGAGTTCAAATCAACCCTCTTGTGGATTGTTACTTTGTTATCTTGCCTAGGGAGTCGGGTGCAGAGTTGACTTGGCTGTCCTTGGTACTGAACGGGATCCATGGGAGCTGTCAAACTTGCAGCACTTGACAAAACCACACTTGGAGATGGAGTTCCACTCTACCCGTGAAGAGTAGAGGCCTTTGGGGTCCTAGGCCCTTGTTTCAACAGCTGGATTTCTTCTACCTTGCTCGTCGGCTCCGGGTGCAGAGGTAGCTTGCAGCTGTCAATCACCGGGGCAGGTCACCAGACACTCGACAACTCTAACTTCAGGATGCAGGAACACAGCCAAGCTGCCATTGCCGACGTTAGTCGCTGTGAGGTGCTCTCGGGCTGGAGATGTTGTTCAAGGGGTCGATCACCCGACTGGCGTTCACCAAGCCTTGGTCCACGGTTACTTCAGCGGCTGGAGGTTGACAGGAATGGAGTAGCGGCTTGAAACTTGGTGAAAGCTTGGCTACCACTCCAGCCTTGCAGGACACCACTCCTCTTAGGGCTCTTTCTCGACAGGCCCAGCGGGTCACAAGTCTTGTCACGCAACAAGTCGATTTTCCTGCAGCTTGCAGGAGACTGGTCCTACCACTCCAAGGGAGTCTGCTTCGGTTTCTGGTATCCACTGGAGCCCCTTTTGCTGGCAGCAATGAGCTTTTGCCACAGACACACGTCGAACACATGGTTACAGTATATGGTCTCTTCAGGGCAGACTCCAAAGTCCTGTTGTCGATGATGGCGTATTCTTTGTGCCTCTTCTCGGATTCAGAGTCAGAACTGAGTTTCTGTTGTCAGGGGAGCCCCTTAAATCCTAGTTTAGGGGGAGTTAAGTGGGCGAGGGACAGTGGCCAATGGGCTACTGGTCCCTTCGACAAACCTGCCCCTGAGTTGACAACACCATGTGGGTATACATCACCTTTCTACCCAAAGTCCTCTAATTCAGGGTGATCCAACATGGCAGAACCTTTCCTTGGCTGTACAGACCTCCTAGCCCAACCTAAAGTGTGGCTAGCCTTTTGGATGTGTATGCATTCTGACTAACTAATTTTCCCACTTGTTGGGCTGGACAAGGCGGGAAGGGCTTTGTGCTTGAGTGGGGGACAAGTAATTGCACATCAAGGGCGGTGAAAGACTTTAATGCTCACTGCTTTGACTGTAAACACTAGCCATTCTGGGAAGAAGGAGGTGTGACCTCCTTCCTGCCTAGGCCTTTGCCTCTGTCCTTGGAAAGTGCTATCACATACCACCAGGAGGGCAAACTCTTGTCTTTGCCACTTGGGGGAACCCACCAAGGCACTGGACCACTAAACTTTAGGTGAACACACACTCTAGGTGGCACCTACATGCATGCCATCTCACCTTCGACACGCAAATCGTGTTGGGTTTGAAAAAGCACAGTGTTTGACACCAAGAATGACACAATTCGGTCGTTACATACTGGAGCTGGCTATCTCGAGTTTTTTTGGTAGCCAGCCCTTGTTACTCGATGGATTATCGGTAACTTACATTAAAACCTTGTTTCACAGGGATACCGTATGGACATGTGTATAAACATTGATATCAGCACCTTTATTATAATGCACTCTACCTCCTGGGCTAGGGAGAACAACCTTAAAAGTATCCTACTTATATTAAGGTAGTGGTGTGGCTCTAAAGGCACATGGTGTGTGCAGAGTCACTCTCGAGCAGACAGGCTGCTAGTGCAGGGCTGCAATGGCAGACCTGCACACTTACTTTTACTTGGATTGCATAGGGTGGCACAACCAGTGTTGCAGCCCTGGAGACCCCTTTACCACCCTTGCCTTGGGTACCGCTGGTTTGATATACTAGGGTCTTGTAAGGACACAAACTACTTTGCTAATTGGGTGTACCAATTCACATCACTTTTAGGGGAAAGAGCACGGGCACACGGGCTTGGTTAGCAGGTCCCAGTGCATGATGAGAGTCAAAAACCAGCATCTAACAGTCTAAAATGGGAGGCAACTGCAAAGAAGCCCAGTTTGCTACACCCACCCCCCGTTCCAGCCAACACGCCCAGGTGACTCAACCCACCCCAGGGAGAGTAATCCGGGCTTGTTAGGTGAGGAAGAAGTAAGCAAACTGGCTTGTTTTTTGTGCAGGGTCTATTCTGCCAGCTTGTTACAGTCCCTCCCCGGTCCACCGCAGCCAGCCCGTGCTGATTGAGTGGAGGGAGGCGTGACTGACAACACTCACTTCTGGGTAGCCGCCCCCGCCTCCATTTTTTACCAGGGTGACGGTCTAGGCTTCAGGAAGTTCTTCTACCAGCCCAGTGAAAAGGGGCCGATGGCGCGGAAGCGCAGTTAATTCCTGTTCTCAGCTCACAGCTACTCATGTTGAAGGTTAGCTGTGTAGTTATTTTCTGCGTTAGCGCCTTTGTCTGATGCAAGCTTCATTTTTAGCCAGCACCAACTGTTACTGTGTTTAGCCTGCACTAATTGAATATGTGTTTTTAAACGTGCACTTATTGAATCTGTGTTCGAAGCCTGCACCATTTGAAACGCTACCTTTCCATTCAATTTGGGAAACGTTGTGCGCTCAAAAAATAACATTACTGTCACGAAAGATTCTTTGCACATGTTCTTACCTGATCTGACTCCGATTTAGGGGGCCAGCTTGTTACAGTCCCTCCCCGGTCCACCGCAGCCAGCCCGTGCTGATTGAGTGGAGGGAGGCGTGACTGACAACACTCACTTCTGGGTAGCCGCCCCCGCCTCCATTTTTTACCAGGGTGACGGTCTAGGCTTCAGGAAGTTCTTCTACTAGCCCAGTGAAAAGGGGTCGATGGCGCGGAAGCGCAGTTAATTCCTGTTCTCAGCTCACAGCTACTCATGTTGAAGGTTAGCTGTGTAGTTATTTTCTGCGTTAGCGCCTTTGTCTGATGCAAGCTTCATTTTTAGCCAGCACCAACTGTTACTGTGTTTAGCCTGCACTAATTGAATATGTGTTTTTAAACGTGCACTTATTGAATCTGTGTTCGAAGCCTGCACCATTTGAAACGCTACCTTTCCATTCAATTTGGGAAACGTTGTGCGCTCAAAAAATAACATTACTGTCACGAAAGATTCTTTGCACATGTTCTTACCTGATCTGACTCCGATTTAGGGGGCCAGCTTTTTACAGTCCCTCCCCGGTCCACTGCAGCCAGCCCATGCTGATTGAGTGGAGGGATGTGTTATGTTTCAATGGGGTAACCCGATAGACCACTGGACTCGGGTGTATAGATTGGTATATGAAAAAACAGTCACAGTGGAGCAGTTTATCTTAATAAAAACACAAGTATGTGAGTATACACTTAAATCGAGTTATGACAACACCTTATTGCCCCATGCACTCTTTTAAGAAAGGTAGAAATGTCCGTGATCAAGTAGTAAAATCCTTTTTGGACACACCGCCTAAGCCAACAATCGAATCAATGTGGCAACTACCGGCACCAGTAGGCCATGTCAAATGTGGACAATGTAAAGCCTGTGGTCTCACTATTGAAACTAAAGTGTTTCAATTGAACAATTGCACGGTGCCCCTAAAAACATTGACAAATTGTAACACTAAGAATGTGATTTACGCCATTGTCTGTCCCTGCAATAAGATATATGTGGGTCAGACCACTCAGAGGATTAAATGCCGTATCCTACAACACTGTAGCAGAATAAGATGCAATACCACGGGGGCCCCCATGGTTGAACATTTTTCAGCATTTAATCACCCCCCTGAATCGATGAAATGGCTAGTTCTGGAGGCCATCACTCTGGGTATCAGGGGAGGCGACCTGGGAGCAATCCTCAACACTCGTGAATGTAAATGGATGGACAGGTTTGACTCTGTCCTCAATGGCCTTAACGAACTTGACGCTACGTATGCACAATTATCCCTGTTGAATAACACCTAGCCTAAAATATGGGGTAATCTTGACCATCCATAATCATTTGCTGCATGACACATTTTTTCCGCCCCTGGAACCTACTATTGCCTTGATTCCCTTTCAAAATCTGAACTACACTCTATCTAGACATATATTGTTATCTTGTTGAGGGCGATTTATCTCTGCTTCAGAATGTAAGCTGCTTTTGCAGTCAGGTCACTACCTCGTTGCATACATTTTAAATAGGATACGTTAATGCTTGCCTCTATTTTATATGCTGCTCTATGATTTGTTTTTCATGTTCATGGTTTCCAAGCTGACGTACATTTGACTAAGTGGCTTTACCTATTTTTTGCATTAACGCACAACGCTGAAAATATTATGCTTCAATGTTGTAAACAAGAAACTTAGAGTGTAAGCTGTAACACAGCAGTTTCAATTGACACATTTAAGTGCCCTTCGCGCGCCTTTGAACGCTGTCTGTCGATCACGGGTTAACACTTTCAGTTTTGCAGCATCTGAGCTTTCAGCTGCGTTGTTACAGACACACCCTCTGCCCCGGTCCAATGGGCTCGTCACGTGCCTCTTGCTGACGTACTTGTTTTCGTCAGTTACTTAATGAGCGACCTGACACTTCCCAGGGTTAGCTGTCAGATGTTGTCGACGCTACCTGGGAGGTATGTCATGCCGCGGAGCAAGCGCGCGTCTTCCAAGAGATTGCAATTCACCGCGCTTCTCACTTTCTTTTTGCTCCACTAAGAGATTAAAAGCTGCCCCTCTTCACCTCTCCATTTGCTATTCTTCCGTTGTTGGCCACATCGTAGTTGGGTTGAGTTATAATAAGAACCATATGTAATTAGTTTCCATGCTTTAGAGCCGTTAGGCGGTTTTATATATTTTTTCAAGTTTTGATTTTGTGAAACGCTGCGAGCTTAATCTCTCATCTTCGCCTGCCTCATACTTATTGTCCGGGCTTTCAGAGGTTGGGGCTTGTTACGTGTTAAGTCCATAACACGCTGGATGTTCTTCTTAAATTTAGCGGATTCATATCCTCCAAACCCCGCAGCGCTGCCCATAGTTACCCTTGATGTCCCCTCACGGTGACTCCCTTTTTAGACATTTTTAGATACATTTGCCCCCATAGTTTTCCCGTCACTTGTGTGGGTCCTTTGATGTTTGTACCTTATTTGGTTTTGGTACATCTTCAAACTAAGTGGTGATTTGAAATTCAATTTCTTTACCCCCCCAGCGTTGGTTACTTTTGAACCACTGCCCACTGTGATTCATCACATACCGACAAGAATATTGCCATCAATAGCACCGGTTGTTCAACATTGAATGGTGAGTAATACACCATCTTGCTTTGGCCAACAGGCCCCAATTGAGACCTCATACAGATGTACAATCTCCCCTTGTTCCGTCTTTTTGTTTTTGTTTTGTTTTAGGAGCCGTTCGGGCCCACTCCACAAATAATCCAGCATGAGTTTTCCTTGCTGTTGCTGGTAAATATCATCTTATTTCTACCTCATGACAATTAATGATCCTAGAGACACACCGTATTAATACTACTCATTATCTCTAGGTGTAAGTCCTTCTTCCCTACCCCCCGCTGGTCCTGAAGAAGACCCCGCTTCCAAGATTTCCTAATTGCTGGCTCGATTAGGGGTCGAAACGTCGACGACTTTTCCCTTTGTTTAATACACAAGACTGACAGTGATTGTACAACTGCTTTTCTTGCTAATGTTATTGCATTTGTGTTATTGCCATTCGAGTGGCAGGTTAGGTCTTCAAATTCATTTTGGATGTTCTCAAACACACGACCTTCCCCTTCACTTTGTCTGCACTTATCCCGATTTATGTTGCACTTTTCACTTCACTTACACCCGTAGTAATTGAAAATGATGATTGTGACATGCATTTGTCTATTTAATAGGTTGAAATGTTGACCCTTTTCTATGCTGAATATGATTAAATGAGGTCATTTGTGTATCTCAATAAGGTGTTGTCATAACTCGATTTAAGTGTATACTCACATACTTGTGTTTTTATTAAGATAAACTGCTCCACTGTGACTGTTTTTTCATATACCGATTGAGTGGAGGGAGGCGTGACAGACAATACTCACTTCCGGTTAGCCATCCCCGCCGCCATTTTGTACCAGGGTGACGGTCTAGGCTTCAGGAAGTTCTTCTACCAGCCCAGTGAAAAGGGGCCGATGGCACGGAAGCCGCCCGAAGGCGTGCCAAAGGCAAGCCCGTCTGCACCCGTCTGCGCCAGTCTGTAGCCAGACACCAGAAACGCTGCCCCTTTCACAAGAGGTGGGCCAACCTACACCACTAACAAGCTGTTAGCTTTGAGAAATGGAGTGAACAACTGCAGATCGCCCTGCGGTATCACTTTCGAGGGGCCTTTCTGCTGCTTTAACTGTGGCTTTAGTGCCACTCCTACACTGCCATCACGCAAACATCACTCTCAGCATAAAAATACGATTAAGATTTTTAACCTTAACTGCCGTTCGCTAGCTAAATACTATGCTGACATCTACGACCTGCTGGAGGACGCCTCCCCTGACATCCTCTTTCTTACCGAGACATGGCTCTCGGAAGACATGACCGCAGAACCTAGTCTGGCGCTTCCTGCAGGTTATAGCATTCTCACTCTCAATAGGGCCTCGAGAGGAGGGGGCATTGCTATTATTCACAAATCTATCTACCCCTGCACCCTCACTAGGCAGACTATACCCGGAAGGGAATGTGCCCTCTTTGAGGTCACACAAAGCCAAAATTATACCTTGTCAGGGCTTTTGATTTATAGGCCCACTGGGCCATCTGCAGACTTTAAGGCAGCTCTTGCAGAGGCAGTCAGCATATTGGCAGTTAATGCCGCCAACTTTACAGTCACTGAGGATCTGAATATTCATCTAGACAGATTAGACGACCCTGATGTGACAAATTTCATAGCAGATATGGCAGCTTGCCAGCTGGTTCAACTGGTGTCGAACCCTACTCACACGGCCAGTCATCTGCTGGACCCAGTTTTCTCTAATATACCTACACTGTCAGTTCTCACCCCCATCCCTATGGGGTGGTCTGACCACTACTTGGTCCCTATGCTCCTTCAAGAGATAATCCCCCCACAATATAAGGCCCAAACATCCTCACTCAAACGCCCCTGGCGCAAGCTCAACTGGGATTCCTTTCAGGACCGCCTGTCTACCACTTGCCCCAGCTTCCCCAATGATCCTAATAAGGCATACAAGGCCTTAACAGATTGGATCAGTCAGCCACTTGATGGCCTTATCCCTGAGAAATGGTCACTCAATCGTAAATCCAGGACTAGACCGTGTTACAATAGCGACCTAGCTAATTTACGCAAAGAGCGCAAAAAGTTGGAACGTATCTGGAGAAAGGATTTCCACACCGCTGCGAAAGACAACTATCGAGCGGCAGTCAAAGGCTACCACAGAGCCATTCAATCGGCTCGAGCAACGTTCTATGCCGACCAAATCCGTAACAGCGACAACCCGGCAAAGAGCATATTCTTGATACTCTCCAGCTTGAAGGCTCAGCAGACCAATACAGGACAGAAGATCCAGTCCAACGAGCAGTGCGAGGACCTCGCCTCTTTCTTCATTAGGAAAGTAGATAACATCTATAAATCCTTTTCCACTACTGCTATCACCCCTCTAGCTGCAGGACGTGAGCAGATTGCCTATACCTTGGTGTCTTTCCCACCAATCTCCACAGACCAGCTGCTCGCTCTCTGCAGGAAAATTAAATCTGGCTCACCCGCTGATCCTCTTAAACCTGATCAATTTAGGCAAGTGTTTCCCGCGATTATGCCCTCCCTGAGGCAGGTAATCAATTTATCGCTCTCCACAGCAATTGTGCCCAAGATATGGAATCAGGCCAAGGTGCTACCTCTACTTAAAAAAACCTCTGCTTGACCCGGCCAAACCTGAAAACTATCGCCCAATCTCCTTACTCCCCTGGGTAGCCAAGACCACGGAGGCGCATGTCAACTCACTCCTCTCCGACTTCATGACCAAGAACAACACGCTGGACCCCTCCCAGAGTGGTTTTCGACCTGGTCACAGCATGGAGTCTGCCCTCCTGGCTGTGACCGAATAACTTTGGTCTGCTTTAGACGCTGGGCAAACGTCGGCACTGATCCTTTTAGATCTCAGTGCCGCGTTTGACACAGTGTCCCATGCCATCCTGTTACAACGCCTGGAGGAAACAGGGATTGTTGGCCTGGCCTTGAAATGGCTTACATCGTTTCTCAGTGAGAGGTCATTTGTGGTCACTGTTCCCCCTTTTGCCTCTGGCGCACACCCTATTAAACAAGGTGTCCCACCGGGTTCCTCCCTCCGTCCCCTACTATTCAATCTTTATGTTCAACCACTGGCCACGGTGGCTAGAAATAGGGGTCTGACCATGGTCTCCTACGCCGACGACACTCAGCTGGTGGTGGCACTCTATAGTGACAACAAGAAGGACGCCCAAAATGCAATGCAGCGCGCGCTACGAAATTCGTTTTATTTATTTAATTGTTTACTTACCTCCAATTATCAATATTCCAGTTTTTAGTACCCCCCGCCCTGCCTCTCTGCCCCACGGAACTCCCTCTACGGGCCGCGGCTGCTACTGAGTATGTATGTTTCCATGATATAATTCTTGTTCCATCACATAAAAGAGATTAATAAAAGGAATATAAAGGAAATGTATGTTGGTAAATATAACGTAGCCACTGTTTCCTTGCGATGGTCTGCCTTTAATTTAATGGATGTGACAAATGAAAATCAAGCACACAGGCATGATAAAATACTATGTCAAGGAGAGATGTAAATATAAACTCATACTTTTTAGAGGCTTTATGTGAGTGCATGTCTGAAACCTGAAACGCGAAACCAATGTAAAGTCCTTTCTTAAGTGAGTATCTTGAAAGTAAATAGAATTAAAAGTAATTTCGGACTGGCAAATCATTGCGTTTATTTGTACCCTGAATTGCTGGTGAAACATTTTTAAATGTGGTTGCACCTAAAACACACACTTACATCGTGCTTCTACTACTGCAATGGAAAGAGTTCATTTAGGTGTGTATTTACAAAGAAAATCATGCAAATAAAGCCTTCGTTTAGGAGCACTCGGAAAACAGCGTCTTGCATTTGACCTCGGTCGTTGAATGCATAGCAAACGTGACAAGATAAGAACAAAATTTGCAGGCCTGGTTACAGAAACAAATAAAAGCCTTAGTTTAAGTGTTGGTTTTGCAATTAAATCACATACACTTAATTAAAATTAATGTTGCACCAGCAAATTAGAATAAATTCAGTATGTTCAAAGTATTTAACTTTGATTTGCTGGTGCAACATTACATTTAATTAGGAATGCGTGTGAATTACTTTTACAACATGCGCTTAAACAAAGGCTTGCATCGCTTCATTTTGGTTGTAAACATGCACACAAATAAAGTCTTTAAATTCAAGTGATAAAAGTGTGATTTAGCCACATAGTTTGCAAATCAATCATGGGCACTCAGAATTACAAGTATATCCTACCGATGCGGGACCTAAGTGTTGACGTACACCAGTCATGTGCAAAATGCGTGTGAATGACTTTTACAACATGTGCCGAATCAAAGGCTCTGTATCGCTTGATTTTGTTTGTAAACATGTACCAAAATTAATTCTATAAATTGAAGTGATAAAAGTGTGATTTCAGCACGCGTTTTGAAAGTCAATCACCGGCATGTAGAACTACAAATATATCATACCGATGCCGAGCCTGAATGTTGACATACACCAATCATGTGTAAAATAGCTAAATTGGAAAACAGCATCTGGCATTTGACCTCGGTCTTTGAATGATTAGCAGATGTGATAAGATGAGAACAAGATTTACAGGCCTGTTTACAGAGGAGCTTGGAGTAGTGAGTCAATCAATCAATCAATCATAGCATTTGTAGAGCGCGCTACTTACCCGTGAGGGTCTCAATGCGCTGGGGGATGCTGCTACTGCTCGAAGAGCCAGGTCTTGAGGAGTCGTCTGAAGGTCAGTAGGTCTTGGGTCTGCCGTAGGTGGATGGGGAGGGTGTTTCAGGTCATGGCGGCGAAGTGGGAGAATGATCTGCTGCCAGAGGTCGCTCTTCGGATGCGGGGGGACTGTGGCCAGGGCGAGGTCGGCGGAGCGGAGCTGGCGGGTGGGTGTGTAGAAGCTGAGTCGGCTGTTGAGGTACGCTGGTCCGGTGCTGTGGAGTGACTTGTGTGCGTGGGTGAGGAGATTGAAGGTTATCCTCTTGTTGACGGGGAGCCAGTGCAGGTCTCTAAGGTGGGGTGTGATGTGGCTGCGGCGAGGGATGTCGAGGATCAGGCATGCAGAGGCGTTCTGGATGCGTTTAAGCCATTTCAGGAGTTTGGCTGAGTCTCCTGCGTAGAGGGTGTTTCCGTAGTCCAGCCTGCTGCTGAGAGAAAACAAGAAAGCTCATGTTAAAGTGCACTTTAACAAAGAAAAAAGTAGTTCCTGAAACAGATTCTAAAATTAAAGCAGTGGGGGGATAGTTTAATTGGTCCATTCTCTCTAGGAAGGTTAAACCCTGGAAGAGGCATGACAAATGCATGCCATGGACAAATTGGGATAAAAAATGAGTGATGATGGAGACAACAAATGGGAAGTCTATGGGTGGGCTGAAGCCCACAAAGTATATACAACATGCCTCTTTAAGACAGCGCATGCGCTGTTTAGAAAAGACTTAAAATGGTACCTGTCACCCTTTAATGTTTTTACTGTTGAGTAAATGTGTGCCGCAACTGCGTGTACTTACGCAGAAGTAAACTTCAACAAGGTTTGCGATGTGAGAGGATGAAGGTGAGGGTTTGTGAACGCACACAAACTTGTAAGATTGTGAACAAGCAAAAACACCACTCTGTCCCTTTCCCATCCTGGATATTGTTGGAATTTTACTCTAGAAAAGAAATGTAGTAACTGTCTTTCTAGAGTTAGAAGGGGAATGGAAAACTCAAAGACTTCGTGGGGTGTAGGGCAGAGGTTTCTTCACAGGAAAAAGTGCATTTTTGCTTTTGGCTCCTATTCCTAAATGTGACTGTTATTTCTTGCGTACAAGTCTGCGTTGTGGAAACTGCAGATGCCGCATGCCATTCCCATTATTATGCCTGGAAGGCACTGACTGTTGCAGCTTTCAGGTGTTACTAAAAGTTCCCAAAAGTTGAACATGTACACCTGTGTGCCAGAGTTTCTCAGTGAGTGTAAGTGTATGACTACCTGTAGGTGAGAGTGAAGACATTGTTAGCTACACTGCTCTTACAAACCTTAAAGCAGTTGTTGTAACAAGAGGTTTTCACTGCCATTCTAACTGCCCCCTCTTGTTTGTTTTAGAAACAAAAAGGTGACGATTCTCACTCCCTGGCTGGCTCCTGTGGTCTGGACTGGGACTTTCAACAGAGACATTGTGAACCAGCAGTTTAAGGACAAGAACTGCACCATAGGCCTGAGCGTGTTTGCACTTGGCAGGTATGATCAGGTGTGAAATTATTCCTTTTGCATTGTTTTAACATGGTTCATGTGCACTCAAGTAAAGATAAATCTTTCAGGGTGAAGGTGAGTGCATTCTAACCCTGGGTGCAGCAGGCGTATTGACTCTTCACGAAGTTCCACGGCGTTGGAAAACAACTCAGTGGAACTTCGCTACGCGCACTCGCAAAGTAATAACAAGCATTTGCAATGCAATAGGTCTCGCATTTATAAGAGTTTGAGCTATTGGCATTGTAAAATTACAATGCCTTTTATTTATGTTTTGGTTTTAAAACAAATAAAAGGCATTGTCATTTATAATGTCAGTAGCATAAACTTGCATAAAAGCAGTGTGCGGCGTGCAGCAGTGTGCGGTGTGCAGCAGTGTGCGGCGTGCAGCAGTGTGTGGCGTGCAGCAGTGTGAGGCGTGCAGCAGTGTGAGGCATGCAGCAGTGTGCGGCATGCAGCAGTGTGCGGTGTGCAGAAGTGTGTGGCGTGCAGCAGTGTGTGGCGTGCAGCAGTGTGTGGCATGCAGCAGTGTGTGGCGTGCAGCAGTGTTTCGTGAAGCAGTGTGAGGCATGCAGCACTGTGTGGCATGCAGCGGCGTGCAGCAGTGTGTGGCATGCAGCAGTGTGCGGCGTGCAGCAGTGTGCTGCGTGCAGCAGTGTCGTGCAGCATGCAGCAGTGAGTAATGCAGCAGTGTGCAGCAGTGTGTGGCGTGCAGCAGTGTGTGGCGTGCAGCAGTGTGCGGCATGCAGCAGTGTGTGCAGTGCAGCAGTGTGTGGCGTGCAGCAGTGTATCGTGTAGCATTGTGCGGCGTGCAGCAGTGTGTGGCGTGCAGCAGTGTGTGGCGTGCAACAGTGCGTGGCGTGCAGCAGTGTTTCGTGTAGCAGTGTGCGGCATGCAGCAGTGTGCGGCGTGCAGCAGTGTGCTGCGTGCAGCAGTGTGCTGCGTGCAGCAGTGTGTGGCGTGCAGCAGTGTTTCGTGTAGCAGTGTGAGGCATGCAGCACTGTGTGGCATGCAGCGGCGTGCAGCAGTGTGCAGCGTGCAGCAGTGTGCGGCTGCAGCAGTGTGCTGCGTGCAGCAGTGTTGTGCAGCATGCAGCAGTGAGTAATTCAGCAGTGTGCAGCAGTGTGTGGCATGCAGCAGTGTGCAGCATGCAGCAGTGTGTGCCGTGCAGCAGTGTGTGGCGTGCAACAGTGTTTCGTGTAGCATTGTGCGGCGTGCAGCAGTGTGTGGCGTGCAGCAGTGTGTGGCATGCAGCAGTGTGTGGCGTGCAGCAGTGTTTCGTGTAGCAGTTTGCAGCGTGCAGCAGTGTGCGGCGTGCAGCAGTGTGCGGCGTGCAGCAGTGTGTGGCGTGCAGCAGTGTGTGGCGTGCAGCAGTGTGTGGCGTGCAGCGGCATGCAGCAGTGTGTGGCGTGCAGCAGTGTGTGGCATGCAGCAGTGTGTGGTGTGTAGCAGTGTGCGGCGTGCAGCAGCGTGCGGTGTGCAGCAGTGTGCGGCATGCAGCAGTGTGAGGCGTGCAGTGGGAGGGGGAGTGGGAGAGGGGGGGAGGGAGAGAGGCGGGAGAGAGGTGGGAAGAGGGAGAGAGAGGGGGAAGAGGCAGGGAGAAAGAGAGAACAAGAAGAAGAAGAGAGAGAGAGTTAGGGCGAGAGAGAGAGAGGGAAGATGGAGGGAGGGAGCGAAAAGAGAGAGTGATTGCGTGTGTGTGTGTTTAGTTAAGTTATGCTGAATGTTTGCCCAGCACTTTATGCACTCTGTAAGATTAACTCAAAGCCTTCAGGAGGGACAGGCGAAATGAAACAGAGGAACAGAGACAGGGGAAAAGAACAGATATGGAACTGAGGAAGAAAGTACAACCTTTAGGGATGGAGTGGTTTTCTCCAAAAAAAGGTATGGACTTGTCTGAAGCCTGGGTGTTGCTGAGAGTTTTGTTCTGCGCCTGCGTTTGCCTAGATCTTACACAGAGTGTTTTTATATCTGTTAATTAGTTCTTCTCATTAATACACTTAAAATGTTTCAGTGAAAAATAAATTATCATTTTATGAATCAGTTGTTTCCTAATAGACAGATACCCCAATAACATATGTGAAACAAGATATATACAATATTGCACGTGAGGTGATTACATAAGAAGGAAGAAACTACACGTACCCACAGGAGTCAGTAAGAAAAGTTCACTCGTGTGTGCATTAAACGTGGGCAAATCTATATCACAAGGATAGAAATCTGACCACTGTGCTAGGTTTTTACTCCGAAATATTTTTCGCGAGGGCAGTGGGGCGGGGGGGGGGGGGACAGTGAATTGTTGCACGCAGGGGGCGCACGTGATTAAGGACAGCTGGTAGGCTGCACTAATGTACGGTTTCCTCTAGTTTAATGTTGTACCTGATAATGTGAGACGGAGAACTCAGCTGCAGAGCCGTGCTCAGCACACCCCCTCCTCACCCCTCCCCCGGGCAGCCGGGCTGTGCGCACTGTGTGGATATACCTGGACCACGACATCGGTGTTTGTAACAAACTGAGACCGGTCATACACTTGTCACACACCAGCTGCCATTAAAATGCCATTATCCCACCTTGATCAACACTGATCAGCACGGCACGTGCTTCATTTACTTAACACAACATATAGCGCTGCCGCCTCTCGTCAGGGGTGCCAAGCGCTACATAACTGTAATTTTAATGCAGTTCAATGCAGCGCCTAGGCGGATGCCGTCTTATTTCAGGAAGATTTGGAAATATATGCTATTTCCAGGAAGCCTGTTGTAGGCATATCAATTTCAACTATATCACGGAACAAAGAGATGGTCACGAGACGTCCTCGGGAGGCGCGTGCTGCCTCCTACCTGGCGATGTATCCGAGTGTGGGAGAAGTCAGATACTGCAACGACGCACAACTTAAAAAATAGGAAGAGAGAGGCTTAGATGGAGGCAACGGGGGCCTGGATGGGTTAAACAGAGAAGGGCAGAGAGAGAAACAAAGCAAGGTAGAAAGGGGAGGTGAAAAGAGAGAAAAAAACGAGCGAGGCATGCAAAAAGAATGGGAGAAAAAGAACAAGGGAAGTAAGACAAATATAGAGCTCAAAGAAAAAGGAAAGAGTGTGAGACAGAGAGCGAAGAAAGAGTAAAATGGAGAAAGTGAAATACAACCAAAGAGAAAAACAACGAATACCAGCGAAGAAAGAAATATAGGGGTCAAAATGAAGAGAAAGCGTGAGACGGAGAAAGGAAAGAAATAGAGAAAGTGGAATATAACGGAAAGAGGATGGAGTAAGATACAAAAAGAGAACGGGGAAAGAAGATGCAAAGTTAAAGAGGAAGAAAGAAAACAAGCGCGCACTGAAGCTGACGGAGTGGGAGGGGGAGTGGGGGCGGGCACGCAGGCTGCCAAATGGTGCGATGAATCACGGCTAAAGTGAAAGCAAACAAGTGGTTGCAGGACTCCAAATGGTGCGCGCGCCCGGACGGGTCACATGCACTGTAGTTGGAGGCCTGCAAAGCCACTGTTTGCACTTCCAAAACGCGCTTACTATAAGTCTCGCCAGAGCAGCGCTAAAGCGCTGGTCAGGCGAGACCTAAAAAAGGCACTTGCCTACCGTGGCTGCCTCCTCCTCGCCAGGGCCACTCTCCTTGCTCGTCCTCACTAACCCTGTATTAAATGGTAATAGCGCTATCAACTCTGTAAGAAGCGGACCATTTTAAGTGGGACCACTGATTTGAAGCGGATTAGTCAATACCTGTGTTTTTCTCAGTGTCTTCTTAGCAGTCTCTTTGCATCCAGTGTAAAGTCTCCATCCTGGGAGTTGGGGCATTGATTAGTTCACATGCTGTAAATACTCCGCACTTGACCTCCTCCCAGGGCCTCGTGCTAGGGGATTACAGTTGGAACCGTGGTTCCAGTGAGGAATGGAGTAGAACTAGGGGCGTTGGTAATTCTGGTTTCAATTCTCCTGTCTATTCCCACCTTATCCCCATCAGCAGCTCCCACCCCCATAGTTTCCCTTAGAGATTTCGACAGCTTTCAGCAGTTGGTGTCACTGGGAGTTTTCTCACGAATCTTGGTGGGGTGGTAACTGCGGTGACCGACAAAGGGAGCTTTTTCAGTGCTTAGAACCGCCTCCCCTGGAAACTAAACTGAGCGCTATCCTTTTCATGCAGAACATCGAAGACACTGCTAAATGGAAACATATTTTGGTCGAAATCCATCCATGCCAAATTTGATGTGTTGAACTAACCGCAAAAGGCACTGTGCTCTTATGCCAGCTAATTAGTCATCCTCTCCTTACACGACATGTGTTTACATAAGAACTAACGCCTGCCCGCGGGAGAGATTGCAAATGAAAAATGTTCTTTGTGTTGCTAAAGCCAAACACTTTGATACTGCATGTCAGCTGCTCTATCAATGATCCAGAGGGCAGGAAGAGTGCAATGCAAAACAAAAGGCACTATCACAAATGGCATGCGAAGTACGTGGCTTATGGCATAGCTATGGGTGACTGCAAGGGCCAACAAGCTTAAAAGAAGCAGTCTTGTCTATAAGGAAAATCATTTCACCACAGACTGGTGCCTTGCAAAACGAATATGACCAGATAGCAGTCTTAATGTCCGGTTACAACACGTGTGGCTATGGCTCATTCCCACCAGTCTTTCAGAGTTACCTGCTTATTTGGCTGTAGCCTGTCTTTGCATGGGCGTGGCCTGCCTTTTTGGAGTTTATTTCAGCTTGCTGCCTTCCCAAGCCATGGTGAATTTGCCAGTGCCGGTGCTGGGTGCAGTTGCCACAGTTTCCCTTTGCATTGTACATCAATCCCAGAATGGTGGCCAGTACACATGGATTTAGAGTCTGCTGGTATGATGGTGGTCAATGGTATATGTGCTGTTGGTTGGCTGCTTGATGGCTCCCGCTTAAAGATTCCTTCCTAGGAAATAGATGCGATATTTGACACTATTGCAAGATTGATCAGACAAGCCGGCCAGATCTGCATTTCACTGCCTTAATGATTGTTGAATGTATTGCTGGTGATAACAAGAAGTTGGATCAGTGCTTTACTCTTGCGCAAAATAAAAATGTAGATGGTTTCTCTTCTCTCATATTTTTAGCTGTTTTGCACCCTTGCTTCCATTTTCCTTCAAAATGTGCTCATCTCTGATGACCCCGGTGCAGTCGTCATGTGCCATCCTGCTCCTGATTTTGTCTTTCAGACTGACCTGGTCTATTTGCCAGTGCAATCTACCTGTGTCATGATGTACATTTCGACGGGCAATGCCCTGGATGTTGCTCTCCAACAGTCTTCCAGAGACTCATGGATGTAGTGTTACACACTTTGTGCTACTCATACTATCATGGGTGACTAAAGATCCCATGACCAGACTGCACACGGTCAAACATTGACGACAGATATCCTATAGTCATGGTTACCGATCGTTTTACCTGTGCCCCAGTAGATAAACTGACCTCTCATCTGCCTGTGAAAATGTGTGTAACTTGTCCAATTTCAGTAAATGTAAGAGGTATGTATGTGAAGCAAGGAAGTAGCCAGAAAATTTAAATACCCCCCACTTCAAACCGAAGCTCTTATGGCACCAAGCAAACAAAGCAAGTCATCTCAACCCTCCTAAGAAGAGCTCGCTTGTCTCTTTCATCCATGCATCTATCCTTCTATCCACCAGCTAATATCCTCAATTTCACCTTTATATTCCGTCATGCATTCAATCTTTCATCATTCAGTCTTTCACCTTCTGTCCATCCGTCCACCCATATTCAAACCTATTCATCCATCCATCTTTTCTGTCATCTACCCATCCATACATCCATACATCTACCCTTTCACTGCATCCATCCTTGCACTCAATCCATCTGTCTTCCCTTTCACTCATGCATCCATCCTTTCACTCAGCCATCCAATCATCCATCCTCTCACTCATCCTTCCACCCAACCACTCATCCATCCATTCATTTACACTTTCATACATCCATCCACTCACTAATCCATCCATGCTTTCACTCATCCATCCATCCATCCAACATCCCATTCACTCATCCATCCATCCACCCTTTAATTATTCCATCCACCATCCCTTTCACTCATCCATCTACCCTTTAATTCATCCATCCTTTCACTCATTCATCCACCCTATCACTCATTCATCCACCCTTTCACTCCATCCATCTACCTTTTCACGCCATGCATCCGTCCATTCTCTTTCACTCTTTCTCAGAAGAGACCCACCATGAACTCCAACCCCACTTTAGCTGCTAAAGCAGGGGGTTCATGACATCCTGATGCAAAGTAGTGCTTGGATGCATGATGGGTGTGGTACCCTTAGATGAGGACTCTCCCTATATACATGGGCCAAAAAGTTGTGAGGTGCTTCATAGGTTTAGTAGACGTCAGAAGTGGGCTGTCTCCCGTTCCCTGCATGCCCCTAGTGTTGCTGTCCAAACCTGTTGCCTTCTCTGTAAACTGTATGTGTCTGGGTTCGATTCCCTTAACTTTCGAAGGAGCAGCAAGAGCTCTTTATTTCCACCTTTCCTGATCTTTCCCTATGCTAAGCCAGTTCCAGCAGATCAGCCTATGGCCTTTCGCTTATTGCCTGAGCAAAGGCCTATGACCAAGGCCATTGCCATTGCACACACTTGCCAAACCAGCTTTGGAAATGCCAGTATGTCTGGCTTTAAAGGAATCTCGTATGGTAATATGAAGCATAGGAATGGATACTTATTTGTGTGGAAGCAAAGAACTGTAGAAGAGTAATATGGTGTAGGTTAAAAGGTCGGGTGACAGTTGCGATTATGAGCTAGACCTAAACATTCATGTAGGTTAATCACTGACCTCCTATCTGTGCTGCTGCCAGAGAAAATATACCATAGGTTTTCTAGTTATCTAAGACACCCAAATAGCATTACGTCATGTGTGTGTCCTTGAAATTGCAAGCTCAGGTAGCTGAATAAATAAACGAAATGTTCAGAGCAGTGTGGTGGGCAAGCGCTTTTTGTGTGGAAGCACACAACTTCTGTGTAATCAAAACATGTGCTCCTTACTCCCAAAATGTGGGAGGAGCCAAGGCTCCTCTCTAGTGATGCTCACATAATTGTCTGCGTGGGCTAAGCCAGAGCATAAAAAGGGATGGACTGCTTACTTATCTCCAAGATATTGTGTCCTGATGTGCTCAGTAAGAAAGAACTCAGCAAATAGATCTTGATTGCCTAAGAGGTTGTTTGGCTCCATTTAGCAAACTAAGTGGATATTGTAGGACGCCTGCCATCCCAAAGAAATCATTATGATGATCTACCATTGATAGCTGGTTGCCATGACTGCCTTAAGGTCACAGAAGTCCTTGGATCACCCAACTCTTTTCCTGCTGCTGCAGCAGCCTCCTGTCCTCCTTTTGACATGAATGTCTGAAAAACTGTAAAGGTGTTCCCCACACTGAGCCTGTTGTAGCATCCTCTCCCTTCTGTCCCTGCCAATTTCCGCCCCATCTCCCTCTTGCCATTTTTGGCTAAGGTGCTCGAGCGCCATGTCACCTGCGCTCTGAGCTCCTTTGTGGAGATGCATGGAGCTCTTGCCCCCCGCCAGGCTGGCTTCCGCCCCGCACACTCCACAGAGTCCGTTGTCATCTCGGTCCTGGACAACCTCAGGGAGGGTATGGATACCAATCAGCGCCAGGCCCTAGTGCTCCTCGATCTCTCAGCCGCCTTTGATACGGTGGATCACACCATCTTGCTTTCCCGTGTCAGGGCGGCGGGGATCGGGGGGACCGCTCTGGTCTGGCTCTCCTCCTTCCTGAGGGACCGCACCCAGGCTGTCCGCCTGGGTTACTTCACAGCGGACGTCCGGAAAGTTCAGTGCGGGGTTCCCCAAGGCTCTTCCCTTTCCCCCCTTTTGTTCAATCTGTATGTCGCCCCTCTTATCTTTTCCCTCCAACAGATGGAGGTCGCCGTATTTAATTATGCGGATGACCTCCAGCTTGTTTTCAATCTATCCTCTTCCCTCTCTTCTGTCCTAAACTTTCAATCTGTCATGCTCCATATCAGGGACTGGATGAACCACAATCACCTCAAACTCAATCCCGACAAGACCGAGCTGGTATTGACGGGTGGTTCATCCAGCCCCTGGTCTCCTCTTTTCTGGCCCCCCTCCCTTGGCCCCTCTCCTGTACCCTCTTCCTCTGTCAAAACACTAGGCATAAAAATCAATTCTCAACTCACCCTTCACTCCCAGGTTAGCTCTGTGGTATCTTCTTCTTTCCTTTCACTGCGCACTATACGCAGGGTGTCCCGTTTCTTCACTTTCCCCGCCCTTAAGCTCATCATCCTGGCCATGGTGGTGTCCCGCCTGGATTACGGCAACGCCCTATATGCCGGCATCCCCGCATATAGCCTGCGACGCCTACAGCAGATACAAAACCAGGCGGCCCGCCTGGCCTTCAAACTCCCTAAATTTCACCACTCTACCCCTCTTCTGAAATCTTTACATTGGCTCCCGGTGCGAGCTAGGGTCCAATTCAAGCTCGCTTCTATCACCTTCTTGGCCCGACTTGCCCTGACACCGGCGTTTATTTCTTCCGAGATCATTCCATACGTTCCCACCAGGGAACTACGCTCGTCCTCCCAGTCCCTCCTCTCCATCCCACGCTACCGGAGAAAGAAGTGGGGAGGTTCAAAATTTGCCACCCTTGCCCCGACCCTCTGGAACTCCTTTCCCCTTGAACTTCGCTCGATCACCCTGTACCCGCAATTCCGTAAACACCTCAAGACCTTCCTGTTCATGAAGTCTTTTGAATAATACGCCAGCAGCTTCCCCAGTCTTCTAGCCCAGGTCCCTGTTAACTATAGCGCCAAGAAACCGCTGGTAGACGTGCGCTCTATAAGTAATTTTAAACTCAAACTCAAACTCAAACTCTCCCCCTTATGTGACTGACCCTGAAGACACAAAAGGGATTAGTTCTCAGAAGCCCGCTCTATCTATGGACCCCACCGACAGTTGACATAGAGAGATTGCTGATACTTCCTAGATCAGTGCTGGTGTCTGTAGCACCACTGCACCTTGGGGCTCGAATCTCCAGGTCCTTGTATTTCCCTCCAGAATCAAACTGCAATTTGGCTGCTTTCCTCACCCTCACATCTTATTTTAAGCATTTTAAATACAAGTGAAGATACAAAATTTCCATATACTCTTACCTGGCTATCAATGTATCTTTAGCTAAATTAACACAGTTATAATGGAATTCACGCTTAACAGAAATAAAGTCTATTTTTGTTTCTAAAAATATGACACTAGCTGGACATTTAAGTAATTGTGTGGGATACAAATGTAAGCTGAAATAAACCTTCTACCATCCAACAACCCTTTAAAATTAAGTCTTAACTGTGCTATCCAACAATTTCCTAAAAGAGGAAGCTTAAAAAGTAATTCTTTTACAGTCAGTGAGGTTGCAGTTGTATCTGGCTGCTGTGGTTCCTGGGACAGCAGCAATATTTGTACAAGGGTTGCCCAGTTGAGCTAGAGTTGCATAGAACCGGCCTCACGTCTGTTGTTTTTAGGTCGAACTAGAGAGTGCAGCTGTCTCTTCGAGACCTGCTATAATCAGTCTTTGTGCATCAACTCCATCCCCTTTATTGCAAGTGCTTTTCATTTGTCTGTGTCAGTGTGCTTCAAAAATCCCTGCTTGCTAGTGGTCAGTCCTGCATCTTTGCCCCTCCTTTCTCTCTTCTGTTCCTCCCATAGAGCAGGGACTTAGCACTGTCTCATTGCGCTATGGTTCTTCATCCGTTCTCTGGGGGACTATTTTTTTCTTGGTTTCCTGCTCTGTTTCTGTTTGTCTGTGTTTAGCTTCAGTGCCCAAGCTGCCTACATTCAAATATAGCATTCTTCCAGCCACCTCCTGTTAATGCCACAGTTGTGTTACTGCTGCTTATTTTACTGCTGCCTCCCCCACCATGACTCGGTTGTTTGTGTTAATAATTGTGGACATACTTAATCAGCCTTGCGCTGATTTCCTTTTCATTCATTTGTATTTTCTCTGCTCTCCTTCCCCTCTCCAAATCAGTCATTGGGCTCCAGCATGGCCTGCCTAAAAGCCATGCCGACAGAGAGGTAGGAATGTGCCGACAGTTTACAATGCCCTCACCTTATGCTAAAGAGCTGTAGGCAGATACTGGTGTCCCTGCCTCGCCTGCTGCTGTAATTAACTCTAATCAGATCATCTGTGCTTTGTGGAATGCTTCATTTTTCAACCTCTCACAGAGGCCCCTGGGAGATGCTCTTTGATTGCTTGTTGTTGTCCTCATTCAAAACTGAGGAGGGAGCACAACGCCCACTTCACGGCTGCCGCGCAACATTTCTGCATTCAAAACTGAGGAGGGAAATGTGCCATAAGATGTGGGACACAACTGAGAGGAACAAATTAATGTCATTGTGATCCAGCGGCTTAACGTCTCCTGTCCGTGCTGGTCAAATGATGGAGACATTGGATGTGATGACTGATTAAGTTTGGGGAAAAGGGTGTGTATACAATAGAACTGAAAGTAAAAAAAAATATTTTCATAGCATGATAATGGATGCAAAATGATCACACTAACGAGTGTTAGTGAATGTATCCGAGGTATTTCCATGGCAAGAGTAGGATCTCACCACTTCCAATACTGATGGGCAGAGAGGACCAAGAGATATTGCTCATATTACAGAAAGTTGAAAGAAGCATGTCATCTTATATTACTTCATTATCTCAATTGTGAGACAAATACATTTTTAGATTTCTTCTGACGTATAGGATGTCAAAGAGATAGTAAGGACATGCCTCCTTACAAATGACTAAGGATATGTTAATATATTTTTTCCTTTTGCGAGAAACAGTATAACAATTGGAATGGACTTCCTTCTCTTGAAGTTTTCATCCTCATCTTGTGTTGCTGGAGCTACTGTTGTAGTAGAGTACGGGAGAGAAGCCAGCTTCCACTCTCCACCCATATTTTTCATTGGCTTGTATCATTGTCTTTAGTAAATGCTGCCTTCGGATTCGTTAATAGGCTTGTTAGTCCCTCCTTAGTACGGCTTTGTCTTCATTTGTAACCTCCCATGACTACTGGCCCTTTACTTCGATTGTTACATGGGACTTGTTATTTAGCCTGTAAGCACTAATTACTTTATTGAGTTTCTCTTACTGCAGGCTGGACATGCGCTGCTTCAGCTTGTGTTTTTTCAAGCAGCTCAGCCGCCCCCATTACATGGGCGCCTGCTTTCATTCACTTAAACCCGGCATTATCTTGTGTCTGTTTCAACCCCCCAAGTATGGAGTCAGGCTGCCTGCCTTCCTCAAAGGAAGCAAGTACGGTACTTTGACCTGCTGGCCTCAGGAGATGCATCAACTCTGTAGCTTTGCTTTCTGCACTTTTTTAAATTGAAATAGAAAAATCAGGTTTTCCTCCTGGCTCGGCTTATCTCTAACACTCCAGACCGGAAGATGCATATTTTAGAAGTGGGGTGTGCAGGGGGGACTCTTCAGGAGAGTGAGTGCGGATAAACGAGTACAGCGCCGCACCGAGAGGCATTTTAGCGCATGGCCATGCACTAATGTCTGCAGCTCCCACAATGTGTAAACTCAAAGGTTGCCTTGAGGCACTATTAATCTGTGTGCTACACATTGCACATAATTGACTGCAAATCAGGTTAGGGTTGAGGTTCCAGCAGGGCTGGCTGTCCCTTTCATCCTTCTAAGGGTGGTTTAACTCAGCACCATTGTTGAGTTGGATTAGTATATCTGTCTGTGTCAGACCCGGCATAAAGTAGTTGGTCACTTTCTATGGCTGCTAAAATTTGCTTCATTCTGAGTCGCCTGCGGTGCCCGTATATGTTTCCATCGTCTTCATTGCTTGATTTTGCTGGTAGCAAAGTGTCACTCATAATCGTTTAAATGTCACTCATAATTTCACTGAAATTCTGAAAATGTCACACGTGGCAATCTGAAATCTTGGCAGCTATGTAAAATGGATTTAGAAATAGTTAGTGAATTAAGTCATGTGAATTCCGGGTAGCACATTATCCTGTGCTGACAGGTTGTTTTCATAAGCCTGGTTTATTAACAACAACACCACCACTAATACCACCACCATCAACAACACCACCTCCACCAATACCACTACCAATACCACCACTGCCAATACCACCACCACCAATACCACCACCACCACCAATACCACCACCATCAATACCTGTAAGGGCTGCCAGGTACGTTCCACAGGAGCGTCAGGAACCTGAAGAAGAGTCCACAATCTTCCCCTACGGTCTTCCGACTCTATCAGACTCTAGAATAATGTAAGTATGTAATACAACAATACACTTAGATAAACAAAAGGCTCACCCCATAGGTATCCAGGAGGAATATGAATTGTGCAGAATAGTATTATCCCACTGTTTCGCAATACAGAGAGGAGCTTACTTGTTCCTCTAGGGGGGTTAGGAAGTTCATCTACCAAGGAATTCAATCAGGCGAAATTAATTCTACATTCACTATAAACAGCAATATGTAAAATAAGGCAGCGCAATGCGCTGTTACCGTAATCCTGGTGTTAAGCGCCTTCACCTGAATGTAGAACAGTGGTCCACGCCAGTCTCCTGCAAGTAAAGTAAGAAAAGAGGTCTGTAGTGTGAAGACGAGATAACTTCTCTCGACAACGGAATGCCAAAACACAGCCAAGACACGGGATCTACTCTGGCCGTTTGGGCGAAGCCCCAGTACCGGGAACACTTGCAAGGGGACACAGTACAGGCATCCACGGGCTCAACCCGCGGTAAAACTTTGGGAAAGAGACGGGCCAAATTATGCAGAGCACTGGTACAGTAAATACTGGAGGGTAACGTATACCAGGCCCCTTAAGGAAACGAAGAGGTCGGAGGAAAAAGATAGCCGTTTAAATTAACACGGCAACGAACACACCAAACAGGGAACACCGCCGCCAAACACTCGTCAGTTACCAAAGTGACGACAACGGAAGCAGGATCTACCAGGGCGGAAGTCAGGCACAAACGATAGGGACGGAAATGAGGCTCGGAGCAAGAACGCTAAGCAGCGTCTGCTTGCACCTCCGTCCCTTAAATACTAAGAGAGGTTGGGGGCAGGACCGCGGGGCATGACAATACCGCTACCACCAATACCCCTGTCAGGATGAGCTCCCTTCCTCTGGATCTGGACGTGAAGACACAATGGACCCACCTCTCGATACCTTCAACTCTGGCTTTAGTTTCACAGAGTATTGAAGTGATCAAGCTGGGGGAAGGGAAATTAGGATGGGAACAGCTGGGAAGGAGATCTGAAAGAAAAATGTTAATAATGACACAGAATCACATAAAACAAATATGACACTTTGGACTGCGCCTGTCCAAGCAGAACCTTTATGAGCTTCTAAATGTTCTGTCCCTAGATTCCTACGAGTATATAGGTGAGTTTAAACAACACTCACTGACTCTTGTTTAACCCCTTGAGTGCCCTGCCCTTTCCCCGCCCTGTGCCACGCCTTTCATTAGCGGGCGGGGTTCATGACGAGATAGTCTCGTCATGGGCACAGCGCAACCGCGGCCCATGACGAGACCATCTCGTCATGGGCACTCAAGGGGTTAATATGTCTCCTGTATCGCAGTGACTCTATTGCGCAAAAAGGAACGTACTTTGACCCCGAACAGCTGCACAATGAGTGAAAAGCAAATGCACGCTTGCTCAGCAAAGAAAGGTTAAGTTGTATGCCTGTGTCACTAAAGCGTAATCACAATGAAGGTGCGCTAGCACTGTGCGCCTATGGATCGTTCCAATATGCAAATTTGTGTGGCGCATGAAAAACAAATATGAAGAATTACGGTATCTCCAAACTGCAAAGAGATGCTTTTGTCATCCTCTTACCTTCAGAGTACGACCTACTCTGAATTGAATTGTGGCCGGGAAACACTGCGGGAGCCGGCAGAGCTGAATTGTGACCGGGAACACTGCGGGAGCCGGCAGAGCCTGCTGGGGGCAGCGGGAGGGGCCAGCCACGATTAAATATTCTGGGCAAGACTCATTGGCAGGTTTCAAAAGAGACGTGTGAAACACTGGGTGGATTCGTAACAAACTAGGTAGCTGTAATTTATAGATAACAGGATTAACTTGACGCACAATCTTATCTGGCCCAATTAATTTTGGATGGAATAAGCTTTTTACTTTGAAAGCAACATTTTTGGTAGACAGCCACACCTTATCCCCTGGATGATAAATTGAGCCGAGTCTATGATGCTTATCATATTGTTGTTTATAGTTTTGTTTAGCTTGGGTAAGTTTCCTTTGAATCTGTTGGTGTATTTGTTGCATGTGAAGAACGGCATCCTGAACATCTGGTGTATCAGAACTTATCTTTGGTAACGTCACTGGGAGTGTTGGGGACATATCCATACAGGCCAACAAATGGGGATGTACCCGTGGAAGAATGAGGTGAGGTGTTGTAAGTTAATTACGCCATCCAAGGTAAGTCCAACCATGAGTTTTTTGCTTCTGAGACATAGCAACGCAAATATTGTTTCAGGGTTTGGTTGAGTCACTCAGTTTGGCCATCTGTGTGAGGGTGATAACTGATGGACATGTGTGGAAATATGGATTTTTCTGATCAGTTATGTCCCCTATCTTGGACCCCAACGGTTTCATGTATGAATCACAAGTACATGTATGTTCCCTCCAGTTCCAGTTATGAAGACGCAAACACATGTGCGTCCACCATCAACATGTCCTCTTTCAGATCCGCCATGAATAGGCCGGATATTCCATTCCTAAATATGAAAGGCCATCGGCTTTATATGGTTCACTTATGCCATTTTACAGTCCAGGCAAGTAGGCCCTGATTCTGTCGTTAAGCTCTTCTTGCCTTCTGCCTCTGAAAGCTCCAGTCTGAGCCTGCATCTGTGACCATGAACTTTGTCTCATTCCCTGCGCGGCTCCCGAAGCCTGACATCAGCCTGTTGCCTGCCAAAAACTGTATTTCACCTTCGAAATTATCTGCTCCGCTCCCTGCCCAATGCATTCCTGTCTAGTAGTTTAAGTAAACATTCTTCCAGTTACCGAGCAAAGGCCCGGCTTCTCTGTCTTTATGCAAGTAATTCATAGCCCTATTATTATGGAAGACTTCTGCCCTCGCATCTAGTGTAGACACTTAGACGCTTGTACACGCACTAACAGTTAGTATAGTCAGTATAGAATAAGATTCTACTCTAAGAGACCTCTCTTTTGGATAACATAGTTCTTTAAACATAGGATGTTAGATATGATTTGGGATTAGGTTGACTTGACCCTCCAGACTTCTGTCGCCACATGTAGAGCTAAATGTCAAGTCCCCTTCACCCCCTAGTTGCACGTCAATCACACGTCATGCTGCTGCGCGCGCATTCCTGCCAAGTATTTCTGCTGACATTGCGAAACTCTTTCATGGAACCACCCTATTATGACATCACACCTGATGACGTTCTTTAGTTACACCCAGTTACGCCCACTTTTTGCTACGCATGTATGTTTTATCTACACTATCAATTGTTACGCCTCCTGCATTTGCTTCACTGTAATGCCTATTGTATAAAAGTGATTATTTATCAATAAAGTATGTACTTCACTTCCTGAACCTCCGTGGTGACGGAACTTGGAGTCACCGATTCGAATCGTCCATTGGAATAAAGCCCATTCCGAACCTCTAATACCACGGATTCTGCCTCTTATTTACTGAGCTATTTTTATTATGTTTCTGTATCAAATTAAGTCCCGGTAATTAAATTATTTACCACATGAATGGCGCCCGAATAGGGACACTTTCTCATCTCACGCGCCGGCGGTGCGTTGCAGGCCCGGTCTCCTGCCACAGCTGGACGGACAACAACGCGTACCAGCAGGATTTCCTGTATCTCCCTCCGGTCAAGCGGGGGCGACTGAGGCTGCGATCAACACCCAGACGAGGCGGTGAGAAGTGCGAAGTATCCCGACCAGAGCCTAGCTGAGAGAGCAAGATCCGAGGTATACAGAGGCCCACCAAGTTCCGAAGTTCCGAAGTTCCGAGGTTTCCGATGTTCCGAAGTGTCCGAAGTTTTCGAGTCGAGTCCAGTCCAGTTCAGTTCCGTTCCGAGGCCTTCCGTTCCGAGCTACCCGGTGAGTACCATTACTGGGGAGGCGTTCTGACGTGCACATAGGTTGTGCCGGTCAAAGACGGGTTTGGGTACACAAATCCGGTCTGCACTGTTTTAGCAGTGTATCTGTACTGTTTAGCAGTATATCTAGTATATCAAGTATATATAAATTCAGAATAATTCAGTTAATGCCGAGTATTATGTTTAGTGATTAAGTTTCCTTAGATCGTCATCATCATTGTTGCTCATTTAAATGTTAAATGTTAAATGTGTTAATACGTCCTGCATATTGTGGTATGAATGACTGTTCATTATTGTGTTTATTGTATTAAGTTTGTTCAAGATTAAGTATCAGATCAGTTCTCAATATGCCGCTCTTTTCGAAATTAAGACAGATCACAACTAGAAAAGGGGTACTCGAAGAAGCTGTTCCTATTCCTCCTAGGGACACTCCAGGGTACTTCATGTATCATAAACACGGCTTAGACGCTATATTATTTCTTGATTTATGGGTAGACTACACCAAGGAATTACCAGAAAGTCAGAGGTGGCCCGCAGCTGGGACCTGGGATGCAGAGTGCATCATGAAAGTAGAGGAAGAGTTATGGAAAAGGAAAGCCAGACAGTCACAGAAAGACGCCGTTGAGTTATGGCGTAAAGAATCTCATAGACGTACGGAAAAAGCACTTCGACAGGAAGAGAAAAATAAAGAGAATCCAAATAAAGTCCGAGAAAATCTATTAATTGAAGAAGGTACACGAGTGAAATCAGAACAAATAGACAGACAAAGAAATGCCCTTATGAATGGTATGTATCCCCTCCTGGCCGAGGGATTACCTAAGGCTACTCCGGAGATACCAAAAGACTTGCCACCCCCATTGTTTCCTATAAAAATGCATCCTAAGGGGCATCCTAGAACAGCAGAAGATGTTTTTCTTTCCTCATACTTAGATGACGCAGCTCCCGAGTATGCTAACCCCGCCCCACATAGACCGCCTGCCAGGGAGGTTCAACGCCAAGATCCTGTATCTCTACAGCAACAAATCCTGACACAAGTTCCGGCAAGCACATCTGTTTCCACATCTGTTCCTACAGCTACTACTATAGCTGTGTCCACACCTATAGTTGCTGTATCGCGTTCAACGAATCCTTTCACGCCCGATACCCCAGACGGGGCTACCGGAGGTGCTACCAACATTTTTTCTACGCCGCCCAGAATAAATAAACTTACTTTTCAAGAGTCAGCACATCCACGTACCCCCAAACTCATAAATGCCCGCACGCTTAAGGAACTTCTTATAGATTGTAGATATGACCCTGTGCCCGGCAAAGAGGACGAAATGATCATGGCATCATTACGTATCAGACGAGCCGCGGTGTATTTAGGGAAGTTACCAGGAATGACTGTGCATCTAGATAATATATACCATTTTGTCCAAACAGGGCGAGATTCTGAATGTATTAACAGAGCTATGGAATACCAGAAAGTGGAGATACAGGGGGAACTGTTACGTTTCCTCATAAATTGTGTGATCAGAAATCAAGACCGACCGGGGGTAGATCCGGAAGCAATGCAAACTCTTACCAGATGGAGCCAGAATATATCAGAAGGGAGACATGATAAGCAAAAATGTATAATAGCCATGTGCCGAAAGATCCGTAGAGAAATAGAACGCCTACACGAAGAGAGATTAGCGGTAGACCAGTTCGAACAAAGCGAGGAGGAAGAATCAGGACTGCCCACAGGACAGTCAGAAACCATAGCCTATGTAGGTAGAGGAAGATCTTGTAATAGTACTAGATGTTTTTCTGACCCGATACGTCCGATATGTCCAGATAATAACAGGAATTTCCAAACACCTATAATAAATATAAGGTCCCCCGAGCATTCGTTCCAAGCCGCTGACAAATTACTCCGAGAACGAAGGGGTTATCATCTACTCGATTCTATGGATGAACAAGAATTAGCCAGGTCAGCCGTTCATTGGGTTGACAGTCCCGGAAAATATGGTGATGATACAGTAGCACACACATTTTTGAACCTCACCCCAGATGAACAGCGTTTAGCTGGGATTTATATGATTCAACAACTCCTTATATTATATAAAAGCCAACATTCAGATCCTGGTCCCTTACCCGATATATTGACTGAATTACTCACGAATGGATGGAGAGGTTCAGGTACTAAGTTAATTAGAGAAATACTAGAATCAAGAAAGCAGTACATTCTTTTTGTATGCCCAGAACATGTCTCACTGCCCATCAAGGAAAGAACGACGTATTACATGGACAGACAGAATCCCTTACGAGAAGTACACCCAATAAAAGGCGAGGATAATCAGTTTAAACGTGTATTTGTATATACGCCCATATCGAAAATAGAATTGTTACAAATGAAGAAAGTGGTACCCAGTCATGACAAAGACCCAGCGGGTTTCCACCGAGAAATTAAAGACATGTTACTCATGGGAGAGTATACCTATCCCGACATTATGACAATATTAAAGGTATTAATGCCTGCTGGCATTTATGAAAAACTCAAGGAAAAAGAGTGGGAGGTGGGAGACCAAAAGATAGATTGGCCAGCATTAGAAGCAGAAGAAAAGGCCCGAACTGCAGGAGCAGGGCTTGGGGATAAAACTAAAGCACTACCAGGTTTACTAGTACAGGTACTGCCACGTTTATTAACTACGAAAAAGGAAGACTGGGGTACAATTTCAGCCTGTAAACAAAAGCAAGATGAAGACACTAGTGATTTCTATGCCCGATTTGAAAAATGTTTTGGTATAAATAGTGGCATAAAAGCAAGTAGCGAATCATACCCACATCTGTTTGTGACAAAATTAGTTGAAAATTCCTTACCCCAAGTGAAGAATAGAGTATTAAAATTCGAGAGTACCTGGCAAGGTAACACCCCATCACAAATGTTACAAATGTTACAGTATCATCACAATAGAATCAGAGAGGAACAAGAACATGAACAAAGACGCATGAAAGACACAAAAATGAAAATGCTAGTCTCCCAGTCAGTTCCAGCTGAAGGACATAAAAAGGGTACAACACATTCCGGTGATTCAGCAGGACCTGTAAAAGGGACATGCAACTATTGTAAACAGCCAGGACATTACATACATGATTGCCCAGTCCTAAAGCGTAATATTGCCACAGGTAAAACACAGGAAAGACCACGGCCACCTAGACAGGATCAGAATGAACAAGGAGCCCCGCAGCATGCACAGTCCATGCCAGCTCCACAACAGTCTATACAGTTTGTGCCAGCCGCACCAGCGCTGCCTGTTGCTGCCACACAAACCACGACACGACAGCTGTACCAGACCGCACAGTACGACTATCCTGATTATCAACGATACGCATGAACCAGCCTAGAGAGGGAAGTTGACTTACCCCTTATCGAGGTCCCTGTAGACCAAGAAGGACCTTATGTACATAGTGAATTATTAGGCCAAGATAGAAAATTTTTACTTGATACAGGGGCAAGTCGAACAACGATAAAACGTAGTGAAGTTCCAGGGGCACCCCTCTCAGGCTCACAGAATATTTCCCTTGGTTTTTCAGGAAAACCTATTGTTAATGAAGTATCACAGCCTCTTCCACTTACGATAGGACCTTTGACCCGAACTACAGATTTATTACTTACTAAATCATGTCCAGAAAACTTGTTAGGTATAAAAACACTGAAAGCTCTAGGAGCTATAATATGTTGTTCTCCTGAAGGAGTAAGATTGTTTTTACGTGATTTCAAAGGTCACTATGTGTCTCGAGACATGGATCCCCGACTGCAGACTTTACCTACACATTTATGGGCACAAGGCCCTACTGATGTCGGTTGCATGAATATTACCCCATATCGAGTTACACTAAAGGCAGGAGTGGTACTACCACCAGATGCTGTAGTGGCTTTACTGCAAATCATTGACGAGCTCATTGCCCAAGGAGTGGTTGTGGAAACAGACTCCAATGTATGTAATTCACCGATAATTCCGATTCTTAAACGAACAGATCCAAAGGCCCCGCCAGTATATCGATTGGTTATTGATCTGCGCGAATTGAACAAATGCATTGTGCCACAATTCCCTGTGGTCCCAGATATCTCGTCATTACTGACAGCCATTGACTCCGAAGCAACATTCTTTACTGTAATTGATCTCAAAAATGCCTTTTTCAGCGTCCCAATAGATCCGGAAAGCCAATACTTGTTCGGATTTAGTTTAAATGGACGTAGTTTTAAATTCACACGCGCACCTCAAGGATTTACAGAAAGCCCCAGCATCTATAGTCAAGCACTGAAAAGAGAACTCAACAGTATCCACATGCCAGTTAACACTGCCTTGCTTCAATATGTCGATGATCTGCTGATCACCGCTAGAAGCGAACCTGAATGTGAGAAAGCATCACTGACAGTTTTACAATTTCTAGCCGAAAAGGGGCACAAGGTGTCCCCTTCTAAGCTGCAATTCTGTGTGCAGCGAGTTGTTTATCTTGGACACTCGCTGTCCAAGGAGGGAAGGCAGCTTACACCCGACCGCATTCAGTTAATAGCTAACATGCCAATACCCAAGACACAGAAGGAGGTGCGGGCTTTCATAGGCCTCACTTCATATTGTAGGCAGTGGATCCCTCAGTATGCATTTCTAGCAAAATCACTCATTCAATTGACAACACAGGAGGCAGCCACATCGACTGTTCTCCCTTGGACTCGGGAACATACACAAGCTTTTGAAAGCCTAAAGAAAGCCTTATGCCAAGCACCTGTTTTAGCAACACCATGTTACAATAAACAGTTTACACTCTTTGTTACAGAACGCGAAGGTACTGCCTTGTCAGTACTCACACAGGAACAAGCAGGATCACACAAACCATGTGCTTATTTTTCTAGTACATTAGATCCCGTAGCTCAGGCTTTGCCTGCATGCCTAAAATCAGTGGCAGCAACAGCTTTAGCAATCCGACAAAGCGATGCCATAGTGTTAGGACATCCATTGACAGTTCAAGTACCACATGCAGTAGAGGTTCTTGTGAATCGAACGCAAACACAACACTTGACTATAGCGCGACTTACAGGGTATGAATTAACATTGTTTCAGCCACATATAGAAATCAGATGTTGTAACACATTGAATCCTGCCACACTTTTACCTGTAATCGGAACAGACCCACTAGCTCATGATTGTATTGAAGTTATTACAATCACGACGAAACCCAGACAAGACTTGACAGATGTCCCATTGTCAGACCCAGACCTGACGTTGTATGTAGATGGTTCATGTATGAGAACAAGTACAGGAGAGTTAGTAGCCGCTTACGCAGTCACAACAGACACTGAAATCATTGAAACAAATTGCATAAATACCTTGTCAGCTCAAGCCGCAGAGCTCATCGCTCTGACACAAGCCTGTATTCAAGCCACAAATAAAAAAGTCAACATATATACTGATTCACGTTATGCATTCGGAGTTGTACATGACTTCGGCGTGCTGTGGCGAGAGAGAGGTTATTTAACTTCTCACGGTGCCCACATTCAACACGGACCCCTCATTCATGCCTTATTAGATGCAATACATCTACCCACTGCAATATCAATTATGAAATGTAAAGCTCATACGAAAGTTACTGATATCATTTCTCAAGGCAATGATCTAGCTGACAGAACAGCTAAACAGACTGCTCAAACTCAAACATCCGACATGACAAAGACAATAGTCCCGACGCCAACACATTGTATGACGGTTAAAGATCCCACTCTTGACGTAATTGACATACAGACACATGCTACACCAGACGAAATAAAGAAATGGACTGAATTAGGAGGGATCCAAACGGATCAAGGATGGATGACGAAGGAAAAATCTGTGTGGTTCCTTCCTGATTCAATGGTCCAAGTCATTATTAACACTATACATAGTCCAGCGCATCTAGGAGAAAAAGCTATGCTAGACAGCATTCAACACATTTGGTTCAACAAACATTTCCGAGCAGCAGCCAAACAAAAAGTTCGTACCTGTATGATTTGTTGTCAGTTCAACCCAGGAAAAAGCATTCCCGTAGAACAGGGTGGATTTCAGCCTCCTGATCACCCTTTTGAAGTCCTCCAGATGGATTATATCCAGATGGAACGATGTCGAGGATTCAAATATGTTCTCGTAGTTGTCTGTGCTCTTTCCCGTTGGACAGAGGCATACCCGGTTTCAGATTACACTGCCCCGACTACTGCCAAACAGTTAGTTCGAGAATTCTTCCCGCGATACGGTTTACCACGTGTTGTCTACTCAGATAACGGCCAGCCGTTTTCATCCGAATTAATGAAACACGTTTCACTTTTGTTAGGTTATCAGTGGAAATTCCACTGTGTCCGACACCCCGAGGCAGCAGGTCTCGTGGAAAGACATAATCAGACCCTGAAAATTAGATTGTCCAAAATATGCAGAGAGAAAGGTGTCGACTGGGTAGTAGCATTACCAGTTGCACTCTTTTACATGAGAATGGTAGCACACTCTCGAACAGGGCTATCCCCGTATGAGGTGATCTTTGGCAGACCACCAAATATGTGGGGGACGCCGATACCACGCAAAATAACTGATATTGACTGTAATATGCTGACAGATTACTTGGCTTCCTTGATGTCTGCACTACAATCTTGTCGTTCACAGGTAGCTGCAGCCTTTCCTGACAACACTGAGGTGAAACCCCATGACGTAGTTCCGGGGGACCTGGTCTTAGTGAGGAACTTTGATCGGAAGACTCAGCTGGATCCTAGGTGGAAGTCGCCGCAACTGGTCTTGCTCACCACAAGGACAGCCGTGAAGATCGAGGGCAGAAAAGGCTGGGTACATTCAAGTCATATCAAGAAATTTCATGGACTACCATCGGATGTAAATACCACACCTCGTGTGTCTTCACCCATTGACTCAAAACTTCCTTTGGTTGAAATGAGTAATCACGAACAATACAAACTAAAACTCAGGTCTAACCAGTCAGGCAATTTGATTGTTTAAGTCCTCTCCAAGGTGAAGCGGTTGAATTTGTCTCTGACATGTATCCCTTAGACCTGAATAGAGAAAACACCCGAAAAATGTTGAAACGACATGCGTACTGTAAATCACTGCGTAGTCATTGCACAGTGACGTTATTAATTTTGTTTTTCTTAAGTCTTTTAATAATTACTGCAAGTATATTGTTGCACATATATTATCCTATTTCTAGACATGTTTATAATGTTACTGCTGAACATTCTTTTAGTGAATTACCTCCGCATGAGTTGTCTTATAGATTTGCGCTGCGCAATAACACGTTTATTAGTATGTTACATCATTCCCATCAGGTTAGCAATGCTACAAATTGTTGGATATGTGGTCGACTCCCTCCCTATCAGAATTATAAAGGAATTCTACCTCTCTTTCCATACCCGTTCACACACAACGGCTCCTGTGGAGCATGGTTTAGTTTAATTAATTCCCTAGATTCGAATTCTGCAGTTTATCAAGATAACTGGGTATGGGGAAATTTGAACTTAGTTTTACTTAAAGTCTGCTACCCTAACAAGGAGGGACTTCCCAAGAGAACAGGAACTGATCTAGAAAATGAAGTGTATGGATTAGGTAATTTTACGCTTAATCTTATGATCCTAAATGTCGAATCCGAAGCTACTCCAATTTTGCCCGCTATGTCAATATTTCCAGTAAAAGGTGAATTATGTGTAAGAAAGAATGGTTCCATACATATGGGCCATAGTAGATGCACCACTGTAGTAGAATTTAGTGATCAAGGCAAGTCTACATTTAGAGCTTCCCGCCATTCCTATTTCATATGTGGTCAGACGGCATATGTACGTTTGCCTCTAGATTGGGATGGTACCTGCTACATTGGATTCCTTTTGCCACCTGTTTTTCTAGCTCCTCCTGATTATCACAGAAATACTCATTTAGTACACAATAGAGAAAGGAGAGATCTCCCAATAGTCGATTATACTGAAACAGCATGGGAAAAATACACAGATTTCAATAAAGGTCTCTTTCCCTATATAGGTACCGTTACTAATAGTAAGCTGATACGTAGATTAACTAGAACCCTTGAAGCAGTAGTGAACGAAACTATTTCCGCCTTAGGCAATTTAACAGAAGAGCAGTCTGCTATGCGGATTGTTGTGCTTCAAAATCGTCTTGTCCTTGACGTCATCCTGGCCGATAGGGGCGGAGCTTGTAGGGTCATCGGATCAAGTTGTTGCATTTTCATACCAGAAAATTCGCCATCTGTATATAAAGCCATAACTCACCTTCATAAGATTGTAAGCCAGATACACCAGAATCCAGGCACCTGGACTTGGTCCGGTTGGTTTTGGAGTGTATTATCTACCTTTGGATGGAAGGTCCTATCCTTCCTAGGTATTGGCCTTCTCATACTATTCAGTTGCTGTCTGTGTCTACAATGTGGACCAGCGATCTGTGGTCTGTGTGCCACATCGTGTATTCCACCACCAAGATTTCATTCATCCCGGAAGAAAAAAGAAGAACAAATGATGCTATATGAACAGATCAATGGATTGATGAAGATTGATATCTCTTAACGGGCAAGTAGGGGACAAGGAGGGAATGTGGAAATATGGATTTTTCTGATCAGTTATGTCCCCTATCTTGGACCCCAACGGTTTCATGTATGAATCACAAGTACATGTATGTTCCCTCCAGTTCCAGTTATGAAGACGCAAACACAGGTGCGTCCACCATCAACATGTCCTCTTTCAGATCCGCCATGAATAGGCCGGATATTCCATTCCTAAATATGAAAGGCCATCGGCTTTATATGGTTCACTTATGCCATTTTACAGTCCAGGCAAATAGGCCCTGATTCTGTCGTTAAGCTCTTCTTGCCTTCTGCCTCTGAAAGCTCCAGTCTGAGCCTGCATCTGTGACCATGAACTTTGTCTCATTCCCTGCGCGGCTCCCGAAGCCTGACATCAGCCTGTTGCCTGCCAAAAACTGTATTTCACCTTCGAAATTATCTGCTCCGCTCCCTGCCCAATGCATTCCTGTCTAGTAGTTTAAGTAAACATTCTTCCAGTTACCGAGCAAAGGCCCGGCTTCTCTGTCTTTATGCAAGTAATTCATAGCCCTATTATTATGGAAGACTTCTGCCCTCGCATCTAGTGTAGACACTTAGACGCTTGTACACGCACTAACAGTTAGTATAGTCAGTATAGAATAAGATTCTACTCTAAGAGACCTCTCTTTTGGATAACATAGTTCTTTAAACATAGGATGTTAGATATGATTTGGGATTAGGTTGACTTGACCCTCCAGACTTCTGTCGCCACATGTAGAGCTAAATGTCAAGTCCCCTTCACCCCCTAGTTGCACGTCAATCACACGTCATGCTGCTGCGCGCGCATTCCTGCCAAGTATTTCTGCTGACATTGCGAAACTCTTTCATGGAACCACCCTATTATGACATCACACCTGATGACGTTCTTTAGTTACACCCAGTTACGCCCACTTTTTGCTACGCATGTATGTTTTATCTACACTATCAATTGTTACGCCTCCTGCATTTGCTTCACTGTAATGCCTATTGTATAAAAGTGATTATTTATCAATAAAGTATGTACTTCACTTCCTGAACCTCCGTGGTGACGGAACTTGGAGTCACCGATTCGAATCGTCCATTGGAATAAAGCCCATTCCGAACCTCTAATACCACGGATTCTGCCTCTTATTTACTGAGCTATTTTTATTATGTTTCTGTATCAAATTAAGTCCCGGTAATTAAATTATTTACCACACATGTTCAATGTGATTTGTAACGTTCGACAGCATTGTTGCCAGAATTTAGATGAAAATTGGGACCTACTGTCGGATAAAAGTACAGCAGGCAGTCCGTGGTATCGTACTATTTGTTGTAAAAATATTTGTGCTAATTGACTGGAAGTTGGTAACTTTTTACAAGCGATAAAATGAGCGTACTTAGCTAAACTGTCTATGACCACTAAGATAATTGAATGTTGTTGCGTTGGAGGTGATCCTGTGATGAAATCCATTGATACGTGTCCCCACGGTGTGGAAGGCGTAGGAAGGACCTGTAACAGGCCCTTTGGTATACTGTGGTCGGCTTTGTTTCTTGCACAGGTTTCACACTCCTGAACCATCTTCGCAATGTCTTTGGTCATTGTTGGCCACCAGAAGATTCGTTGTATTTTTTCTATGGTTTTCTTGGGTCCTGGATGACCCGCCAACGGAAGAGAGTGTAACCAATAAAACACTGTTTCTTGTAATTCTTTGGTGGGCAGATACGCTTGTTGTCCATGAAAGGGTGTCCCTTCTTTCACTGTATGCTTACTGTTTCGTTTGATCCAGTTTGACCAAGAAGAAGGGGAAAGTGGGCATGAATGTTGTTTGATTTGTGGGTCTCTAGTTGGCATAGGTAGGTACCTGTGACAAATAGGGACCCTTGCGTCTAGTCAGGTTAAGGGGGTACACTCCTGAAATAACCCCTGCTCACCCCCTTGGTAGCTTGGCACAAGCAGACAGGCTTATCTCAGAGGCAGTGTGTAAAGCATTTGTGAACACATACAGTAATCAAGTGACAACACTACAGATGGACACCACACAAGTTTTATATAAAAAATAAGTATTCTTTATATAGACTTATCACAAGACCACAAACGACACAAATCCACAATACTGTTACTTTAAAATGGTAGAATTAGCTTAGTTTTCTTAAAATGGTAAATGCGACACTCAGAGTTCAATGTACCTTAAGATGCGTAACGCAAGACAACAAAAGTGTTGCAAGGACGGTGATGCGTTGAAGATCTGGTGCAAAGAAACAAAAATGGCGCTTTCTTCTAGATGCGACACGCTTCCCGGTGATGCGGCGGCGTCTGCTGCGACGTCGATCCCCTTCTCCGGCAATGCGAGATGTTTTCTCACGATGTGAGCCGTGACAGGCCCTACGACACGCTTCCCAGTGATAAGACGGCGTCTGCTGCGACGTCGATCCTCTCCCATGGCGATGAGCCGTGACAGGCCCTGCGATACGCTTCCCGGAGATGCGTCCGCGGTGACGTCGATACTCTTCTCCAGCGATGAGCCACGACAGGCCCTGCGACACGCTTCCTAGTGATGCGGCATCATCTGCTGAAACGTCTATCCTCTCCTCTGGCGATGCGAGGCGCTTCGTGTTGTGAAGCGTCAGCTGCAGTTCGGCGACAAGCTTCTTGTTCGTGAGTTGTGCTTCCAGCTCCTTGCGACACGCAGTTCCTCAGAAAGCCACGCAAAACAGCAGGCACTTCTAGAAAACTATTGGGGAGCTGGTGGGTGAAGTCTGTTGTCCCTGAGACTTCTTTTATAAGGTAACAGTGGTTCTGTCGGGTGAAAGTATTGCTTTTCGCATTAGGCCTAGTCACACATTGTTTAAACAATATAAAACAAATATCATTATACTGAAAACAACACACAGGACAGTTCAAATTCAAAGTAAATTCTTTATATATGAATTGCGTCATTCATATATACATACATTAATATTACCCGAAAGGCCGTCAGGCAATAATGTGGTGACACGAGTGACAAAGTGAATACTAAGTGCTCGGTGACAGTGTGTGTGAAGGTGTGATATGTACAGTAGTTTAAAATCGAAGTTATTCGAAAGTGGCCAGGGAAATGCAAAAGTTCAAGCTGCGCAATGGAAGAGTTCTTTCTTTGGCGCAGATTCTATGCAAAGGTCCACGGAATAGTCGACGTTTCGACCCTAGTACTGCACTCTTGAAAGGTCAGTGCGGGTCTTCATCAGGACTTGAAAATAAGCGAGACGGCCTATGAGTAAAAAGGGGGGGACTTAATTAGGTGTGTGTTAACACTGGAAAATATGAAACATGGATTAGGGTGGTAGATGACTCACCTTGAAAGGACTAAATCTAAGGAGTGGGTAAGTATCCGGCATATGTCTCAGGATTCACTCCAGTGGTATATCGTGTGGATGGGACGATCAATGTGTCTGGTGGCGGTATCTAGAAGATAATGAATAACCAGGGTTTCAGCGGGAAAACTATTCCCAATTATCCGTGTAGTTGGATAAACTAGCGCATAGATGACGCTCACCAATTGGCTTACGAAGCGCTGTCTAAGTTCAAGCCCTTCTGTCTCCTTAATGTGGGTTAAACAGCTTCAACAGACGAAGTTTGTTTCTGAAAGGAAGCAAGGTCAAAATTGAGCTACAACGCTTCTTTCGTAAAATCAGGTTGAAGTACTATTTTAGCAAAAATACCTACAACCCGGTACCGACTGCCACAGGATTTAGACCCATCTCAACTTTCACCCCAGGGGCACATATGGTGAGTGATAAAATACTTGCATATGAGAAGATTGTACTCGAGGAAACCATGCAAATTGTGTCAGCCAGGAAGTACATAAAACACAATATCAGCAAAGAAGAAAAGAATGCTTTACGTTCCCTGAGCGACAATAAAAACATCATTATCAAGTCGGCTGATAAGGGCGGTGCAGTGGTACTACAGAACACAGACGATTACGTAGAGGAGCTTGAACGACAACTAGGAATGGAGGATAGTTACCAACCTACCCCACGTGACCCTATGCCTCTTTTAAAATCCATGATAGAGAAGGTGACAAAAGGAGGTCTTGCACATGGATTCCTAAGCCAGCATGAATACGATTTCCTCAACAACAAAGACCCTCGAACACCGACCATATACACCTTACCTAAAATACACAAACGATTGGAGAAGCCACCTGGAAGGCCCATTGTCTCTGGATGCGGCTCAATCCTTGAGCCACTCAATCAATTTATAGACCATTTTTTACAACCCTTCGTATCAGAAACAAAATCTTTCATAAGGGACACGACACATGCCATCCAAATGCTGGAAGGTCAGTCATTTGATCCCCATACGCAGCTCTTGGTCACACTTGACGTGTCCTCCTTATATACTTCAATTCCACAAGACACTGCGTTGGAAATCATCAGAAATACATTAGATTCCAGATCAAGACCGCACTGGATCCCCACCGATTTCTTGATCTCCTTACTGGATATTGCCATGAGGAAGAACTACTTCATCTTCAAAAAACAATTTTATTACCAATGCAAGGGCGTAGCCATGGGGGCTACATATGCCCCAAGTCTAGCGAATGTATACATGGATCACTACGAAGAGGAACATCTATATAGCCTGGACAACCCATACCTGAATGCCATCGTAGTATGGAAGCGTTACATAGATGATGTGATAATGATTTGGAATGGGGATAACATCGAGCTGAATAACTTCTTGACCTGGTTGAATATGAGATCTCCGGATATCCAGTTCACAATGGCAAGCAACAACGAAGCAATTGACTTTCTGGACTTAACATTCCGTTCACAAGATAATCTGCTATATTGTGACTTGTACCGAAAACCGATGGAAAGAAATTCTTTACTCAAATACCAGTCCCATCACCCACGCAGCCTGCGAGACAACCTCCCTTATGGCCAATTCCTCAGACTGAGGAGGAACTGCACAAGAAGGGCAGACTACTTTAGGGAATCTGAAATACTCGTGTCAAGACTCAGAGAGAGAGGTTATCCAAGAGGCCTTCTCAAACGGGCAAAGAAACGGGCATGGTACTGCCCTCGTGAACAATTGCTGGAGACTAACCGTAAACAACCAGAGACAGACAAAATAGTCTGTGTGACTACATTTAATTCCAAAAGCAATGAGATAAAGAAGGTTGTAAAGAAGTATTGGAACCTGGTCGCAAGTGAACTACAAATATCACAAGACCCCACATTCGCCTTCAAGAGAGGAAAAAACATTAAGGATTCAGTGGTAAATGCCTACTTGGACACACCGAAACAACCTGACCTCAGGGACCTCTTGGGGTTAACACCAGTATCTGGACATCACAAGTGTGGGCATTGCAAGGCGTGTGACGTTTGCCAAGAAGGATCTACATTCACAAACACTGGTAGAACATACAAGCTTTCCCAGTTCACAAACTGTAACAGCATGAATGTTATTTATGCCATTCAATGCCCTTGCGGACTTACATATGTGGGACAAACAACTCAGAAAGTGAAAGTACGAATTCTCCAGCACATGAGCAGACTGAGATGTAAGGTGCAGGGGGCCCCCATGGTAGAACATTTTACCTCACACAATCATTCTCCCAATAACATCAAATGGTGGGTACTTGAAAAGATTATCCCTAGCACCAGGGGTGGGTCAATTGCGAGATCATTGAATTACAAGGAGTGTAGATGGATCCATTTACTTAACTCGGTCCAGAATGGGTTGAATGAGATGGAGGAGATCGCAAAACAAATGGGTCTACTCTGATAACTATCATTGCCTGATTCTTTCATGATGCTGTGCAATCACCTTGTGTAACTTTCCGTCTGTATACTTACTGATGTACTGTGTTCCGGTTCCTGAACTTACCCATGTAATGTGCATGCTATGAATCACACTATGTAGCATAATATCATCAAACTACCTTCTCTTTCCTTTAAGTGTAATTTCACTGTGCATTCAACCCATGCTGGCCCATCTAATGTTCATTTATCATAAAGATTGTGCACAGACAATGCACGTCTAATAGTGTGACTGCACGGTTTCATTTGGCCACTCAACAATTGAAGTTTCCATACGCTTGTGCTACGCATCACCAGCGTTGCATTCATCGACGTATGTGAATCCAAAACACTCCGTTTTAACATTGTTACGATGGTAACGTATGACACTCCTTGCCACAGGTGGCAACGTAGCATACGTAGTGACGTTTGCGGGCGTTCGCGCCGCGCATGACTCAGGATTCACTCTTCGACACATGGGATCCCCCGGATGACGTATTTGCATTTGGTCTCCATGACAACTCACGTTTTTTGACGTTAGCACAATCTGTTGCCGAGCAACCGACAGCGCTCGGCGTCCACGCGCACGCCACACTGAGCATTTAGGCAGACGCACGTCAGACCTCCTTGCTGATTAAATCATACGAGCCAGGACCCAGAGGCCGGCGGTTCGTTCTTCCGAATAAGGTAATTGGGATCCCCATACGATCGCGTCCATTCATAGACCTTGTTCTTTCAGATTTAAGGCAATCAAGCCTAAACCTGAACCCTGCTTCCTTTCAGATAAATTTCGTCTGAAGAAAACAAGATTACTTACACTAAGGAGACAGAATTTAGACAGCGCTTCGCAAGCCAACAGGTGAGCGTCATACTTGCGCTAGTTTATCCAGCCTGATGGATAATTGAAATTATTTTTCCCGTTGAAACCCCGGGTTTTCATTATCTTCCAGATACCGATTCAATCATACGAGCCAGGACCCAGAGGCCAGCGGTTCGTTTTTCCAAATAAGGTAATTGTGAATCCCCATCCAATCTCGTTCATTCACAGACCTTGTCCCTTTGGACCCAAGGTATTCTAGCATAACCTCGAACCTTGCTTCCTTTCAGAAACAAACTTCGTCTGTTGAAGCTGTTTAACCCACATTAAGGAGACAGAAGGGCTTGAACTTAGACAGCGCTTCGTAAGCCAATTGGTGAGCGTCATCTATGCGCTAGTTTATCCAACTACACGGATAATTGGGAATAGTTTTCCCGCTGAAACCCTGGTTATTCATTATCTTCTAGATACCGCCACCAGACACATTGATCGTCCCATCCACACGATATACCACTGGAGTGAATCCTGAGACATATGCCGGATACTTACCCACTCCTTAGATTTAGTCCTTTCAAGGTGAGTCATCTACCACCCTAATCCATGTTTCATATTTTCCAGTGTTAACACACACCTAATTAAGTCCCCCCCTTTTTACTCATAGGCCGTCTCGCTTATTTTCAAGTCCTGATGAAGACCCGCACTGACCTTTCAAGAGTGCAGTACTAGGGTCGAAACGTCGACTATTCCGTGGACCTTTGCATAGAATCTGCGCCAAAGAAAGAACTCTTCCATTGCGCAGCTTGAACTTTTGCATTTCCCTGGCCACTTTCGAATAACTTCGATTTTAAACTACTGTACATATCACACCTTCACACACACTGTCACCGAGCACTTAGTATTCACTTTGTCACTCGTGTCACCACATTATTGCCTGACGGCCTTTCGGGTAATATTAATGTATGTATATATGAATGACGCAATTCATATATAAAGAATTTACTTTGAATTTGAACTGTCCTGTGTGTTGTTTTCAGTATAATGATATTTGTTTTATATTGTTTAAACAATGTGTGACTAGGCCTAATGCGAAAAGCAATACTTTCACCCGACAGAACCACTGTTACCTTATAAACGTACTGCCCAGGTTCTGAGGGATACTGGGTTACCCCATTATTTGCTTAGAGTCCCTGAGACTTCAGCAGGCGGCAAGTTCTCTTCCAAGCCCTTGGAGATCCTTCACAAGTTGAATAAAGTGCACACAAAGTCCTTTCTCCTTTCTTTGGCAGTCAGGCAAACACTGCAGGCCAATCCCACAAGCAGCACTTCAGCTTAAGGATAGTCTCTCCTCAGTTTCTTCTGGTTCCACTCCTCAGCAAAGGTTTCTTCTTGTTTCCCAAAGTGATCTAAAGTTCTTGGGTTTGGATCCCAATATTTATACTAAGTTTCTCTTTGTTCTCTGAAGGCAGAGAGGCCTTTGCAAAGTCCAAACCAGTTCTGGTCAGTCCTGGAGGACTTTGTTGACAAGACTCCTTCTTTCCTTTCAGAGTGCAGGGCAGAGACATCAGACACACCACAGGAGGTGGAGCCAGCATTGTGGAGGGAAGGTACAGTCCTATTCAGGTCCCAGGTGCAACTCCTCCCACCCATCTAGATGCAGATCTCTCTATTCAGCTCTGTGCTGACTCACCCTGTCTCCTGGAATCTCCCAGCCCCTGTCACTCAAACTCCAGACAAGGAATACACAGCCTAGCAGAGGCAAGTTTGGATGGTTAGACTTTCTAAAAGTGGTATTTTCAAACACAGAATGTTAAAACCAACTTCACTAAAAGATGTATTTTATCATTCTGAGTTGAGGCATACTAAACTCGACTTTCTACCATGTTCCCTGAGTCAGTTAGGATTATAAGATGTAATAATCAAACTGCCCATTCTGGCCTATGGGGAACGGGTAGCCTTGCAATAGTGAAAAACGAAAATGGCTGTAATTCACTATTAGGACATGCCACACACACCAGGGCATGTCCTACCTTATACTTACAATGCACCCTGCCCCTGGGCCTACCATAGGGGTGTCTGATATGAAGAAAAGGGAAGGTTTAGAGACTGGCAAGTGGGTGCACTTGCCCAGTCAGCATGACAGTACCAGACTGCACACAGGGTCTGCAATGGCAAGCCTTAGACACACTTTTACAGGCTGTTTCCGTGGGTGGCACAACCAGTGCTGCAAGCCCACCAGCAACATTTGGATTTACTAGCCCTGGGCACTCCTGGTGCACTGTACTAGGGTCTGACAAGTAAACCAATCAGCCAATCATGGAATCACTAATCCATACATCAATTTACAATAGGGAGCGTTTGCACTGTAGCACTGGATAGCAGTGGCACAGTGCCCAAAGCATCTAACACCAGCAAAAACACATGAGGCAACAGCAAAAAATGGAAGGGAGACCCACGCCAAGGTGCCAGGTCTAACAGATGTTATCTAAAAATTGTTCTGCTGATAGCACGCACAACACCTTAGATGGGGTAATTATAGATTGAGGTGTACCTTCTAGCTTATGTTAAGAAGAATCTTTTCTAGACAAGGCATCAGCTTTTTTATTGTCAAGTCCCGGTCGGTAAGTCACAATGAAATCATATTCTGCAAAGAACATCATCCAATGCAGCTGGCGTGGCGTTAAAATCCTAGCTGAACTCATGAATTGAAGATTTCTGTGATCTGTATATACAGTGACAGTAAAGCATGCCCCTAAGAGGAAATGTCGCCATTCTTTGAAGGCATCGTGGATGGCAAGCAATTCCTTCTCTGCTATTGTGTAATTGTGTTCGGCAGGATTGAATTTTCTGGACATATACGCCACTGTATGTAATTGTCCTGTAAAAGAGTGTCTTTGGGATAGGATGGCACTGATGGCAACTTCGGATAGATAAATTGAAACGCAGCTGGTGCGTTGCACAGTCCAAATGGCATGACTAAGTATTCGAAGAGACCATATCGTGTTTTAAATTCAGTCTTACATTCGTCTCCTTTTCTGATACGAACCAAATGGTATGCTCCCCTGAGGTCTAATTTAGTGTAAATTACAGCTGTTTTCACTTGATCCAAAAGGACCGGAATCAGTGGAAGGGGATATTTATTCGTAATCGTGATCTTATTCAATGCTCTGTTATCGATGCACGTTCTCAAATCACCGTTGGCTTTTGGAATAAAAAAAAGTGGAGATGCTGCTGGAGACCGAGATGGCCGTATGAAACCGTTCTCTAGATATTGATCGAGATATTGCCGCAAGTGTTGATTTTCGGTTTCAGAGAGAGCATATATTCGACAATTTAGTACACAAGAACCAGGTATCCGATCTATCAGACAATCATATGTCCGATTTGGTGGCAAAACGGCAACCTTGGATTCACTGAAAACATCTTGGAATTGCGTGTATTGACTATGCAGGATAGTTTCCTTTTCTTCGGCTGTGGCAATATGTTCTTGTACAATTTCATTGGTGTTAATCATTGGAGAAAGAGTTTGACAGTGAATGGAAAGAAAAGGAAGTTCTCTTTTTTGCCAATCAATCACTGGATTATATAAGTAAAGCAAAGGCTTTCCAAAAATGAAATCATCTTGCGGGGCTTGGATGACATCAAATTGTACTTCTTCCGAATGTTGCTGTTCTTCAGCATCTGTACAGCTCATGCGAATTTTGGTAGTTTGCATGGTTACCGGAACTCCTGACAACATTTTTCCATTGACTGCTTGTACGATTTCCTGTGTTTCCTTCCGTACACATACGATGTGTAGCCTTTGGGCTGTTTCCAAGTCTACAAAATTACCTGTAGCTCCAAAGTCCACTAATACCTCCAACTGATGGACTGTGGAGGTAAGTAAGATGTGTACTGCCAAACAAAAATAAGCCTTGTAATTTGTGACACAAGAGTTTATTGAAGGGAAGGCAAGAGTACCCAAGAGATCCCCTTCCAAACACCTTGGGCAAATCAGATTTCTGTTGACTTTTCTGTAAAAGCTGCAGAGGTTTTGGCAAAGGAATTCTTTCCTTTAGGTTTAACTGGGCAGTCCTTGACAAAATGCCCCTTCCGACCACAGTACAAACATTGCCCAGTCTTATGACGAGTTTCTTTTTCATCTTTAGACAACGGTTGTCTAAGAGTTCCAATTTCCATAGGTTCTCCTGTTGAGTCTGAAGGCATAGGTTGTACCCTGAACCATTCTGGACGCCAATTAGATCTGTCTGTTTTTTTCCTTTCTCTCTTTCTCTTGGAGAGTCTGTTATCTAAACGCAGGGTCAGGTTTATTAATTCTGGAAATGTGGTTGGCTGAGGATCAATTTGGGCTAGAACATCTTTTAGCTCGTCTTTCAGACCTTGATAGACTAAAGCAGCTCTTTTTTCCTAAGGCCAAGAGGTTTCAGTTATTAAGCGGTTGAAGTGTGATAAATACGAGACCAAGTCTTTGTTCCCCTGCTTTAAATCTAATAATTCTCTGTCAGCCGACAGAGTGACCACAGGTATGTCAAATATTTTCTCAAACTCCTCGTGAGAAGTTGGCCTGGTATATGCTGTCCACTAGGTATAGTGGGCACCCTGTACAAGTCCAAACAACCCCTTATTGGTTATAGGTTAAAGACAACCTTTATTGAAAGCTATCCTAGTGGTAGCTAAGGAGAGCAGCCTTCAGGCTAAGTCTTGAAGGAATGTAAAGCAGCTTGTTTTACCAGTCTATAATCTCTATAGTGGCTAAATGAAAGACAACCACACCAGGTATATATATAAAATAAATGTATTTATTTCTAAACACACCCTCCTAGACTCTGTATGAGGCTAGAGGTCAAAACACATAAGTTACACTTCAATAATCACAGTAAAATAGCACAAATATACATCAAGCCCTAGGGGCGAACCAAACCATATACTAAAATAGTGGTATAAGAACCACAAGGCCTAGAACCTGTAAAATCGCTGGTTCCCCAAGGAACCACCCAAGGTAGTGACACAGGGGACCCACGGTGGCCGTGTCAAGTGTGAGAACACAGCCGCGAGCTCCTGTTAGCTTCTATGGGGAAAGTCGCGAGATTAGGGACACTTAGAAATGAGTCAGGACCAAACCCTTTGGGACTTAGGAAGTTCTAGGGTCAACACCCACAGGAGCACTGGAGTACTTGTGTTACCTCACCCAGGGAAGCCGGTGCATAGGAGTCAAATGGTGTCGGGTCGCGTTGTTGATTTAAATGGGAGCTGGCGAAGAAGTGCTGCTGCCGGGAAGATGCGAAGTGTCTGAAGAGATCCAGGCCTGAATCAAAGATGAGAAGAACTTGAAAGCAGATGGGACAGAGTCAGGGTCACTAGCCAGTGACCAGGAAGGTGATAGACAGATGCCCACTGATGTCGGATGATTTCAGGTGAAGAAGGTGAAGCTTGACTCTTCAGCCACGAGGACCAGGAGGTGTCGAGGATGACCAGGAGCTGGATTCGAGCTGTCCCATAAAGGATGTCGAGTGCTGCAGTGTCGGTGCCCAGATTGGCCACAACAAGCCTTGGCAACAGCAACCCACGCAGAAACAAGAAAGATGCTTCGATGCACACCAGCAAGGTCTGAGGGTCTCACCACTTGGTAGGAAGTCAGGGCACGTCTGGAGCAACCAGGGAAGCTCAAGGAAATTCATATTTACCTCCCCAGGGACCCACCAGTTGATGGACCAGGGATCACGATGGGACTTCGAGACAAAACACAAAATGGCAGCCCACGGGTCACTCGGGGTGACTAGGCCAACATTCTTCGGTGGATTCTGTGCTCAAGGTAAGGGCTACAAGTCAGCCTAAGCACGACTTCAGGAGACTTCGAGAAGTCAATGCACTTGTAAAAGTGCACGGTGACCAGGAGTCCCGGTTCCACGCTACTCACGAGGGCTACAGGTCCCAGCTTTGCTCGGAACTCGGGTCAGCCTCTGAGATGTCTGGAAATCTTATTCCTGGGCTGCAAATACTTTGGAGTCCGGTGGGAGCTTCGGAGATGCAGACCGGCAAAATGCTTCATTGGTGCCTGCCAAGCATGGGAGTCACTCCTTGACCCCAAGGGAGATTTCTTCAGTCCTCTAGTTGAAGTTCCAGGATTCAGCTTCAGAGTTTCGTCCATGGATATCTAAAGTTCTGGTTACAGAGGTTCCTTACTTATACCTAAGAAGGGGTTGGACTAGCACTGGGGACCCACCTAGGGGAGGGTTTGGAAAGAGGAGTGGCTACACCCATTTCCTTTGTCCAGTTTCATGCCAGAGCAGGGGCTGGAAGCCCCCTGAACTGATTTGAGCTGGACACCAAATGCGCCCCCAGTGCAGGACTTCAAAGCACTCTGAGAGTGCTCCCACCCAGCCCCAATACACATAAGCCTGTCTGGGAGGTGGTTACACCTCCCTGTGACAGGAAACCTATTGTCCAGGCCTCCCCTACCGGAGTTTTGTCAGCAGCAGAAGGCCAGACCCGTGTCTGTAGCTGCAGCATCCATTTTGTGATGCCAGGGCTCTATTAAGTTTCTACCGGGTATACCAGTGCTGCCATGTCTCTCCCTCTAGAAGGGTGGGATCATACTCCCACACCAGTTACTGGTGTGAGGGTATGATTCCAAGGTGTTTGACACCAAACACGACATGTTTCAGTGCAGCCAGTCCAAAGTTAGCATTAACCGTTTAAGATATAATGCACTTAAGAATATATGGTCAGGCTGCGCCACTGACAATTTATTCATACAACAAAGATTTGGCACATGCAGGCACTTTCTCAATTTTTTAATTTATATATAGGATTACAGTGAGGAAAGATATTCTTATCTAGATCCGCAGCCAACTATCTTATAGCACAATCTGGCCAAATCCTATGTGCCCACTGATTTTAAAACAACTAAACGAAAGAGAAGGAAAAAAAGTGGTCAGTCAGTACACTCATATCAATACATATCCCCAATTTCAAGCGTGTATGTGCTAAAAAATATGTGAAGAAAAGAGAAAGTATCTCATGTGCGCACCACCAGAGGAGCTACTGGTAGGTTCTCACCATCTTGCCCAGGTTTGTATCATCATCGATAACTTTCTCAAAAGAAAAAGTGATGTGTCCAGTAGAAAAGGAAGTGAAAAAGATAAAGACCCACTGAAGACTCAAGAAGTCTCTGTTTAAAATTGGACTAAACTCACAAAGACTGGTCACTTTTATTCCGATCTGTGAGTCTGCACCGGATTAAAAACACAGCATGTTGTAGAACAATTATTGGCAATTATTTTATGGCAATTTCATCAGCGCACCAGAGGTCAGCAATCACCTCTCTGGACATCTAACAGACTGACAGACACACAAAGAAAAGAGTTTGTTTAGAGAAAATACCCCCAAAAACAGGCTCTCTTCAGTACAGGTATAAATTAAAATTGTAGACCACGGCCACGTAGCTAGAAATTGGCCATTAGTCCTCTATTCAATTTCACAATAGTTACCTAGTAGGAGCTATGGGCCCACATACCAGCTCCCACCACGTCGTAGGGATGTATATCATATACACTTTTTATCCCTTCAAATAGCACTTTTGTTGCTTAGTGTTAAGTCTGTGGAAAGAAACCATGCATCATATATTATATCTATTGTGTACACTGGAGATTGACAGCATATCAATAAAACACGTCAGTCAACGGCACACTGTATCTCAAGTTGCCTTGTAAGAGTTTCCAGGTATCCATCATGTACATCGGGCGCTTGAAAGCTCACGTTTAAAAACCACAATCAATATCCACGTGATGCAACACTTACAGGCACATGCATCAAACCTTTTTGCGATCGCAAAGGGTGCGAATCGCAAAAATAGGCCGTTTGCGATCGCAAAAGTCAGTGTTGAAATGCATCAACTGTATATTTGCGAAAATCCATTTTTTCGCAAATATAAGGAATCGCAAAACATTCTGCGAATCAAATAGCGAATCGGTATTAGCGTGTCCCAATTACCGAATCGCAAACAACGAATCGCAAAATGTATGCATGACAAATCGCAAATAGCGATTTCCATGAAAATCGCAAATTAGCGATCGCTAAATAAGAAGGATCACAACCAGGTGGTAATCATGAGTGCAAATCACAGACAGGTGAAAACCAACTGAAACCCATTTAAACACACCCAGAATGAGCCAGCACTGTTCACAATGGCAGGGATTTACCTGATGGCGAGGAGGATGAGGCTGCAGGCTGCCGCACAGAGACGGAGGCGAATGAATGAGCGCATCTTCAGAGTCCGCATAACTTTGCTAGGCCAGCAAGAGGATGAGATATACGACAAGTATAGGCTCAATGCAGCAATGATCCATGACCTAATCAATGAATTGGACCCCATAATGCAACGACAGACACGTAGGACCAATGCCATCCCAACGCATGTGCAGGTCCTATGTTGCCTACACCTTCTGGCGTCAGGCAGTTTTCAGGGGGTCATTGCTGTTGCGGGAGGTGTGTCACAAAGCGCACTTTCAAGAATATTGAAAGCATTCCTTGATGCCATGATGGCCGTGATCGGGTCTCATATCAAGTTCCCTACCACCGCGCTTGACCTTGCAAAAACCAAACAGGAGTTCTACCAGATAGCTCGTTTCCCACATGTTTTGGGTTGTATTGATTGCACCCACGTTGCAATATGTCCCCCTGCAACACAGGAATATATATATAGAAATAGGAAATCTTACCATTCCCTCAATATTCAGGTTGTTTGCAATGCCAAAAACATTATCACTGACATTGTTGCGCAATTTCCAGGGAGTGCACATGACTCTTATATCTTCAGGCAAAGTGGCATACACACCCGTCTTGTCAGGGGAGAATTTGGAGAGGGACATCTGCTTGGTAAATATGTGTTATAGTTTATCACTGTCATTGTACGTATGTCAATGTGAAGCTGCCACTGACTCTTTGCTCCATTACATGTAGGTGACAGCGCATACGCCTTGCGTAATTACCTAATGACGCCTTACCTCAATCCCACAACTGCCAATCAACAGAGGTACAATGCAGCACATATTTCGACAAGGAACATCATAGAGCGCACATTTGGGCTGTTGAAGAGCCGATTCAGATGTCTACATAAGACCGGTGGAGCACTGAAGTACAACCCTGAACAATGCTGCAAGATAGTAGCGGCATGTGCCATGCTGCACAACATAGCGACAAGGGGAGGAATGGACATCGAGGTGTCTGACAGCGATTCGGAGGATGGGAACCAGCAAGTGCCACAACACCATGCAGCACAAGGGGCAGGCGCAGCAGAAGGGCGTAGGAGAAGATTTGACATCACACAAAATTATTTCTGAGGTGAGTAATGATGACACAGAAACTGACTATTGCTATCAGAGTATTCTTTAATTAAATAAAATTGCCATGAGTGTTCAAGCACACTTGTAATCTGACCAGTGCAATGGACATAAGTGGTTTGCAAATGTCAATTCACTTGTCACTCTGTGAAAAGTCAAATCCAAATAAATGGTTACGTCACCATAGTGGAATGCACTTGTACATGCCAGTCTAGCGCTTTTTCCCACGAACACCCAGACGCCTGTCAGACCCAGCATTGTCATCCGTTATGTTGGAAGCGGCGGGGGTACTGCTGCGTGTGTTGCGTCTTCCTGCAGTGCGGACTGGAACTGCCACACTACTTAGGCTTGAGCCACCCTCACTACCCTCTTCGGGCGTGGAATTGTTGGCCGCAATTGTGGAAGCATTTAGCAAATCAACTGCATTTGTGACCTGGTCCAGTGCTTTAGCCACATCGCCGCTCCAATGGCACATTTCAGTTTGCATGGTCACAGACCTACGTGCCAGCAGTGCAGTTGTCGTGGCCAATCTATTGTTTGATTTAGCAAACATTTTCAATTGCAGCATTAGTTGACGATGCTGTCTCTTCTGGGATACATTTCCCTCATGCATCACCTTGCTCAGTTGCTGCACACTTTCTGACAGTACTGCTATGTTGCTAGCCATCTTGCCAACTTGCAATTGTACTAATCGTGTGTTTTTTGTCTGCAGGCGCTGCATACGGAGCATCTGTCCCTCAAGACCACCCCAGACATCACTTGGTTGCTCCTCCTGCTGTGTCCTGAGTGCTCTTCCTCTCCTACGCCGGGCTCTGTGATTAGTTCTGGGGACCTGTGGTTGTGTTTGTGTGATGGAAGTTGTCTGGCCATGGCTGCCACCTGGTGTTGCATCAGCCTCATCATCTTCACACTCCATGGTGACTAGGGATGGAACAGTAGCCCTGCGTGACTTTGTTGGACGTGAGGGATTTATTTGCACCACAGGTGTGTCCATCTGTTCACCTGCGCTGGTGTCCTGCATGTCTGGGGAATCGCTATCCACATCTTCTACACGTTGTGCATCTGTGAGGTGAAACAGTGCAACACTGTATTATTTCATGTCTGTGATATTAATTGCACAGTAATAAATTTCTGCCTTTGTAAATGATTTTATACTCTATTCAGCTTTTTTGGGTTGTTACTCTGAGATTTGACATTTTAACTGCTTGACCTGACTACATCTCCCATAATGCCCCTCACCTACTGAATGCATTGTGTACTGGATGTTCAGGGTCTGCACTTGGGCTGTGCTATGGTCGAGTTCTACCTTTACATTTTGTAACACTAAGAAAACATACATTCATCTTACCTTCAGATGTGTTTGCTGCTCCGGACGTGTCCAGCTGGGTCACACCAACAACAGCTTCTGGCTGGATGGTGGATTCAATCAAGTCCTCCATGGGAGTGTTCCCAGTGTCTGTTGGTGTTCCCCCTCCTGTCTTCTTTGCCTCCTTCAGGCGGTCAGCTATGCGCACCTTAGCCCGACTGCGCAAGTCGTACCATCGTTTTTTGAGTTCTTCAATGGTGCGGTGTGTCACCCCAATGGCATTGACCCTGTTTTGGATCCGGAGCCAGATTTTCCTTTTCTCCTGCTCTGCCACTTTCAATGATGCCTTTCCAAACAGCTTGTCATGGCTGTGGACTACTCCCTCAATGAGGGTGTCAATTTCTTTTTCTGCAAATTTAATTTTGCGTTTCCTGCCTGTTTGGCTCTCCTCTGCTGTTTGTGAGGCTTCCATTTGATATCACAAGTTTTTCTTCTGTCTCTGTCACACTCCTGTTCTGCTCCCAGAGCCAGCTCCCTCCTCTCCCTGACACTGTGCACTGGAAATGAGGCTGGTGCTGCTCACTTCCTGGTTGTGATGTCATCAGGATGCATCAAAAAGCGACTTCGGTATTAGCGATTTCGCTAATTGCGAAATCGCTAATAGCGAGTTCGCAAATGCCGAAATCGCAATTTATTTAGCGATTTTTAGCGATTCGCAATATTCTCGCAATGTTTTTGTTGCATCGTGTTTTGCGAGTCTTTATTTGCGATTCCTTAAAATTCGCAAATAAGGACTCGCAAACTCTCTTTTTGATGCATGTGCCTGTAAGTCTTTGAAATTGCGGTGCAAATCGAGGCATTGACCCTCTTGATACTTTAACCATGTGTACAAATATCATAGAATTGCGATTAGCTCCACTCTACATCATTCATTACACCAACACTACTCCTCTGGCAAATCCTACAGCCTTCTCACTGTTCGTCATTTCATTATCTTCTTTATCTTCTTTATCTCGGTATTGAAAGCTCTAACGGTGACTATGGCCCACCGAGTCATCAAAACATGGTGAGCAGGTAAAAAAAGACACACTTGCTCCCCCTCATCTTCTCAGACGGACTGCGCTCGAATCACTGTCATCCTCAATCATGCGCCCCCACCAATTTCTGCCAACATACTCTTATCGCTCTCCTAGGGACTCCAAACGCGAAATCAACCCGGCAGCACCGCCGCCGAGCAAAGCTAGTCTATTTAAATGTAACGCGCTCCCTCTCACAGCGCTCCATGGTCACATGACCCCCTCTGAAGGCTCTGCAGTATTCTAGCAAGTACGAGCGCCATCTTAGAATGGTGAGGGTGCATCATGAATAATGCCCTGCAATACTCCTAATAAAACGGTGTAAATCATACCAAGTTTGCTAAAAACCACCTCATTTAATATAGCAATACCCTGAAATATCATGACACATTCCGCAGCAGAAGTGTGGAGTTTAAAAGAATATCAATCCAAATGCATAATTATACACATGTATATACAGGGCATGTCTCAATGCACTACATGGCCTAATAGTCAGCCCAAGAGGGTGTTATCACATCTACATACATAACCGAGGTAGGCTCCTGCATCAGCCCCAATCGTCAATGTCAAAACTAGGGCTGTCGTGGTTTTGTACGGCCAGTACTCATCTACTGATCTTATTCCACTCAATCTGATCATTGAGGCAAATCTGATCTACCTTCTCAGAAAAAGTCCAGCGTGCTTCTTTTGTGGCAAGTTTTTTATCAAGACAGCTTACGTCACCCACTACCTTCTCCAGCACCACCCATTTTAGTGCTTTATGATTGTGTGGATGTTCCCTGAAATGTTGTGCCAGGCGTGTGGTCAATTTTCCTGCCTTGATTGTGCTAAGGTGTTCTTGCACTCGAACCTTGACCTTACGAGAAGTTAAGCCTATGTTGTACATTCCACATTGGTAACTTAGTCTGTAAATCACATTTGATGTGTTGCAGTTACTGAATTTATTTAAATACCACGTCCTCCCAATAAGCAGCTGGATTTCAGTCGTTTTTTCTGTTAACTCACAGACTGAACAGCAGCCACACGGGTAATGACCCGATGGAATGGAGGTATTCACAGTACACTGCATCGGTCTTGTATGGACCAATCTGTCCTTTAAATTCTGAGCACGTTTGAACGCAAACCTAGGTTGCGGCATTTGGAATTCATTGGTAGACAATAATGACCAATGTTTTCTTATTGCTTGACGGATCTTAGTAGTGAGAGGATCAAACGTAAGCACCACTGGCAAACAGTCCTTAGATTCTTTACAGTTTCTTTCGAGAAGTGCATCTTGGGGGTGTTATGAGCCCTTTTACGAGCTCTAGTGACAATTTTTCTAGGATAGGCTCACTGAACTAATTTCTCAGTCAGACTTTCAGATTGTTGCCAAAAATCATACGTCGAGGAACAGTTCCTACGATATCTAAGAAACTGGACCACCGGGAGATTGTCCCTCAGGGCTCTCGGGTGAAAGGATTGATAATGCAACAATGAATTTTTGTCAGTAGGTTTTTGATGTATAGTTGTACCAAGCTTGTTATTGATCACTCTAATGTCCAGATCAAGATAAGTCGCTCTTTCATTACTTATCTGCCAAGTGAACTTCAAGCACTCATCTCGACCGTTCAGCCAATCCAAGCACTCATCTTGACCATTCAGCCAAGACCTAAACATAACAGATGTTTAGGTCCTGACCATACACATAGAACATCATCAATATACCTCTTCCAGAGGCAAATATGCCTCTGGAAGGGGTTAGATGACTGATACAGATGGTATTCCTCAAACTGGCCTACATAAATGCAGGCTAGACTGGGCGCAAAGGTTGCGCCCATTGAAGTACCCGATACTTGCAAAAACAATTCATTCTTGTAACAGAAATAGTTGTGGGTCAAGGCCAACTCGACACATTGCATCACAAAAGACTGAGGAGTGTATTATTCTGACAGGGGATTTTAATTGCCACTTGTGCCCTTATAACAGTTCTGGTATATGTGGAATGGTCAACCTAATTGGCGACCCATGTACACATTTTGAGCACACTCTGCTGGGAAATATGTTTAATAACTTAATCTTTGACTGGGACTTGGGATTTGCAAATGAATTGTGCACGCCTCAGGTTTATTTCCAGCCTAACTTTAATGGTCGCAGTCTAGAATCTGTTATAGATTATACTATGGTTAGCACCACTCATAATCGCAAAGTCCTGTTGTTTAAAACATTAGACACTGCAATGAGTGACCACTTCCCGATCAGCTCAATCTTTGATATTGATAGGGGTGCTAGATCTGCCCAGAGTGTAGTGGAAAATCTCTCCCACCATGCTATTTCTTTGGCAAGACAAAATGGTTATGCCATAAAATGGAAGAAGGTCGACCCATCAAACTTTCTCCAGAACTTGATTCTGGATCAACATGAAAACGTCAGGATCTGTCTAGAGATCGACCCAGACCCTAGTTTGATTATCTGTGCCTTTGACCAGATTACCTCATTTATTGCCAAAAAGTTAACAGGAACTCTACGAGACAAGGCCAATCAAAAAACCATCGGGTGGTTCAACTCGGATTATTCCAAAGCACACTCTAACTTAAAGCAGATCTTAAAGAAAAAACCTAGGGATAGGCTGGAAGTTGGAGCTGCCAGGGCAGCTTATAAAATATCGTTAAAAAAACGGAAGCAAGATCTCAAGGAGAATGCGTGGAATGCATTGGTAAAGGCAAGCTCCTTGAGAGATAACACTGCATTCTGGAAAGCAGTAAACGCCCCCTTCTTCGCAGAAAGAAATTCTGATAAGCTGGAACCTGCGATAGAAGAATCAATCTTGGTGGATCACTTTACCGAGCTTTACAAAAAAGATACTTCGCTCGTTATAGCCTCTAAACCCCTAATCCAGCAGGCCGATATTGAACCTACTGTCCCTGTTTTATTTCCCGTGGGGATTGTTTTTTCTGTCTCAGAAGTAGAACTGGCCCTACAGGAAAGTGCCAGAAACAAAGCCCCTGGGCCTGACGGGGTCCCTACAGACATATATAAAGATACCGTCTCTTTATGGGCCCCTTTGTTGACTAATGTGTTAAACAGTTTTAATATTAAGGGGTTCCCATCGACCTGGCAGGAAGCCATTGTGGTGCCCATTTTCAAAAAGGGAGATCGAACCGATCCCAAATGTTATAGGCCTATCTCCCTACTCGATTCATTGATGAAAGTGGCAGGCAGAATCATTTTAAACAGATTGCACATTTGGGCAGAGGAACACGATGTTATTTCTAAGTTCCAGTACGGCTTTAAGGCTGGCCTAGGTACTATTGAACAAGGGCTCAACCTGGCCTTAATAACTGGCAAATACACGATGGTAAAAAAGGGTAACCTTTTCATGACCTTTGTTGACCTTAGCTCAGCATTTGATTGCCTGGACCACGATGTACTTTGGGACACTTTAATAGGTTTGGGCATAGATTTAAATATCATTAATTTTATCAAAGCACTATATAGAGAGGCAGGGGCCAAGGTGCGTTTTGGCAACAAAGGGGAGTGTACTGCCAAGTTTCCAATTATGAAAGGTGTCAGACAGGGTTGTATTTTGGCACCTTTTCTTTTTAATCTGTATATAAATGAAGTGGCAGAATTTTTAATTAAACAAGAGTTAGATTATCCTCAAATTGACGGCACCCCAGTTCCCATCTTATTATATGCTGACGATGCAGTTATCATGGCTAGAACTCAGCTGGGCCTTCAAAAGGCTTTAACCAGCTTTTCTTTCTTTATGAGTTCTCGGGGTTTAAAAATAAACATAGGGAAAACCTTTACCATGTGCTGCTCGTCAAAGAATAAACTCTCTTGTAAGACTTTTATTGACAAGTCTAAGATAGAACTTACTAGCTTTTTTTCATATCTGGGGATTGTTTTTAATCAAAAAGGAACTTGGAAAGCAGCAATTAGGGCTAGGAATCTCGCTTTTGCCCGTTCGTTAGGAGCAATCAGACAGTTTGCCAATAAATTAGGAGGCAGACCTGTACGTATCCTATTAGACATCTATAAGTCTAAATGCACATCAACTGCTTTATACGGATCTGGCATATGGGGTATCGCAGACTCACAGGAAATCCAAGTAAAAGAAAACACTTTCCTACGCTATCTGTTAGCGGTCCCTAAATCGACCTCCACATATATATGTCACAGGGAATTGGATTTGGTCTATAATTCGGATCTCATTAAAATCAACCCATTACTCCTATGGCATAAGATATGGACCTCAGAAGCAACTGTTTTTAATAGAACTATTCTGAGTGACTGCCTTAAATTAGAGAGATGGAAAGACATTCATTGGATCTCCTATGTAAAGGAGTTTATGACTAATATGGGGCATCAAGCTTTTTTTGATAATCCCTCCTCGCTATCTCTGATCTCTAGAAAGGCTTTTAAGATAAGTTGCCTTGCTTTCCTTGAGAACAAAAGATGCCTTGAGGAGAGGACTAAGACATCAGTAATTCAATACAATGCACTTGTTCAGGGCCCCGGCTTGCAGCTTTACCTGTCCCCGGACTACCCTGCTTATGACAGAATGCTGCTATCGCGACTGAGAACTGGTACTTATCATAGGTTGATAACATTTCCAGCCAGAAATGATTGGTCTTCAAAATTAATTAATTGTCCCTGCGATGATATTGCTCTGCAATCTTCGATACATTGTGTTCTCTTTTGCAAGTATTATGCTTGGGGAAGAAAGAAATATCTGATTCCCCTTCTTAAGTTCTGGGGCCTAAGACGCTGCAGACCTGCGTATTTAAAGTTACTCCTATTAGATGATGAACTAACAATTAGTGCTGTATCCAAGTTTCTAAAATTCGTAATTCGATGTAGATCAACCCTGGATTAACTTTTAATGTTTGTTTTTATGTCTGCCATCTCCTTTTTCATGATGAATATAACTTGTATGCAATTTGTTTTTGTTTTTAATGATGTTTTATTGATTGTGCTTTTATGATTTTAATTTTAAAATCGAATAAAGCTATCTTTGACGTTGACTTTGACTTTGACTGAGGAGTGTCGTAAAACCACTCCTGTTCCCCAAGAGCACGAGCTGCTGCTACCAGCGTCGCCTCTTGGGGTATGCTCGTATATAAAGACTCAATGTCAATTGTGACTAAAAACTGTTGTAAAGGGTCAAAATCCATATCGTCAATGATATTTAGAATGTCGGTGGTATCCTGAACGTAGGACAATTGTTTAATCACCGATTCTCTCAAGAAGAAGTCTGCAAATTGCGACAAAGGTTCAAGAACAGAGGAGATACCCGAAACTATAGGGTGCCCTGTGGAGGCCGTGGGGCCTTATGAATTTTTGGCACAATGTAAAACGCCGGTGTTCTGGGTTTTACATTAATCAAGAAATCTGCCTCTTTACATGTTATCCACTTTTTCTCTTTTGCTTGTGAAACCATCTCTGTGATTATACTTAGGAGTTCGACTGATGGATCCCTTGGGAGAGGTTGATCATTTTTCTTTTCATGCAACAACCTCAATACCTCTAGTTCATAGTCACAAGTATTCATTAACACCACGGCCCCGCCTTTATCGGCAGACTTGATAGTTATAGATGCATTATCTTGTAATGATTTAATTGCCTGCCAATCTATCGTATTATTAAAGGTGTTTTGCTGATGTGATTCTTCCAACAACTTGATCTCATCTAATACTTTTTTGCTCAAAAATTAAAACTTCTGGGCCCAATGATGAATACGGTGAACAGAATTGGGACGGACGATGAAGATTAGTAGAGAAGACAGAGGGGAGATCTTGTTCCTTATTAGCAAAGAATTTCTTGATCTTAATTTTTCTTATTACTTCTTGGACCTCCATCCTACATTTAAATGGGTCATGGCGTGGGTAGGGACATACCATAGACCTTTATTAAGGACTCTCAACTCATTTGCTGTTAACTGATGATCAGAGAGGTTTACCACAATGTTGTTTATGTCGGGGTCCTGCCCCGGCTGCGAGTTAGACGTGGTGAGTACATTTGCCATGTTTGTGTCTGATTCTGCCTGGCCCTGCCTCAGCCCATGGGTCCTCCCCCTCTGTTGCCCTGCTGGGCCTGGCCTAAAAAAGAGCGTAGTAGGGCTCCCAAATCCTGATTGGACTGTTCCTGGGGGCTAAATCTAACCCTCCCTGGATCTGATGGATTTGACACTTCTTCTTCACTCGATGTGTTGTCAAAAGTCCAATTCTGTGGAGTTCGTCTAGTTTATTGACGTCCACCTCTTTGATGTCTGATTAATGGAGCCTGTTCACTTCCTGATTGGTAATACTTATCTTCAGTATATGGAAATGCCCACTCATGGGAATATCTCTCTAAATTCCTTCTGAGTCCTTTTATTTTTTGGTTTACCATGCACCACTGACAACCCAGGAGAAGAGATTCTGAAGGCTGCAGAGGGGCTCAGCTCATGCCGGGACACCCTCTCACATATAACCAAGCACTCTGCTTTCAGGATTGATAAGGCCTGCCATAGGAGTGACTGATAGGTTTGTATGTGCAGTGTTAGGTGAGGTATAGTGAACCTATACCTCAATACTGGGTGCATGCACCACCTTACCCAGGCTGCAGTAGCAGACCTGTAGTGTCATTTTGGGTGGCCTTCCAGGGGTGGCATAATACATGCTTCAGCCCCTGGTAGGCTTCTGGGGTACCTATGCCCTGGGTACATAGTGTACCATATACTAGGGACTCACAAGGGTACCTCAGGATCTAATCTTTGGTGTACCTAAAGTACATGCAATCAATTTAGAGAGGAAGCAGCTAGGCTGGGGCCTTGGATAGCAGGGTCCCAGCCAGACTAAAGTCGAAAAAGAGTGAAACACCAGCAAAAAGTGGGGGTAAACATGTGAAGCAGATCTTACTCTCCTGCACTCCTCCACAAATCTTCGCCAATTATACAATAACTGGCTGTCTTGCTGCACCACAGGAATGGCCCAAGTGGCTGCGTCTCCAGATAGGTAGGAGATTAAAAAGGCAATCCTGGATTGGGGGTCTGGAAAAGCAGCAGGCCTGCATGTAAAATGCAATTCCACTTGAGTCAAAAGAAATCTGTACCTTGGAAGGGTCACCAGAAAAACGCTCCGTAGGAGCCAAAGGAATCTGTGTAGGGATGTTCACAGCAATGTTAGTGGAGGATTGTGAATCTACTCTCGACGTGGGTGGCGACGTCTGGGGGAAAAGTACTACCAGCCCCCTGTTGCTGCATGCGATCAACTTTATCATAAAGCACTGCATTTGTTGCCTCTACTAAATTCTTTGGCATTTGAGTGATTACCTTCATATGGTCATCTAAGTTGGCCATTGTAATGCCTCGTACAGACCAGGAGGAATACAATTAGTGGGCTCACTATTCTGTTAGGATGAGCTCTCTTCCTCTGGATCTGGCCGTAAAGACAAAATGGACCCACCTCTTGATACCTTCAACTCTGGCTTTAGTTTCACAGATTATTGACGTGATCAAGCAGGGGGAAGGGAAATTAGGATGGGAACAGCTGGGAAGGAATTCTGAAAGAAAAATGTTAGTAATAACAGAATACATAAAACAAATATGACACTTTTGAATGTGCCTATCCAAGAAGAACCTTTATGAGCTTCTAAATGTTGTCACTAGATTCCTACGAGTATATAGGTGAGTTTAAACAACACTCACTGACTCATGTTTAATACTGTGCCCTGTATCGCAATGACTCTCTTGCACAAAAAGGAACGTACTTTGACCCTGAACAGCTGCACAGTGAGTGAAATGCAAATGCACTCTTGCTCAGCAAAGAAAGGTTAAGTTGTATGGCTGTGTCACTAAAGCTTAATCACAATGAAGGTGCGCTAGTACTGTGCGTTTATGGATCGTTCCAATATGCAAATGCGTGTGGCGCATGAAAAACAAACAAATTACTGTATCTCCAAACTGCAAAGAGAAGCTTTTGTCGTCCTCTTACCTTCAGAGTACGACCTACTCTGAATTGAATTGTGACCGGGAACACTGCGGAAGCCGGCAGAGCCTGCTGAGGGCAGGGGGAGGGGCCAGCCGCGATTAAATGAACAGCCGACTGTACCACTGGAAATCTTCAACTGCAGAGACTCCCACTCAGAGAGGCCTCAAGGATCACCAAGGCACTCACCAAAGATCTGCAAGAAGGGGCAATCAGGAAACGGAACCAGAGCCAAGAGCGGAAGCTCCCCACATGTGAAGACTCCGAGAATAGTGAGCACGGAGGAAGAGGCGTGGCTGATGAAGACGTGGAAACGCTCACCATGCCGCCCTCCAGCATTATGGGAAATGTAGTCCACAAACAGAAAACACTTTCCTGCAAAACAGTAAAAGAGCTATCATCATAACTATACAAAGGATAACTCAGAGAAAGGCTAAGTAAATCACATTACCTTCAGTGAGAGCAACTAGCCCAACGTCTAGCTACTGAAGCGGCTTCATGTGCCTTGCCACAACCCACCTTTGCGCACAGAGGCCTAGGTACATGACTCCGGTGCAAAACAGAGATGTGTGTAGTGAGTGGGATGGGCCCTAGACCGTGTGCCGCCCTGGACCTGACAACCACCGCCACCAATACCACCAACATCAATAACACCACCACAACCAATACCACCAACACCTCTAATACAACCAATACCACCACCACCACCAGCAATACGAACACTAATTCCACCACCAATACCACCACCACTCAAACCCACTACCACCACCACTCAAACCTACTACCACCACCACCAATACCATCCCCACCAATACCACCACCAATACCACCACCACCACTAATACCTCCACCACTAATACCACCACCACTAATACCACCACCACCAATACCACCACTACCAATACCACCACCACCGCCATAATACCACCACTGCCACAATACCGCCACCAATACCACCACCACCAATACCAACACCACCACCAATACCAACACCACCAATACTACCACCAATACCACCACTACCAATATCACCACCACCACAATACCACCACTAATACCACCACCACCACCACCAATACCACCAATACCACGACCACTTAATACCACCACCACTACCAATACAACTACCACCACCAATAGCACCACCAATACCACCACCAACAATACCACTACCACCAATAGCACCACCAATACCGCCACCATCAATACCACCACCAATACCACCACCACCACCAATACCTCCACCACCATCAATACCACCACCACCAATATCCCTAGCACCACATATACAACCAATCCTATCACCACCAATCCTACCAACACCAATACCACCACAAATACCACCACCACCAATACCACCAGCACCACCACCAATACCTACACTACCAATATCGCCACCGCCAATACCACCAGCAATATCAGTACCACCACTACCATCAATACCAATACTGCCACCAATAATACCACCACCAATACCAATACCACCACCACCAATACCAATACCACCAACTCAGTGCCTCTCGCTCACTAGTAATAACAGAGGCACTTTACGAGAATGGAGCTGCAGCTGAGACCATGCCTCCCTTCCTCCATGACTGCCATAAAGCACAGCCTGCCCTGCACCATCAGGTAAAGCTGGAGTGTTTTTTATTAGGCCAAAGATAGCAATGACATTATGGAATGCCACACTGCTCACTCCAATCATGGAGAGGCCAGGAAATAGCCCCCCCTACCGATCTTCCTCCTGAGCCGTGACAGTGTAATCACAGAGCGAAAGGTGTTGGAGAACTTTGTTAGTGTTTATAGCTCGGATCATATGTAACTCTCACTTCACACTTTGTGTCTGTGTAATTTACAACACTTACACATCTTCTTCACTGCACTATTTATCACTACTTTGAAGACGTCGCAGGCCGATCTTTTCCCCTGATATGTACAATCTAACATGCGGTCGAAAAGGTCCTAGGATGCTTGTTTCCAGTCCAGGGAGGACCTGGCTTGGCAGTTCGGGCTGGACTGTTCCCATGAGGCACAGGGTCAAGACTGATTTGCATATGGCTGGGTTCAAACTGGAATGGCAAGGTGATAAAAAAAAAAAATGATGGATTTAGGCCCAGATCTCTGTACTGGGTTGAATGTGTGACATTGTTCTGCATTCTGTCCATCAACTGTTGTTTTTGCATTCATTTCCAGAGCAGCATCAAACCATGAAGTCACACTTCATAAGGAATCCTTAGAGGAGGATTTTCTGTTTGAGACCTTAGGAACATCACATAGTACAGCACAATCTTTACCTATGTTAAACTGCATGATGCGCCATGACGATGATATTTTTAAAGACCCTATATGGGCTTGTATTTCAACACCTAGGGTTGACAAAAAATACAAACCTCCTCCAACTGATCCAATTTTTATTAGAGGACAGTTACCACTAAATTCTTTAGTTGGGTCAAATGCTAGAAAAAGAGCTACTTCCCAAACTATACCAGATGCACCACCTCCAGACAAGCAGTCTAATGCATCAGGGAAATGGGTAGCTGCACAATCCGCCAACCATAGCTAACACACATGGCCTACTAGCACAATATGACGGGGCTCATTGGGATGAAATGGAGCAGTTGATCCAATTTCTCCCAGAAGAACACAGGAAAAGAGGGCAAGAATTAGTGCAGGAGGGTAAACTCCTATTTAATTCATCTATTAGATGTGTACTAGATGCTGCCAATACAGCAGCCAGGAGTATTAACACCAGCATTCTTCTTAGAAGACTCGCATGGTTGAGAATCTCTGGGTTTACACTGGAGGTCCAACAAATTATTCTTAATACCTCCTTTGATAAACAAAATCTTTTTGGACCTCAAGTAGATGAGTCACTTGAGAAAATGAGAAAGGACACAAAATTGGCGAAATAAATGGGTGCCCTCCAGTCTCCATCCAATAGAGGCTCATTTCACCGCTCATTCAGTAGAGGGAGATCCAAAGGTAATTCTTCAGATCCAAATGCATCCTCCTACAAGTCAAATACACAACCCTCACCATCAAGAGGATTTTATGAAGGTGGTTACAGAGGAAACAATTTTAAGGGCAGAGGTAAAGGTACACCAACACATACCTCTTCATCTCCCAACAAACAGTGACTTGTTCACTATTCCACCTGACCATCTTACACCGGTTAGGGAAAGATTGCAACAATTTTTCCCCATTTGGTAATCAGTTACAAAGGACAAATGGGTATTAGACATTATCCAACATGGTTACTGCCTGGAACTAAACAATAACCCTCCAAATATTCTACCTCGTACTCACAGAATTGTGTTACTACTCAATCAATTCATCTTTATTAGATTCACACAAATTGTATCCTAAAAAAATACATAAAAACTGTAATAGATTAAAAATAGTAATATAAAACAAATACAGTAAAATACTGAGTACGCTTTCACATACTGCAAGTAAAGTCTTTCTTCTCATTAGTGTAGCCCTAAGAAATCTTGCAAGTACCACACATGTAGAAAGGTTTGGAAGAAATGGCAGATATAAAAATGCCGGCCTATATTGTTTAAAATTTAAAGATTTCGTTAAAGGTACAATAAAAGATCTTCTCAAATCTGAATAAAATGTACAAAAGAACACTTAATGTATGGTTGCTTGTTTAGACAAATTGTCGCAGTGGATTAATTCTCTTGACCAATTTTTAACATCTGGGAAATGGCAATGGAAAATATCCAATCAAAACGCATTAGAACAAACCTGGGCTGAGCATTAAGAACATTAAAAAGGTACGGTTGCATTGAAAAGGTAGTCAAAACCATTTGATTGTGTTGAACAGTTGATTTGGCCAATTCCACACACAGCCTCAGGTCTTCCAATATGTTTAAACACTCTGACTTTAGTGATTTCCTCGAAAAATTTCTCACAGTTTCAGGTTGATCATAACATTTTGGGCAACTAATATCTGACATAAAATAATTAATACATTTTAACCAGGGAATTTTTAATGCAAACTCCGAGTCACAGCGGTCCGTTACTATGGCATGGATGAGTTCCATGTAGTCCGAGGTCCTTATTTTGTGCCAAAGAAGGACTGGCTGGATCTTGATCAGATCTATTAGATACTTAGCGCCCAGTTCAGAGTGGCATACAAAGTTTGAGCAGCTAGAAGGGAGTGCTAAAGATTAAAAAAATAAATAATCCACCACCTGTAGTGATTCAACGTTTAAGTATCCCCATAATTCAGAAGTGTACGTTGCAATAGTTCTACATTTTGCGTTGTAGATGGTTAAGATTTCCTTCAGCTGATTGCTCCCCAGTTTCCTTGCAAAGTTACACAGAGCAATGATAGGTCTAACAAATTGCTGTCTTCTTGAGTTAATAGAGCTTTTCCAGTTCCTTTCACAATCAAATAAAATACCCAAATATGAGAAGGGCGGGGTTAGAGGTAAAATATTTTTCCCTTTTAAAGATGTTACGACATTTAGTTGGATTACAGCCTACTCTCATAACAAATGTCTTACTTATATCAATTCGTAACCCCAGATTTTCCATTAAATGGGCAAATCTATCAAGGAGATGATGCAAAGCCAGAGGGGTGCACGCCATAAGTACCGCGTCATCCGCATAAAGCAGAACAGGTATTGGCCGGTACTTAATTTGTGGCAAATCCGTACACATACTAGCAAGTGTGTTACCCAGGTTGTTAATTTGCAGGTTAAACAAAAAAGGGGCAAGTACGCACCCTTGACGAACCCCTTTTTCGATACTAAAGTGTACATTTACCCTTTATTCCAAAATGGACCCTAGCGTAAATATAAATATCTTAAAAAGTTAACAATAGCACAATCAATTCCCATAAAAATAATTACAGACCAAAGCTTATCGTGGATTACACAATCAAATACTGATGGAGCAGGAGCGTACTGCTGGCAGGAGCGTTACGGCGCTTGCTGTGCAATTTTTAAACTCACCTGTTTATTTTCTTTTAGGTACCCGGATTCGCGCTTCTCTGCTCCCCTCACTTGCACTGTAATCGTGCCCCTCACCGCCGTTTGGCGGGCTGGTTCTGGGGAGGCGGACATCTTGGTTTGGGGTGGTGAGGATTGGTCCGACAGCGCTCATTGCGCATGCGCCAGCGGGGGAACGCATATTTAAAGCGAGTCCCCGCCTTTCCCTCCCCCTGACAAGGAGCGTACTGCTGGCAGGAGCGTTACGGCGCTTGCTGTGCAATTTTTAAACTCACCTGTTTATTTTCTTTTAGGTACCCGGATTCGCGCTTCTCTGCTCCCCTCACTTGCACTGTAATCGTGCCCCTCACCGCCGTTTGGCGGGCTGGTTCTGGGGAGGCGGACATCTTGGTTTGGGGTGGTGAGGATTGGTCCGACAGCGCTCATTGCACATGCGCCAGCGGGGGAACGCATATTTAAAGCGAGTCCCCGCCTTTCCCTCCCCCTGACAAGGAGCGTACTGCTGGCAGGAGCGTTACGGCGCTTGCTGTGCAATTTTTAAACTCACCTGTTTATTTTCTTTTAGGTACCCGGATTCGCGCTTCTCTGCTCCCCTCACTTGCACTGTAATCGTGCCCCTCACCGCCGTTTGGCGGGCTGGTTCTGGGGAGGCGGACATCTTGGTTTGGGGTGGTGAGGATTGGTCCGACAGCGCTCATTGCGCATGCGCCAGCGGGGGAACGCATATTTAATGCTCCTCCCCTAGCGCAGCGGGATCGCGCAGCGGGCGTGTCTTTGCGTGGCCGGAGTCGTGCCAGAGTCCTGCCCGTCTGCGCCCGTCCGCGCTAAGGCCGTGCGGGTCGTGGCGGGCTCTGGCTCTGGTTCGTGATAGTTATAATTACTGGTTTGTTGTCATGCTGACATATTCTAGGGAGAGCCTGATGTCCATCAACCAGGTGAGCCGCTGCTGTGCACTTCCGCCTGTCCATCCTCTCTGTGGTCCGTATCGTTGTCCATGCAATGGTCTGATACTCGACCCCCCAATGCCTCTCCCTCGGAAATCTCCCTCTGTTGTCTATTATAGCAGGGTCTCTTCTCCCTCTCTGCGGATAATGAACCTGAATGTGAGGTCGATCTTGAAACATCAGCAAAATCTGTATGATCTCATTGAGGATGAAGCTCCGGATATCCTGACTATAACTGAAACATGGCTTCAGGAAGCTGACACTGCCATTCTCAATCTGGCATGCCCCTCTGACTATTCGATGTACACCTTGAATAGAGCATCTAGAGGGGGTGGAATAGCGCTGATAGTTAGGTCTTGTTTTCCCTGTGTGTGGAACAGCCTTAAGATCGCTGGCTGTGAAAGCGCCTCTTTCAAAGTCTCTGTCAACCCTGAGTTTACACTGTCTGGGATGGTGGTATATCGTCCGCCGGGCAGTGACGTGCTGTTTAGAAATGCTTTCTCGGATATTGTCGGCACTTTGACCACTGACTGCGCCAACTTTTCTATACTGGGCGATTTAAATCTGCATTTCGATACACTGTCCAGTTTGACAGCTCGTGCCATCGCTTTGGACTTAGAGGCGTTTCAATTGTTCCAGCTAGTTTCCCAGCCTACGCACATTGGGGGACATACTTTGGACCCTTTTTTCACCAACTTGACTGAGGCCAAAGTCACTGCGATTACCCCAGTAGAATGGTCTGACCATTTCCTGGTGTCTATCCAGTGTCCCGTATCAGTGACTATTCCCACTTCTTCAGCTAGACGGGTACTCAGGAGATCTTGGAACAAACTCAGGCTGGAAGACTTTCACCATCTTTTGTTGGTGGAGCCCTTGGGCCCATTGAACAATGTTGATGAAGGGTATGATCTCTTCTGCTCCTGGCTTACTAGGGCTCTGGACGCTCTGATACCTATTGTATCGACCAAGATCAATCCTCGCGAGTCGAGTCCCTGGTATGACGGGGCCTTACGCGCCTTGAAGGGAGCCTGTAGACGGGCGGAGAGGGCCTGGCGGAAGACATATGGGGCTGACTTAAAAGCCGCATATGCTGCTTCAGTTAAGCTTTATCTCCGGGCCATATGTCGTGCTCGTGCGGCCTTCTATGCTGAAGAATTCCGGAACAGCACCAACCCGTCGAAGGCCATCTTCAAAGCGGTTAAAGATCTTATGGCCAAACGGACTATCTCTTTAGCCGAGAGCTCTGTCTCCCATTGTGAATCCCTGGCTTCCTATTTTTTGGGAAAAGTCCAAGCCATTTATCGGACTTTCCCTAGCATTGGGGTTCCGCTGGGAAGTTCCAATGAGGCACTACGTCAGATCTCCCTGCCTTCATTTCCCCCTCTTACCTCGGACGGGTTTGACAAACTTGCTTTGCAAGTTAAATCAGGATCTCCATCTGATCCAGTAAGGCCTGCTCTCTTTCGAGACCAGACCTTTTTGGGGCGCCCTGTTGTGCGTTCCCTTGTCAACCTCTCTCTGGAGTCGGGGGTAGTTCCAACTAAATGGAAGCAGGCGGTAGTGTCTCCGATCATCAAAAAACCCTCCTTAGACCCGTCTAAGCCTGAAAGTTTTCGCCCCATCTCGCTGCTACCTTGGCCGGCAAAGTTGACAGAGGCCCATGTCAATCTGGCCCTGTCGGAACATCTAGCCCGGACCAACGCCCTTGATCCCACACAGAACGGTTTCCGCGCTGGTCACAGCACGGAGACCGCTCTCCTCGCAATGGTGGAATATCTGCGTGCTAGGTTGGATGCAGGTCAGACGGCGGCGCTGATATTGTTAGATCTCAGCGCCGCCTTCGACACTGTATCTCACGGCATCCTCCTGCATCGGCTCGAGGAGATCGGTGTCAGTGGTCTGGCGCTGCAGTGGTTCCGCTCCTTCCTGGACAACCGTTCCTTCTGTGTGGCCATTCCTCCCTTTTCGTCCAGTTTCCAGCCTCTGGCCATGGGGGTTCCGCAAGGGTCTTCGCTAAGTCCCACGTTGTTCAATCTTTACGTGAGACCGCTGGCTGATGTCGCGAGGCAGTGGGGCCTCACTCTGGTCTCATATGCCGATGACACTCAGCTGGCGGTTACCCTTAGCGGAGATGCTCATCAAGATGCCCCCAGGTTTCAGTCTGGACTGAAGGCGGTGGCTTGCTGGCTGACAGAAAACTGTCTCCAGCTCAATGCCACAAAAACAGAGGTGATGGTTGTTGGGAAGGGAGTGGAGCTTTGGGGCGATCAGTGGTGGCCTTCTGAGCTGGGCCCCACTCCGACCCCAGTGTCGGAGGTGAAAAATCTTGGGGTCTGGTTGGACGTTGGCCTTACCTTCATAGGACATACCAAAAAAACGGCAGCCTGTTGTTTTGGTCTGTTAAGAGGACTCAGACCAGTTCTTAAATATTTTGATGCCCCAACCAGACAGCTTGTAGTCCAGGCTACTATCATCTCTCGCCTGGACTACGCTAGCTCTCTTCTGGCTGGGGCTAATCAGGCTGAGTTAACTCGCCTACAGCGGGTTCAAAATGCTGCGGCCAGAGCCATTGTTGGCCTACCCAGATTTTGCCCGGTGGCGAATGTCCTCCGTTCCTTGCATTGGCTCCCTGTAAGGAAGCGTATTCTTTTCAAGGTCCTTTGCTTGGCTTTTAAAATATTAAGAGGTATAGGCCCTGAAATTCTGTCCAATTTTATTTCTTTTTATGTCCCCACCCGTAGCCTCCGATCTCAGGGCCAGGCCCTTGCTGTGGTCCCTAGATTTAGACTCAGTCGGATGGGGGGTCGTTCCTTCAGCGTGAAAGCTGCACTAATTTGGAACACCCTCCCAGTTGAAATCCGTCAGTTAGACGATCTGCTTTCTTTCCGGAGAGCCATTAAGACTTTTTTGTTTTAGTTGTTCATCTCAGGCTTTCCCGTTTCTGTTGTGTTGTCTTCCTCCTTGTCTTTGCGCCGGGACGCTCCTTGGCTGGAGTAGCTGTGCGCATAATAAATCAATATAACATAACATAACATAACATAAATCAACAAAAACCATATACAGATTGCCTCTTTTGATGTATACATATTTGCCCAATAAGAAGCTCAGGTTGATGGCTTGCTCCGTGGTCCCAATTCCCTGCCGAAATCCATATTGAATGTCAGAGATCTGGATAAGAGTATACGCCCCACCACCTTACCAATAGAATCGAGCAAGGAGATGGGTCTATAATGCGCGTGGCAGTTGGGATCACCTTTGTTAAATATTGGCACAATATGAGACTTGGCCCAGGAAGAAGGGAATCCCACACTCTGGCAAGATCTAAAGACGAGGGTCAAGAGGGGGCCCCAAAGATCAATGTGAACCCTAAACCGTTCAAGCAAGGGAAGTAAAGCTCGAGGACCAGATGAGGTACCGATAGACATAATTGCCAGGGTGACCTCTTCCAAGGTGAAAGTGAGAGCAGACCAATCTAAGGCAGAAGTGGAAATCAAAGGAGCTACCATAGGAACTGGTAAAGGGTGGTTACTATTATCACTATCACAATCAGTTGTAGCCACATATAAGTTAGAAAGGTGTGCCACCAAGTCCTCTTCAGTCACTGCAACCTCTAGTTTCGGCTTATCACCCTCACTAAAGAAGGGGGAGTTGATAACGCACAAGAAGGCGGTAGTGTCGTTGCTACGACTAGCCTCATACAGTTTCTCCCAAGCCTCCTCTTTTAAGAATCTTTTACGAGGTTTTGGAGTGAGGCTGTATAATTGTCTCCAGTGCTAGACCTCCCCAATGTTTCTAGGTTTGTTTTTCAGAGCTCTCATTAGGTTTTTATGGGTTTTAGTACATGGATGATTAAACCAGCCTGTCCTCTTTACTGCTCCTGTCTTTAATTGCTCCCACAATTTGTCCAAAATAACAGAGGCTTCCTCTGAAGTATCAAAACATCAAAGGCACTCTTTTGTTGCTGAATTAGTTGCTCTAGGAAGCAAGTCGGGTCAATCATGGACCATCGTACGGTATAGCCATTCAATCGAGAGAGCGCTAGGTTCTCCACAGACAAAGTGTGATGACAGGCCCTTTTTACTAACCCAGAGTTCAACACTAGGCTCTGAGAATAATGGTCACTCATTACAAAGTCGTGTAATATAAAATTAGTGACTAGGGCCGAGTAGCTATTGGGGAAGAAATCAATGACACTTTTACCCATATTAACATTGAAGGTGCAGGATACCTCAACTGGGCTATCCCCTAATTCATTGCGGAAGCCTAAATCATATTTAAAAATAAGCTCATTGAGTTTCTCATCATAATCTGAATGAAGGAAATGGGTGACATCATCATTTGTGGGTGAGGTCATGCCACAGATACTGTTGGATGACAGTTTACAGGGTTAGATGTTAAAGTACCCTCCCCCCAAACTAGGATTTTATCCCCGTTCTCCTTAGAAAGTATAGATTCCAGATCAGTATCAAGTAAGCCCAGTGTAACCAGTATGTATGAATCACAAGCATTGTTATAAAAATTAACTAAAATCAGCTTGGAGGATACAGAAAGCTTAACAATAACAATTTGATAAAGTGCTAGGTAGCTTAATGTTTACAGTGGAAGAGGGTAGATTGATACATAAATGCAAAGACCTCCCTTGGGTCTACCATGCCTGATGGAATGGCAGGAAAATACAATTTTAGGAAATCATTCAGGTGACATGGTTCAACAGCCCAAGTTTCCTGTAAGCAGATAATGGCAAAATTAGTTCCAGCATAAAACAGTTATATTGTTTAGATATGGGGTTATAAAGTCCACATTTATCTTCTCGACTCAGATTGTTCCGCAATAATTTGGAGATTTAAACCCCCCTCTGGCTGGATAATTTTGACAGGGGTTCAAGTTATGGAAGCGGGTTTGTGCGATGTGGTTCCCACCAATGATTCAACCTTCAGTCAATCTGCCCCAGTAAGGCTGGAAAGGCAATCAAACCTGTTGGACGTTGTGATAGGGTACGAAAGGGGAATTACATGGATTGGATTCAAGGGTGGTTGTTGCAGTATACATTGTGTTTGGGGGAATCGTTGTATCAAGACATTCTGCTGACTGAGCAATTGTCTTGGGGGCTTGTAAAAGAAACCGAGCGGAAGAACTGAAATTTAATTTTGAGTAGGGAGCATTAACTTAGCCCTGGTCAATATCTCATTGACTACATCTGGAGTTTTGGAAGAGAGCACCACACAGTCGCCCGGAAGCACTTTGGTACCTCTTCCAACCCACCCAACCCGTCTGGCCATCTTGAAATCTGCAAAAATTGCTTCCCCATCCCCACTTTAGAGTTTAGCCAGTTGAGAGATGTATTTCTCAGCGAATCCCATGTTTCATGGTGTGGAGCATCTATGGGCGGAATGTTTGCCAGAATGACCACATACGGGGTAACAGCAGGAGGGAGATCCAGTTGGTCCATAACCAGTGGAGGGTATGTAAGGGCAGTTCTCCCACAGTAGGTGTTAAACATGGAAACTGGTGATGCCACTTTATTATGGGCCCTGACTGCAATCGTAACTGAAACATGTTGTGGCTGGGGCACTGATGTTAACACTGGTTGGAGGGGTAACTCACACATCCCTGGAGCAAGTTGTTGTACTGGGGG